>NC_140123.1:39217371-40417371 GCF_964035555.1 Netta rufina | reverse complement strand
CTAGTTATATAGGGCATGTTGCCCCTTCAAATATGCTGAGCTCAATTTATAGTTACTGCAAATAAGCACAGCTACAGTTAAATAAGATTTGTTCAGGTCCAGGTTCTTGTGTTGTTTCTCAGATTCTGATTTTGTTCCTTGATGTTATTAGGTCAGGGCTTTCTTTCTGTCATGTTGTTCCTTCTTCTGCTACATCCATCAGTCACGCATTAGAGGCTTTTAAGTGTTATGTGGAATGAATTTCTTCCATTCAGTCACAGTCTATATTACATCTGCCACAGACAGCTGACCTTCAGTTTGCATTCCCTTCTACGTGTCTTCAAACTACCACAATCTAGTTTATGAGTTAGGCTAAATGCCAGTGGAATATTTTGTTTTTACAAGGTCAGCTTTTCTCATTTTCTTGTTAATTTATCTGACTGGATAGTTTTAGGGGTCTACAATCCTCTCTGAATTACAATACCTTCCATTGTTTATGTAAAGTTTATTTGTAAAATATGCTATGCTTCAACCATCTGTTTTGTACTAAATTATATGTCCTTTATTTCAGATTGTTTTTCCAGTTTATCTATTTTATGTAACATTTTCCTTCTTATTGTTAATGCCTTTAATCTTTTTTCTTTCTTGGGACATGACAAAATGTTATAATAGTATAGATCATCCAAGTTTTTGGTGACATTTCATAAATAGAATGACGGCTTTAAGATTGTGCTTAAAATACCATTTCAGTTTGAATTGCTACCAGTGACACTTTGGATTTTTTTTCTTTTTTCCTTTTTTTTTTTTTTTGTCTCTCTTTCTCTCATTTTTAATCAGCTGTACTTCTGCTTTAGCCATTTACTCTGAATATATTTTCCTAAGTTCTATATGCACAAATGATGAAAGAAATATTTTAATGTTAAATTAAGATATGCTATATGAACGCTGCCTCCTTTTTCACAAAACAAGTTGAATTGACAACTCATGCCATGTCCATTTTGTATGAATTCTTGAATGCTTTGAAAGCTTTACTTATACAGAAGCCAAGTGACATAAATGAAGCTATAATTTCACCCCTAGTTCCCTTTTGAACTAGATCAAAATTACTCCTCTTAGTCAATATAAGATCCTTTCAGTGTAAAAGTGAAATATTGAATATAGGAAGAAAAAACATTTCTTACTCAGGAAATTGTATAATAGTCTTTGAAGTCTCTTGGAAAAATTAAAAATAAAAAAATCAACCCCCCCAAAAAGTCACCAATGTTCTAAACCTGTCATTGTAGCTCTTTCCTTCACAGCTCATTTAATGCTATAAGGAACTTGCCTAGAGAGTAACGCGAAAGCAGAGAATAATCCCAAAATAGGAATCAAGATCCCTGACTACAAACGAAACCACTCTTGCTAAATGAGAGAGTATATACAATCTTTGTGGATATATTTATATATACATATAGAAAGTTGGTTAGTTTGGTTTGTTTGTCACTAAAATTAATTCTTCTACAGCAGAACTAGCCCTTGCTTGATGGAACTCCACCTTAACTAAACTATTTCTTAATGTCACTGACTCCTTGGTAGTTTCTCAAACTTACTACAATAGCAGTCCAAAATGATAATTATGCTGATTATTATGCTGATAAATCTGATCAAAATAAAAGTAGAGACTTTTTTTGTTTGTTTCAGTGATGTACTAAAAGAAAATTAAAACGGAAGAAACATATAAGTACATGTAATTAATATGAAAGTAATTATTTTTTTCCCCCAAAAATTAATTAAATTAAATAAAACAGTCTTTAAGCAGCTGTATTAAGTGGTCTTTATTAAAAAAAAAAAAAAAAAGTCTTTATAAAAATTATGCTTTGTCCAGACAACCCTATGAGGAAATTAGAAAGGTAAGAAAGGTATTATTAGTAACAGCATAACCATAGTTGAGTGTGCTTCAGGCTAGGGAGTAAACTACACCCTTCTGTTTCTTTTTCTGTTACTCTAATGGAAAATATTCCTAAGAAAATAATCAAAATAGTAAACACACACAAACTAAACATAAAATGGAATGTTAAATTGTAAAACAATGGTTACTTCATGCTTCTGTAAATCACTAATATTGAGAAAAGTCCTTTTCCTTAAGACTGTATTTCTATATTTTGTATATTTGATTTGTATGTTAGTCCTAAACGGTTTGACTTTGAATATAATGTTTAGCACAAAAAAAAAAAAAAAAAAAAAAAAGAGTTTTACCAAAATAAAATGTCTTGCTCATCTTGCTCTTGAAATCACTGTCCTGGGGTTCAGCATTT
Organism: Netta rufina; assembly: GCF_964035555.1. Taxonomy (NCBI): domain Eukaryota; kingdom Metazoa; phylum Chordata; class Aves; order Anseriformes; family Anatidae; genus Netta; species Netta rufina. The sequence continues at coordinate 40,415,098 of NC_140123.1, read as the reverse complement.
TTGTTGACGAATACATCTGTCTTGCTATGTTATGGTTAAGTAGCCCTTTCCTGCATAGTGAACTTTTAAGTGGATTTTGTTTTGGAAAGCAATTTAATATTTGCTGATAACGTTGATTGGTACTTTGTCAGTGTTAGCTTTTAAGCTTCTGTTCTGGTCTGCTTAATTTTTTGAAATAACTTATTTGATTAAGCGATGCTTAAGAGTGCTGCTGATAGCTGGATTTTCTCACTTCTGTGCTATTTTGCACTTGCTTTTAATTGTTAGAATTAAAAAAGTGTAAGTATAGAATTAAAAAAGTGTGTTCCAACTGTTCCTCTCCTCCCCAACTCTGCTGTTCATGTTCAAGATATGTCCTAACAAGTAGACTCAGCAGCTGCAATAGTAGACCTATTTTTCTAGATGAAGGTATGTTTGGGAAGGAGTTTGTTGGGCTGGTCTGTTGTCTTGGCTTTCCTAACACACATTTGTCCTTTACAGTAAAGTTGTCCAATAGCAATCTAGTTCCATTTCCAGTTTAAATATGTCTTGTACAACAGACTTTAATAGTATATCCTTGAAAATTGTCATATTCTAATTACTTTTTATTTATCTTGTAATAAATAATTTAAGTAATCTCACTGGATTCAAAAAAAAACTAATTCTGAATTGGAGAAGGTTCAACAATCTAGAGAATTCAAAAGTATAACAACATGGCAGCCAAGAGGTATTATTTTGTGTGAAATGAAACAAACACATCTGCTCCACCTGAGCTGTCACAAATCCATGGGGCCAGATGGGATCCACCCAAGGGTGTTGACGCAGTTGGCGGATGTGATTGCTGGGCCACTTTCCATCACCTATCAGTAGTCATGGTCATCTGGAGATGTCCTGGATGACTAGAGACTTGCTAATGTGATGCCTATCTAGAAGAAGGGTTGTAAGGAGGACCTGGGGAACTACGGGCCTGTCAGCCTGACCAGGAAAGGTGATGGAACAGGTCAACTTGAATGCAACCACATAGCATATGCGGGACAACCAAGGGATCAGGCTCAGTCTGCATAGGTTTAGGAAAGGCTAGTCCTGCCTGACCAACCTCATCTTCTATGAGCAGGTGACCCACCTGATGGATGAGAGAAAGGCTGTTGATGGAGCCTACCTAGACTTTGGCAAGGCCTTTGACATGGTCTCCCACAGTATTCTCCTGGAGCAGCTGAGCAGCCCATGGCTTGGACAGGTACACTCTTTGCTGGGTTCAAAACTGGTTGGATGGCCAGGCCCAGAGAGTGGTGGTGAACGGAGTGAAATCCAACTGGCGACCAGTCACCAGTGGTGCTGGTGTTGGGGCTCATCCTCTTTAATATCTCAGTTAATGATTTGGATGGGGGAATTGATTGTACTATGAGTAAGTTTGCAGATGACACCAAGTTGGGGGGAAGTGTTGATCTATTAGAGGATAGGAAGGCCATGCAGAGGGACCTGGACAGGATGAGCCAATGGGATGAGGTTCAACATGGCTAAGTCCTGGGCCACAACAACCCCATGCAATGCTACAGGCTTGGGACAGAGTGGCTGGAAAGCTGTGCCGAGGAAAAGGATCTGGGGATGCTGACTGATGCTCACCTGAACATCAATTGGCATCGTGCCCAGGTGGCCAAGAAGGCCAACAGCATCCTGGCTTATATCAGGGATAGTGTAGCCAGAAGGACCAGGGAGGTGATCATTCCTTTGTATTATGCTCTGTTGAGTATAATACCTTGAGTATTGTGTTCAGTTTTGGGCCCCTCACTACAAGAAGGCCTTGGAACTTGTCTAGAGAAGGGTTACAAAGCTGGTGAAGGGTCTGGAACACAAGTCCTATGAGTGATGGCTGAGGGAACTGGGGTTGTTTCATCTGGAGAAGAGGAGGTTAAGGGAGACATTACTGCTCTCTACAACTACCTGAAAGGAAGTTGTGGGGAGCTGAGGGTCAGCATCTTCTCACAGATAACCAGCAATAGGACTAGAGAAAATGGCCTCAAGCTGCACCAGGGTAGGTTTAGGTTGGAAATTCTGAGACATTTCTTCTCAGAAAAAGTGGTCAGGCATTGGAATGGGTTGCCCAGGGAAGTGGTGGTGTCACCATCCCTGGGGGTGTTTAAGGAAAGGTTGGACATGGTGTTTAGTGACATGGTTTAGTGTGTGATATTGGTGGTAGGGTGACGGTTGGCCCAGATGATCTTGAAGGTCTTTTCCAACCTTAATGATTCCATGATTATAAGATTCTATGATTATAAGATTCTATGATTTATACTTTAAATACTTTTAAGAGGTGAAGGTTGGATGTCACAGAATCACAGAATGGCTGAGGTTGGAAGGGACCTCTGAAGATCAAGTCCAAGCCCTTTGCTGAATAGGGTAACCTAGAGCACATTGCACCGGATGGCATCCAGGCAGTTTTTATTATTTCCAGAGAAGGGACTGCACAACCTCTCTGGGCAACCTGTGCCAGTGCTCTGTCACCCTCACTGTAAAGAAGTGCCCTCTCACATTAATCCAGAAAATTGTGTACAATACGATTTGTTGAAGTTTTTGAAGTTTTATAGATATAACTGAAAGTTATAGGTATAATTGGAAGTTATATAAATATAATTCCCCAAAACAGACATGGAGAAGGCTGAGGTACTCAACAACTTCTTTACCTCAGTCTTCACCGACTGTCAGGCTTCCCACATCTCTCAAATACTTGAACCTTTAGGTAGGGGCTTGGGAAGCAAAGTCCCTCTTACTGTTAGTGAAAAGCAGTTTCAAGACCAACTGGTGAAACTAAATTGTTACAAGCCTATGAGCTCCAATGACATGCATCCCAGGGTCCTGAGGTAACTGGCTGATGGAGTTGCCAAGTTTCTCTCCATCATATTTGAAAAATCATGATGGTCAGTGACCACCATGTGAATCAAGTCTTCAGTGACTGGAAAAAGAGAAACACCACTCCCATTTTTAAAAAGGGTAGAAAGGAAGACCTGGGGAACTACAGACTGGTGAGCCTCATCTCTGTGCCTGGCAAAATCATGAAAAAGATCCTTCTGGAAGAAATGTCAAGGCACATGCAAGACAAAGAGGTGATCTGAAATTCCCAGCATGGCATCACCAAGGGTAAAACACGCGTGACCAATCTGGTGACCTTCTACAATGGAGTGACTGCATTAGTTGACAAGGGAAGACTGAACAATGTCATCTACCTGAACTTCTCTAAGGTCTTTGACACAGTCCCATGTGACATCCTGATCTCTACACTGTGGTGTACCTCAAGGGTCTATCTTGGGACTGGTGCTTTTCAATATCTTCATCAGTGACATAGATGATGGGACTGAGTGCACCCTCAGCAAGTTTGCAGATGATACCAAACTGAGTGGTGTAGTTGATACATGCAGAAAGAAAAAGTACCATTCAAAGGGACCTGGACAAGCTTGAGAAGTTGGCCCATGTAAACTGAATGAGATTCAATAAGTCCAAGCGCAAGGTGCTGCACCTAGATTGGGGCAATCCTGGACATGACTGGGTGAAGAATTCACTGAAAGCAGCCCTGTGTAGAAGAACATGGGGTTTCTGGTGGATGAAAAGCTCAACATGAGCCAGCAGTTCATGCTTGCAACCCAGAAGGCCAACTGCATCCCAGGCTGCATCCACAGAGGAATGGCCAGCAAGTCAAGGGAGGTGATTGTTCCCCTCTACACTGCCTTTGTAAGGCCGCAATTAGAGTACTGCATACAGGTCTGGAGATCCCCTAGCACAAGAAAGATGTGGAACTGCTATAGAAGGTCTACAGGAAGTCCATGAATATAATCAGAGGGCTGGAACACCTCTCCTATGAATAAAGGTTGAGAGAGCTGGGGATGTTCAGCCTGGTGTAGAGAAGGCTCTGGGAAAACCTCACTGTGGCCTTTCAGTACTTAAAGGGGACATAAAGATGGAGAGCAACTCTTTTCTCAATCAGATAATGACAGGATGATGGGAAACGGCTTCAAAATAAAAGAAGAGAGATTTAGATTAGACGTTGGGAGGAAATTCTTCATTCAGAGGGTGGTGAGGCACTGGAACAGGTTTCTAGAGAGGTCATGGATGCTCAATCCTTGGAGGTGTTCAAGAACAAGCTGGATGAGGCCCTGGGCAACCTGATCTAGTGGGTGGCATCCCTGTCCTTGGTGTGTGTGTGTGTGTGTGTGGATTCAGATGACCTTTAAATTCCCTTCCAACCCAAGCCATTCTATGAAACATGGAATGGATATCTTTTGCGAAACATACCCCAGCAAACATCTTGGAAATTTTACAAGAAATGTCTATTTCTCTCAGCAAGAGAATAATTTGTCAGCTAATGAGAAAACCAAATGTTGTGCAGATAGGAGAACATACCCACAAAGAAAATAGTTAAAAGTTCTTTGGCAATAAAATGTGTTTATAAAAGGCTGTTAAGGTAGAAGATACACTCAACATTTCAGAAAAAAATAATCACAGATGAGGACTGCTACAAATACCAACTTTTCAACCACTGACCCTTTCAAATGAAATTGCTTGAAATTGTAGTCATTAGAATGACTAACATGTCATGATTATGTACCATGAAAAAATGTCAAAGAATATTGATCGTAGTTTTGAACTTGCCAAAACACAAATACAGGGGCTTAGTCTTTCAGGCATATGATTTGCTTCAAAATGAGTGTCCATTTCTGTTCTTTACTTCAAAAAGAGTGTACTTGATCTCTGAACAGTCCAAGGATGATAAGAAAATATAAGACTGGAAATAGACTTTTTTTTTCTTTGTCATAAAAGTATATCATAACCTGTCTCTGATTAGCTGTGGTTGAGCAGCTTAGAATGAAATATTTCAGTTAAGCAGGAAAGGTTAAGACAGCAATTTCTGAGTGAACTTCCGTGGAAGAGTGATAAATTTGTTTTACTCTGTTAAAAATGCTGAAATTACTGTGTCAACAGTGAACCATTTTTCAAGATCTACAAGAGATGTCCAGTGTTCTGCGCTGGTCAAGACTCATCCCTCTTCCAAAAGATTTGTCTCCTTAGGCTCTCAGTACATAGAGAGAAATACATGCCAAAAACATTGGTGATTCAACCCATTATCTGTGTTCCTAACAGGTTACATTCCTAGAAGAACTTGTAGACTTGGTAGTTGAAATTTGTTGATATGAAGCCAGATCCAGTTGATAGTGATTTTGAACTGTTCAGCTCTTTGCTATTGATGACAAATATGAAATTACACAAGCTTCTTCATAGATGTTTTGCTTTTTATTCAATCTTGCTATTTTCAAAAAGCTTATACATTTCACTTGATTTCCTATCTGTGTTTCAAAACAGTTTTAGGATTATTTCCAATGCTAATCTCTTGAGAAAATTACATTTTTTTTTTTCATGAATTTATGTAAAAAGAGTTATTTCCTTACAGATTTGAGCCTTGTGTGTTTTATTCATTAATAAAATTTTATATTACCAGCAATAAGAATGCTATACACTATGTAGTATCTATGTAGAAGACAGCTGTATATTATAAATTGTAATAAAGGTTTGGTTAAACAGCAGCACACACATGTATATTTATATCACATCCATACAAACTGTATTCTGTCAAAGATGTCATAGAATCATTTCAGTAAGAAAAAAAAAATGTAATTGACATCAATTTAGTTCTATGCAACATTCATAGAGTTATGCTGGATCACTGAAACAAGATATAATGTTAACTTATATTTGGGAAGATGTATGTCTTTTTTTTTTTTTTTTTTTTTTCCTTTTGGAAAGAAGCTTCATATCTTTCTTAATAATAGGCTATTTGTAGAAAGAGCAAACTTAACAGAAAAAAAAATGTGAAATTGATAATTGTATATTTAAAAAAAATACACTTTCTGAAACTGGGCATAAAAATACATGTAAAATATTTGTTTTGAATATTATTCAGAAGTATGCTGTAGCTTAAAACGTATGTAAAAAGATATTTTCAAACTATTGCCTATGAGGCTGTTCTGATTTGTTCTGAATTATTGTAAACTGCAGGTAAAGATTCAAAAGCAGTATACAGTTTACTAAGATAAGACTTTTTTTTTTTTTTACAGTTTACTAAGATAAGACTTTTTTTTTTTTTTTTTTTTAATAGTATTTTCAGTCTGTATCACAGAGAATCATCATATCCCCTGGAATGCCTTAATTTTAGTTTTACTCTTTCTGTTGAGCCAAAGTGGTAAATTCTATCAAATTATTGGCTTTCATTTCATTAATTTCATTTTATTTTTTTTTTCGCCCAGAGGACACTTGCCAAGCATTGATACTAATACAGGTCGAACTCTAAGATAAAATAACGTAATGGTACCCTTTTAAGGAAGGTAGTCATTCTTTTGTTTTGCTAATGACATTACATAGTAACACGGTACTGAAAGGTAAGAAAATCTGCAGAGATTATGAGTTTTATTCATATTCACGTTTCTCCATAAAATCAGGTCTTCTCTATAAGCACAAATGTTTGTGCAAATCTGCTGTGTTTCAATGCCTGGGGAAAAATAAAAATAATAATAATAAAAAAGTATGTTGAATAAATTTCCTAACAGATTAAATCGAATGTCAGAATAAAGTTTGTACTTGTTCTTTTTATGGACATATCTTTATAAATATGTTTAATAGTCAGAGGAAATTTACAAATAAATAGTTAAAAGAAAATTCTACCTATTTTGCTCAGCCAACAATCTGCAACTCAGAAAGTGTTCCTCGGTGTGAACAGAATGTATTTGAAAGTAAAGTTTTGCATTATAATTGGTATATCTGAATTTCTTGTGGCAGACATCTTGCTGACATGCCCTTAACCCAATTCTACTAAACAAACAACCAAACCCAAACCAAAACAAAACCCACCAGTTTTTAACATTGCATTGCTATATTAGTAGGCTTTAGTTTTGAATTTTATTCTCTACATAGCTAACTGGGGAGATTACTATGGTTTTATGTGCACAGAACATAGGGACATATTTAAACTGTGAAAGCCAAATGATATATATGAATAATTCATCCCCAAACAAGAAAGCCAGATGATCAACTTGTATTTTCTATGTTTGCCATAGAAATGAAGGTGCTCTGAACTGTCTTTTCCTATGCCATTTTTGGGGGATTGTTGTTTCCTTACCTTCCATTTTTTCTTCAGGATATTTCACCAGTTATCCTCTTTTTCCCCAGTTTTGCCAAATACCTTCCCTTCCCCCCACCCCCCAATGCAAAAACTTTCACTTAAATGCTATGGTCTTGAATAAGGTCAGTAGGAGATGATTTTTATTTATTATCTGAATGCATTGGCATATTCAGCCTTATAGGACCAAATTTGATCTTCCTCAGTATTTAACTCAATGAATGTAGAAATGTGTAGAGAAATATACCATTATTTTCAGTTGGAGCATTTTCAGTTCATTTATTCAAAATTTCTGCCTTTAGTTGAAAATCATTTCGTTCATTTGCAGTAGGCATGTTGATGTAATAATTTTGATAGTTATACAGTAGCAGGTAATGATGCAAAATTGCATCCAACTACTAATTTTTTTTTCTCAGTATTATATGTGTCCACATGGACCATCAGTAGCATGATGCTCTTCTGTTTGTTTGTTTGTGTGTTAAAAAAAAAAAAAAAAAAAAAAAAAAAAAAAAAAAAACCTGTATTTATGCTGTTCCAAATACAAGAATCCAAACCTGCAAACAAAGTGTGTGGAAAAATGTATACTTTCTGCTGGAGGCTTAGAACGTGACACTGTGGACAGCAGTCATCATAACTTCAGCTATCCAAAAGGCAGCTATCCAAACTCACATCTGAGTTAATCACACTAGGCTTCCTTTATAACAAAGGAAGAATATTAAGTACTTCTGGACACTGTTTCTCTGATCTCCTTTAGACTTTTACCTTAGAATGAAATAAATTATGGGTTCTAATTTGTTTCTCTTTGTTAAAAATGGCATCGAGATAGATAGGTCAAATTATCTGTAGCATATATATCTGTAGCATTTGGTCAGAAGAGTCCTACTCAAGATTTCCAAAATAGCATAGGCACTTGAAGCTTAGGACACTGCATTACCAAGAAAGAACAGATTCATATTACATATTCAATCTCCCTTCTGCCATTTTATGCCTTTTAAAATAATATTAACAGTTTTGACAGTTTTAATTAGTGTGTAGATAATTCCTGTTCTTTAAAATAAGTAGAGTATAAATAATTAATGAGTTATAAATAATTCAGGTAGATAATACATGGGGAGCCTCCTAGAGACCATATCCTATCCAGTTAGGAACATTAACATCAGGCATTCCAGCCACCTTTCTAATAAGTGTATTAAATATGCAGCCAGATCCAAAAGATAAAAGTAGAGATCTGACCTCCATTCAGCAGCATTAATAATTAATCTGTCTATCTACCAATCATCTATCTATTCAACTGAAACTTTCACCCTGTTCTGTAAATTTTGGACAAAGAAAGGACTTGACTGATAGAATTAAAGAAGACTGTAACCAGAACCATACATCTTGAAAAAAACTTCCTCGATTGCACTTTATCTTTTCAGGAGTCATAAATTAATTTTGCTTTGTTCTTGTGCTGATTTTCACTATTAACTTTATGCCATCAGAGCTGAAATTCTACTCTGCTACCCTAATCATTTTGTTTGCTCTAACATCATACAAATACTTTATTTTCCTTCTGTTGCCTCAATGTTAGAAATAGCATCTAGAAAGAATAGCAGATTCCATATAAGGTGCTGCATAGACATTCACAGTTTTATTTTATTTTTTTATATCTAATTTATCGGTATCTTTGAATAGTGTAATACTCATACGAGGAATCAAAACAATTGAAAAGGATGACTAGTTGCAATTCAGATAGTGATAGGAGTACCTATTGCAAAGGCCCTTTCAACATTATCTTCACCAGGTTCAGGTGAGACTTTCCAAACTGTTCTAATTAATTCATTTAACACAGATGGCTGATGAACCTATGTGACCACTTCAGCAAATGCATGATCCTTCTGCATGTATTATCTTAAACTACATACAAAACATATCTTGACTGTCTTCATTATATACAAAAGACTCTTTTGTGATCAAACCTACAACAGCAGAATCAATTTATACTACTTTATATTATTTGCATATCTTTTGGTCAATACTACATCATGAATTGGTAGAGGAATCTCTGAAATGGCCAGAACCAGCACAATTAAGTGCACAAATAACACCTACGAACAGGCCTATGCACAGCCTGTGGGAATGTTTAGGACTGCCCAAACTACCCACTTCTCTATCATTTAATCAAATATTTTGCTTGTGAGTTGCTAGCAGTTAAATCAATCATCTTTTCTCAAGTAAATATACTGTCTCAAATCAGTGTATTGTTTCATCTACATGACACTCTAGCTGGACACTTCCCAGGCAACACAGAGAACTGATGGCTAAGAGCACTGGGGATGTGCATATGAACAGTCTTCATACCCAGCCAAACAAGTTATAACTATACAGCAAATTTGAATTTTGTCCTTATATCACAATTATGGCTTAAATTCCATGTGTGCAGAAGTACATAGGTTACTTGTACAGATGAATGTGTAAAACACAGAAGAGCTAAAAATAATGTTCAGGGCTACTTCTTGTAAAGGGAAAAGTATTCTTTAAGTGCTCTGCAACTCTCAATCTGGATTCTGTACTAGACAAAATAGCTGGAAATCATAAAGCTAGAAATTGCTATCCAACTACATGCATTTATACTAGTCCAATTTAGGAATTTATAGAGAATTTGCATATTAAAACATGAAGGGTAACTTTGTGGCTTTTTAAAATGTCTTACTACTTATATATAATCTTAGAGAGTGTCTGAATTAAGGCCTTATTCAGACTTCAGTATTAGCAGTTCTAGTCCCATTATTATGACCAATTTTTTCTAAATGTGAATATATATAAAATTAAAAAGAAAACAAACAAACAAACAAACAACAGCAGCAACAGCAACAACAACAAAAAAGCTTTAAATATATATATATTTTTTATTTACACTGTCTTCCATTTGTTTTATGTGAAATTAAATGCAGCTGGGAAAAATCAATTCCTATTGTTCCTACACAGTTTTTTCATAGTAATTGTTTGTATTACAGAACTAATTAAATATTACTTTGAAGTTCTCTCTTTAAAGTGTAATTATGATTTAATGAAATTTATACATATTTCTCACTAGTGTTAATTAACATTTAAGTGTTTTTTCTATTTCTCTCTCTCTGCTTATTATGGTAACTATGCTTATGTAATGGTATTAACATGGGAATTTTGAGAGAGGCAAAAAAAGTGCATTTTTACAGATTGGATAATTATAAGGATGTTAGATCCTAGATTTCAAGGAACAGGTATCAGATTTTTACCTTGACATTTTAATGTTTTTGTACGATTAGCATCACTTGTCTTGCAACACATGAATTTAAATTTGTCTAGCCCACTGTTTTAAGACTGCTGTTCCTATTGTCTTTTGAGCAAATATGTGTATAAAACAGTGATTCACTTTATGCTCACTTTACAGTCCCTTTGTGCAAGTACAAGCAGAAAAGTCCATATAAGTTTTCTAAAGTTTCTTCTAAGAAATTAAAAGGAGTGTTCTCAAATCTGTCTGTCTCTCCTGAAATCACGTCACCTCCACATCTGCATAAAGTGATTGACTTTTGCCAGTGTATAGACACTTTAGTTCCTCTTTTGTTTAGGTGTTTAATTATTCATCATTATTAGCATATGGACATGCCAAACAACATGCACAAATACTATTCTTAATGCAGGAAGGGTTTTTAATCTGGTTAAAGACCAGTTTACACATGAAAAATCTGTGACATGAATTAACAAACTTAAAATTATGTATGGCTGATTAGGTGTTTCTTTATTAACGCTGAAGATGTGCATGAAAATTTTCATCCATATTTTGACTGTCATCAAAATTTGGGTTTATATATTTACAGGTTCCATAATCCAGTAATTCAAGGATCAAAAAGGTTCCACAATCTACACAATACTAATATGTTACTGGAGTTGATTCCCCCATCCACTTTGCAGAGATCTTTATTTGAAAAGGAAAAGCTTGAGTGTTTTGGTAACAAGCCACAATTAACTGCTAAATAATGGCTTTCTGAATTTTTATATGAAAGGCTGGAAGGAATGTTGGTTTTGAAAAATAGCGCAATGGTAAAAAGAGGCAGCACTTCTTAACAATTAGGTACTTGGTGTCACATAATGTGAAATCTTAGAGTGGGCTGTATAGTTCCTCACTAGAAACAAACCTTTTATTTTTGAATTGGCGGAATGTGTGAGAGAGAAAAATCTCCATCTTTTACACCTGTGATATGGAATTATATTATTTTAAGTCTCAGACTGTCAGGCTATTTAAAAGTTAATAATCAGAAATGTAAATGAGCAATTGAATAATAATTCCTGGACAGCAATATTGAACAGTCAATAAAATATGTTCTGAAGTTATCAGATGTGTCTGATATATCTGTCTGCTTACGAAAGAAGTATTTGTTAATTCCCACTCTGTACTGAAATGAGTTGAAAACATTAAATCAAAATTGAGGGTAGCTCTACCTGGATTATTTTATTTTTTAGTCTTTATTTATTTATTTATTTTCTAGGCTAAGTTTCAAGACCAAAACCAAACTACTGAAATCCTTTATTTGAAAATCTTACATACAGTGATAGATAATTATTCAATCATAGAATGACATAGAATGGACATAGTTGGAAGAGACCCACTGTGGTGCAATTGCCTGAGGTAACTAGGAAAATAAAACTAAAATTCACATTTTAAAGAAAATGTACAGCATTGAAGAGGCTTTCAGGGTAGGGCATAGCTGCATTACCTGAGCGTTCCCTGGGCTTCCAACCTTAGATGCTATCGCTCTGGGGAAACTTGGTGTGCTAGCCCTAAGGAACAGTATGGACCATAGAGTGGAGTGGAGACACCACGGCTAGGCTCTGTAACCAGGTGGGGACTCTATTGTTCTTGTGCACACCGAGACCGATAAACCATACTTTTTGCCACCCTGAGCCAAGGACCTGTCATGTTTTGACAAATGCTGTACCCTAGTGTACTTTTTGCTCATTATAATATCATTATAATACCAAAACACACCTCCATCCCAAAAGCTACCTGTCTCCAAGGTGCGACCACCCCTCACCGAGCATGTGCTCTGAATTTCTCGGAGCCTATTACTTTAAGTGGAGACGGGAGAACTTTTCACCAATCATAACTAAGATATGCTTGATTAGAGTCACTCAAGCTCCACCTAAAAGATAGTAAATAATATAAATTGGCCCAAGAGAGAGGGGATGTCAGGGAAGATACCACCATCAGGGGAGATACCATCCTGAGGGAATACAACATCCTTAGGACCTCCTGAGTCCTGGGATCAGTTGACGGGCTGAGCCTCTCTTCCCCCCCCCCCCCCCCCCCCCCCCCCCCACCATAGGGACACCTTTGGGTGAGATCTGAATACTTGTTTATAAATCTCTCTAGAGACTTTGATCCTTTTAACACATTTATTTCTAGGCTGCGCACCTGTAACACCTATAACACCTGTAACACCTGTGTATTTCATGCACACTAGCTTGCTTTTGCAGTTACTATCACCGGCAATCCAAAGAACCTGTGCACCTGTTGCTGTAATAAATCACACTTGATTGAATAGTTATAGCTCTCATTAAGTGCAGCTAGCGTAAGGGTGATTATACATTTTATATATATATATATATATATATATATGTATACACACATATAACATTATATGTATATGTTATACATATATTATATGTTATTATATATATATTATATGTTATATGTATATTATATATATATACATATAACATTATTGGTGAATCCGTGACCGTGATAGTTCAGTGTTCTGAATCCAACCAGACCCCAGATGGTTAACGCGTTATTGGTGAATCCAACTGGACCCCAGACGATTAATGCGTTATTGGTGAATATCCGACTGGACCCCAGATGGTTAATGCGTTATTGGTGAATCTGACTGTACCCCAGATGGTTAATGCGTTATTGGTGAAATCTGTGATTGTGATAGTTCAGTACCCTGAATCAGACCAGGCCCATAACAGTTAATCAGCTACACCCCTTAACGCGACACCCACAAGGATCATCAATTCTAACTCCTGGCTCCACACAGGACCACCCAAAAGTCAAACCATATGTCTGAGAGCATTGTCCAGATAAGGATATATAAAAATGCAGAAACCATTTTAAACTGTAAATACTATATTTTAAATACTTATAGTTTAAATACTTATAGTTAAATATTTGTAGTTTTAATGGTATAAACTTCTTTTCTTAATGTTTTGAAGTAGACTATTCTATAAAGGAATCCTCTTTTCTATAAATACATAACAGTACAGGTAGAGTTACAAGTCATGAAGACCTGGAATACTGCAGCAGCCAGATAGTTTTTTGTTTGTTTGTTTGTTTGTTTGTTTTGACAAATATATTAAATGTGCATACACGGTTTGTCAAAAATCTGCAGGGCTCTTTTCATGGTAGTTCTAATGAGGACTGAGGACATGGCACATTACCTTGTCAGAATTAAAGTGTACCTGGCAGTACAAGTTGTACACACACATCTGCAAAACTGCAGTTTACCAGATGCTACTGAAACACTTCCATAGCTGAGCAAGTCTGCAAGACCTCCCACTTAAGATACCCGCTGTCACTTTCCCTGTAAGACCAATTTGTCATAACAAGACATGCTTATTGAGTTTCCCAAAATGCCAAAAAGAGGGGGGGGAAGTAAATTTAATGATTAATATTTTTATTAATTATACAATATTTAAATGTACACTATTATAAAATAATTATATAATTATAAAATATATAAAAATATAAAATATATTTATTTTATACAGTTATTTGTGGAGTAACTTTGAATACAAAATAATTTTTCTACTGTGACTGAATTCACCTGTGGAGGAGCCAATACATGTTCTAAATTTTTACTTTCTTTACACATTCTTTACACATTTCTTTTTTTCACCAGAGTCATTTAAATATTAGAAGAGAAGAAAAGGTTGGGGTATACAAATGACTGTCTTCAATCCTAGCATAATGGAAAAACAAGAAGTTAGATATCTGACCAGTATTCTGTTAAAGTGAGGAAGTTGTTGGTTCCTCTGGACATAGAGAACATTTTAATTTTATTAAGTTGGAGAGTTGACTTCTTTTGTTCAAGAAGTTAAAATGTCAAAATTTACTATTTGGACCTGAAACAAACTTTTGCTCCCTCTAAGATCAGTGCAGCATTTTAAGTTTTACTTTAGGTTTACATGTAATATATCTGCAACAGTAATAAAATGACTATTTTATTTCAAATATTTTTGTTCTTGAATGACAAGTTTCTTTTTATTTTTCCCATATTCCTCCTTCCACTTGCTCACTTTTTCTTGGACAGAAATTCTCAGATTTATCAGTACTTAGCTCTCATTTCACAACCTGTCAAATGGCTACTCAGCCAGAAAAGAACATATAGTCTCTGTAGACTGAAAATTAGCCTACTCATAGTTATGTCTCCTCTTGGGAATGATCAATTCACTAACTGCTGAAAAGTCTGCCTGAAAAAACAGTTGTCTGTGGTAACCAGGGGAAAAGAAAAAAAAAAAAATTATAATGCCAGAAATAATCTCTACTCTAGATGAGCTCAATATAGTTGTAAAGTTTCTGTTTCCATACCCCACTGATACACAATCACTATCTTTTGAATTCAGTTATCAAACAGGTACTCAAGTACTCAAGCCACATAATTCAAAGCCACAGCACTGGATTTCTCACCAGACTTCAGAAATTAACATTGTAGTTTTCTACATGTAAGGTAGTTAACCTAAGCTTCCATTGTACTGAAGGGAGTTAATAACTTAGAGATATAATTCATCCCACCTCTGTCAGAAATAAATCTTTTTTAGGATGAATCCACAATTACTCAGATAAATCCTATCCAGTGTGACTTTGCCATAGAGCAATCAAACTATTAAGGCTTTAGGAATAAATGTAAATATTCCTTATGTGTGATTATTTTTTTTTCCTACAAACCTCCTTTGATGAAACACAGAAAATTAGAACTTCAAATGCCTTTTCTGACAGAATATGTTAATACCAGAAAAATGCACAGATCAAACTCTATGGGTTAATTAGGATTCTCCATGCAGTGTGGAATCCAGTGACTTATGAAACATTTTTAATTTCTGGTTGAGTTACTCGTAATAATAAATATAAAAAAAAATATCAAGAATTTATTCCCTGTTTTTTTTTTGTTGTTTTTTTTTTTTTTTTTTTTTTTAAGTACAGAATCAATAGGGCTAAGTAGGGAGATTCGGTTATATTTAGCCTTCCTTATGAGCGCCTTCACTAGATGATCTGACCTCTTAATCAAGGATTTTGTGATTCTGAGTAGTTGATGCCTATCGCTCTTAAAAGATTCATGTGGGCAGTTTATAGAACTGATTGATTTCTTCTACTGATATTTTAAATGGTTATTCTGGAAATACTCAAGAATTCAAGGAAATACTTTTTACAATATAAATACAACACTGATATTTCCCTGCTATTCCCCACTAAATCTAAGATTTCTTTTTAGTAAACAAAATGATATTATATGCCAACTCCATTTAACAACGGAAAACATTAAGTTCAGCTAGACAAGAACTGAATTTGTCTAGGATTAGGAGACAATAAAATTATATTATTATACAACACATGCACTTTATCCAATACTTGTTTTTTAATGGTAGTTGCCATAACTACTAAAACATTTTTTCTTATATGTTTCCTGCTTCAGCTTTATACAGAGCAGTCAGAGATACCCATTACATGGGAAAAATTATGAGCTACTATAAATGCTGTGAAAACCTACGTGATAGCAATATTTTGCTCTACTGCATGTGATGTAGGAGAAGGAGTGATAAGCATAGATGAGTGAATACTAATAAGAATTACTTATGGCTCATATGCACAGAGGGTTTATTTAAGTGTCTGGCCTACTATAGTCACTGTTTTAAAAGTCAGGCTGTTGAATCTACTGTTTATCCTGAGGATATTACTTTCTAAAGACAACAGCTTCTCTTCAATACTACTGGTGGAATGGTCTGAATTTGTGTCAGTCTGTACCTGTCTAGTCAAAGCCCCTTCCACAGCCCTTTCCATAAGCCCTCTCATTGTGCAATAATCTTTGAATCCACTGAACACAAGATCTTACCAATACACACTAGAATAAAAATGGGTCTGGAGACACCACTTTTCTTATTAGTGTTCTTTCTCCGGATGAGACTTGGAAAGACAATTTATCTACATTTAAATTCCAAAAATGTTATAAAGATTGTGACTCCCAGACAGAGATGTGAATCCACCTGCAATATAGAGTAAGATGACTGAGAGAAGTGAAGCTTCAGGTATATTTTTCTCCAACATACTTGCTGTTAATTCTGGATGCTTGCTACCCACAATGCTGTATTTTGTGGATGCCCTGCTATATATTTAGCTATTCTGAATTCATAAAAAAGCTAAGCATTCTGCTCAGGGCTCTGAATCTTATTAGTTACCTAGCTGTGTATAAGTTACATACCACAAGATACTGCATTTTCTGTCTATTAGTAGAACTTCTCTTGCTTAGCTTACCTCTTCAAGATTCTTCTGTCTTTGTTCAGTATTTTGTGGAAATTATAAGGCAAGATCCTGGGGGGCTGGGGGTGGGGGGAAAGTTGAGGGATTGGGGGGAGTGAGAAAAACCCTCAACATAATTATGTTATTAATAGTTGCATGTATAAGAAGAGAGAAAAAAGATTTGTGTTTGTGCAGCAAGTCTTAACAGTGGAATTTTCTGAGGTGTATTTGACTTTATAAATGCACTAAACATGTAAACTTGCCCCCTTCCTCCTACCTCCTTTCCTTCCTTTTCTTTTTGCATACATACACTTATGTTGTTATTATCTGTAATTTATAAATCCAGATTTATAGATGGTAACATTTTGTTGAAAAAAAAAAAAATATATATATATATGTGTGTATATATATATATCTTTCTATTGACCAATTTTTGTTTCAATGAAAAAAATGGTTTAGAAAGAACATTCACAGTCTATTCTCACTGGCATTTTAAAAGGAAAAATTATGAATAATGAATGTTAAATGATGGCA
The DNA here is from genome assembly GCF_964035555.1 of Netta rufina. Classification (NCBI taxonomy): domain Eukaryota; kingdom Metazoa; phylum Chordata; class Aves; order Anseriformes; family Anatidae; genus Netta; species Netta rufina. The sequence goes on along the minus strand of NC_140123.1, from coordinate 40,397,894 downwards.
TTTTATAGAGATGAAGACCCCTAGTGCTTTCTTGACAGACTAAGTATAAGATATTCACACTTCAGTACAGCCCCAAAATCTGTTCTGAAATCTTCACTTCTATATACTCTGTGTGTTTTTTTTCACTCGGGACCTAATTATTGCCACAAAGGTGAATACATCTGATGCATATAGATACAAATATATTATTAAATACATTATTGGTCAACTTTAAATCTGCATTCTAACTAAAATAGATTAAGCGGTAGTTCATAATCCAGATAAAATGGTACTAGCATGGAGAGCTCATATTATCTTAATAATATAAACCTTGTTAATAATAAAATTAAAACCTTTACAAAACAACAACAACAAAAACTTCCCAGTGTCTACCCCGATTTCTATAGTTCACCCTTCCTCTGCACCTCTAGGTCTCCAAGGAAATCTGCAGAGTGTTCATGAAGATAAAATGGGGGACAGGGATGTTCAAACACTCAACAGTCAGCCTCAAGCAAAGAGGCTGTTGTGTTGATGCATGGGTTCCCTTGTCCTGGTTTTGGGAGGAGATTGATGGTTTCCTCCTCTATACTCCAAGACATACTTAGGGCTATCTTTATATATTTTCTAACACATTTCATAGAACTGCCACTCTGTGCTACATCCAAATTCACTGTGTATGATTCAATTTACATATGAATGACATGCAGTTGTGAAACAATTGCTTGGTGCTTTCTTTGCCTTAAACTGGTTTTATTCCAGTTATCAAGTTGTGGAGGTTTTACTGTGCTAAGCAGCTAAACACTACAACCACTCTCTCACTCCCCCTCCTTAGAAGAGGAGGGGAAGAAGTAAAGCAAAGAACAACTCATGGGTTGAGATAAGGATAATTTAATTAAAGGGAAATAATAATAATAATAACAATAACAATAACAATAATAATAATAATAATAATGGAAAGATTATTATGAACAAAACAATCACAGATTCACAGAATCACAGAATTTCTAGGTTGGAAGAGACCTCAAGATCATCGAGTCCAACCTCTGACCTAACACTAACAGTGCTCCACTAAACCATATCACTAAGCTCTACATCTAAACATCTTTTAAAGACATACAGGGACGGTGACTCCACCACTTCCCTGGGCAGCCAGTTCCAATGTCTAACAACCCTTTCAGTAAAGAAGTTCTTCCTAAGATTCAACCTAAAACTCCCCTGGTGCAACTTAAGCCCATTCCCCCTCATCCTGTCACCAGGCACGTGGGAGAACAGACCAACCCCCACCTCACTACAGCCTCCTTTAAGGTACCTATAGAGAGCGATAAGGTTGCCCCTGAGACTCCTCTTCTCCAGGCTGAAAAATCCCAGCTCCCTCAGCTGCTCCTTGTAGGACTTCTTCTCCAGACCCCTCACCAGCTTCATCGCGCTTCTCTGGACTCGCTCAAGCACCTCGATGTCCTTCTTGTAGTGAGGGGCTCAAAACTGAATACAGTCCTCAAGGTGCGGCCTCACCAGAGCCGAGTACAGGTGGATGATCACCTCCCTAGCCCTGCTGGTCACACTGTTTCTTATGCAAGCCCGGATGCTGTTGGCCTTCTTGACCACCTGAGCACACTGCTGGCTCATATTCAGCTGACTATCAACCAATACTCCCAGGTCCTTCTCTGCCTGGCAGCTCTCCAACCACTCATCTCCCAGCCTGTAGCTCTGCTTGGAGTTATTGCGCCCCAGGTGCAGGACCCGGCACTTGGCCTTGTTAAACTTCATGCAGTTGACCTCAGCCCATCGGTGCAGCCTATCCAGATCCTCCTGCAGAGCCTTCCTACCCTCAAGCAGATCGACACACGCATCTAACTTGGTGTCATCTGAAAACTTGCTAAGGGTACAATCAATGCCCTCATCCAGATCATTGATGAAGATATTAAAGAGGACCGGCCCCAGCACCGAGCCCTGGGGAACACCACTAGTTACTGTCCTCAAGCTGGATTTGACTCCATTCACCACGACTCTTTGGGCCCAGCTATCCAGCCAGTTTCTAACCCAACGAAGTGTGCGCCCATCCAAGCCACGAGCAGACAGTTTCTCAAGGAGAATGCTGTGGGAAATGGTGTCAAAAGCCTTGCTGAAGTCAAGGTAGACCAAATCCACAGCCTTTTCCTCATCCACCCAACGCGTCACTTTGTCATAGAAGGATATCAGGTTCGTCAAGCAGGACCTGCCTTTCATAAACCCATGCTGACTGGGCCTGATCGCCTGCTTGCCCTGCAAGTGCTGCGTGATGACTCTCAAGAGGATCTGCTCCATGAGCTTCCCTGGCACTGAGGTCAAACTGACAGGTCTGTAGTTCCCCGGATCTGTCCTCCGGCCCTTCTTGTAGATGGGCATCACGTTTACTAGCCGCCAGTCAACTGGGACCTCCCCCGATAGCCAGGACTGTTGATAAATGATGGTAAGTGGCTTGGCCAGCTCCTCTGCCAGTTCTCTCAGTACCCTTGGGTGGATCCCATCTGGCCCCATTGACTTGTGTACGTCCAAGTGCCGTAGCAGGTCACCAACCATTTCTTCGTGGATAGTGAGGGCCACATCCTGCTCCCCATCCCCTTCCACCAGCTCAGGGTACTGGGTATCCAGAGAACAACTGGTATTGCCGCTAAAGTCTGAGGCGAAGAAGACATTAAGTGCCTCCACCTTTTCCTCATCTCTTGTAACTAAGTTTCCCCCCACATCTAATTTAACTAAAGGGAAAAAGAAAAGGAAAGGGGAAAAGAGAGGGGGAAAGGAAAAAAAGGGAGGAAAACAAACAAAAATAATAAAGGCTATGTGGAAGTGCAGAGGAAAGAAATTACTCTCTACTTCCCACAAATGAGCGATGCTTGACCACGTCCTTGAAGCAGGACCTCAACTCACATAGCTGGTGTCTGGGAGGAGGACCGACATTTTCACAATGAGAGCTCACCCCTCCCCTCTTCTTCCTGTTTCCACCTTTTATTGCTGAGTGTGACATCACATGGTATGGAATATCCCTTTGGTTGTTTTAGGTCAGCTGCCCTGGTGATGTTTCTCTTCTCACTTTTTGCCCACCTCCTAGGAGGGTTAGAGAGAGTCCTGATGCTGTGCCAGCACTGCTCAGCAGTAGACACAACACTGGTGTGATAACACCGCTGTTCCAGCTACAAGTGCAGAGCACAGCACAGTATGGGCTGCTGCAGGGAAAATTAACATTCCAGCCAGACCAGCCAGACCCAGTACACAAGTCTGCGTTTCTTTAGCTTTGAATAATTGACAATTGGTGATCTGTAGCTTGGGTGAAAAAGTAACTTTGGGAACAGCTACTTGTTACTTCTGTATATTTAACAATTATATTTATGCCACCTAATTATACAAAACAAATCAAAAATACAACACATGATTTTCATTTTTTACTGTTTGTTACAGCTAAATAAGCCACATTAAGCAAACACCAAGACATGTTCAAAGCATGAAAACTGTCAGCTCCAAGGTTTACCAGGTTAGTACAATGACTGTAACCTGTTACTAGCACTGCCATTTGTTTATGCACTAAGGTAAAGAACATATCTGAAAATGTTTGTTTTTAATATGGAAAAGATTTTTTGAAATATTAGTAATAGCAGGAACGATGACAACCTGACATGGGAAGGGTTCAAAAGAAATAGGAATTCACTGGTTATAAAAGTTTATAAATGGAACAACACTAAAAAATCCTAAATAATAATAATAATTGTAATAAATGGCTCAGTCTTCAAAATAGGACTATAATCAAAGTTTATAATTTATTAAAGGAATAGAGGTAAGCAAACAGCATTGGGTGCGCTGGGAGTCTCTGCTCCACCAAGACGCACACCAGTTACATCAAGCAGCTGATTTTTATGCTCCTAGGCTAATACATATTCATTAGTACTTCTAAAACAAACAGGGTTATTATAATTAGTTTCCGGAATCCAAACCCTCCTACTGGAGCATGCGTATCTGTCTCCGGTGGTCCCTCTGGGGGTCTCTGGGAGTCTCTCGTGCTGAAGGCTCATAGTCTTCCTCCCTCTTGTCCTCCTTTGTCCAACTTGGCTGTATGGCAGAGACTTGTGCAATGTCTCCTGCAAGCTTTGTCTTTTAGTCGTTCTTCTGCTTTCCCCATCTCCTTAATCTCCTGGCCAGATATCAGAGACTTGCCTAGTGTCCCATGCATTAGTCATAATAGTTAGCAGTTATTCTGAAACCCCCCAGATATCAGAGACTTCAAGGAAAAGCCTACAAATACATTTCCCTTCAAGCTCTCTATTGACACGAATTGCTAAAACATTCCTTTGCAAGATACAAGAATTATATACATTAACCACCCTGTTTTTCTTAGACTTGTGACTTTCTTAGACTTTACATACAAGGGTATGTAAAACAGAAGGTCACATTCATCATACTATGCAGCCCTAGCCTTGTTCCATACTGACACAAATCAGATAAACATATCTCACAATAGTAATATAATGGGGTTATAAACACCAGAAGGAAAAAAAAATAAATCAGATTTAGTCCTGTTAAAGATAGACAAAAATTACAAAAAGATTTTGAGTATATTCAGTTGAGATGTCTACTGCATGTTTTCTTCATTAGTTACCACCCAGTGAGTTCTTAGTCACATATATAAACAGCTCAAATTACTGATAATTTGGTCAATTGTAAACTGCATAACTACCAAAGCTGTGCATTGTTTATGTAGATATTTTTCATTCTGCAATTTGGCAGTATGAGTTCTGTAATGGCTTTTCTATCAGATGGCCAATACAGTGTCAAAGGTCTTTGTTTGAAAGCTATTTACCCTGTGTCCTGGTTTCAGTTAAGATAAAGTTAATTTTCCTCCTAGTAGCTGGTAAGGTGCTATGTTTTGGATTAGGATGAGAAGAGTGCTGATAACATGCTGATGTTTTAATTGTTGCAGAGCAGCGTTTACACCAAGCCAAGGACTTTTCAGCTCCTCACTCTGTCCTGCCAGCGGGCAGGCTGGGGGTGCATCAAGAGCTGGGAGGGGACAGACCAGGACAGCTGACCCAAACTGGCCAAAGGGGTATTCCATACCATCTGACGTCATGCTAAATAATATATAGGGGTGGCTAGCCAGGGTGGGGGGGCCAGCTGCTCGGGGTTAGGCTGGGCATCGGTCAGTGAGTGGTAAGCAATTGTATTGTGCATCACTTGTTTTGTACATATTATTATTATTATTTTATTTTCTGTCCTAATAAACTGTCTTTATCTCAACTCACAGGCTTCACTTTCCCATTTCTCTTTTGCAGAGAGGTAGGAAGGAGGGTGAGTGAATGGCTGTGTGGTGTTTAGCTGCTGGCCGGGTTAAACCACAACACCCTGAAATAATTTTGCTTGAGATACATGATTTCCTTTCTGCAAGGAAAAAAATCTAAACCAACAACTGGAGAAGTCACAAGGAAGTTACAGAAATGTAACTTTCAGTTTTCATTTCATTAAAAGAATGTAACTTTATAACATGAGTTGTTCACTGCTTCTTCCCTCACTGAAGACTGTGGCTACCAATAAATTCTGTGATACACGGGTTACAGGATTTTAATGTTTTCTTAAAGTGTCAGCTTGTTCCATAATTCTGCTTCCCACAGAGAATAACAGTACTTATGTAGACTTATTCAAATTTATATTGAACATTCAGCAGAGTAAATGATTACTTTGGATAACACTTTCTAGTGATGTCAGCTAATAGCTTCCAATAGATTGGAACTGAATCAGCAAATACTTTTGCTTTCTCCTTTACAGGTCTTGAATACATAGAAATAGCTATAAGATGCTGAGAATCGGCAGCAAAGATGTGTCTATTTTTATCAATACTTAAAAAGTCTTGTCAGGCAGAAGTCCATCTTGCCTGAGGTGTCTCCTGTGAGGTGATAAAATTCCATATAATGACAAAAAGAAAAAAAAAAAAAAAGTTGTATAAAAAAAAGTCTCATAAGTAGCAAAAATTTTCTAAATTTGTGTGGCTAATCTCAAATGTGCCCTCTGCCCCAGAACATAAAGTTTAAAATATTTGTTCATCTATATCATTTTGTATTACTTGCACTTGTGTCTGTGAGATAGTATGTAAAATCTGGTATTCTTCTTGCTATTGAGATTCAGTCATTTGCATTTAAGATTCAAGAACAACATCTGTACAGTCTCATCTTTACTCTATAGATACATCAGAAAATGTTACAACTGAAATAAAAATGTGAATACTCAGGAAATATATGTTCTTCAGGAAAGAGGAACTTTCTTTTCTTTCTTGTGAAATAGTTCATCTTCTCTAAGGCTCTGATTATGAATTGTGCTAGTCTATCCACAAAAGTTTTCAATGATGTAGTCACTGTCTTGACAACCTGTTTCAGGGAATACATTCAGGGAATACAGCTATGACCAAAATCTGAAATATAAGAGTGGAACCACACACAGGGTTGACATTGTTCTCTTAAGATGATAAAAGAAAAAAAATGAAGAAAGCTAAAGAATGACATATAATATAAACATATTAGTAATCTTATAAATAGCAGTAAAGAAAATTTAAAGAGGGCTCAAATTATTCAAGTTCTATTTTTAAATTACAGTATGCATAACTTTCATGTATTTTCCCACTATTTCCTCAATAACATTGTCACTCAGCCCTTCATGTGAATGTCTGATGCATTTTTAAGAATGTGAAAGCATAAGAACAGAAAGGAAACACTAGAATAAATTAGTTAAATTAGTTCATCTTTTATGAAGTAGTTATCAATAATTAATTCCTCGGTTGTAGTAATGCACCACCAATGCTTGCCAGGATACAAGTGGGTCCGTTCCTATTCATTAATGGCATAGAATGAAGGATGTTTCTTTCATTTTAGAGTGATTCAAATGAGATATCTTTAAGCTCTGCAGACACCTTTGGACACTAATAGTTTTATGTGCTTATATTGTCATGCCCCAAACTGCACACAGTACTCAAGGTGAGGCTGCACCAGAGCAGAGCAGAGTGGGACACTCACTTCCCTTGACCAGTTAGCAATGCTGTGCTTGATGCACCCCAGGGCATCACTGGGGCTCCTGGCTGCCAAGGCACACTGTTGACTCACATTCAACTTGCCATTGACCAAACCCTCCAGATCCCTTTCTTCAGGGCTGCTCTCCTGCCTCTTGTCCCAAGTTTGTATGTATAGCCAGAGTTGTCCTGTCCCAGCTAAGAATGCAGAACTTAATCTTGTTAGATTTCATATGGTTGGTGACTGCCAAGCCATCTGATTTGTCCAGATCTCTCTGGTCCTCCTAATTTAGTATTATCTGCAAAAGAAAAAAGCTGAGGGTCATAGTGGACAACTGATACAAACATCAATGACAACAACCTGTTTCCAGCAATAAAAGCAGTACAAGCAATTGCAATAAAAGCAATTTTAGAAGGCTGAGAAGTAAAAGTCCCCCATGCTATCACTCCCCCATGCTACCACTCCCCCACTACCAGTCCCCCATGCTACCACTGCACAGGCCAGGACCCTATATCAGTTCCCACAGCTGTCAACTCCTGTCCCCAGCAAGGCTGCAGCTGGGACAGTCTCCAGCTCCCCACAGACTTGCCCTGCCCAGCCATGAGCTCTACTTAGCTAGGCCTACTCAAGGGCCCATATCCCTACCCAGCCTTGGTCAGTCTCTGAGCCCCAGAGAGGTGCCTGGGTGAGCCTTGGTGTTGGAGCTATGTGTTGGTTTCAGCCAGCTGGGGCAGCTGATCTCCACCACAACTGGTCTCTCACTCCCCCTCTTCAAAGAAAATACAATGGAAAAGGACTTAAGGACAGGGAGGGATCACTCATGAATTACTATAATGGGCAAAACAGACTCAACATAGGGAGATTAGTATAAGTTTATTACCTATCACTATCAGACTAGATTATGTGGGCTTCCCCACACGCAGTGGCTCTTCAAGAACTGCTCCAACATGGGGTCCATACCATGAGGTCCATCCATCAGGAGCAAACTGCTCAGCAGCACAGGTCCCCCATGGGCAGCAGCTCCCCCAGAACCCCTGCTCCTATGTAGGCTCCTCTTCATGTGGCTTCAGCTCCAGCCCGGGGCCTGCTACCTGTGGGGGCCTCTCCATGGGCCACAGCCTCCTCCGGGCCACATCCACCTGCTCCACCGGGGGCTCCTCCACAGGCTGCAGTTGTGGGAGATCTGCTCCATGTGGGACCCATGGGCTGCAGGAGGACAGCCTGCTCCACCAGGGGCCTCTCGGAAGGCCCAACGGAATTTCTGCTCCAGCACCTGGAACACCTCCTGCCCTCCTTCTGCACTGACCTTGGTCTGAAGGGCTGGTTCTCACTCCTCACTCTCCCAGCTGTTGTTTGTGGTGGTTTTACTTGGGTGGTCAGCTGAGTTAAGCGAAAGGAAAGGAAAGGAAAGGAAAGGAAGAAAGGAAAAGGAAAGGAGAAAGGAAAGGAAAGGAAAGGAAAGGAAAGGAAAGGAAAGGAAAGGAAAGGAAAGGAAAGGAAAGGAAAGGAAAGGAAAGGAAAGGAAAGGAAAGGAAAGGAAAAGGAAAAAGGAAAGGAAAAAGGGGAAGGAAAAAGGGAAAGGAAAAAGGAAAGGAAAAAGGGAAGGAAAAAGGGAAGGAAAAAGGGAAGAAGGGGAGGAGAGAGGAGAGGAGAGGAGAGGAGAGGAGAGAGAGAGGAGAGGAGAGGAGAGAGGAGAGGAGAGGAGAGGAGAGGAGAGGAGAGGAGAGGAGAGGAGAGTGAGAGGAGAGGAGAGGAGAGGAGAGAGGAGAGGAGAGGAGAGGAGAGAGAGAGGAGAGGAGAGAGGAGAGGAGAGGAGAGGAGAGGAGAGGAGAGGAGAGAGGAGATTTATATATGCCAGTAAATGTGCTGTTGATTTTTTGCTAAGTTGATGATTTTTTGCTAGTAGAATGAGAACCAAAAAAAAAAAAGGGTCTTTACATGAGCTTTTGTTATCAGAAACTTTTAAATTCTTTTACCAGTGACTGGATTTATGCCTCAAATGTTTCATAAAATGCAATCCCTTTTCACTAGCAGTATCCTACATCCCACACCCCTGCTCAGTGCTTTTTATTTTTGTTTTCCTCAAAGAGGATTTTAAATTGCATTGCAACTTTATGTTTCTGTTATTATTATTGTTATTGTTACTGTTATTTTATCTTGGATTTTCTTCCTCCTCTGTTGCACAACTTTTTGAGATTTTCAGTATTTTTTGCAAAAATATTTTTTGTTCTCTATTTATTTCCTGAGATATATCCACTGCAGCTCCTAAGATATTAGTAGGCTAGATACTTTGTACTATTTTATGAAGCCCTTTTCTATTTGAAATGACTTTTCTTTCTCCCCACATGATTAACTTTGCAGTGAAGTGAGAACTGAAAACAAAAGATGTCTTCTATCACAGATATTTTTCTCTTCCTGAGTGGAATGAAATTAATATTAAAATTTATGGTGAATAAATTAAATATTCCATTCTTAATAATTCTATTTCCAGAATAAACAGACTGAATCTAGATTATCTGGAACTAGTTATCTGGAACTATCTGCACATTCTGTGTGCAGTCTGAAAAAACTGTTTTGCAGCAACAAGCAAAATAATTTATCAATAAGAACATGGAGAGAGAACAGCTTGGGAGGAAGTAACAAGGAGTCTGCCTGTTTGCAAGCTGCTTATATTATAGCCGTGAAAACTGAATTTTTATTTCATATTTCTAATAAAAGAGACATTTTAAAAGAACTATAAGATCACCACACTCTTCCAAAAATTTACAAAACCTGTTGGTTTTGAGAATAGAATTGAAGATCAATTAATGAATGCTTCAGTTTATTCATTTTCATTTGTCAGGCATTTAACACAATCATTTGAAAACATTTCAGCTTATTGTTAAGATGGAATTCTGAAGTTCAACTTTGTATTCTAAAATTATTGTGTTGTGTGACTTTCTTCATAGGAGTAACTTATTAAAGTGACAAATGGATAGCGACATCTTACAGTGGTCACTGAATTCTAGGAAAAAAATTGTTTTGTCCAATTTCAGTAGTTTCAACAAATGCTGCAAGAAACATTTCCACAAAGGAAGTATATCAATGACAGTCAAATACAGAGGTTAAACCCTTGACCTCTTCATCCTCATGGGGATTTTTCTTAGATATGTCTATTTTTCCATGTAATGGTGAAGGTTTTTTAAGTGATGAAGAAAAGCTTCTTGATGGAATAAATAAATTAATTAGTAATTAGTTGGTCTGATTCAAAACATAAACAAGTATAAAATATATATATAACACTGTTGATTGAAAAAAAAAAAAAAAAAAAAAAAGCAAACTTGTCTAAGTAACCCTGGGGTGTAAGTATTGCTAAATCAGCTAGAAAGACCAGATGTTGCACAGAGATCACTTAAGACACACAATTATGTAAATAAACAACTCAACACAAAACAAAAATTTGTTCTTCTAATTCCTGATCTGTAGGTACTGGTGGTTTTGTCAGATCAAAAAACTATTCCCCATTGTTACACAAATAAAGGATGATATTTTTCAAACAGAAAAGTGTGTCTCTGCAAATGTTTATGCTATATCCTGAAGAGTTCCTAACTTGTCTTTTTCAGGGCTCTGACATGTTTTTTGCCAAGTTAGTTATTTTGTCAGAACACACCTAATGATGGCATGGTTTATACCAACAGTAAAGAACTTAAAAGTTAAATCACCAAGGTACACTTCTGTTGGCATTTTTGGCTACCGATATAGTAGGAAGCATGCTTGCGAAGGCCCCTGGGCAGTGGCTAATTGGCACAGATCAGTCTTCATCTTTTTTTCTGCCTCCAAACTATGACAGCTACATGTAAAGCCCTCTTGGAAATGGCTCCTGTACATATTAAATGTTCATATGTACATATGTTCATGTACATATTAAATGTTAATATTCCTTCCTGGAAGGTTGAACCAGGAAACTATAGGCCTGGTTAGTTTGACCTCAGTGACAGGGAAGCTAATGGAGCAGATTATCTTGAGTGTCATCACGCGGCACTTGCAGGGCCACCAGGTGATCAGGCCCAGTCTGCATGGGTTTATGAAAGGCAGGTCCTGCTTGACGAACCTGATCTCCTTCTATGACAAAGTGACGCACTGGGTGGATGAGGAAAAGGCTGTGGATGTGGTCTACCTTGACTTCAGCAAGGCTTTTGACACCGTTTCCCACAGCATTCTCCTTGAGAAACTGTCTGCTCGTGGTTTGGACTGAAGTACGCTTCATTGGGTTAGAAACTGGCTGGATAGCTGGGCCCAAAGAGTCGTGGTGAATGGAGTCAAATCCAGCTTGAGGCCAGTCACTAGTGAAGTCTCCCAGGGCTCAATACTGGGGCCAGTTCTCTTTAATATCTTTACTGATGATCTGGATGAGGGCATTGATTGTACCCTTAGCAAGTTTTCAGATGACACCAAGTTAGGTGCGTGTGTCGATCTGCTTAAGGGTAGGAAGGCTCTGCAGGAGGATCTGGATAGGCTGCACTGATGGGCTGAAGGCAAATGCATGAAGTTCAACAGGGTCAAGCGTCAGGTCCTGCACCTGGAGCACAACAACCCCAAGCAGAGCTACAGGCTGGGAGATGAGTGGTTAGAAAGCTGCCTGGCAGAGAAGGACTTGTGAGTATTGTTTGGTAGTTGGCTGAATATGAGCCAGCAGTGTGCTCAGGTGGCCAAGAAGGCCAACAGCATCCGGGCTTGTATAAGAAGCAGTGTAGCCAGCAGGTCTAGTGAAGTGATGGTCCCCCTGTACTCGGCTCTGGTGAGGCCACACATTGAGGACTGTGTTCAGTTTTGGGCCCCTCACTACAAGAAGGACATGGAGGTGTTCGAGCAAGTTCAGAGAAGGGCGATGAAGCTGGTGAGGGGTCTGGAGAACAAGTCCTATGAGAAGAGTCTGAGGGAGCTAGGGCTGTTCAGCCTGGAGAAGAGGAGTCTCAGGGGCGACCTTATCGCTCTCTAAAGGTAACTTAAAGGAGGCTGTAGTGAGGTGGGGGTTGTTCTATTCTCCCATGTGCCTGGCGACAGAATGAGGGGGAATGGGCTGAAGTTGCACCACGGGAGGTTTAGGTTGGGTATTAGAAAGAACTTCTTTACAGAGAGGGTTTTTAGGCATTGGAACAGGCTGCCCAGGGAAGTGGTGGAGTCATCGTCCCTGTATGTCTTTAAAAGATGTTTAGATGTAGAGCTTAGTGATATGGTTTAGTGGAGGACTTTTTAGTGCTAGGTCAGAAGTTGGACTCGGTGATCTTGGAGGTCTCTTCCAACCTATATGATTCCGTGTGATTCTGTGTAAATGCCAGAGCATGCTTAGGAATTGTTCAGAAAATTTCTAGTTGGCGTAGAATAAGTATACATTAGGCAAGGGTTGAAATATGCCTATTTATAGTTCAGTTCTGGGAAGAATTTATAGTATAAGTACAGTTCCAACTTCTGTGCCTCTACAAAGAGTTTCTCCAACAAAAATGTGATGTGCGTGCATGAATACACATGTAGGATTTTTTTTTTCATTGTAGGTATGCTGGTAGAAAATTTTTAATGTAGATTTTGTTAGATCTAATAGCAAAGACAGCACATGAAAAACACTCTGAAAAATTTAAAATAAAATAAAATAAAATAAAATAAAATAAAATAAAATAAAATAAAATAAAATAAAATAAAATAAAATAAAATAACACTTGCACTGGAGACATCATAACTTGTAATATGACTTGTTTATCCAAAATTTTACCAACATTTACTTCTCTTATGTACTATCATAAGTTTGCAGCCTGGCAGCATGGGAAGAAGTGGTATGTAGCAGTACCTGTGATTACAAGAAAAGTGAATCGAGTTCAGGAATTAACAGACAATATGGGAAATTCCCTGCCAAACAGAGAATCTTGTAGAGTAAACTCAGAGCTGGCTTCCAACTTATCTGGCTCCAGAAAGTACCAGTGACCCGAAGTGATACAAACTCTATGTGTAAACATGAGAAATGATAGAATCATAAAATCATTAAGGTTGGAAAATACCTTCAGGACCATCTGGTCCAATCATCACCCTACTACCAATGTCACCCACTAAACCATGTCACTAAGCATGACATCCAACCTTTCCTTAAACACCCCCAGGGATGGTGACACCACCACTTCTCTGGGCAACCCATTCCAATGCCTGATCACTCTTTCTGAGAAGAAATGTCTCCTAATATCCTACCTAAACCACCCGTGGCAGAACTTGAGGCCATTTTCTCTAGTACTGTTGCTGGTTATCTGCAAGAAGAGGCTGACCCCCACCTCACCTTTCAGTCAGTTGTAGAGAGCAATAAGGTCTCCCCTGAGCCTCATCTTCTCCAGAATAAACAACCCCAGTTCCTTCAACCATCACTCATAAGACTTGTGTTCCAGGCCCTTCACCAGCTTTGTAGCCCTTCTCTGGACATGCTCTGGGGCCTCAATGTCATTCTTGTAGTGAGGGTCCCAAAACTGAACTATTTTAAATGCTGTTAATATGCCAGTAATGCTAGTGCAAAAGGAGGTAGGTGCTGGTTACAGAAAAAACTTGCAGTGGTGACTATGCACCAAGGAACATCACACCCAGCTCTACTTGATATTGCCAGATTAAGTCCTTTGATAGTCTCTATGAATTAAGAACTCCTGGCACAGAGTGCCACCACCCCATTCTCATGCTGTAGGGAATGCCTGCTGCTCCTCCCTGGTTCTGGGGACAATGACACTGATCTCACCTGCAGCACACATCCCCTGATACAGATGCATTTCCTTCACCTGGCACTGTATTAGAGAAAACATGATCAGGATTGACTGCACCTGGGATGATGAAAAAGAAATAGACAAGAGATTGCGTAAGAAAGAGCTTAACTCAGTACAATTAAAGGAAAGGCATGGTTAAGGCAAAGAACTCTCTGGAATACGGATAATTGTGACCTTTTGTAGCAGGAAAAAAGATTTCAGGATTTCAGGAAAAGGGATTACTGGATTTCAGCCGCTGGTTTATGTTAAAATACCTGTAAGCTAACTGGAGCTGACTGAATACTCTGGTCCAAGTTGCCCCATAGTTGTCACAGCTATCAGGCAATTGTCCAACTATGAAATACATTAACACGCATTAGTGAGAGCTGTGAGCTACTCTCCAGGTCACCTTATGGACTGAGAGAGGTTACTAACTACAGGGGTGATGCAGGAGAAGGGAATCTTGGGGTTGTAAAAGACTTATGTGTTTTGTAGGGAAGTGGACCAATGTCAGGAACAGGAAGGGAACAAGATAGTTTGGAGAGGAACCAGCATGGGAAAACAGAGGTAAAAGATATAAGGTGCCAGTCACATCTGTGCCTTGCATCTGATCAATGGAATCTGTTCTTTCTTACTGCTAAACTCATCTCTAACTATTTCCCTTGGTGATAACACACTCTATTCCATGCGCATATGTGTGTATGGTTGGGGTCTAAGTGACAGTCACTATAGAATGGCCACAGATTATATAGGCTTGTGTGTCTGGCATGCCATAAACTGGAGTTTGTACATTCAGTGGGGGTGTATAAGTCAGTGTGTGATGGTTAGCAAGAAGAAAGCTGTGAAGTAGCAACTGAGTAAGATAACAGAATTTAGAGATAAGCATTGGAGTAAATCTAGACCAGAAACCTGCAAGGCCAGAGGGTCTCATAGCTGCCTACTAGAAAAACCAGAAGGTGAAAGCCAGCTAGTTGAAGATTGTGGATTCTGGGATTGTCTACTGATAAGGCCACAGGTGCAGACCAAGTAGCAGATAAATCCATTTCCATGTGTGCATGCTTATTTGTGTATGAGGTAACTGGCAGACCAGGGCATTCAGCATTCAGACTTGGTGTCTAAGACCGGTTCCTGGGGGGATCCATAGCATTTGAGTGTTTCTATGCCTGTATGTGTGCAAAGAGGTTTCAGTACAAAAAACTAGAATGGGGCTGCAGGCCTTGTAGACTGATATGTCAAGGGAGATCTGGTATCCAAGGACCAGCTACTGGATAGCCTGAACATCTAAGACAAACTACTGGAGGGATCTGCATTGCATATATTATTATTATTATTATTATTATTATTATTATTATTATTATTATTATTATTATTATATTATTATTATATGTATGTATCTATATATTTTCCACTGCCTGAATTTCACCCTGATTAGCCAGAGACAGGAGCATGATGAGGTTGTTGATGCTGTTTGTGTTTGCATGAGCACTATGTTTTTTCTCTGTGTTGATCTCTATGGTCAGCTTTGTATGCATGAATGTATGTATTAAGCATGTGTGCTGACTCAAAATATGTTCTCAGCCTCACCACTGGCAGTGCATAGGAACATGGAGATGCAACAGTCCCACCTCTATTGAGCTGTTGGATGTGGCAGTTCCTAAAAGGCTAGAAGGAAGATTCAAAGCCCTTGGAATTGAGTGGGAAGAATTAGTTTCATCTTGAGCAGTTTCTTGTCTGGGTAATTCAGGTCATTGGATGTGAACCTGTGCCAAGAAGAAAAGAGAAAGGTGAGTAGTGGGTGATTTCATTCCAAATAGCACAGAGGCAGATGCTTTCCAGGGTGATCTATCACTCTGGGGAAGTTTCCTACTTTCAAAAATCAATATCCATGATCTTGCAGACCACAACCCTCAGAGGGTGGTGATTGGTGGCACAAAGTCCAGCTGGAGACCTGTGACTAGTGATGTTCCCCAGGGGTTGGTACTGGGTCCAGTCCTGTTCAACATCTTCATCAATGACCTTGATGAGGGAATAGTGTCTGCCCTCAGCAAGTACGCTGATGATACAAAGCTGGGAGGAGTGGCTGACATGCCAGAAGGCTGTGCTGCCATTCAGCGAGACCTCGACCGGCTAGAGAGATGGGCAGGAAGAAACCAAATGAGGTTTAATAAGAGCAAGTGTAGAGTCCTGCACCTGGGAAGGAACAACCCGAAATAACAGTACAGGCTGGGGGTTGACCTCCTGGAGAGGAGCTCTGACGAAAAGGACCTGGGGGTCCTGGTGGATGACAGATTGACCATGAGCCAGCACTGTGCCCTTGTGGCCAAAAGGGCCAATGGGATCCTGACGTGCATTAAAAGGGGCGTGGCCAGCAGGTCAAGGGAGGTGATCCTTCCCCTCTACTCTGCCCTGATCAGTCCTCACCTGGAGTACTGTGTCCAGTTCTGGGCTTACCGGTACAAGAAAGACAGGGATCTCCTGGAAAGAGTCCAGTGGAGGGCCACAAAGATGATACGGGGCCTGAAGCATCTTCCCTATGAGGAAAGGCTGAGACCTGGGTCTGTTCCAACTTGAGAAAAGAAGACTGTGGATCTCATCATCAATGTGTATAAATACCTGAGGTGTCAGAGACGTAGGGTTTTGGCCAACCTCTTTTCAGTGATTCTGTGTACATAGAAACTTCTAAGGATCATTCAGTCACTTCCTGATGTTCCAGTTACCCCTTTCTTCTTATCCATATGAGCAGTAGCGATGTACAGGGGAAAAACACTGAACAGGTCAAGGGTCTCCAGTGACAAGGATGAGAGCAACAGGCTCTTGACAGTTATCTTCAATAATTCTTCAGATTAAGGAGAGCTGGTTAGGAACAGACAGTGATGTTAGACCAATGCCTGACTGCATATTCAGTGTCACTGTAAGAGTTTTGACTTCTTTGATGGTTGTACTTCATTTGAAGATTAAGGAGTACCACTGGGAAGAGATGGAATACAACTAATAGAAAGTGGGGAGAATGTATTTGTGTACAGACATGCTAACCCAGTGCAAATGCTTTTAATTGTTCATTAGAGGTGAGCACCAAGCCCTGAAATAATTGATTAAAACATGACAAAAGAGGTACTTAGAAAGGTAACAGAAAGATTTTTACATTTTTTCTCATAAAAGGAAGGTATTTTTTTGCTTCCCTCGAGCTACCTGCAGAACTGTCATTAAGCTAATAAATAGGAGTTGGGAAACAAACATGAAGAACTGGAAGGCCATGCACAGTCTGAGGTTTATAAATCACTGGAATCCCAGTGACCTGGTGGAACAGAATGACCTGTGCACTGTTATAGATTGGTACAGGATATTTATGAAAGATAGGCAAGGAAGAAGAGGAAGGGAATTTACACTTTCTGTAAAGGAGTTCCTTGGCTGTGCAGAACTCCAATATAGAATTGGAGAAGGGTCTGTTAAATATCTACAACCAGATCTGAGGGAAAAAAATAACTGAAAATATTGTGGTGATCTCTGCATGCTGTACAACCAAAAGGATAAAATAGATATAGCTTTCTGGAGATAAACAACAAGAGTCACCCTGTAAAAGACCCTTATCTTAATGGCATTATCCAGCTGCCTCTACTTCTGCTGGAAAAGTAGCATAGCTTTGTGAAAACAATTAAGGAAGTTTTCACATTACATTTCTTACAATTAGCCCAATCAGCCGATGAGTGGCTAGTTTTCTTGACTTTTTTTTTTTTTTTCTTTTTTTTCTACACTTAAATGTCTGGCTACAAGAAGAAATAAACAGCAATATGTCTATCTCAATTTCAGAAAGCTTTTGAGAGCATTTGCCACAAGACTGTCATGTGGCAGCTGGTGTGTGCACTGAACAAACAAAGTGCTACAGGAGATGAAATTTGCTTAACTGCCAGGGTCCAATGATAGCAACTGATGTCTCAACCAGCATCCAGTTTGTAGCCAGAAACAACCACTGTATACCAGCTTTGATGCTGAAGACAATATTGTTCATTTTCTGTGAACAAGTGTATAGTAAAAATCACAACCTGGAAAAGAAGGCAAAATATTGAGTTCTTTAAGTTTTCCTAAAGAAATCCTCTTCTGAGAGTAAGATATATGTCCAGGAAAAGTAAAAGAACTTGTAGAGTCTTAGGTCACAGATGATGTCTTCCAGAAAGGTCACTGAAGTGTTCAAAAACATGCATTCCTATGTATATAGAAGCTCTGTTATTTATAATGCAGGATTAGAGTAGTGCAAAAGCATCTTGCGTTTTCTTTCTTTTCTGAGATTCAGGTCAAGGCCCAGATTAAGATTTTTATTGAAATGTGTTAATTTGTCACTCAGAAGGTAATTAAACTGCTGTGTGAAACTCAGGAAATTAATATTCTGCTAATATTGTGGTTTTTAAGCAGAAGGTTAACATTTTTAAAACATTCATATTATCTCTGACTTGATAATAAAAACATTTGATTTTATTTTTTTTTTCTTTGAAGTGCTTACTGCTATAAATGTGCATGAATGTCAAAAAAGAAAAAGAAAAAAAAAAAAAAAAAGTACCATTCTGCTTGTTCAGGTAGGAAATAGATAGGGTCATCTTGGACTAGGGCCAGCAGCTTCACTCAATTATCCCTGCTGTTAATGCTAATGTTAGAGTGGTAATTACCGCGTAACATCCATTGAAATTATTACATGAAAACAATTTCATACTAGCTTGATTACCACCTGGACTCTCCTGATTGTAATTGGTTAAGTGATAAGCAAGGAAAAGAATTAACGATGATGATGATGATGATGATGATGATGATGATGATGATGATGATGATAATAATAATAATAATAATAATAATAATAATAATAGTCTGCATTCCATTAAAGACTCCTTGAGAAATCAGTCAGAGTGTCTGAAAACAAAACAAAACAAAACAAAAAAACCTATACCTTAGGTATGAATATTTGTTTTGTTGGTTGGTTTTTGACTTTTTTTTTAATTATTTTTTTATTTTGTTTTTGGGGGAGGGACATTCTGTGGCATTTCTGTGTTTGGTTCAGAATGTAATAATAGTCTAGGATAGGTGAAGGGTGAAGACTTGATATGAATCCTTTGTGTTAGTGTTTTCATTATTCACCTCAAGGAATTGATTATACAAAGATAGTACCATATATTTAGAAGGTTGTTCATTAGTCAAAATATGAGCTTTCTGACAGGTATGTAGAACATAGGGTTGAAAACAAGATCTAGCAGTAATCAATCTTGTTTCAGGAATGAAAGTACTCTTAGCTTGCTAATGTAGCAATCTACCTGAGCAAACAAACTCTGGTAGAAACCCCACACAGAAAGACTTTTACAAAGAGAACAAAATTGTGATGCTAAAACCATGCTAGTTAGGGTTCAGCTACTATATGTATATATAATGTATATATATGTGTGTGTGTGCATATAATATAAATATGTGTATATACATATGAAGTTCAGTGGCAAATTGTGAATGTGCTGTGTTCAGATAGTGCTACTTCAAGTATTTCAACATATGGTTCAACTACATGATGAACAGCCAACCTAAAAGAACACTTCAAGCCATGGCTAAAGTTGATGTCTGATTGTATAAGTATTTACTTATACAAACAGCCCCCAACACTGGGTCTGTTTGTATAAGTAAATGTTTCTGAACCTGTTCTGACTTCAGGTCATCATATCTTTAGTTTAGTCAAAGCTATAAAATATTATTCTGAAGAAGTTAAAGAATTCTCAGTGCCATATTCACTAGTTCATGCAATTTTTAGTAGCTTCGGTGTTACTGTTCGTACAGACCTAAAGGATATTTTCATTACTGGAAATAATTTATCCTATATTTCCACATCTGTCTTGTGATGAAATGTATAATGACTGTCCATATGAAAATCTAGCTCAAAGGGAGATGGCTACAATGCAGATATGAATATTTAGTAACTCTTCCACTCCCATATGCTTATTAACTTTGGTAAAGATTCCAAGGTCCAGAGAAAAAAGGCTGAGAATGAAAAAAAGCAGTGCATGCAATAAAGAAACAAGCAAACACCTTGTGCCTCATGCCAAGTTTATTTAAACTAGAAAAAATAAGGAAGATTTAAAAAACACTGTGTGCACACCCAAAATAAAATTTTTGTTTGAAATATATTGCCAATTAAAAGGCAGGAGGATGGGAAAGGAAATAATAGAAACCATACCTAAGAACTATATCACTCAATTTTATACACTCACGAAGAATATTTTATTCATTTCTGGTTAACATGTTTCAGGAGTCTGCGGAAGAGCGTATGGATTTCAAAGTGGGTGACAAGGAATTGGAAATACCAAAATGTAATCTTTCTAAGCAAAACTATAAAGATTGGGATTTAAAGGAGTTTAAAGGGAAAATGAATAACAGAAAAGGTGACAAGAGTACAGAATATAAATAATAGAGAAGTGAACAAGCAATTACGGTACACATACATGCACATGCACAGTGGTAATGACTGGTAATAGTTGCTGGCAATATTCTACATCTACTCAAATTGTGCAAGAGAGTTGTACACAATGGTGAAGACAAGTTAGTTTGAAGTATCTATTATAGTGATATTAGATTGGCTGTGGACAATTCGCATCTTTAAACATGTCTAGCTTCTGTCTGTGAATGTGACAATAAAGAAGAGATGTTTATCCAGGCACAGCTAGTACAGATATTCTCAAAGTTCTACCTGCTTTCACTGAAAGTACGTAGGAATACTTTCTTGCCATGTTTATTTATGTTATATTTATGTTATGAACTTAAGAAACCGGAGCAAACAGGTGATTTATTAAATTTGGTAGTGGCTGAAGTGCACTAATGTGGCCTTAGGGCTCCAATTTATTCTGCATATCTTAAGGCAAGTAGCTGAGGGAATCAGCAGTGTAAGTGTCCTAAACTCTTACGTAACCAATGATGAAAGATAAGTACATAAATAGATTAATTCATACCACAGTTGGTCAAAAACACGCTTTGCACATATCTGTTTCCACTGAGAATGCATGCTGTTAATAACTGCTGCTAATACCTCAATGTTATGCCTAAATTAAAGTAGGAAGAATATAGGCACTTTTTAGGTAAATATAATAAAATTTAGTGTTTGTGGAGGTGAGCAGGCCCATGGACACACCCTTATTGAATGGTTAAGAAAGAATTGTGTGCATTTTATCATCATTAATAGTACTGAAACAAAATATGTTTGCATGCATAAGTTTAATGTCCTACATATTTTTTTGCTCATTTGAAGCTACCAGTAGTATTTGTATTTGAAAAAAGATTCATAGTAAAAACTTATGTATGACTCTTATGTCATCTTCCACTATCTTGCAAATTATTAGTTCATATTAACAAGTATATTTTAAGTTGAATTGTTTTTGTGTGTACTGTTTGACACAAAAAAAATGCTGAAAATTATGATGTATGTCATTGAGTGTTAATTAGTCACTGATGGCTCCAGTAGTTTGAAGCTTACGTGTAAAAAATAATAATAATAAAAAAAAATTTAGATTTTTTTTTACTTGTTTTCCCTGTTTTTCATCCTTGATTATCTATTGGTAGATAAACAATCAGCAGGTACCAGTCCAACAAAAAAAAAATTCTTCCCATTGCAATTTCAGTGTTGAATTCCACAAAATATAATAGCTAACATACTGTAGTAGTGGCTGAGATTAAATGAGCATTATCAAAGTGTGCTTACAAAGGAAGTTGATAAAACTGCCAACTTCATAAAATAATTTTGTGGTAGATTTATAGGAAGTAAGAACTACATTCTTTTTGAAGAGCTCTTTGTACTATACTTTCTCTATATGCCAAGATACATGAAGATTCATTTTTTGAAGATTCATTTTTTGAAAGCTACCAAATGAATGGCATTGGTTGGCATGAGAAGCAGTTACTCAATTCTAGCTGAGAAAGTCTGAATCCTCTTTAGGGCTACTATACTGACTGCTATCCCATACTTCAAGAAAGATCCCTAGCAGAAGTCATCAATTGACAAAACATTATAGTAAACAAATACAAACACACACACACAGTTATATAAGACAGTAATAGATTGCATAAATTAAGTACATAAAATAAGACTATGATTTTTTATTATTATGCTATTCTTAAGTCTAGTAAAACAGTAGAGCTCTTCGGTGATTTTTTTTCATCCTTTTGAAGGAAGGAAGGAAGGAAGGAAGGAAGGAAGGAAGGAAGGAAGGAAGGAAGGAAGGAAGGAAGGAAGGAAGGAAGGAAGGAAGGAAGGAAGGAAGGAAGGAAGGAAGGAAGGAAGGAAGGAAGGAAGGAAGTGAGGGAGGAAAAGAAAGAGAAAGAGAGAAAGAAAGGAAGGAAGAATGAAAGAACGAAAGAACAAAAGAAAGAAAGAAAGAGAAAAAGCCACAATCCATATTCTCCTAGTCTGTGATTCCTTGCTTTATACAGTCATAATCAGTTTCTCAGAGAAGAGAATGAGATGTGGATGATCAGTTGAGATAATTTTGCTTTTATGAGCAGTGATACCTTCAGTGATTGCAGCATCAACTAGCAAGTTCTGCCTTTTCATGCATCTGGTGACAGAAAACGTTGCTGAGTCATTTCAGAGCAATGGATAGTCCTTTGTGTAGTCGTTCAACAGCTCATTCATCAGAATCTCACAGATACATAACCTGAAGTACTCAAAAGCATCAGGCTAAATTTTGTTTCTCCCAGTTTTATGCTTTAACACTTGGAACATGGAGTCAAGGATAATTATGTCATTAATTGATGGTGATCTGACATTAGGTGAATATCATAGGCATTTCCTCCTTGTAAAACTTCTGAAACAAACTATAAAACCAAACAGAAAAACCCTACAGCTACTGTCTTTAACAGTAGTGAACTTATATAAAATGTTTGAAAATATTCCAAACCTTATCAGTCTGCTTCCTAAATACAAATTAATTTGTATAAACCTCTTAGGCTATTCAGTCTTTTCTATATGCTGCATTCTAGGCATTTTGACTTGAGCATCCCAAATCTATATGTATAAAGCTAGGTAATGTTTCTGAAAAGACTGTTGTTCACACCAGTGAACTTGGTCATCACCCACTGTACTTACTCATGTTTTGGAAAATTCTTTACAGACTGCCCTGGTGAAGGTCACACATCACTAGCAATGGAATGGAGGTAATGAAACCAAAAGTCTGAACTCCCATCTCTGTTGTCCTGCTGAGAGCTATGCAAGTACTGGTGATGTCATTTGCAGTTTCACAGGCATATCAAGAAATTGGTTCATTAGTCCATTACATATATTTCTATCTAGAGAACTTCTCCCCTCTGAGCAGTCTTAGTGGAAATTTCACAGAATCACAGAATCACAGAATTTTTCTAGGTTGGAAGAGACCTCAAGATCATCGAGTCCAACCTCCAACCTAACGCTAACAGCCCTCCACTAAACCATATCCCTAAGCTCTACATCTAAACGTCTTTTGAAGACTTCCAGGGATGGTGACTCCACCACTTCCCTGGGCAGCCTGTTCCAGTGCCTCACAACCCTTTCAGTGAAGAAGTTCTTCCTAAAATCTAACCTAAAACTCCCCTGGCTCAACTTAAGCCCATTCCCCCTCATCCTGTCACCAGGTGCAATTTGGTGCAAATGCCACTGGTTATATTTTACTTAATTTTGTTTTTTTTTTTTTGTATTTTACTTTTTTTTTACTTTTTTTTTTTTTTACTTTTTTTTTTTTACTTTTTTTTTAATTTTGTTTTTTGTATTTTACTTTATTTTTGTTTGGAGAACCACTCATTTAAGGATTATTTATTTATTTATTATTTATTATCTATTTATCTTAAATAAAATCTTTTTTTTTTTTTTCCTTTTTCTGTGTTCAGACATCAATTTTATTGATTTAATAGACATAAAGTAGCACGAAAAAGACATATGTAATAAATGACAGGCTCCTATATAGGCACAAAGCTTGCTACCTTTGAGAAGTATCATTTTATTTCAAAGTGGAACACTTGAACTTGAATTCTTTACAGCAAAGTTCACCAAAGCTCAGCTGTCCCATCTGTTAGTTTTTTAAGTAGATGAGTAACAAAAAGATAAATATTTATGTCCTATGTAATTCTTATATACTGACAGAACTAATTACTTAAAATAAAATAATACGTTAGTTCTCAGTGCTAATGGAATTGATGTATTTATTTAGCCTGTCACTTTTTCAACAATTGAATCTGAGAGACAGCCTGCATTCAGAGACAAATTACAGCTTTCATCCTTCATCCCTGCTGAAGTTCTTTGCCTGCATTCTGACATGATAAAAAGGAATAAAAAGAAATCTTATTTAAAAAATAAAATAAAATAAAATAAAATAAAATAAAATAAAATAAAATAAAATAAAATAAAATAAAATAAAATAAAATAAAATAAAATAAAATAAAATAACATAAAATAAAATAAAATAAAAAAACCTATTTTGATCCTCACATCTCAGAAATAATAACTTTTAATCTGATTTTCTGTTGATGGTATGGTAATTATAAGACTCAAAAATGGAAAATGGTCATAACAAGCAAGAACATGGGAGTAGCCTAGGAGATAGCTATTTTGAAAATGTAATAATAACAAAAAGTAAATCCTGTTCTCATATTTATGATACAGTGACACATGCTTCTCAGGGGAAATCATAAAAATGAAATTTAACCTTGATCTATAAAGACATATTTTTTTTCTCAGTCCTATCTACTTTGTCTCAGCCTTAAGTTCTTAAGTTTAATACTAGAAAAACAGTTTTTTGATACTAACAATTTATTATTTTCTTTCACACCGTTCTCATGTGAAAACTGCAAGATATTTTGTGCTTCCAGAATACCAAAACACACATATTCCTGATAAGTTAATCAGAGGGCTGGAGCACCTCTCCTATGAAGAAAGGTTGAGATGGGTGGGGTTGTTCAGCCCAGAGAAGAGAATGCTCCTGGGAGACTTTATAACAGCCCTTCATTTACTGAAAGGAGATTTATAAAAAAGATACAGAGTGGCTTTTTACATGGAAAGATAGTGTCACATTAAAGGGGATATATCAGAGTCCAATGTTTGCCAGTCTCAGAGCCTTGCTAAGAGCTTGCACTGAGGCAGTTTCACAAAGTTGAACATATTTAATAAGGTGACAGACATAACAAATTCTGAATTGCCACGATAAATGCACTTATTGAAATGTTGCTAATACATGATAATAGTGCTAGCAAAATGCTATCCTGGGTATTCCTCACCAAAGGCTGAAGACTCAGAGATTACCAAGACAGTGTCTCCATGGAGGAGAACAGTCCATTAACTACCTCTTCTAGGTTTCCAGTTTCTTCTTTCTTCCCCTCCAGCTCTTCTTTTCTCCTTATTATTTTTTTCCCCCACTGAATCTGAACACTCTTATATATAGCCTTATCTGTTCCCTCCCTAGGGTGACATTTAGCATGATTTGGGTGAAGAGTTTAGTACCATATATAGCCATATATGTTTAGCATGTACTTCACTAAGCTCATTATCATATTCAGGGATGTGAACTTTAATTCTATGCATAATGAAGCAAAAGGCATCATGGCCTTCAAGACTCTGTTCTGTCATCAGAACAGGGCTGGCCCACCAACAAAAGACTACCTCCTTCAGCAGCCTCTTATACCAAGCTTGAAGATTTCCATCCACAAAGTTTGTGTAAGAGATAAACAGGAACAAGCTGCTCAATTCCCCTGTGCCCAAGGCCAGTGCTTATCAGTAATAATAAAAGGTCTGCAAAGACAGTGATATTCTGTGTAGATAGTGATAGAACAAGGGGAGACTGTTTTAAATGAAAAACAAAACAAAACAAACAACAACAACAACAAAACCTTCTGTGGAGGTGTTCAAGATCAGGCTGGATGAGGCTTTGAGCAACCTGATATATGTGCCAAGGCAGCATCCCTGCCCATGGCAGGGAAGATGAAATTAAATGATCTTTAAGAACCTTTCCAACCCAAGTCATTCTATGATTCTACAATGATTCTATGAAGATCATAACAGTGATATGTATTTTGGTGCTTTATTATAACTGTTATAGGTTTATGTCTTCATGTTTAAGAGCATAACAGTGCTGTCACAACAATTAATAAGAATTACAGAAAATATCACAGCACATCAAAATTTTTAAATTTCATTTTGTTTTATATTTTGATGAAAAATTACATATTTTCTGTTATTTGTATATAACCATTTATTACTGAAAGCTTTTATTGATACTATCCCTATTACTTCAACCACTGGAATACTCAAAGTACATTAATTTTGAAAATTCTCATTACAGTTCATTATAATTCATGAGATAAACTATTGACTTTTCAACCACATCTAGAAGTCACTGGAAATGTTTTATGTCAGAGATCAAGTAAACAAGAAAAATGGAAAATACCTGTAATGAATAAAACTCCATTAAAAGTGCTTTCTCAGTATGAATAATAATCTCAGGATAAAATAAACAGAATACATAATATCACTATTTTTTTTTCCAAGCTTGGTTAATGGAAGTTCTTCCCTGCTCAAACAAGTGGTAAGGTCCATATTTGGAATGACAGTTGTTATGAATACCTCTATTTTCTGACATAAACCATGATGTACATAATTTGCAATTTTGTGTGCTTAATCTCAGAAAGACTTTTGGTTCCAGATCTTTCAAAAGAAAAAGAAGATGGTCTGTTTTATTTTCATATATCCTGTAGATATGAAAGATATTTATTTATGATGCCATTATATTTGTTTAAGTACTGGTTACCTGAACACTTCCAGTAGCATCTCTAGAATTTTATAAATAGCTAATTAATTGGTGTGTATTCCTGTGTGAGAGTTCAGCCACTCTGTCATGACCAGAATTAAAGTACACAGTTGCCTCTGTTTTTGTGCTTTGAGGCTTTGCAGCTCCAATAGCTAAATAAATTTTATACTACATTTGGGATGAGTTCAATGTTCATAATTTGAATAATTGTTTCAGGATCACTATCTCAAGTGAGACACTGTACAAGTATTAGTCAAAATTTGGTATACTGAAAGACACAATGAACAGGAGTCCCCACAGTCTTCTGTCAATTCATCTCAACCTTGACCTGCAACCCCCTTGATATTCCATCTCTGGCCTTCCCTTAAGAAAAGACTGACAACTGTGCCAAATTGTGACAGATTGTGTTGTTGATATGGGCACTTTTCCCACAGGTACTGTATAATTATAAGCATAAAATAAATATAAGACAAATGAATCAGAAACTACAGTTTAAGACAGAGATTTCAACTGTGACCCAAGATAAAAGAACAGTTCCAAAACATAAAATAAGACTTATATTCTCATCTCAATACATCTGCGGACATCAGTACTTTAGATACTCCTACATAATGTTTATTCTGAGTAAAATATAGTTTTGATCTCTTACAAAAGCTGTGTTAAGGATTTTTTTCTTTTTTTTTTTTTTTTTTGGATTTAGCTGTTCACCTTAGTCCGTAAATCTGTATGTGTTGTCCTCTAGAGTTTGTTTTTTCAAACTTTTTTCCTAGTCTGTTTTGGGATTTCATTAATAAATGTTATCTTCATCTTTTTAGTTGCTATTTAGTTATTGTTTTTAAATTTGTTCCATTTTCCCTCTTCTGCAATATTTTTTCTTCCCATTGTTTTAAAGCTGTTTTCTCTCTTTTCTGATCTCAGATTTGATCCATCAGCCTTTTTAGCTTTAATGTTCTTTTTCTTTCCAGATGTGGTCCATGTCTGTCTCTTCAAATGCACAAATATTCTTTTTTCTCTCTCTTTTTTTTTTTTTTTGGTAATTTTTATCAATTATTTCTAACACTCTTTCTCTTCCTTTCTCTTTATTTTTTACATTACTATATTACTAAATATTCCTTCAGAATACACTGTTTTTTTTCTGTTTTTTTTTGTTGTTGTTGTTGTTGTTGTTGTTTTGTTTTGTTTGTTTGTTTGTTTGTTTTCTGTTCATTTGTTTGTTTGTTTTTCCAGTTTGTATTTTTTTTTTTAATATGGAAAACAGCTAGTTAATTCTATTATAAACATCTTGGTGATAAACAGAAAAAAAAAAAAAAAAAAAAAAAGCTTCCTATTTATTTATTTCAGTTTTGCCAGACAATGCTTACTATAAAGATTACTGTAAAGACTGCTTAGACTACTTGTCAATTGTGGTGAGTAAAGGAGTGAACTGCCATAACAATTCTAGGTCATTTTTCATTTAGTGGCAGTAATACTTAGACATGAATGTGATAATGACATCAAATGTAACATCACAGTAGCACAGTAGAACCTGAAGATTACCAGTTCAAGGGCTCTTTGTGTACAGATAAGCCTAACAGGACCAGCAGTGGTCATTCAGGCAAATGAGGAGTTATTGCAAAGACTTTCAGCAGAGCATTTTGACTATGATGGATAAAAGCTATGTATACTACCTTCTTGAAGAGCACCATAGCATAACTGAAGGATCCTTTGCATTAGGTGCCTTCTTCAGTAACTGTAGGTCTTCTAATATCTTCTGGGTATCCAGACTTAGAATCTTAAAAGCATTTCTGGCTCCCATCATATCCACTTAGCTTATACAGTCTCATATTCCTTTGTTACTTCCACTGTGTTATTCAGGAACAGGGCACAGGAGAAAACTGAATACTAGTCTATACATATAGATATATAGGTATAAGATTTGTAAAGGCCTGTGTGAAAGTGGGTTTGAACCCGTCTTCAAGAGGACTGAAATAAATAAAACTTTAAATAAAGCAATCACATTTGTCACAACAGGGAGACATCTTGATTTGCCTCGAATTTGCAGTTAATGTAATGCAATAGAGTATGTATCAATACAGCAGTAGTATTTTGAACTGCCTTGATATATTTGAAAGAGTAACTAGAACAACCATGTAAATGTCTCCATTTAAAACCAATTCTAGAAGTGAGATGGGGTTTAAAATGACTCAGTTTTAAAACATGTGGATGAAGAAAATGCATTCAGAAGAGGTTGAGCAGAATGTGTAGCTGCAGAAATACAGCTTAGGAATGGCTTAAAAGCTTTAAATGCTGGCTTCAATAATAAAGCCACACATGTGGAATGGTTTCCTTCAACCAGAACAAAAGTTGAAAATATGTGAAATGAGGAAGTGATACAAATTGTTTGGAGGAGAGAAAAGGGAAATGGATAAAGATGTCAATAATAATAGTCCTGGCTCCTTGAAAACCTCTTCTGAGACCATTTCAGTCTGATTTGACTCTTAACAACTCCCAGTGAGAATGTCCTTACTTAGGGTCACATACAGGTAAGTAGAAGGAGAAAACAAGGGACAGAGAATGAGGACAACAGACAGGAAGAACAGAGGGAGAAAAGAACCATCAAATCCTGTTTTTCTGTCAGGATGCAAAAAAGCTTGTGATGGCCATGTTCTCAAGAGCTTATTGTTTCTTACCAATCCATCTGCAGGAAAACAGGCTTTGTGTCCTTTGTTCTGTTGCTTAAGATTTTGTTTCCTTGCTTTTGAGATATAAAGAAACGATATCTAGGAGGAACTATTACCCTTGCAGAACTTAGGAATATATTTAAAATAATAATAATAATAATAATAATAAAATATTTGACAAGGTATTACTCTTAGCAAAAGTGCTGACATTAGCTGTGATTCGTGAAGTTTATTGCTGCTTGTCCAGGCTAGTAAGCACAAAACTAGATACCACTAAATAAGTCTTCTTAAGAAACAAGCAAGCCAAGCATATTACTGGGGACTAATATTGAATTATTTGATTTTAGCTGAGGCAGAAATGGTTCCTCAAATGCTGCACACATGTGCCTTTTTCACTTTTACCTAGTTGCCCTTAGAGTTTCTAAAGCATTTTCTCTGTACAGTTGCAAGACATTCATTTCATAGCAGACACCAGTTCTCTTAACTCTGAGTGTTTGTGTAGTCTTCAGAAATTTAATGTAAATGTATAAAATAAAAGTTCAACTTCACATTAAGAACCTGACATATGGAAAAGTTGCAGAATTTAGACTCTTTAAAGGAATTTTCATTACTAAAAGTGTAATTTCACTAAGTGGTGTCTGTAATTTTCTAATTCCAGAATGTTTGTTGTTGTTGTTGTTGTTTTCCCTCACAAAATTCTCTTTAGTTAATGATATTTCTGAAGAAAAAGTAGTATAAAATCTAGTAAAAAAGGCAGTAAAACAGTAGTAAAAATCATCATTAACGCAGAACTCAAGCAATTATAAGTGTTTTCAAATAAATTTTGTGGGCAACATGGCCTATTTCTTTTTTTTCTCTCTCTCTTTTTTTTTTTTCCCCTTATTTTTCCCTCTTTTTCGTAGACATACTTTGATGTATTTAATCTGAACAGAGAAGGTAAACTGAGAAAGGTAAAATACTTTTCCAGACAAAAACATCCACAGTGAGAACCTGCAAGTTAGATGACAGTGAAATTCCATGCAAACTAGATTCTCTTTTTGGAGGATCGAATAGAATAACCACAAGATGGCTCCCCAGCTTTTTCATTTATTTTATTTATTTTATTTATTTTTATTTTTTTTATCAAGCCATTTTCCACTGAAGGCATTGATTATCTTATAGAAGTCTGGAGTACAGCTGAACAGACTGTGGATTAGAGCCTTGTCTAATAAAATAATAGCTATTTTTACATTAAAGCCCTGGAGATCTCTTTGAAAGGTAATTCTGTTACTTTAATTTCTGTACCCCATAAAAGGCTGTTATCTAGTTCGTGCCTCTGTTCATTTTTTTCTAACATACAAAGATTGGTTTCAGAGAATTCAAACTGATATGGAGTTTAAGCCTCCTGCTTTTAAAGGCTAAAGCAGCTTATGCTCCTGAGATTTCTAAGTTTCTAAAAGTATTAGGAATTTGAATTATACATATGGATATTTTTATTTCATTTTCGTTGGCCATTAATTTTTAAGAAGTAAAAATAAAATAAGATGTGAACAATGATATAAAGATTTTGTAAGGGGACATTCCCAAAACTGGATATTTATTTTATTCTGTTGAAGTTATGAAATCACACTGTCCTCAAGGAAAATAAAGTGTTGTTTGTTTGCTTGCTTTTCATTTATTTTTATTTCATTTATTCAGAGCAAACAGTTTTAAAGCATTTGGGACTTTATTCATTTATTTACTTAATTAAAAAAAATAATAATACTTTTAATTTCATAATAACAAAATGGTATTAGCTTCATTAATCACTTATTTCTCTCTGTACATATAATAGGAATAATAAAACCAATTAAACAGCAATAAACACAACCTAATTCAAGACTGATAGTGAACTATGATGTGGATTGCCAGCTACCTTACATTTAATCTGTGTCATTATGCTAAAATATTTCCCAGATACTAGGACATTAAATCCAAAAGGAAAATTCCAAATGCCAAAAAAGTTGTTTGCATTCCATTTTATGAAGTCCCTCCTAATGCATGTTTAAACATCTTCTGGAGTAGGTAGAAGGTAAAAAAATTTAAAAAAAAGTGTGAATACTTGAAACACATGCAGTATCATAAGAAACATTAGCACTTTCTTGAATTATTCATTAATTTCATTTATATAATATATACTGGAATAACAATCTGTAGAGTAGGCTTAGCTTCACGGAAAGAAGCTATGGGGGTGTTGCTTTATTATAAATAGTAACAGTCATTTCTGAAAAAGTATATTTCCTTAAACTCCTTGAGTAAAATACTGTCCCTAGAGAAAACAAGGAAAATTACTCCATTGGCTTTATGAACCATAATTTCACAACTTATTTTTATTAGTGTTTATGCTATTACATATAATGTTTCTTTTAATTTGTTCCGGGGCAATACAAAAATATTAAAAATTATAAATTGAATTTATTTAACTCAGACAAATATTCTTTCCACAATTAAAATGTTACTCAATTGCAGGGAAAACAAACAAACAAACAAACAACAACAATAATAATAATAATAATAATAAAAAAAAAAAAAAACAGCAATAACACAAAGGTAATTATACCCTTGTCTAATCCATTCACAGGGCACAAACAGAGAGGCCATCTCTCAGTCATGCACATCTACTTTGGATTTCTCCTGCCAATCAGTATGGACTGAGAAGTTTTATATATAGCATAGCTACATACATTTATTAATATTACCTACCATTAAGAAGACAGTTGACAAATAGAACATACTTTTCTGTAAAATAAATGTTTGAAAATTATAGATTTTCATAAGAGTGAATGACAGTGTAATTAAAAAAAAAAGGGGGGGGAGATATTTTAATGAAGTGTATATTAAGCTGCTCTTTCTACATGACATTTTCTTTAAAATAAATGAACATGTGTATCTTATTCCATTAAATCATACTTAAAAGTAGACAGTAGTGAAACATTTAAAGTCTATGTAGTTACTTTTCATTCAGCACTCAACGGAGTTGAGTTTGCTAGAATTTCATCTGCAATTCTCTGAAATTCATGGAAGATTTTGATTGTGATGATTTCAGTGTGTTTGAGATCAGCAAGGGATAGGTACTTGAAAGTAATCTTTAACAAAAGCAAAATTGCAGCCATATGTTTTGATTTAAACATCCTTAACCCACTGAATATATTGTATTACAAATCTACTTAGAAAACTATATAAACTTACTGTTTAAACAAATAAGCTCCATTATTTTATCTTCAAAGACTAAAAATAACCTGTTTTATCTTACATATATATTATTGAGTAGAAACTATATTCACATTATCTCTTGTAAACAATGGAAATGAAAAACATTTCTGTCTAGTTTATGGGATTTTGATATTACATGCAAAAGTTTTTTAGTGCATTGTGCTAACAAGGGTTTGTTTCAGTCACTGGCTTTTGTATAAGTAGCTTATTGATTTCCTTAAGAAAGATAGAAGCTTTGTAAGGTGTTTTTTTTTTTTTTTTTTTTTTTTTTTTTTTTTAATTCTAAACAGACATATGACACAAATGAATGTATTGTGCATGGTACTGGGTGAAAATTGATAGATAATTAATTCTCCAGAGCACCACAGTGAAAGTATTTCTCCATCCCCTTCAAATAATTTATGAGCAAAAACTTCTTACACATTGCAGGTAGAATTCAAATTGGTCCTTTCTACTCAAAGCAGAAGAATTGTGTTAGATTTAGTCACTGAGTTGAACAAGAGTTCCTAGAACTGAGCTATAACTTTTTCCCTGTTTCCATAGGAACACATCAGCATAATGAATATGGAAAAAATGCTGCTTTTAAATAATCTCCATTTTGAACATGAGGAAAACAGACTTTTTTTTTTTTTTTTTTTTAAAGTAGTAATTATGTTAAAGTATCCCATTTTCTTACTAAATCCCATTTTCTTACTAATACATCAATTCCTACAACAGCAGTTTCCATTAAAGAGGGAATATTGGTAATAATAGCAGCAAGACAACCAAAATTCTCCAGCTACTGAGTCAAGTTCATGGATAGAGCCTTAACCTCTCATGTTTTCCTGAAGACAAAATCCAAAAGTTTCCTAAGGACATAATCTAAAAGTTTCCTACAGTTTCAGACCTCTTGCTACTTTGCAGTACAGCATAGTAGCTGCAGAGTTGAGATTTGATGTTCTTTTGAACATTGGCAGTCTACTGGAATATTGGTTCGTCTTTTTGTTGCATTCTATTTGTGACTAGCACAGAAAGTTAGTGCAAATGTTAGTGCAAAAAAAACTGTATTCAAACAGTTGATTTTACATTGTTGATAAATGGTTGATAAGGGGAAAAACAAGCAAACAAACACACACAAGAAAACTGACCCCTGCACTGTATTTTTTGTGTATTCAAAACTATTTTGTTCTATCCAATTATGAATTTTATCTTAGTCTCTGAACAGAGAATGTGAATAATGACAACCAATTGCCAAAGAGGTTTCACAAGCTATTGTAACAGTCTAAAGAGAACCTATAGCTTTGCACTACAAGAGCAGTCCAAATTAAAAAGACCTATGGAATCATATGCTCTTTCATGATATCTGTGTATTATTGTATTGCTAATACTTTTTGAGTAACACAGATACTTTTTGAGCAACATCTTACATGTCTTTTAAATATTAATGGCATACTATCTAACATTTGTTAATATCCTCACACTTCCAGTAAAATGAGTAAATTAACTTACATTTGATTATTAATTTAATGAACTTTAGCTAATATAACCTTAAAATTATACATTTTTATTTGCCCTTAACAGGGTTGGCAGGTTTATCTTTGCACTTGTCTTGCTTCAGGTGCAGTGCTTTTGAAAAGAGTAGACCTTTCCAATGGTTTCTTTGTAATGTAAAATATAAGATGATTTTGTGACAGAAAAAATAAAAATAAAAAACAGATCATGCCCTTGTCTCTTTTATAATTACATCTGGTTTGGGTTATCTTTTCTAAGGAAAAATTTTGGGAGATTCATTGGACTCGTCATTTACTTTTACATATCTGAAAATAGATTTTTTTTTCACATGTACCTCTATTTTTTAATGTCATACTTTTATCTTATACCTTTGAAACATTACATGGGCATATCATGCTCTGAAAAAGCTGTGGGCTTAACATTTGGTTTTATAGGATTTTGATTATGAACTTGGAGAGATGCTATTCTGTCTATTGGCATTTAATGAAAAAACATTTTATCCAATTAAATTTATCTAATTATTGGACAACCAGAAAGGACGTTTATTGAAATACAATACATTTTGAACATTTTCCTCCCACACGAGTCTCCCACACGAGTCTGTAAGAGCTTAAAAAAAAAAAAAAAAAAAAAAAATCAAATAACCCCCAGCATTTAAAAAAAAAAAAAAAGACAACAATGACAAACAACAACAACAACAACAACAACAACAAACATTAGCACAGGTTTTTCTTTGATAGTCTGAAATTTCACTGTTATTTTATTATCAGGTTGTTCATCAGGATCACCATTTAGGTATGGTAAGAACACTCCCATGACAAACAAAAGAATGATCACACTTAGACTGTAACTAATTTCCTGGACTTGAAAAACAGTAATTCCTAGCAGGCACAATTGTTTTAAGTAGAAACAAGATGGATTTATTGTCCTTATTTCTACTCCAGTCTGTTTCAGTGACATGGTAAAATGATCAACCTAGGTAACATTTAAGCTATGTCTGGGAGAATGAATCCTAGTTATTTAGTTTAAAGACGCTGTTTTATATCCCAGACAATAACTTGCTGTTTCTATAATAACCGGAAGAAACTATAATATATTTGTTGCTGAAAACGTTTTTTTTTTGTTTTTTTTTTTGTTTTTTTTTTTTTTTTCAAATAAGAACAGCCTGCATACAAGAGATATTTGGTTCTAGTTTACTTAAGAGATATTTCAGTGCAGCAGAGACTATTACTAAGTAATATGAATGACTATTCATCAGTAACAGCAAAACATGACTGAACAACAACAACAAAAAAATAGTTCATCAAGCACAGATGCACAAAAAAACTGCAAAATTTTTCACTAACCTGTTGGATTTACACAACCCTATATAAATACTTCTCACAAAGATAAGACAGTTCTTACTGTTTTGGTTATAAACTCAGAAGTATAGCATTGCTTATTAGGGAAGCTCTTAAACCATCAGAACCCCTGCTGAGAAAAAGATTTATGGCTAACCTTTGCTAGGTCAGCGACAATAAAACTGGGAAAGTGTTTTTTAGAGAAAAGGCAGTCAGGTGATACAACATGAAATTAGATATGTTGCCAGACTCAGCAGGTAGCTGATAATATGATTGAAATTCAGGTTATCTATAAAGAGAAAACAGTACCTAGTATGTAGTCTGGGTCATAAGGAAGATACTTTCTTGTGCGATGTTTTCAGCTCTGTGCATTTGCTTGAAATATCATATCACACACATTATTTTCTATCCACCATGACACATGACACAGACATGTTCCATTGTCCAACATTTCTAGCCATAAATTTCACGTGTGTTAATTAGTGTTGTCTACATCGGTGCTGAATACTATTAGTACAGTCATTGCATTTCTATTAAAAGAAAGATCCAATGGTCTTGCAGATGGGATCTATAACTCATCGCTAAAATATCCTCAAAGCAGATGAAGGATTGACTAGATTAAGGAAATTTGGAGAGTTTTCAACACTGACTAACTATCCTTGTAAATTAAATGAATGAATGAAAGCTTTGAGAATGCATCGATCCCTAAATTATCAGCAGCTGGAGTATATCAGATGAAAGACATTTCTTATATTCCATACTTTTTTCCTTACTGGACACGGATGCTGCTCTAAATAGAGCTAATAGAGCTCAAGAATGACTTTTTTTTTCTTTTTTTTTTAATTCTTATGTTGACTGTGGAATGTAAATTCCAATTAGCCTGCTAGCACTGATTGTGTCCATGGGAAATTAAAGTATTTAGATTAAGAGTAATAGGGAGAGTAAAATATGATTTCTGTCTGAATTCCTGCTTGTGTCTATCAAGTGTGGAGACCACAGCAATTAAGACTACATCAATTAAATTAAACATGCCCATGACTACTCCCTGGCACTGAAGTCAGTTATTAAAGAAGGGTGCACATGAGGTGTGTTGAACTCTTTTACTCTCCAGAACTG
The DNA here is from genome assembly GCF_964035555.1 of Netta rufina. Lineage (NCBI taxonomy): Eukaryota > Metazoa > Chordata > Aves > Anseriformes > Anatidae > Netta > Netta rufina. The sequence continues at coordinate 40,361,530 of NC_140123.1, read as the reverse complement.
TTCATCCATATTAAATTGCTTGTTAGAAGTGATCCTTTATTTGTATTTACTACCCAACTGTACTTGGGAAAATACTGTCTGGCCAGGGCTGAAAATAAGACAGAATCTATTCTGAAAGCTTACAATTTATCTGGACTGAAGAGAACAGAGTGCCTGAAAGCACCTGGGAAGTGAGATCATCTGATCATATATATGCATCTGTATGTATATGCATCTGTGATTTCCACATCTGATTTAGATGTTTAGACTGTCTTTATAATCAATGGACCATCTAGGGGAATGATTCACTCTACCATAAAGCAGATACTTAACATTATCAGATTAATTGTTCCTTGCAAATGCCCATTTTTCTTTCCTTGCTATAAGGATAATCCAGGAAGACAAATATACATGTCTCTATTGTAAATATTTAAAGATAAGACAAATGAATCCCACACTAAGTGCATGAAGATGGGCTGACTGAATCTATGTCTTTGTGTATATGTGATTCAAATTCAGATGGAGTAAAGTTCAGACTAATAGAGGATGCCAAAAGATTTCTGTGCATCTAAGACTTTCTATCATGGATCCTCATTTTATTTTCTGCAATAAGTCTATGATCTTCTGATTCTGCATTGGAAAAACAAAATTTAACAATAAGTCTAATTTAAAGCACGTATTTATTGTAATTTTAGAAGCTTATTTTCAGCTGTTGACTTTTATTTACTCATGAATAATTAAGAAATTTAAAATAGATACAGTAAGTGTAATTTTCCATTCATGAAGAATAAAAGAAATTAATAAAATATTTTTTCAGGCCCTGTGACTCTATAATAAAAGTAGAAAGGCAAGGTGTTTATCATGCAGGTAGAAAATATCTCTTGAAACAGTCCAAGGTTATACATGTTTCAGGCATAAAGCAGTCAAAAATATACACACTAAAGCCAAGGTCACGTATGAAGTAAGATTTCATGAAGTAAGATTTCTTTAAGTGAATAGAAGTTGCAAGTATGAGCTGTGGATGACACAGACATCACAAGTCCATCATACTTGATAGCCTCCAAGCTAATCATTAAATAATACATCTGTGTTAATGATATATTTATATATATATATATGATATAGCGTTATTATGGTTAAAATACTAAAATGAAGCTTTCAGTCATCAATTCCTACCTCTTCTGAAGCCTTCCATTGTAGTAGTTGATTGGTGGCATTCAAAGTGTCTGGCTTTTCCATATGTCCACCATGAACAGTACTTATTCATAATTCTATTTATTTGTTGATGACAGTGATATTCTGATATTTACTTGGCAGTGATAAACTGGCATTAAAATACACATTTTTAAATTCCAGTAATAAAAATATCTGAGAAAATTAAAATATTCTCAATCATGTTTTTAGATCAACCTTCCTTATTTCTTTCCTGTCTCAAAAGGGAAAATCAGATGAGTCCAGGTTTAAGCAGCCTGAAAACAGCTTGGAGACATAACATATTTAGACATTATTATTAGAAAATATATATATATTTAGATTGATTTTTTTCTACCTGTCCAACATCTAGGTACCTTTTTAAATATAAGAAGCTACAGAAATTCAACTGTTATATATAGGTTCGTACCTGGTGCACACAGCCACCACACAGAGTCAGAATTCACACAAATGTCTGTTGTTTAATTCTAAACAGAATCATCAGGAGAAATCTTTCTCCTGATGTGGAAATCTTTCACAAAGCAAGTATACCTCCCACTTGTAGTAGAGTCATTTACACAGCCAAGTTGTGAAACTTGTAATTGGCTGTCCTAGCTCACCTAGCATTTTTCCTCTTGACACTGTGTGTTGCATGGGCTCATTGAGGGAGGAGGTAGAGGTGGGGCTTCAGGGGACCTGTTCCCATATACATTTCCATTTGGATGGGAGCGATCCTTAATGAGCAAAAGCTTACTATGGGTCAGTTACAATCTTCTTTCAGGCCACTTCCTCATTCTTGCTTTCATCTTTTGTGTCCTTTGATCTCTTTAGCTCAGTGCTACACTATCTTCTTCAAGATAAAATTATAATAATTCTCTGTCCTGAACAATATGCTTTTCTTGGTGTGGTTGTACGTTAGTGATTGTATTTTGATTTATTTACCAAGAAAACAAGTGTTTTGGCTCAATGGCTCTTAAAAGTGATTTCATTCATATATTTGATATTATGTTTCCTATATCTAGGAATAGATATATTCCTAACTTATGTATCTCTATATCCACGTATTTCCTATGTCTTCAACTTCTTCCAGTTTCCAATTTTGTAATACATATATATAAGATATACATATCTAAATATATGAAATACATATATAAATATATGAAACAGGAAATGGTCATTCACCCTTATACCATATTTTCATGTTACAGCTGAGAACTTACTCTGGTTGTAAACATGATGAAGACCTTACTGTCTACTGAAATCTCCTGTAAAAATGGTTGAACTGATGAGACTTTACATGATAGGTCACTGAATTTTGTCAGATTAAACCCCACTTCTAATGAATATGTGACATACACAAATTGTCCAGGATCAACTCCTTTCAGTTTTTCTTCAGTTTTCATTTACATTTGCATTGACAAATATTTAAGAAATTAATTTTAGGACCTGAGTTTTGAAATATTTATTTGCATGTTCCTAAATATGTTTTCACAAAGATTGTACTGTACATTGTATTATGAAAGTTAACATCTCTCACTGTTTTCTGAGTTGCCTAAAAGTATTTTATCCTGAGTTAGAAAAGTTAAACATCAAAGAATTAATACTTCTGCTCAGTCCATTATAGCTATTAAGGTGAATTGCTTCATCTCAATTTCCTCTCAAATGTGGACTGAAAAAATGAAGATGAGGGAACAAAACAGTCTCCCTCTTAACAGATTTTAGACCACATTAAGTGGCCTCACCTAAATCTCATGGTGAAGCATTTTTTTTTTGTTGTTTATTGTGACTAAATATATATATATATATTGCTACTTGTGTAGTTGGAAAACAGTACACATATATATTTACAATTTATCTGTTCTGTTTCAGTAAAGGGAATTATTTACATTTTTGGGAATCTGACCAGTTGCACTGGGATTCTTCATTTCAAATATTTCGATTTGCAACATAGGATTGGTATTTTATAAGTTTATAAATGTATATATTAATATTTTATAAATATGTAAATAAAGTTATTCTCACACAGCCTGCAAGACAAACAATTGCCATTCAGCCAATCAGAAATTCTGTGAGCAGAGACTGAGAAGATCTGGATTGCTTTCCAGACTTTCTTAAACAAGTAGTTAATCTCTTATTTCTTCAAACTTGTGCATTATATACATAATGCCAAAAATAATGATGTGCTATTTCAGAGCTTAATTGCCCTTATCTCACTAGCAAGACAGAAACTTTGCATATTGCAGTAGGCATACAAGCTTCAGCTAAGGATGGAAGAGGTATGAAAACATTCTGGAATTTTTAGGTTATATCAGGCGTATTTTAAAGTTTTAATCTTAAAGAGACAGTAAAAGAACATTACATATCAAAAAAAAAAAATAATTTGAAAACTATGAAATCATGCTTTAACAATATAATAATACTAACAGGGACATCTATCTCAGTATTTAATTTACTCCAATCATGCCAGTATATTAGGAATTTGTTGTTATGTTTCTCTTCGTCATTATCTATTTTCAACAAGTGTAATTCATTTTTATTAGTTTTATTTCTATTCTAAAAGAATGTTTATGGAATAGATATTTGAATTACTCTACAGACAGACTTCAAAATCACATTCAAACCTTTAAGTATTTAATTTTAATTTTAAAGCCTTATATGGGTAAGTTCAGATGCAGACATATGCTTGCTTAGAATCATAGAATATCCTGAACTGGAAGGGACCCATAAGGATCATCAAGTCCAACTCCTGACACGACACAAGTCTATGCAAAATTTTAGACCATATGATTAAGTGCACAGTCCAAACACTTCTTACATTTGGACAGGCTTGGTGCAGTGACTACTTCCCGGAGGAGCCTGTTTCGGTGTGCAAAGAGGTTCTCAGTGAAGAACTTCTTCCTCACATCTAGCCTACACCTCCCCTGCCTCAGCTTGACACCATTCCTGTGGGTCCTATCACTGGTGACTAAGGAGAATAGGTCAGCGCCTGCCCCTCCGTACCTCGTCGTGAGTAAGCTTTAGACTGTGATGAGGTCTCCCCTTAGCCTCCTCTTTTCCAGGCTGAACAGGCTGTGACCTTAGCCACTCCTCATGCGTCTTCCCCTCTAGCCACTTCACCATCTTAAACACCCTCTGCACCATCTTAAACACCCTCTGCACACTCTCCAACAGATTATGTACTTTTTGTACTGTGGTGCCCAGAATTGCACACAGTACTTGAGGTGAGGCCATACCTGCACAGAGTAGAGCAGGGCCATCACTTCCCTCAACCAACTAGCAATGCCATGCTTGATGCACCCCAGGATACGGTTGGCCTTCCTGGCTGCCAGGGCACACTGCTGGCTCATATTCAATTTGCTGTCAATCACAACCCCCAAATCCCTCTCTGCGGGACTCCTCTCCAGCATCTCCTCACCCAGTCTGAACATATAGCCAGGGTTGCCCCATCCCAGGAGCAGGACTTTGTTTTGTTTTGTTGTTGTTGTTTGTTTTGTTTGTTTTGATAGTTACTTGACTAGAATATTTTCAAATAGAATATTCATCCAACAGCTTGTTTTATCATATCTTATGTGGTGAATGTTTATGTTTAGTTAATCACTGGAGATGAAAGTGAATACATAGAGAATGATCTAGAGAATGATCTGACAATAAATTTTGAAATTACAAGATAACTACCAAAAGAAGGTGCTGGATATATCTAAATTGTTAAAGAAAAAATAATAATAATAAAATAATAATAATAAAAAAGACAAATGAAGCCAAACTAGTCTGCAATTGAGCCAAATAGTTGTCAGGGCAATTCCTCTCTAGCACCTAGACTGTCTTGGAAGGAGATAATGAGTCATTTGAAAAAAAAAAAAAAAAAAAAGCAAAGGGTTAGGAAAAAAAACAAAAACATATATATATTATATATATTATAGATAGATAGATAGATAGATAGATAGATAGATAGATAGATATCTCCAAGGGGGTTGGATAAGGAGGAATCCAGTGTGAAAGCTCATCCCTTGACTTCTTTTTACTTAGTAACATAAAAAACAATCTCAGTCATCTGTGTGATGATACTCATCAATTTAATGATAAGGATTAATACAACTAATTCTTATTTTATTATTATTCTTATAAGAAGCTGAAATTAGCTACAACATATTATAAAATAAAATTATTAATACTTTATTACCATAGTACAAAACAAGTAACAAGCGTATTTTAACAGAATTAAACAGAATTACAACAAAGATCTTATTTCCAAGAAATAAGATTCTAAGAAATTAAATTAGCAGGAAACCATGAAAATACTACTACTAATAATAATAATAATAAAAACAAAACCAAACAAAAACAGAGTATCTTGCATACAACTCTATTCAGATTATCCATACTCTTGTCAAATCAGATAATATGAGCTTGAATCATGTTGAAAAGATGAGGAAAGGATCATGTAGAGTTCCTTTCTTAGGGACATCCTCCAGATGGGAACAGATACTACTGTTAAATAAATACAAACTTCTTTTGATGGGAATGTTGCCTGAAAGTTTATTAAAAATACAAGGTGTACCAATTTCATTCCTGATGTTTAAGAAAATAAGTACTTGAAGAAATATGCAAAGCAGGCAGAGAGATTTTACAGGGGGAAAAATGTTCTTTTACTGGATAAGAGATATTCATTTTCTGAGACATTGAAAATCAAGTTTTATACTAGTCTGAAATAAAGATAGATATTATGCCAACTACCCATATGCCAACTAGTAAGTAATTTCTCTGTTGTATTGTTTATAATTGTGTAAGTAAGAAATAAAAATTAAGCAAAATTGTCCTACTTTTAGTTCATCTTAACTGACGCATTTTCTGTCTATAATTTTCTGCATTTTTCTTAGTTGCAATATTCAGTCAAACTTCTTAAGGAACATGACCCAGTTTTCTAACAATATACATGCAAAGCCTGAGCAGTGTGAGGAATAATGCTTAAAATTAGTATTTTGATTTCACTTTTTTGTTTGTTTGTTTGTTTGTTCAAGAATGGTATGCTTTATTTTCATGTTCATTGCAGATTACTTTCATTTTGGTCTTTCTATACGGATCTGTGAAAGCTTAGTGAAATACTGGAACAGAGGAAGAAGTCTTTCCCTCCCTCCCTCCCTTCCCTTCCCTTCCCTTCCCTTCCCTTCCCTTCCCTTCCCTTCCCTTCCCTTCCCTTCCCTTCCCTTCCCTTCCCTTCCCTTCCCTTCCCTTCCCTTCCCTTCCCTTCCCTTCCCTTCCCTTCCCTTCCCTTCCCTTCCCTTCCCTTCCCTTCCCTTCCCTTCCCTTCCCTTCCCTTCCCTTCCCTTCCCGTAAATATTGCTTGCTTTGGTCTAAATTGTTAAACACAATTCTGTGTCTGTTTTATTATTATTTTTAATATATTTAACTATTAAAATATTTTAGAAGGTGTGGCAATCAAATACTGCAAAGAACCGAAATCCAGTTCACTTATGCACATTATGGCTTCCACATCAGAATATCCAGCTCATTAGGAAACCGCTCTTTTTTCTTTTCACTTTTGTCTGAGTGGAAGACATACATCAGAATCAAAATTTCTTTCCCATTCCACAGAGAATCCTGCTGTTTTAGGTAGAGGTTTCATTAGAATGAGGCATAAAGTAATACATGGGTCACTAGGTTCAACATGTAAGTATAGATATCTAAGTCACAAGTCTCAGATAATGAGATGATGTAATCTAGCAGCAATGCTAATACATGTGTCAACCCTCTGAAATTACTCAGTGGGAGTTAGAAGTTTCCAGGAGTAAAGCTTTCTGGGATGACTTCGCATGCAATTATTAGATTCCAGGCAACATCCATCCTATCACTTAACAAATAATATACCCATATACCACATAACACACATCAGAATCTTTTTCAAATACATGACTGTTTACTACCTGGCCCCTAGATGAATATTACTGTTTTACTATTCTCATCTCCTACAGAATGAAGTATAAGTATAAGAAAGAAAAGAGTTAGATGGGTGTTTCTTTTAAAGACAATGGAAAGAAAGATAATTAACAGTGCCTGAAGTGTAATGCTGTAGAAACACTTTTCATTTTCTTGACCTGAGCACCTCCTGTCTTGACTGCACAGCAGTGTGAAAGTAAATGCACACTTACTTCCCTCCTCTGTTCACGGATGCCATTGCACAAAAAAGCAGTTAGGAAGTGAGTGTTCAACAGCCTGAGCCAAAATATCAGTTGGTATCAATGAATGCTCACCAGAGAATGGGTCTGTCCAACAATTTAGATACAGCTATTTTCTCTTAAAAACATAACAAAATAACTCTTGTGTGTGTGTGTGTGCACACGTAAAGAAATGAAGTAGATAAGAAAAAAAAACACTTGCTGTAACTGAGTGATTTAATTAAAAAATAAAATAAAATAAAATGATAAAATAAAAATATATACACACACAAAACCCTCAAATCCGTAGTATTATTCTTCATCTACAAATTATCTGATGAAAAAAGAGGGACTTTCCAACAAACAAATAAAATGGATATAAATCATAGTCTTTATAATTAAGAACAAACTTTCTACAGGACAATTAATTACAGAGTAGAGTAACAGATTCCTAGAAATTGTGTAAAAATGAAGAATTCTTCCTAAACAATAAAATCTAAGTAGTGCAAATTAAAAAATCATGAAAGCTTGCTCGAAAATTCTCAAACATATTTATGAACATGTCCATGTTTCATGAAGTGAATATTTTAAATGACTGTGGGATATTAAAACAAACTAATTTTATTTTGAACACTAAAACAACATCAGAAAAAGAAAATATGAGAAAATAAATATAAATGATGTTAAAGGAGGAAACATAAGTGTTAGAGAAGATTAAACAAATTAGTTCATAATCAGAACAAATACTTTCTTATGAACTCTTTCATGAGATTTTACTATCAAGTAAGTTGATAATTTTGTAACAGTTTCAACAGTTTTTCTACTTCAAATATATTCATAAATAATATGGTCTTGATAATATCAAAGTGAAAAATATCTGTTTCTATGTTCAAAAAGTATTAAAGATGGGATTCAGCTCCAGAATTTAGAGTGGGAGTTGTCTGCCTAAGTATAGATGTTTCCTCTTGAGCTTTTAATGCTTCTTCATAGTGGTGGCAAATACGACAAGGTCTAGGGAAAGTAATTTCTGAAAAAGCAGCTGGATGCTAGGTGTAATCTAAGAAATCTCATATACTACTAGACACCACTTGTACTCAACTTAATTGAGACCCTAAATAGAATGTATACATGTAAAAGTAGATAAATTCATCTACATTCACATGCTAGTTAGTAGAGAACTAGGAATTAATTTGTCCAAGCATACTTGTTAATGGAGTTTGGCATGTTATACGCTATTGTAGAATTCTTATACAGAGTTGCTGTATTTGACAGAGAAGCAGTAGGAATGCCCTTTTGCAACAGTGGTTGAAATTATTCAAGATACTCTATGACATCTCGCTGTCACTAGAATCTTTATGTTAGCAAATTAATCATGTCATAAGTCATTAAAAACAGTGGAAATTGAAGAGATATACTTCTAACCAAATGTCTGTGATATGATAAAATGAATAGACTATGATGTTCCCTATCATCATAGTGTGTATTAGATGCCTGATTCGGTTGTTTAATGTAGCAAGCATTTTCAAATTTGGCATCTGAGCCAAAAAGAGAGCTGCTTCTATCTGGATTAGCAACTAGAGCATTGTAAAAGCAGTTAGTCTCATATGTTTTGGAAACTGAACCAAGGCCTACATGAGAAGTTAAGAAAAAATAATTTGGACCATAGTGAGTAATATAAATTAACATTGTGTGGTGGTTTTACTCAGGTGGGCAGCTGAGTTCCACCACGGCTGCTCTCTTGATCCCCATACTCAAAGAGGAAGGGAGAAAAAATATGATGCAAAGGGATCAAGAGTTGAGATAAAGATGAGGAGACCACTCAACAATTATCATGATGAGTAAAACAGACTCAGAGTAGGGAGATAGTAAGATAGAGAAGTAAGAAACAAAGGAAAGAAACCAAAACCACCTTCCCCCTATCCACCCTCTTTCACTTACTACCTCCAAGCAGTGCAGGGAAATGGGGGAATCGGGGTTGCTGTCAGTCTGTAGAACTTCGTCTTCACTGCTCCTTCTCTGTCGTTCTCTGCCCCTGCTCCACCATGGGGTCTCTCCCACAGGATTCCATCCTTCCAAACCTGATCCTGCGTGGGCTTCCTACAGGCAGCAGCTCTTAAATAACTGCTCCAGATACAGGTCTATACCGTAGTGTACCAGAAGTACACTGCTCCAACCTGGGTCCCCCATGGGTGGCAGCTACTTCCAGGTCACCTGCTCCTGCATGGGCTGCTCTCCATGGACTACAGGTCCAGCTTGGAGTCTGCTCCAGTGGGGTCTTCCACAGGCTGCAGCCTCCATTAGTGCATATCTATCTGCTCCATCGTGGTCTACTCCATCGGCTGCAGGGAATAGAGGGCCCTATTTGTCAGCCTGACCCTACCCGTAGGGAAGTCTGCTGTCTCCCTGGGGCCAGGGTCAGGGACATTGCCAGAAAGCCTCCCAACCTGGTTCGCCACTCTGACTACTATCATCTTTTGATAGCCCAGGCTGGCAGAGATGATATTGGAGAGAGAAGCCTGACGAACATCAAACAGGACTTTAGGGGATTGGGACGGTTAGTGGATGGAGCAGGAGTACAGGTGGTGTTTTTGTCCATCCCTAGGGTGGCAGGGAGGGGTACAGAGAAGACACGGAAAGCCCACCTGATAAACACGTGGCTCAGAGGCTGGTGCCAACACAGAAATTTTAGTTTCTTTGACCATGGGGCGCTTTACTCGGCACCCGACCTGATGGCCGCAGATGGGTCCCTGTCTGTAAGGGGAAAATGGATCCTAGTCCAGGAGCTGGTTGGGGCTCGTTGAGAGGGCTTTAAAATAGATAAGAAGGGGGACAGGGCTGAAACAAGGCTTGTTGGAGGTGTGCCAGGGGGAACAATGGCTAGGCCAGAGGAGAAGGCAATGGCCCAACTGAAGTGCATCTACACTAATGCACGCAGCATGGGTAACAAACAGGAGGAGCTGGAAGCCATCATGAGGCAGGCAGGCTACGACTTGGTTGCCATCACGGAAACGTGGTGGGACCACTCTCATGACTGGAGTGCTGCAATGTCTGGCTATAGGCTCTTCAGAAGGGACAGGCAGCACAGAAGGGGTGGTGGTGTGACTCTCTATATCAGAGAGTTTTGATGTCGTGGAACTTGAGTCTGGGAATTATAAGGTTGAGTCCCTATGGGTTAGGATCAGCGGGAAGGCCAACAAGGGAAGCATCCTGGTGGGGGTCTGTTATAGACTGCCGAACCAGGATGAGGAGATGGATGAGGAGTTCTATAGGCAGCTGGCAGAAGTTGCAAAATCATCAGAGCTTGTTCTTGTGGGGGACTTCAACCTCCCAGACATATCCTGGAAGCACAACACAGCCCAGAGAAAGTAGTCTAGGAGGTTTCTGGAGAGCGTGGAAGATAACTTCCTGACACAGCTGGTTAGTGAGCCTACCAGGGGAGGTTCCGCACTACTAGGGGAGGTTCTGTTCACAAACAGAGAAGGACTGGTGGGAGATGTGGTGGTCAGGAGCTGTCTTGGGCAGAGTGACCACGAAATGGTGGAGGTCTCTATTCTTGGCAAAGTCAGGAGGGGGATCAGTAAAACCACAGATTTGGACTTCCGGAGGGCTGACTTTGAGCCGTTCAGGACACTGGTAGGTAAAGTCCTTTGGGAGGTAGTGCTGAAAGGCAGAGGAGTCCAGGAAGTCTGGGCACTCTTCAAGAAGGAAATCTTAATGGCTCAGGAGCAGTCTGTCCCCATATGCCCAAAGACAAGCCAGCGTGGGAGAAGACTGGCCTGGCCGAACAGAGATCTGTGGCTTGAGATTAGGAGTAAAAAGAGACACTTGCAGGGCCACCAGGTGATCAGGCCCAGTCTGCATGGGTTTATGAAAGGCAGGTCCTGCTTGACGAACCTGATCTCCTTCTATGACAAAGTGACGTGCTCGGTGGATGAGGGAAAGGCTGCGGATGTAGTCTACCTTGACTTCAGCAAGGATTTTGACACCGTTCCCCACAACATTCTCCTCAAGAAACTGGCTGCTCATGGCTTGGACTGGCGTACGCTTCATTGGGTTAGAAACTGGCTGGATAGCCAGGCCCAAAGAGTTGTGGTGAATGGAGTCAAATCCAGTTGGAGGTCGGTCACTGGTGTTGTCCCCCAGGGCTCAGTACTGGGGCCAGATGTCTTGAATATCTTTATTGATGATCTGGATGAGGGGATTGATTGTACCCTCAGTAAGTCTGCAGATGACACCAAGTTAGGTGCGTGTGTCGATCTGCTTGAGGGTAGGAAGGCTCTGCAGGAGGATCTGGATAGGCTGGACCAATGGACTGAGGTCAACTGTATGAAGTTCAACAGGGTCAAGCGTCACGTCCTGCACCTGGAGCACAACAACCCCAAGCAGAGCTGGGAGATGAGTGGTTAGAAAGCCGCCTGGCAGAGAAGGACCTGGGAGAACTGGTTGATAGTCGGCTGAATATGAGCCAGCAGTGTGCTCAGGTGACCAAGAAGGCCAACAGCATCCTGGTTTGTATAATCAGTGTGGCCAGCAGGGCTAGGGTAGTGATTTTCCCCCTGTACTTTCACAGAATTTCTAGGTTGGAAGAGACCTCAAGATCATCGAGTCCAACCTCTGACCTAACGCTAGCAGTCCCTACTAAACCATATCCCTAAGCTCTACATCTAAACATCTTTTAAAGACTTCCAGGGATGGTGACTCCACCACTTCCCTGGGCTGCCTGTTCCAATGCCTCACAACCCTTTCAGTAAAGAAGTTCTTCCTAACATCTAACCTAAAACTCCCCTGGCTCAACTTAAGCCCATTCCCCCTCGTCCTGTCACCAGGCACGTGGGAGAACAGACCAACCCCCACCTCGCTACAGCCTCCCTTGAGGTACCTATAGAGAGCGATAAGGTCGCCCCTGAGCCTCCTCTTCTCCAGGCTGAACAAACCCAGCTCCCTCAGCCGCTCCTCGTAGGACTTGTTCTCCAGGCCCCTCACCAGCTTCGTCGCTTTTCTCTGCACCCGCTCAAGCACCTCAATGTCCTTCTTATAGCGAGGGGTCCAAAACTGAACACAGTACTCGAGGTGCGGCCTCACCGGAGCTGAGTACAGGGGGACGATCACCTCCCTAGCCCTGCTGGTCACACTCTTCCTGATACAAGCCAGGATGCTGTTGGCCTTCTTGGCCACCTGAGCACACTGCTGGCTCATATTCAGCCGACTATCCACCATCACTCCCAGGTCCTTCTCTGCCTGGCAGCTCTCCAACCATTCCTCTCCCAGCCTGTAACTCTGCTTGGGGTTATTGCGCCCCAGGTGCAGGACCCGGCACTTGGCCTTGTTGAACTTCATGCAGTTGACCTCAGCCCATCAGTGCAGCCTATCCAGATCCTCCTGCAGAGCTTTCCTACCCTCAAGCAGATCTACACACGCACCTAACTTGGTGTCATCTGCAAACTTACTGAGGGTGCACTCAATGCCCTCATCCAGATCATCGATGAAGATATTAAAGAGGACCGGCCCCAGCACCGAGCCCTTGGCTCTGGTGAGGCCGCACCTTGAGGACTGTATTCAGTTTTGAGCCCCTCGCTAGAAGAAGGACATTTCTCGCTCAAATAAGAGGTGTTTGAACAAGTCCAGAGAAGGGCGACGAAGCTGGTGAGGGGTCTGGAGAACAAGTCCTACGAGGACTTTATGTAAAATAAAGTTTTCTTATGTCTTTCAAACAAGTCATTTAACTGTGTTGTGACTCAGGCCCTATATCTAAAATAGAACCATATTCCATCCTTAATCACTAATCACTAATTGCTTTGGTGTTGAAACATATCAACAAAAAGAATACTGATTGAGTCAGTTAATCGACAGAGAAATATTTTCCTAGCAAAAATAAATCACATCAGTATATTGAGTACCACAATGATTTGTTCTGCCCATCTACTATTTCATTCCTCCACTGCATAGACAGCCTGTCTGCATATAACCACAAGAAAAAGATCATTATTTTTACATTAAGTGACAGTATGAAGAATAATGAGACTAATAATAAAAAAAAAAATAATTAGATATAAAAGGTATTCATAAGGCTATTGGCATCAGTGGTGGAATTGCCTTCTTGCCCCAGAACAGCTGCTTTAATCAAGGTATATACATATCATATGATTAAAAATCTGAAATTGTTTGTATTTTATCAAATCAGCACAAAGTGCATGGCTAACAAATTCACTACATGTAACTTTGTTAAATGAAGAAGTGGAATTCAAACAGGAAGTCCTAGGACTGCAAATATATAATTCTGTGGGAAAACAGCATAGGAATGCTGCTTTAGAACTATCACAAATTTACTGCTGCTTCTAACAAGAATTTAGTTTCACTGTGTTGCTTCAGGATTCGGGAATTCTGTGTATGTGGGAAGTATTGCAAAGGCTTTTTTTTTTTTTTTTTTTTTTTTTTCCTGTTATTTGTTTGAAAACTCTGGATTTAAGAAGCATTAGAAGCATTTGGTATTTCGGTTCTTTGGATAACATCAATTTTGCACCAGACCAATTTGAAAGTTAAATGAACGATGTAATATATTAAAATGAAGTACAACTCATATGCAACATAGGTCCATAGATGTAAATTTAATCTTACAGAATATTCAAATAATCTAAATAATAAATTTGGAAACCTTATAATGTAATGGTGGACAATGTCTTCCTGTTGAATTAGGATAATTTTTCTAAATATAATTTATAGTATTTATTGTGCACCTTCTCAACTGAATTGCAGCTGTAAGCGGTAATAAATGAGAAAGCATTACTCTAGTCCATGAGAAAGACTAAATTTGGAGGCTAAATTTATCTCTTGTGCATTTAAACAGCCAAATTCTTTAGGCAATCAAGATAATTTTCCAAACATTTTGAGAATCAGTCCTGTATGTCCTTAGCTTTTCACCAATTCAAGAATAACACATAGAAATAGCCTTGCTCTAACCAATCAGGGCACAGAGTAACTAAACAGCTATTGATGCATACCTGTATAGATTTTTCCTTAGCTATGCATTTCTCTACACATTGGTTGGTTGAGTTTATCTGATTTGCATAATCACTGTACAGTTATTTCTCAATAGTTCAGGCTGTTCAAGCTGTTTGCCATCAACAAAGATGCAGCCTCAGCTTCTCTTTCTTCCCAACTGATGTAGAAAAACTCTAAAATTTTTGTGAAAGAATAGAATAAAATATGCCAAAAATCAAAGAAAATGGAGCTGCCAAGCAGTTGAAAGGAAAACTGTATTAAAGAAGTTGATTCACTGGATTATTCCTATTTCCATAAACATACCCCTCCCCATCCTAATTTTTATCTTGTGCAAGCAGGTCAACAAGGTTCTTGTCCTCACAAAAATTGTAACATTTTATTTATTTCTTCCTATCCTCATTGGGACAATCCCATTCCATCCCTTCTGTCTAGTAACATATGCAGTTATTTTGACGAAAGAAGAGCTTTGCAGATGAATGGGAACTGGAAGAAAGGGGATAAGAAATAGAAAGAGCAATGTGGGAAGTACATGTATTTAGTAAAATGAAGGTTTGGAGAAATGTAGTGGAAGGTTTACAACGAGGGTAAGTATTATTTTTAAATATTTTTAAATTGAGTTAATGTTTGGTCCATTTATATCATTTATCTTCGAATACATCTCCATCCATATTTCACTTAGTAACTTTCCACTGTCACCAGATTCACTACTACTTGAGTATTCTTGTATAGTTTTTCTCATTTAAATTTCTACTGAGATTAATCTGTGATAATTTCATGAAATTTGAGGCTAGAATGGTGCAATGGTTTCTTAATATAATTTCTTTTCTATTAAATGATGATTCGGTTAATGTAAGAAACCTACATTTTCAAATGCTTTTTTGTTATTGTTAAAACTCTTCGGGTGTGAAGAGACAAAATTCTGATTTTAATTTTGGGGGTGGGGAGCACACAGGGAGACCTCAACTATTGCTTTTAATTGCAATTTTTACTGCTGTCATAGAAAAATAGAGACAGAATCAAGAGGTGGTAAAATCTGATGCAAACACATATAGTAACTGTCTAAAATTCCAGTGTTAGTGTTCATTGATCCCAAGCAACAGACAGATAAGAAGGCATTTCAGGTTAAAAAATTAAATCAAAGTGTAAGTTTGGATAGAGATTTATTTGTGCAACTTCTCACAATTGCTTGCAATTCACCATGGAACACAATGCAAATAAGTTCTTCCTGATTTAGTTCCTTACTGGCATTACAGAAAAATCAAATTAATTTGCTTCGTCACTGCTGCCCTAGGCATTCTACTCTAGAGGACTTATATTGCCTTCTAAATTCAATGGGGTTTAGACACTGATTGGGCATCTGGTCTGTAGTTCCTAATTTCTTCTTACAGTATTTATGGTAGCAAAGCCTAAATAAATATTTAATGGTAGTTGAATATATTATTTCCACTGTACTTCTTGCAACTAGTTTTATCTCTTGCACTTCACTCAAATATTTCAGCAGTGGCTGCTGTTATGAGAATTTAGAAAAGACTACTAGCTTACAAATATGCCTCAGATTTTCCCAGTTAGATTGTATTGTGTTGTTTTTTTTCTTTACTCTTAATCATCCTTCACAAATATTGAAGTACATTTCTTAAGAGAATACTTCCCTAAATAATTCAGATATATGATTCAATCTATAAAGACGATTGTCTGTCTTGTCCAAATGTGGCATTTCATTTTTGAAAATGTTGCTTTTTTCCTCGTAAGAAAAGTTGCTGTTTCTCTTACCTAGAAAGAAAGACAAAAGAAAAACAAAACAATGAAAAAAGAGAAAAGAGGAAATAAAATTAAAAAAAAAAAAAAAACAGAAAAAAAAAGAAAAAAGAAAAAAGAGAAAAGCAAAAGGAAAAAAAAAGAAAAAAGAAAAAAGAAAAAGGAAAAAAGAAAAAAGAAAAAGGAAAAAAGAAAAGATAGAAAAGAGAAAAAAGAAAAAGGAAGAAAAAATAAAAGAAAAACAAAAAAAATTTAAAAAAAAAAGAAAAAAGAAAAACAAACAAAAAACACTATAAAGTTCATAAGACTAAGGTCCTGCTAAATACTTACACAGGTCAAAAGCCATCATGTCAGAGAACAATGCTGCATATCTTCCTATTCCAATTCAAAAGGTATTTACCATCTTTCTGACCTCCTGGCAGCAATGATTTCCCATGTATTTTATCTTCATTCTTTCCACAGTATATTCTATCTATTGTATTTATGATTTAATTTATTCTTTTGATCTATGCAACAATAGTTTGTGGACTAGTTTGGAGGAGTTTCAACAAACAATATGTTCAGATGCAATGGGGAATAACTCTTCCTTGTCTCATTATTCTTTGCTTTCTCAATTACTTAATTAACATCTTGGTCCTGAAGTACGGTCTTAATCCCCTTCATCTTCTGTCTGCTCAAGAAACGGCACATAATAGATATTATATCAAAAGTCTTCAGTGAATTACTCAGTTTCTCAGAAAGTCTTGCATGGAAATGTATTTTCAGTTGGTTTGAATAGTAGCTTTCTGACCTACATAGTGTGGTTCAAAATCAGAGAAATGCATGTATCTTCAAAAACTATATTGAACATTAAGAGGAGACAGCAGTTATAAGTAAGGTGGGGATCTAGGGGTCAGTATCTTCTCACAACTAGTGATAGGGCTAGAGGTTTTGGCAGCTGGGGGGCCCCTGGGGTAACTTCTGCAAGAATCCAAAAGCTGACCCATGGTAGATAAGGGCCTCGCCGCTGGCCACAGCCGAGCTAATAAGTGATATTGTTTGCACCTCTGTGAAAGCAGATTTAAGAAAGGAAAAAAAAATATTGCTGGGAAACAGCAGTTTGGAGAGACAGAGAAGAGTGAGAAATGGCCTTGCAGGTGTGAAGGTCAGTGAAGAAGCAGGGCAGGAGGTGCTCCAGGTGCCAGAGCAGAAGTTCCCCTGTGGCATGTGGTGAGCACCACAGTAAAGCAGGCTGTCCTGCTGAAGCCCATGGTGTACCACGGTGGAGTAGGGTCACAGAATCACCGAATAATATAGGTTGGAAGAGACCGCCAAGGTCACCGACTTCAACCTCTGACCTAACACTAACAAGTCCTCCACTAAACCATATCACCACTCTCTAAATCTAAACATCTTTTAAAGACCTCCAAGGATGGTGACTCCACCACTTCCCTGGGCAGCTCATTCCAATGCCTAACAACCCTCTCAGTAAAGAAATTCTTCCTAATATCCAACCTAAAACACCCCTGGCGCAACTTTAGCCCATTCCCCCTCATCCTGTCACCAGGCACGTGGGAGAACAGACCAACCCCCACCTCAATACAGCCTCCTTTAATGTACTTATAAAGAGCGATAAGGTCACCCCTGAGCCTCCTTTTCTCCAGGCTGAACAAACCCAGTTCCCTCAGCCACTCCTCGTAGGACTTGTTCTCCAGACCCCTCACCAGCTTCGTCGCCCTTCTCTGGACTTGTTCAAACACCTCTTATTTGAGCGAGAAATGTCCTTCTTCTAGCGAGGGGCTCAAAACTGAATACAGTCCTCAAGGTGCGGCCTCACCAGAGCCAAGGGCTCGGTGCTGGGGCCGGTCCTCTTTAATATCTTCATCGATGATCTGGATGAGGGCATTGAGTGCACCCTCAGTAAGTTTGCAGATGACACCAAGTTAGGTGCGTGTGTAGATCTGCTTGAGGGTAGGAAAGCTCTGCAGGAGGATCTGGATAGGCTGCACTGATGGGCTGAGGTCAACTGCATGAAGTTCAACAAGGCCAAGTGCCGGGTCCTGCACCTGGGGCGCAATAACCCCAAGCAGAGTTACAGGCTGGGAGAGGAATGGTTGGAGAGCTGCCAGGCAGAGAAGGACCTGGGAGTGATGGTGGATAGTCGGCTGAATATGAGCCAGCAGTGTGCTCAGGTGGCCAAGAAGGCCAACAGCATCCTGGCTTGTATCAGGAAGAGTGTGACCAGCAGGGCTAGGGAGGTGATCGTCCCCCTGTACTCAGCTCCGGTGAGGCCGCACCTCGAGTACTGTGTTCAGTTTTGGACCCCTCACTATAAGAAGGACATTGAGGTGCTTGAGCGGGTGCAGAGAAAAGCGACGAAGCTGGTGAGGGGCCTGGAGAACAAGTCCTACGAGGAGCGGCTGAGGGAGCTGGGTTTGTTCAGCCTGGAGAAGAGGAGGCTCAGGGGCGACCTTATCGCTCTCTATAGGTACCTCAAGGGAGGCTGTAGCGAGGTGGGGGTTGGTCTGTTCTCCCACGTGCCTGGTGACAGGACGAGGGGGAATGGGCTTAAGTTGAGCCAGGGGAGTTTTAGGTTAGATGTTAGGAAGAACTTCTTTACTGAAAGGGTTGTGAGGCATTGGAACAGGCAGCCCAGGGAAGTGGTGGAGTCACCATCCCTGGAAGTCTTTAAAAGATGTTTAGATGTAGAGCTTAGGGATATGGTTTAGTAGGGACTGCTAGCGTTAGGTCAGAGGTTGGACTCGATGATCTTGAGGTCTCTTCCAACCTAGAAATTCTGTGAAAGTACAGGGGGAAAATCACTACCCTAGCCCTGCTGGCCACACTGATTATACAAACCAGGATGCTGTTGGCCTTCTTGGTCACCTGAGCACACTGCTGGCTCATATTCAGCCGACTATCAACCAGTTCTCCCAGGTCCTTCTCTGCCAGGCGGCTTTCTAACCACTCATCTCCCAGCTCTGCTTGGGGTTGTTGTGCTCCAGGTGCAGGACGTGACGCTTGACCCTGTTGAACTTCATACAGTTGACCTCAGTCCATTGGTCCAGCCTATCCAGATCCTCCTGCAGAGCCTTCCTACCCTCAAGCAGATCGACACACGCACCTAACTTGGTGTCATCTGCAGACTTACTGAGGGTACAATCAATCCCCTCATCCAGATCATCAATAAAGATATTCAAGACATCTGGCCCCAGTACTGAGCCCTGGGGGACAACACCAGTGACCGACCTCCAACTGGATTTGACTCCATTCACCACAACTCTTTGGGCCTGGCTATCCAGCCAGTTTCTAACCCAATGAAGCGTACGCCAGTCCAAGCCATGAGCAGCCAGTTTCTTGAGGAGAATGTTGTGGGGAACGGTGTCAAAATCCTTGCTGAAGTCAAGGTAGACTACATCCGCAGCCTTTCCCTCATCCACCGAGCACGTCACTTTGTCATAGAAGGAGATCAGGTTCGTCAAGCAGGACCTGCCTTTCATAAACCCATGCAGACTGGGCCTGATCACCTGGTGGCCCTGCAAGTGTCTCTTTTTACTCCTAATCTCAAGCCACAGATCTCTGTTCGGCCAGGCCAGTCTTCTCCCACGCTGGCTTGTCTTTGGGCATATGGGGACAGACTGCTCCTGAGCCATTAAGATTTCCTTCTTGAAGAGTGCCCAGACTTCCTGGACTCCTCTGCCTTTCAGCACTACCTCCCAAAGGACTTTACCTACCAGTGTCCTGAACGGCTCAAAGTCAGCCCTCCGGAAGTCCAAATCTGTGGTTTTACTGATCCCCCTCCTGACTTTGCCAAGAATAGAGACCTCCACCATTTCGTGGTCACTCTGCCCAAGACAGCTCCTGACCACCACATCTCCCACCAGTCCTTCTCTGTTTGTGAACAGAACCTCCCCTAGTAGTGCGGAACCTCCCCTGGTAGGCTCACTAACCAGCTGTGTCAGGAAGTTATCTTCCACGCTCTCCAGAAACCTCCTAGACTACTTTCTCTGGGCTGTGTTGTGCTTCCAGGATATGTCTGGGAGGTTGAAGTCCCCCACAAGAACAAGCTCTGATGATTTTGCAACTTCTGCCAGCTGCCTATAGAACTCCTCATCCGTCTCCTCATCCTGGTTCGGCAGTCTATAACAGACCCCCACCAGGATGCTTCCCTTGTTGGCCTTCCCGCTGATCCTAACCCATAGGGACTCAACCTTATAATTCCCAGACTCAAGTTCCACGACATCAAAACTCTCTGATATAGAGAGTCACACCACCACCCCTTCTGTGCTGCCTGTCCCTTCTGAAGAGCCTATAGCCAGTCATTGCAGCACTCCAGTCATGAGAGTGGTCCCACCACGTTTCCGTGATGGCAACCAAGTCGTAGCCTGCCTGCCTCATGATGGCTTCCAGCTCCTCCTGTTTGTTACCCATGCTGCGTGCATTAGTGTAGATGCACTTCAGTTGGGCCATTGCCTTCTCCTCTGGCCTAGCCATTGTTCCCCCTGGCACACCTCCAACAAGCCTTGTTTCAGCCCTGTCCCCCTTCTTATCTATTTTAAAGCCCTCTCAACGAGCCCCAACCAGCTCCTGGACTAGGATCCATTTTCCCCTTACAGACAGGGACCCATCTGCGGCCATCAGGTCGGGTGCCGAGTAAAGCGCCCCATGGTCAAAGAAACTAAAATTTCTGTGTTGGCACCAGCCTCTGAGCCACGTGTTTATCAGGTGGGCTTTCCGTGTCTTCTCTGTACCCCTCCCTGCCACCCTAGGGATGGACAAAAACACCACCTGTACTCCTGCTCCATCCACTAACCGTCCCAATCCCCTAAAGTCCTGTTTGATGTTCGTCAGGCTTCTCTCTCCAATATCATCTCTGCCAGCCTGGGCTATCAAAAGATGATAGTAGTCAGAGTGGCGAACCAGGTTGGGAGGCTTTCTGGCAATGTCCCTGACCCTGGCCCCAGGGAGACAGCAGACTTCCCTACGGGTAGGGTCAGGCTGACAAATAGGGCCCTCTATTCCCTGCAGCCGATGGAGTAGACCACGATGGAGCAGATAGATATGCACTAATGGAGGCTGCAGCCTGTGGAAGACCCCACTGGAGCAGACTCCAAGCTGGACCTGTAGTCCATGGAGAGCAGCCCATGCAGGAACAGGTGACCTGGAAGTAGCTGCCACCCATGGGGGACCCAGGTTGGAGCAGTGTACTTCTGGTACACTACGGTATAGACCTGTATCTGGAGCAGTTATTTAAGAGCTGCTGCCTGTAGGAAGCCCACGCAGGATCAGGTTTGGAAGGATGGAATCCTGTGGGAGAGACCCCATGGTGGAGCAGGGGCAGAGAACGCCCTGTTTGCCTGTCCTGTTTGCCACGCTCCTGGTTGTTCGCGCTCCCTAGGGGTGGTTTTTCTAATAAGAGATGTCTAAAATGTCTATAAAATGTCCACTGAGTTAATTTAGTCCAGGACTTGGGTTTTATCTGTTACAGTGGTTGCTTAGGACAGGAGAGGTAGTGTACTATGTGGAGATATTGGGCACCAAAATAACCTCAGGAGACGTCACTGGTGCATTTGCAGTGCTTCTTGTGAGGCTTGTCCTCTGTTGTGTCAAGTGTTTTCTGCTATAGTGCTTCCTAGAACATACAAATCGAATCATGGGTTACAACATTTTAAAGGTATATCCATTACAACTTGCCACTGTTACATACTAAGATTTCATTTGAGCATGAACCTGAATCAGATCTCCCCACTGATTAGCTATTAACAACTGCTCTGTTCTATTTAAGATAGGGCATCTTTTGGGGCTCTAAGTTATATTATGGTGTTCATATCAGCAGGCCTCATAAGTAATACCCATTGATTTGGTCTGGATTTTTTTTCCCAGCGGACAAGTTATTTCACTATCTTTTTCTCTAGTCAGAGAGCAGCCATGAGGTAGACACTTGAGCTTGAATATAATCTAATTAAGAATTTAGGTAAGCTTCAATATTTAACTTCTATGGCTTGATCACAGCAAGTTTTCCCTTTTCCAGATTCTGCTATTCATTCAAGCTTAGCCATACCCAGATTCATATGGATGACCTCTTAAATTCCTTGTTTCCTGTGTATACTTCAATATATCCACTGATTTCCAGGGCTGGCCTCCCTCAAGAACGTACTCCGCATGCTTATGCAATGTTTGCTGCAGACATTTCAGTTGGGAGTAGAGTTTAGATATCTAAAGATTAATTGTGTAAATTTCTATATTTAATCGAGATCTGACAAATATATTTATCTTGCATTTCTCGTATCTTAAAGTAAATATCTTCTCTGAATAGCAGTCTAGACTTTACTGACTGTCAAGAGCAAGTCATATGATGAATAGTAGATGTAATCTACTGCCATATTATACACTTTAAAATGGACTTCTCTTCATCCTGTGCATCTTCCAACCTTAGCTTAGAGTGTTAGCCCAAGATGTCTCAAATAGCACATGGTGCTATTCTTTCATGTGTAGGGCAATGAAAGAACACTTAGACATCCATCAGCTGAACTAATAATCATCATAAAATGGCTTGGAATGGCTTCCAATGGGTTGGAAGGACCTTGATCACCTAGTTCCAAACCCACTTTCCATGGACAGGGATTCCACCCTCTAGATCAGGTTGCCCAGGGCCTCATCCAGACTGGTCTTGAACACCTCCAGGGATGGGTCATCCACAATCTCTCTGGGCAACCTGTTCCAGTGCCTCACCACACTCTGTCTGAATAAAGAATTTCTTCTTTATATTTAACCCAAATCTAAATCTTTTAGTTTAAAGCTGTTACCCGTTGTTCTATCACTACACCCCCCGATAAAGAGCCCCTCTACAACTTTCTTGTAGGTCCTCTTTAGGTACTGAAAGGGTACTAAGGTAGGTTTAGGTACTAAGTTATCCCCTCAGAACCTTCTCTTCTCCAGGCTGAACAGACCCAGCCTTTCAGCCTGTCTTCATAAGATTGGTGCTCCAACCTTCTCATCATTCCAGAGGCCCCTCTCTGGACTCACTCCAACACATCCACATCCTTTTTATGTTGGAGGCCCCAGAGCTGAATGCAGTATTCTTACTCTGGGAGGTGAGTCAGAATAGGAGAGCAGAAGAGGAGAATCACATCCCTTGGCCTGCTGGTCATGCTTCTTTTGATTCAGCCAAGGATATGATTGGCCTTCTAGGCTGCAAGCACACATGACATCTCATGTGGTGTTTTTCATCCATCAACACTCTCAAGTCCGCCTCCTCAGAACTGCTCTCAGTCCATTCTCCACCCAGCCTGTATTTGTGCTTGAGATTGCCCCAACTTAGGTGCAGGACCTTGCAGTTGGCCTTGTTGAACTTCATGAAATTCACAGGAAGGGCCATCCCTTGGATCTCTGCACCTGTGCTGCAGTGAGGTGGTGGCCTCAGCAAATGAACTGCTCCTTTTTTCCTCAATACCAACTCTCATATGTCCCAGATGCTCTCTGTGTTGAAAGGCATTAAGAATTGTCTTCTTGTTCAGCTTCTTGCCAGTTATGTAAAATATTAAAATACACACAAACAAAAATAAAAATAACCTAGTTGCAAACTGCTGGAAAAGACTCAGTGTACATCTAAACTAGCAAATTAAACAGGTTTATAACTTTTATCTGGCAGTAAGATTACAAAATTATTACAGAACTGCATGTGTAATGTTATCTTTCCCTATTATTTGTAACTAACTTGATGGCCATATCCAAATATGTATCAGGAATGATGGTCTGTGGTTCCTGCCGAGTTTTATCTGGAAATTATTTAGGAGTGCTGTCAGGCTCGGGACAAAAACAGCCCAGGACCCTTTTTGCAATTTAATAGCTATTGGTGGTCAGGTTTGAGTATCCAATAAGCTAGTCACATTTCCTCATGGCTGTTTGATTTCCTAATAAAGACAAAGTCTCTTGTTCCAGTCCATATTTCAGTGAGAACTATATTATGTTTTATTAAGTATATCTTATACAAACTGGAATGTGGTATGTTCAACCAGGATCCACATTTTTTGCCTATTTTTTTTTTTTCTTTCTTTTTTTTTTTTTATTTTTTCTATTTATTCACTTCTATCCTTGTTTCAGGGAAATCAATCAATAATACCAGTACATTGTAGATTGGGCTTTAAAATTTTGAACTTAAAGAGACCAGTGCAAAACAAGAAGCAATACTGCAGAGTACTGCAGAGTCTTTCTTGGGAAGGAGCGTGCTTTGGATTGTGCACAAATACGGACAGTAGAACCTGTATGGCACTGTGGTTGAGCAAATTCAGGAAGGTCTCGATCCAAATGCCACAGAGCATCATGATTGTCAAAGACAAAGGGAGCAGCAAAGTGGTAGTGGTGGTTTAGAAAGGAGTGGGTGCAGAGCAGCCTGGAGGCTGGGAGCCTCTGATAGTTACTGCCTGGGAGCTGCAGCTGAAACTAAGTATAAACACATAGTAGATGGAGATCAGTAGTGCCAGCTTGTTGGTCCAGACTCCTTGCCATATTTTCAGATAAAGTACAGCGTGTGACCAGCTTGTACATTGAAGCTGTGTATTATCAAGCCTATCCTAACCAAGCCCAATCCAAGAAATCAAACATTTCTCCTATAGAGTTTTTTTTTATCACAGTAGTGCCTATATTTACGCACAGGTAGTCTTGGTTGTTCACAGCACAAAAGTAACTGCTGGTTCTCTGTATAACACATTTGCCTGTGCAGCTATTGAACACTAGATGGTTTCATTAAGTGACAACAGGGAAGAACAAACCACGCTTGTAAATGTGTAAAGGTGGGTAACATGAAGTTATTCCACTGAGAACCTGAGAGTCTCTCTCTTGTAAAGACTCCTGCTGAAAATCAATAGATAAGATAATCACTGGCTAGTGAATGAAAATAAATAAATAAATAAATAAATAAATAATAAAATACATCAAATACATTTGCAGAGGCCAGATAGGATATATAGCGCCACTGAAGAATGATCAAAAATGCTTTTTTTTTGTTCATGCACTGAATTTATTTGAAATTTGTGCTAATGGAACTGACAACCCACCTTACTGATACTCTGCTTTTCATTCATGGCAACTAGTCTTCAACAGCTAGTAGAATCATAGAATCATAGAATCATAGAATATCCTGAGTTGGAAGAGACCCTTAAGGATCATCAAGTCCAACTCTTGACACCGCACAGGTCTACCCAAAAGTTCAGACCATGTGACTAAGTGCACAGTCCAATCTCTTCTTAAATTCAGACAGGCTCGGTGCAGTGACCACTTCCCTGGGGAGCCTGTTCCAGTGTGCAACCACCCTCTCTGTGAAGAACCCCCTCTGGGGATCTTTCTAAAAGGCAGATCTTTCTAAAAGGCAGAAACTTTTTTAAAGGGTCACTTCTACACTGCATTATGCTTGATTATACAGATTCTGTGTGTTTTATCATGTGTTTACAATAGTGATAGTTTTTCCTATTGTTCTTATAACATTGGACATTGTTCACATGGCATGGACTTCCACAGTGAGGTAAAGTGATTAAATACAGTGATTATACAGATCTGTCACCCGCAACTGGCTGAAGTTCAGGTAATTGTATTAATGGGTATGCACTGTGCAGACATGGGTCAGTAGTTATGCAAAATTCGTACCCTCTAAAAGACTGAAACAATTGAATTTCTAGATACATTTAGTCATGCTCATAATATTACTACTACCACTAATTATTTTTATGCATTGTCATGGAAAACCGTCCCAAAATATTAAAATTTTGAAAAATGAGGTGAAATAAACAACTGAATGATATGTAATTAATATTCTCATAAAATCAAACAGGATTTGAGAAAATAATTTATAGGATGAAAACTATATTAATGTATAAAAATGTGCATCTGAAAATGTTCATATTGGAACAGCTTGAACAAGTTGTTTATATTGGAACAAAATACAAAACAAGCATTTTAAATGTTGAAAACAAGCATATATGTACATATATGTATATATATATACATATATATATACGTATATATATGTATATATGTGTACGATTATTATAAGAAAATATACTAATGATAACTAGATATAATTATAATTTATCAATAGATACACAGAGAATCAAATGAGAACTAGATTCTATCATTCTGGAATTATATCTAGTTATCATTATATTCTATTTGTTTATCTATTGCTATAGTAATAAATGCACACACATTGCATTACTTTTACTGTGTTGTATAGTATCTTCCTGTAGCATTGGTAGCAATGCCCACAACATACCATAGAATTATAGCTTAAATTGATTGTCAGTTCTCAACTTCCTTGTTTTTATCATTATTTTAATTTCAAAGGGCCTATTAGGAGCAAGTAAGGTCTAAGTGGATGGCTGTCAGAAATATACTTACTACCATAATGCAATTGAGAGTTTGTGAACAAGCATTTGCAACTTCGTACAATACAAAATATTTCCACATTAAAATGACCAAATAAATCAAAGTTGGATCATATTTTATATTTATAATTCAGTCGTTAATATTTATATTTTAGAAATATCAAGTGCATAAAAAAATGTGCAAAGGAGTATGCCAAAACCTGAAACTAAACTAGATATTAAGATGAAATAGACACAGAAATTTCAGATCATACATGTACTTTTTAATTAACTTTATAAACAACCTTCAAAAATTGATTCTGCTGAATCAAAACAGTAAGATTAATTAGATTAAAAATAACAGAAGCCAAACACCAGGCAAATTGCTCTTTGATTTGTAAATGCTTTCTGTCAACACACTGCAGTCTTTTCTTGTGACATTCCCAGTATTTTTATTGAGTGAGTGATTCAATTATCAAACAAACAAACCTGAATTTATGTGAATAATTAGCATGTTTTGAACTCAGCTGAAGTAGTCATATAAGACTTTTAGGATGAGAAACACTTGTTGGACTTATAGGATGAGAAAAAAAAAAAAAAAAAAAAAGGCACAAGAAAATAGGAAACTATCATTATTATTTCAAAAGGATGAGAGTCCAAATCTAGTTAAATAAGTCTATCAAGTATATTCTACAGACTTCATAGTATGTCTCCAAGAGAGCAGTAGATGCCAGCTTCTGTACTAATTTATTAAAAACTAAGTGTATGCTATATATTGGACACAAAAGTGTAGTTCATTTGTTGCTTAAAAATACCTTCTCTAAACTGCTCTATTTTTGTGACCCTAGTCACAAGTGCATGTAAAATATCTTCTCTGCGTCATCTACTACTTGTATAGTTGTGCAGTGCTTCTCAGTATTGCTGAGTAGGTTGAATATTACAGACAGGACAGATGAGTGAAAATGATGATGACAACAGAAAAGGGAGGATTGGGCTTCGAGTACGTCTTTGTAAGATGAACGGCATTTCCAGATGATTCTGATACAACAAAGGTTTAAAATATTTTGATTGGTTTTGGATGCACAGGATTTAACTTGTGGATTTAACTTGTGGAGGGTTTTGTTTTTGTTTGTTCTTTTAACTCTTTGCATTTGTGTCATCTGC
The DNA here is from genome assembly GCF_964035555.1 of Netta rufina. Classification (NCBI taxonomy): domain Eukaryota; kingdom Metazoa; phylum Chordata; class Aves; order Anseriformes; family Anatidae; genus Netta; species Netta rufina. Next base: position 40,333,953 of record NC_140123.1, on the reverse strand, counting down.
AAAAAATTATGATTGATATTTTTATTTTAATATACTTAAAATTTCATGTCTTATCATGATCCCATCATTCTATATACTTTGCTAATAAAAAGGCAATGTCTTTTACCTAAGACTTCATAGAGTAATGGTCAGATTTCATCTACAAATGGCTAGTAGTAAGTAAATTCAAAATGAATAGTGGTGGCAAAATTTGGATCAGAAAGGCATAAAAAGCATGGATTTTTTCTTCTCCCACTATGTACAATTTATTTATGTGGATGGTTACCTAGGAAATGGCCGTAGGATGGAATTTGTTTAACTGTGTTGTCAATTTGATTGTCAGAGTTTTGAGCAGGTTTATAAGTAGTGAAAAAAAAAAAAAAAAAAAAAAAAAAGTAGTTATACTATTTTTTCACTATAAGTAGTGAGAATAATATACATATATCTGTCTTTTTATTAAAAATATTAAAGAGCAAATACTGGAATGAACCTTTAGTCATTTTACTTTTAAAAATCTTTCTTGGAAATAAATTACATACTCATAGATTAATTTAGCTTGAGTGAGTGGGAAATTAATTTCCATTGCTAAAATAATACTGCAGCATGAAAGAACACTTTGTGGCTCATCTAAGTCCATCAAACATTTGTACTCTCTCATTTCTTTTTCTTGCAAATATTTGTCTAAATACTCTATTTATGTACTCACAATTGCAAGTTCTATATCAGTGCTCGCTGTCCAATAATTACCTTCTGACTAAACAGGCTGTCCCAAATTCCTCCATGCAGTCTTTTCATCTCCAGACATAACATCCAACTTTTTAACATATTGACCTCTAGAGTACTTTTATAATATATTTCTCATTTCACAGTCTTAAAGTCTTATTAAATAGAATACGTGTAACTTTTCTCTTTTAATGTTTGTTAGCCACTTAAATAAATGCCCATGATGATTACTAAATATATTCAGAATATGAAAGAATAGATTCAGCTTTTTTGCACTATATGGTAATCATTTATACCTGTATAACATGAGAATAAACTACCAAATAAACTGGACTTATTTTATACCCACTTAAGATGGGTATAATTGACAATAAATAGCAGAAGATAGTGGAAATTTCAGTGATAGACATGCAATTATGTATTAAAAACAAAACAAACAAACAAACAAAAACCTTCCAAATTGCAATCAGCATAAAAAAAAATAATAATAAACAGAATAAGTAAACTTGAAACTACCCTTCAATGTTCTTTAAAGTGCTAAGTAAAAAGAGAAATCTACATAATTCTTTGAATGCCAGAAAAACTGATCTATATTGTATAATTAAATAGTGTTTTTCAGAACCAAGGGTACAATATTACAAATTCTTTTAAGCTCTGAGAAAATTGACATTGGTTAGGTTGAAGGTCACACTAGATTTCAGTTGTTGATGTTTATTACGGAAGTAGATTTCCTAGTTGCCGTGGAACTACAAGACTAAGCAAAATAACCACAAAATATTGATAAAATATTGATTTATGCCCCCAAAGTAAAAGTAAGACAGACAATTAGAGAAAATAATAATAATAATTAAAAAAAAATAATTAAAAAAAAAAAGATTCTTGTGTGACAAACAGGAAAAAAAAAGTTGTTTAATTTTACCTTTTAATGTGTTCTGTGACTAAGTAAATATTTTCACTAGAAATATTACAGGCACAAAAAATTAAAATATGAGAGAAAATAAAAATAATTAATACATAAATAAAACAGTGATAAGCAGGTTGTGATGCAAATTCCTCTTGTTTACTAAGTATGAAACTGTTTTGAAATAGTGTTGAAACTACCAAAGGATATTCTGCATGCACATAGGAGCAGAGCAGAATTTCAAAGATCTGACTCAGAATTTAGCTCTAGTTTGCCACATATATAGTACATCCAAGTAGATGCTTTGGAGAATTTCAACATTTATTTACTGCAGTTTGGACAGATACTCTCTAATTTCCACTGGTAAACAGGAGGCTATCTGTAGGTGAATTTGCAAATTAACAAAAAGTCAAAAAATCAATGGTTAAAAAAAAAAAAAACAACGAAAAAAAAACACAACAACAACAACAAAAAAAAAAAACATCAAATTGAAAACACTGCCTTTAAAATGGAGAATGATCAGTTTAGGGAAAAATTTACATTCTGCAAATAAGATGCTTAACACTGATTAACATTTACAGGACACCATATCATTCACATGAACAGCTGCTGCAATAAGTAAAAAGAAAGACAGCAAACTGCCAACAAGCTGAAAAGACAGAGCAGCACAGAGGCAAGATTACTAAAATACCAACTATGAAGAAACCAAAAGAGGTAGTTTAAAAATATTAATAGAAGAACAAGACTAGAAGGAAGATAGTAGTGCCCAACTTACGCCTAAGCAAGCTCAGGCCCAAACTTGGAATTCCATCTGAAGAATAGCACAAGGAGCTCTTTATGGTAAGTGGGACTTCTGTGTTACTTAAGCTATATAGTCTGGGGGGCTTTATGTGTGAAATTGAAGAACATGGATACTGAGAAAAGAAATAAAATAACAAAAACAATATTACAGGTCTAAACAGAGCCATTAAAAAAATGGAATTGTGTTTGAGAACAAGGATAAAACGTTGACATGAAAACTTTTGATGGCTAAAGCTGTAAGACGACAAAAGTGTGTTAGAAGTGAAAAAAAAAAAAAAAAAGATACAAGAAAGCAAGAAAGTCCAAGACATATTCCCATTGACATCTTCTGCATCATTGACATAATTACCCTTTTTACCCTAGTTAAATGAATAAGATGTATACATAAGATGAACTTTGTGGGATGTGAATATATCAGATATGCAAAGTGAACACAGGACATGGTGAAGCCAATAGAACAGTGGAGCTGAAAACAATATTTACTTTTGTATAATAAAACATAAAAAGTCCCCAAAAGCTACTGTGAAGAAATGCTTAGAGTTTTAAGTGTCTCTGAAAGAAAACTCATGCTATTATTATGTTATAAAAAACTATTATTATGTTATTCTTAAGTCTAGTAAAATAGTAGAGCTCTTTGGTGATTTTTTTTCATCTTTTCGAAGGAAGGAAGGAAGGAAGGAAGGAAGGAAGGAAGGAAGGAAGGAAGGAAGGAAGGAAGAAAGGAAGGAAGGAAGGAAGGAAGGAAGGAAGGAAGGAAGGAAGGAAGGGAGGGAGGGAGGGAGGGAGGGAGGAAGGAAGGGAGGGAGGGAGGGAGGGAGGAAGGAAAAGAAAGAAAAAGAAAGAAAGAAAGAAAGAAAGAAAGAGAAAGAAAGAAAGAAAGAAAGAAAGAAAGAGAAAGAAAGAAAGAAAGAAAGAAAGAAAGAAAGAAAGAAAGAAAGAAAGAAAGAAAGAAAGAAAGAAAGAAAGAAAGAAAGAAAGAAGGAAAGAAAGAAAGAAAGAAAAAGACCTTGCTAAACAGAAATAGTGGGGCAAGAGGATAGATGGTATAAAAAAATACATTACTTATATTCTTCAAAAACAAGTTAAATGGAGAACAAGGAGGAAGAAAGGGTTTAACAGAAGACCTTATTGTCAGAAAACAGGCAAAAGTAAAAGAAGGAAAGAAAGAGAGAGAAAGAGAAAGAGAAAGAGAAAGAGAAAGAGAAAGAGAAAGAGAAAGAGAAAGAGAAAGAGAAAGAGAGAAAGAGAAAGAGAGAAAAAGAGAGAAAAAGAGAGAAAAAGAGAGAAAAAGAGAGAAAAAGAGTAAAAGAGACAAGAACAACAAACACCATCAAATGGCATATGCTATTTGTAATTGGTTGGGAAAAAAAAAAGAAAAAAAAGGACAAAATACAAAAGGAAAGCACTAAAAATATAAAGTGATGAACATTGCCTAAAGCAGCAGAGTGCCAAAACTTTAGACTGCAAAACTTTAAAATGATTGCAGCCTGATATTTGCAAATTTAAGTACAATTACTTTGCAGCACTTGTTCCAATTTCTGTGACATAGCATGAACAAACATCTTACAAACAGCAGCCTAATCTTTTGCTGGTTTATCAACAGCTAATTTTGTCAGCAGGTTTGTAGGAAAGTATATTTTCATAACCTCTGCTCTTCTTCAGTGTACACAATACATGACTACAAAATGCATATTATGTCATCTTCTCCTTGAAGTAGTTATAGGGTATTTCTGAATTCTTTGGACTCTCTGTATTCCATTAGCCTGAGTGACATGGAAATGGTCTGATTGCAGAAAGTGGAAGTGGGGACTTGAACTATGCACTTTGAAGGGAAAAAAAAAAAAAAAAAAAAAAAAAAAAAAAAAAAAAAAAGGTGGACGTTGTGCATTGTGCCTGGTAGAAAATAGATCCATAATTCCTTGGAAAATGTGAACTGTATGGGTTTGTCTATTTGTCTATTTTGTCTATCTAATTTGCCTATTGATATACTTAAATTGTGGAAGTGTACATCTGAGTTAGACTTTCTTGACTTGGAGAGAAATAAACTGTTCTAGGATACAGTTCATCTCATAAAGTAGCTGGCTTAAACAGATCAGCTGCATTATATTTATTTTATACAATTCCTATTTTATATTCACAGGAAGAGTACAGATGTTTATTTGAAGTGAATCCCACCCAGCCTGTCTGGCATAGGCCATTCCTACTAGGTTCCTGATAAAATAAGGGGCAAGAAAAAAATATATCTTTATTTCGTAATAAAAAGACAATAAGACTCCTCTTTCACATGCTGCCTCACTTCTTGATAAGACTATGTCAAAGCACTTTCTTCATGTCAAAAGTGATGAAACAAGATCAAAATGAAAATGGAAGCCACACCAGTTAGCTTTCTCCAGATTCTGCCTTTCCACCTGAAATGTCTGTCATATCTATTCATTCATTAATTATTTTATCCAGCAATAACATCACGTTTGATTCATGCACTTTCTATATGCCTTGAAATGCTCTCTCTGGAGGATTCCCAAGCTTCATGTCCTCACATTAGATAACTGCTGCTCTCTCACCTAACTTGGTGTCGTCTGCAAACTTGCTAAGGGTACACTTGATCCAGATCATCGATAAAGATATTAAAGAGAACTGGCCCCAGTACTGAGCCCCGGGAGACTTCACTAGTGACTGGCATCCAATTGGATTTGACTCCATTCACCATGACTCTTTGGGCCCGGCTACCCAGCCAGTTTCTAACCCAATGAAATATATGCCAGTCCAAGCCAAGAGCAACCAGTTTCATGAGGAGAAGGCTGTGAGAAACTGTATCAAAAGCCTTGCTGAAGTCAAGGTAGACCACATCCACAGCCTTTCCCTCATCCACCGAGCGCGTCACTTTGTCATAGAAGGAGATCAGGTTCGTCAAGCAGGACCTACCTTTCATAAACCCATGTTGACTGGGCCTGACCGCCTGGTCACCCTGCTAGTGCAGCATGGTGACACTCAAGATAATCTGCTCCATGACTAATCAGTTAACAACATATACAACTTGGTTGCTTTACCAGTTAGCGTGTCAACTCATATTCAGCTATTTGGTCACCATTATATTCCAGTTAATATAGCTAAGTAGGTAGTTAATGTATCACTTTAAGTGACACCCTTGCTTTCTGTGGTATTGCTTAATATTTCCTCTTGATTACAACAGAGAGGCCTCTCTTCAGAAAATGTCTGAAAATATTATGTGCAATGTATTATTATTATTATTATTATTGTTGTTGTTGTTGTTCTTGTTGTTGTTGTTTTAGTTTTGTAGGAGTGTTTAAACGTGAAGTAAATCCTAAAGTGTAATAAAGGCACTATGAATATTTTCCCAACTTTCAGTCAGTGTATAAGCTATTTTGCATTTTTGCAGATACATTATGGATAAAAGAGGAGTCTTCTTCTTTTCTTCCCTTGTTCTTACATCTCTCTGGTTCCTCTGCAAGTGCAGAGACTATACTGAAGAGCCTAATAAAACTATCATAGCATTTCTGGAAAGTATACTTCTCATTTTTCACATTTACATACAGTGGACCAATTTAGTTTGTTTTGTTGTATTGTTTCTTTTCCTTGTTTGTCTTCTTTTTCTGGGCCACCAGCAAAAAATGTTGCTTGTAATGTAGAAGCTTAGCTCCACTAATTTTATTTTTATTTATTTTTATTTTTATTTTTATTTATTTTTATTTTTATTTTTATTTTTTCCTTTTATCTTTCTTCCTAGAATCTTGCATTATTAGCTGGCAGATACGTTTCTTGGAACATACCAGGAACTAGAACCTATACACATTTGTGATGGATTTGTGATAGATTACAATACCTGCCTCCAAGTTGTTGTTATACATTGTATATTAAAATCTCTTATGTTGATTTTGTGTGTGTTCTGATTGATCCTTGTTGGATAAATTAATATGAAATATAATGATATGTTCTGTTTTCTGTGTGGGACAATAAGACCACTGAATATATATGTTCCCTTGGTTTGAATAATTAGAAACATTGTGAATCAAAAGTCAGTCAAAATTTTTCTTTGATCAAAAACTCTATTTTATTTCTTGTCTTCTTTCATTTTGGGTGGTATTTGCTGTCTCATGTATTAATGAAACTGATGAATGCAGATAAGACAATACTTAAAGTTTACCTTTGCATTCATCACAGAGGCTATTTCTTCCAGTGTGACAAACCACTGACCACCTTATCTGTGGATCTCATTCTGTAAGCAATTTACCATCTATGGTGTTTTGGTGCTGCATAACTGTATTTGATGTATATATCTGGTCAACATAATAGGAAGCTTTTCAGATCATTCTGTGTTTGTACCTTTGTTCTGAATTGTTGTTTGGTGCTGGTTTATATTCGTTATTCTATATGTTATTTGCTATCTCATTTGTTTCAAAAAGTGCTATCACACTGAACTTCAGTGTTTGTTGCACTTCACATCTGTTTTTCTTACCTATATTCTTGTCAGTTGGTCTATGACTTAGTATAGTATGACAAACCATTAATGAACTTTTATCAATCTGATGTTATGGGACCCATTTGAATTTTTATACTACAGCAATCATACTCTTGGTGGAGCTTTTGTTTTATTTATCAAATTTTGCTATGTACTGGTATTCACAGTTTTTGTTATCTGTATTTTAAACACATATAAAGCAATGTCAGCAGAGAAAAAATGATCTAATAAATCTTATTGTTTTTCAAAGAGCAGAAATGTGTCATACACAATATCATAAATATAAAACCATTTGTTCCCACAGCCAAAAATGCAGTTTAGAGTTATGTCAGTGTTGGATTGTGACTATGACTTCCACTTTTAATAAATGAGAGACAAAAGTTGTTTAGAAAAAGGAAAATTAGACTTGTAAAATGTCTGTAAGTATAGAAATGGCTGGATACTCAAAAAGGAGTTTTGACATCTATTGTCTACATGTCTACTAAAATTCATGACATTAGAAGATGATACTGAATCTGCTTCAGGAAAATTAGGTACCTAAAGTTGTGAGTTACAAAAAATTAACTATATGTGTAAAATGTTATCTAATGCTTCTTATATTTACAGTAAGGAGAATGGATCTTTATTCTGCGCTTAACAGTTTTTTCTGCTTTGTTCTGTGCTGGATGGATCTGATTTTTTCCTATTAAGAAAGAAGACTCCTAACTAGAGTGTGAATGAATTAAAAAAACAACACCCTACTTTCCTTTTTTTTATTTTTATTTTTTATTTTTTATTTTTTATTTATTTTTTATTTTTTATTTTTTATTTTTATTTTAAAAGAGCCCTTAGCTGCAGCTTACTCAATATTGTGGGTTAGATGAATTCTCAGAATTTTCTGGGAGAATTGTTCATTGTCCATTTCTAGCCCAGTGAATGTTTAGTATGTTATGAAAGTGGAACAGCTTTAACATAAGGGAATGAGATCACCTAACAGTAGCAAAATGCCTAGTGTTGTTAGCACCCATCCGGGAAAGAAGGAACATAGCTTGAAATATTGCACAGAGAAAGCAAATGGGTCAAGGACAAACCAACTGCATGTGTCTTTGCACACTAATAAGCAGGTGTGCTAGATAACTTCAAAGTGTGAAAAACTGAATGGGTCTTAAAATGAGACACTTCATATTTTAAAAGTAAACGCCAAAATAAATAAATAAATAAATAAATAAATAATCTTTAGTTAGCTTGCTGTTAAATTTTCTGTTCAAATCCTTGAATATATATTTTTAATAGACCAAACAAATCATAAATTTTACTAGGATTTAAAAGCTGTTTACATGCAATTATGTAGGGACTCTTTGGGGCCAGTTTTGACTTTCATAAGCTTCTTGAAAACAACAGAAACTGACGCAAAATCACTGAAGTGTGAGTGCACTGGAGTGTGAGTGGAAGAAGAACCTACCATATTATTACTATTATTATTACTATTATTATTATTATTATTATTATTATTATTATTATTTTAACATTGTGAGCAGTGGAAAACACAAACTGCTTAAATCTACATTGGTTAAAGGGGAGCTTTACATGCATACTGTAAATACATGCTTGGCTACTTTATCATAGAAACATACAGAACAATGAAATTATTTGTAAAGAAGTAATCTAGGTGAAAAATTCGTATAGGATTAAGACTCAAAGAAAAAGAAGGAGGGGGAGGGGAGGGGGAGTGGAGTGGAGGAGGCATAAGAAAAGAGGTCCATAAAAGTACTGCATCATTTCAATCTGAAAACTGTATTTTTATGAGACAAATTGCCTACTCTAATGTATATGAACACCCACACAGATAAGAAAGAAAAAATAAAATGGGGAACTGAATTTTACAATATGGAGGGAGATGTAAGAGTCTACATGCTTTATCTGCTTATGTGTCAGCCAGTGGACAATTTCAGTCTTCAGAGTATATATAATTCTTCATACTTACCGTGCATTTAGAAGTTTATTAAATTTTATTTTCCTTTTCCTTCCCAAGAGATGAAAAGATTCTTTTAGCATTAAATATTAAACAATATATTACGACATTCAAGTTGACCAGAATATAATGCTAATTTTTGTCTTTCGCAAACTGAAAAGCAAAAAGAAATCAAGAAAAGTTCTGTAAAAGCTTCTGTAGGGAAGCCAGAAACTGACTTAGAAATGTGGATATGTGGAAATGTGGATAAGCAGCTCTAACTGACCTAATCCCTAGCATATGCTCTACCCAATCTTCCTCTGCACCTCCTACTTTCTTGAAAGATTTTTAAAATTCATTGAAACATAACAGAAATTTCACTTGAAAAAATGCTGAACACCAAAAAGTAAATTGAGGACACTCTATTTTATTTATTTGTACATCTGTCATTGTCCTTACTTCAGTTCTTCTAAATTCTCTGCTGTTTTCCTCATTGCTGATATTTGCAATGCTTAGAAGCTGTTATACATTTTTATTAAGCTTTGGTAAAAGATTCTGTCCACTTCCTATTAGTGTATCCAAGAAACAAGCTAAGAAAAGGAAAGGCTTTGTGATCAAGGGAGGTGTCTTGAAGTCCTCCAGACATCAAGATGAGAATATGAATTCTCATATGTGCCTGAAAACTAAGAAAATGAAGGAATATGTATAAGTCATGAGTCTTCAGTGAGTGATTTATTACCCCTTAAATATACAAAATATTAATTCTTTTTTTTTTTTTTTTTAAGAGTTACCAGCTGACATTTTAAAACTCTACTGAAGCTTTGCAGCTATAAAAAATGTTAGTATAGCATGCTGAACTCTGTATGCAACTATTGTGGTGGCAAAAAAAAAAAAACAAAGAACAATTATTCTTGTTTCACCTCACATATTTTTAGATGCACCCCTGAGACAGAACAAGCAAACCACCATTTATTATTATTATTATTATTATTATTATTATTATTATTATTATTATCATTATTTAATGACATGAGCAAAGGAAACATATGAGTAGCTTTACTACTAAAAAAAAAAATAAATTGTATTTTTATTTAGCAACTTCTAATGAAAAATAGACTGTTGGTGACTTTATAAGGTATATTCTTATGTAGGTAAAAAAAGGAAACTTCAGTTGAGAAAACTAATAATTGAAGTGGATAGATTAATTATTGTAAAACTAACCCTACTGTTAGTTATAAATATATATATATATATAAAAATTAATTTAAAAGTAATGTCAAAACAATGTAAAAAATTTATCTTTGGACTAGACAATTTCAAAATCTTTAAGAAGAGAGTAATTCCTGCAGATGTTGCAAGTCTTTTCTACCCAGAACGGTGAACAGCTAGAATACACTGGTAAGTGACCTGTCTGTCCATAGTATTCATACTCTGGCTATCCATTATTGAATTTCCAACTATACTCATAACATGTAACAAGTATGTGTAAAATACTACATTCACCAATGTAAGGAGGTTAAGAACTTTAAATGTAGGATTACCATTTAATGTAATGGGTGCAGGCTGATGGTTTCCTTTTTCCTTTTCACCATTTCCTTTGGATGAATAGGATAGAACAAGTGTGTTAACAAAAGGAAATTAGACATGACAGATGATGATAGACAGTCTTAGATTTCAGTAAAGACAAAAGTTAAGATTGGGATAAACCAATCTTAAATGAGAAAAATAAGATAATTTAGATATTTTGATCTAATCATTACAGGCTTCTTTTACAGTCACAGGAGACACTTCTAAAGTATAATTTATCTCATCCTGAAGTGGAAATCTTGAAGGAAACTGAATCATAACATCAATTTCCCTATTTCTTTTTATTAACTCTACAGGGAGCCACATGTTCAGAAAGAAACTAAAAACCTCTCCTCTGAACCCAACTGCTGAAACATTCCTTAAAATTCAGACCTACTTTTCATGCATATAAGCCAAAAACTTTAGGCTGTTTGGTAAAGATTTCACCAGCTCATGTTACAAATCTGCAAGTAGGAAATTTGTGACACTGAGCACAATAGCCAATGCTGAGCTAATGTCAAGCTAGTTGAAATATTCACTCAGAACTTAGCTAATTGCAATATTAGCAATTTCATTAATAAGTTTCATTATAAGTAGCAATTTAATTAATAGTTTTTACACCCTATTGTCATTGCACCTTCCTGCTGCTGCAAAAGAAACTTTTAATTGCACCTTCTCAATCATCCTATGAGTAATATGTGAATATAGAATATATAGTCCTCCTTTATCTGCATTATGTTAGATTCAACAAATCATTGTGGTGGTTTTACCGTGCTGGGCAGCTAAACCCCACAACCGCTCTCTCACTCCCCCTCCTTTAGATAAGGAGGGGGAGAAGTAAAGCAAAGAACAACTCACGGGTTGAGATAAGGATAATTTAATTAAAGGGAAATAATTATAATAATTAAATAAAGACTACCATGAACTAAACAATTTAACTAAGGGGAAATAAAAGGGAAAGGGGAAAAAGGGAGGAAAACAAACAAACAAAATAAATGAAAGCGATATGGAAGTGCAGAGGAAAGAAATTACTCTCTACTTCCCACAAATGAGCGATGATTGACCACGTCCTTGAAGCAAGGCCTCAACGCACGCAGCCGGTGTTCGAGAGGAGGACCGACGTCTTCTCAACGAGAGCCCACCCCTCCCCTCTTCTTCCTGTTTCCACCTTTTATTGCTGAGTGTGACACCACATGGTATGGAATATCCCTTTGATTGGTTTAGGTCAGCTGCCCTAGTGATGTTTCTCTCCTCACTTTTTTTTGCCCACCCCCTAGGAGGGTTAGAGAAAGGCCCAATGCTGTGCCACTGCTGCTCAGCAGTAGACACAACCCTGGTGTGATAACACTGCTGTTCCAGCTACAAGTACAGAGTACGGCACTGAATGGCTGCTGCCGGGAAAGTTAACATTCCAGCCAGACCCAGTACAATCATAAAAAGAAAGCATATGTGAATACAGGATAAAGTGTTTCTTATTCCATATTGTTTTCTGGAGTGGAGAAATTGCCACCAAAGTCAGATGAAGCTTTCTTTCTGCTCAGTGCAGAATAAATGTGTTAGGCTACGTTTTATCCCCATATTAGGGTAAACTAAACTGTATTCTAGTATCTCTCCATTGAGTCTAAGGGATTTACTAACTGAAGTATGGATGTCTATTCTAACATACTATAAACATCTCAAAATATTTTCTGAAGGTACATATAAGGGAAAAAAAAAATATATCAAAGTTTAAGGAAAGAACAATAACATTAAAATTAAACAAACAAAGTAAATATGGAACTCTGGAGAATAGTTCCCCTACACATATGAAATTGCAAACCATTCCACTCTGAAGTGAAAAAATATTTATTTAATGTTCCAGATATATTATTGAATAAAATTTTCTGGAAATTAACCACTACCCTATGTACATGCTAATAAAGGTATATTTGGTAGGAGCTGTAGCAAAAAACTCATGTATAATTGAAAGATATTTTTTGAAATATAAATTTAATGTCTCTTATCACATGGTAATGTTTTATTGGGACAGCTACAATGATCTTCCAGGTTTTAAAAACAACAACAAAAAGACCCCCTAAATCCCCAAAATCAACATGAAAGAATCCAGAACTGATGAAAGAAAACAAAACAATGACAAATAATAAAAAGCATAGTTATGCATATCTTTATTTAATATATCATTCTATATATTTGAGTACTAGGCCTTACACAAACATTTCAAGATAATTTAGTTGGCTTGCAAATAAAACAGTAAACTTTTCTCAAGAGTATTTTTAGCCCTATCACTCCTAATCACTGCCTTAGGAATTCTTAAGTATAAAACTTTATTGTTTTATGTTATTTCTAGTTATTTTTTGCAAGCAAAGCAGATTTTAGGAACTACAGAAAATGACCAACTTGAGATATGTTTTTACTATCAAAGATTTATTTTTTATTGAAATCGTTTTTCATCATCTATGTGAAAATCGTTATTTGAAAATGAAATATTCTGTGTCAAGTGTTTACTGCTCGTGTGTTTGGCATCAACATATTCAGGATTTAGAGTGGTGATAATAAACAGTGGGGATGCCATAGAAACTTTGCCTTAGTTCCAACCTTGATAAGTACCAAGGATTAAGGTTTGAAGAAGTCAACTCTAAAAATATTGGTTTACCTGAAGCATTGATATGATTGGGTTGGCAGATTTAAGTTGGAGGTGAAAACCTGGCCTAGCATGTTAAATTAATCACAGTAGATTGAAGCTAAGGACCATGGATAAAAATGAGTTGCCCGGTATCCTAGTGTTAAAAATTAACACTATTAACACTATTAACACTATTAAATGCCTAGTGTTAAAAATTAATTCTTTGTTCCAGGTTATAAAACCGTTTCTGCCCTACTAAGAAGTCTTCCTCAGTACGCATCACTGATAAATGCCCTTAGGACATCTGTATTAAGTTCAATGTATTAAGATATATAAAGAAGATGTATTAAGATATCCTTCCAAAAATATTTTGCAATCTACTATGAGGTATAGGACCTAGTTGACCTATATTTACGTATCTGTATGTGACCTGGATCTGGACTTATGTGACACAACAAGTTTTTTTGTTACTGGAGAAGTAGTAAAAATATTCAAGGGAGAACTGTTCAGTTTACCCTACAGCAGTCACCCCTGTGTGATGTCTAGACTATCAACAGTTGTATTGACTAGATTTCTGTTGGACATAGTAGGATCTTATAGATGTAGTTCACACGTAGACACTTTCTTAGACACTGTTTTTTTTCACTAAACACCTGATATGATTTAGATTGTTTATTTTTCCTTTTTTTAGTTCTCAGTTTGGGAATGTAATATTATTACATATTTTGAACATGTTATTTTGAATGCAAATAAGGGTGTGGGGAAGACCGATAGGACTGAATTGCTGCTAGTTTGATCACTGGAAAGGTGTAGTTTCCCTAACTCTATGGCATAGACTTCTACCACTTGAAAAAAAATAAAAATAAAAAAGTTAATTACGTTTAAACTCTGAGACCAAGAAATACTTTCTGGCTTCTGGGTCTTAATACACATTCTGCTGCTTAAACAGTGGGTTCCAAAACTATTTACTAAGTATCTAAGATTAAGAGTTAGGACTTTTAGTTTCAGGTTTGTGTGGAATAATATATATATTTTTTCCCCATCAGCAGGTCCTGTTGCTTTTACCTTTAATGTTTCTCTTACCTTATCACTCTGTTACCTTTACCACCATTTTATTTTTTTTTTCTTTCCAGTTTTGCTCTTACCTTGGTCTTCTTCCTATCTGTTTTGCTTCTACCCTTATATCCTTTATCCTGTATTCTGCTTATATATGGTACTCTGCATTTTACCTCACCAGGCATATGTTCACGTCCCATTTTTACCATGTTCTAGTTGAACATTGATTGTTCTTGCTTATCTTCTATATTATTGCAGTAAAAAGTTGACACTATGGTTAAATATTAAATAACGCATATATTCCTTTCAGGAAATACTTGGCAGAAAGAAAAATATACAGAATGAAGGAAAGAAGCATGAATAATGCATTAACTTGTCTGTCATTCATTATTCTCACACTTATAACATGCTGTCTGAATGTTAGCAGTGAAGTATCAAGCACACAGAAGGGATGTCTGGTATTCCCATTTCCAATTTTCAGTGCCAAACCAGTTGCCAGCAGCTGCAAATTGCAAGGTAAGAACCCAGTCACTTTGCAACAGAACCTTCAGGAGACTTCAGGAAAAGCATAAAAGGATCTACTGAACATTATTATGAACTGTCCAGATGAGGAAAAATGTTCACAGAATAGATAGAAGTTACTTTCCTCATACTAAAGAAAACCTGTTAGTTCTCACTGACTATAAAGAGTTAAATAATGTAATAAAAGACAAGGCTTGAGCTCCTCCACCATGATGACTATGTACCTCCCCTTTTTTCAGCAACTCAAGCACAGTTATCATGCAGCACATATTATCAAGCAGTTTCATCTGTCTGATTAACTGCCTCAAGCGCACACAATCATGGAGGATCAAGCACACTGGAATGAACTCGAACCCAGAGATATGCAAATTATCAGAATCCAATATCCACATGAATATTTCCACATTTTGCATTTGGAAATAAATAAATAAATAAATAAATAAATAAATAATCTCTTGTCCTACCAGGAACTTCATAAGACCCTTGTTACATAATGGTCATGTGATGTTTATTCTGTTGACTAAAGCAGCCGAAGTCATATGGTGCTGCAAGATTTGAAACTTTCATTGTAGTAAGTAAGACTAACACTTGATTTCAACAGATACTTGACAATGAAATCCAAGTGCATCTTCTAGGTTCCTAAGCAATGAGACATTAAATAAATAAATAAAGAAAGAAAGAAAGAAAGTTGTTTTTAAATAAAAGGTCTTGAATATATGATATATATATATATTATTTATGTATATATATATTCTTTATGTATGAAGTCAGAATATTTCAGTTTCTGAACCAAAAAATGTGAAGAAAAAACAAGTGTATTCTCTAAAGTTTTTTAAAGCCAGCACAACTATATTATCTATGACTCTTCAAAAATATATGATCCAAACTGGATCCCTTGGTAAGTAAGAGATTCTTCCATGAAGCCTTGCTCTTCACAGATGGAGCTGTCATAAAGGGTATGCCATTGAAGTGGATGGCTCTCTGGCTGTATCTGCATTTACCATAGAAAAATGGGAGATGAGGATAAACTTTTGATGTTTCAGGATCAAGGATGTATTCCTACACATGTGTGTGTCTGTGTATATCAGATGTTGCCATGTAGCTCTGGTAATACCAAGGATGAGAATAAAACTTTTACCATATTGATTGTATGGATAGAATTTTGGCAATGTCAAATAAAAATATCAAGTCCTAGCCTTATCACTATTATGGACAGTCTTTTTATGAAGGACAATGGAATAGTGTTGAAGAAGAAGCCAGAACTCTGTCTATTGCAGTAGCTGCCAGAAATGTAAGAGATGTTGATGAACCCTTGGTAATGTCAAAGATGGGAACAGAAATTTGGCTGTGTCAAATGGTTGCTATGGAACACTGGTTCTATCAGAGATGAGGCTGAAGCTCTGGCTGCATCCTCATTTCATCCTGAAATGAGGATGGCACTCTGCAGATATCAGTGTTTGCCTCTGATATTTGGTTATGTCAAAGATAGCCAGGAATGGACACCTGGCTGTTTCAAATCTGGGCATATAGCCTTGTCTATGTCAATAGTTGCCATACAGCTATTATTTTATCATAATACAGGATGGAATTTCCATCATATCTGCTATTTATCATGTATGTCAGATACAAGGGTAGATTACTTTTTGACACACACACACTATATATAGGGAATAATACACACACACACACACACATATATACAGGGATAGATTTTTGAATTCTGTTAGAAACTGACAAGCATCTCTGCCTGGGATCAACCCTGATATGTGTCTTCATATGTCAGAAACATGACTAAAGCTAGACCCATACAGGAACTTTTGATAGGAGCTGCTCATCTATTACTCTATTTCTCTAACTTATTCATAGAAAAAAGTATATATAAATATTAGAGAACAAGTTTTCTTTTGTGTGTGGTTAAAGTAGCGTGATAATAGCAGACATAAGAATGAATCTTTTTACACATCATGAGTTAAGCTTTTTATTATTTCATACATAGCTACCAAGTTATGTTAGTTAGCAAAAATAAAATAATAATAATAATAATAATAAAATCTTATTATTTGGTCATTTAGTGTTTGTTTTGTAAAAAATGGTAGTGGTTATATATGGAAAATGGGAAAGTACTATTTTTATCAGATATGCATTTGAATATCTTTCCTCTGCTGTATTTCTTGTTCCAAGAGAGCAGCAGGATACTCTTAATGTGCATTGATTTTGCCCTGAAACTGCAATAAAATGCATTTATTGAAAAAGTCTTAATAGTGTTTCAGATTCTGCAAATCTCTCTGTACCAATAAATGCAATGGAAGTATGCATATAGCAAAAATAAAATAAATTTAAAAAATCAGAACAATCTCATTAAAATTATTAAAAGTTCTGATCTAGTTAAGGTGACAAAGGAGTTCTACACATTTTGTGCATAAAATAACAGCTGTGCAAAACTATCATTGAGGAGGCCAGGTTATGATAGCTTAGGCCACAGCAAATCTGAAATAGAATTCTTTGTAAGTTGATGGCAGCTTTTAAAGAAGTGAGTGTTGTGGTTTAACCCTGCCGGCAGCTAAACACCACACAGCCATTCACTCACCCTCCCCCCTCCCTCTCTGGGACAGGGGAGAGAAATGGAAAGTGAAGCCCGTGAGTTGAGATAAAGACAGTTTAATAAGACAGGAAAATAATAATAACAACAATAATAATAACAATAATAATAATAATACAATGATGATAATAGTACTACTACTAATAATGTGTACAAACAAGTGATGCACAATGCAATTGCTCACCACCCGCTGACCGATTGTCGTGGTTCCGCTCGAGTGGGCAGCCGAGCTCCACCACAGCCGCTCTCTCACTCCCCCTCCTCAAAGAGGAATGGGGAGAAAATATGTGAAAAGGGCTCAAGGATTGAGATAAGGACGAGAAAATCACGCAATAATTATTGTAACGGGCAAAACAGACTCGGCATAAGGAGATAGTAAGATTTATTGCCTACAACTAACAAGCGAGAGAAGTGAGAAAACAAAGGAAAAAAAAAAAACAAAAGCACCTTCCCCCCATCCACCCTCTTCCACCTCCTCCCCCCGAGCGGCGCAGGGGAACGGGGGAATGGGGGTTATGGTCAGTCTACAGCACTTCTTCTCTGCCGCTCCTTCTCGGTCACTCTTGTCCCCTGTGCTGTGGGGTCCCACCCACGGGATGCAGTCCTCGATGAACTGATCCGGCGTGGGCTTCCCACAGGCAGCAGCTCTTCCAGAACTGCTCCAGATATGGGTCCGTACCACAGGGTCCATCCCTCAGGAGAAAACTGCTCCAACCTGGTTCCCCTACGGGCTGCAGCTCCTGCCAGATCACCTGCTCCTGCGTGGGCTCCTCTCCACGGGCTACAGGTCCGGCCCGGAATCTGCTCCGGCAGGGGTCTTCCACAGGCGGCAGCCTCCATCGGTGCAGGGCCACCTGCTCCACCGTGGTCTCCTTCACGGGCTGCAGCGTGGAACCCTGCTCCACCGTGGTACTCCATGGGCTGCAGGGGGACATCCTGCTTCACCATGGTCCTCACCACAGGCCGCAGGGGACTTCTGCTCCGGCGCCTGGAGCACCTCTCCCCCTCCTTCTACACTGACCTTGGTGCAAGGCTGTTCTCTCACTCCCTTGACTCTCCCGGCTGCTGTGTGGTGCAGCGTTTTTTTTTCTGTCTTAAATATGCTCTCACAGAGGCGCAAAACAACATCGCTTATTGGCTCGGATCTGGAAAACAATGGGGCCCTTCCCAAACATGGGGCAGCTTCTAGATCTTTCTCACAGAAACCACCCCTATGGCTCCCTGCTACCAAAACCTTGCCACGTAAACCCACTACACCGATGCCCAGCCTAACCCCGAGCAGTCCGGCCCCCAACCCGGCTAGCCACCCCTATATATTTTTTAACATGACGTCAGATGGTATGGAATACCCTTTTGGCTAGTTTGGGTCACCTGTCCTGGGTCTGTCCCCTCCCAGCTCCTGCTACACCCCCAGCCTGCCTGTTGGCAGGACAGAGCAAGAAGCTGAGATGTCCTTGGCTTAGTATAAGCACTGCTCTGCAGCAATTAAAACATCGGGGTGTTATCAGCACTCTTCTCATCCTAAGCCAAAACATAGCATTCTACCAGCTACTAGGAAGAAAACTAACTCTGTTCTAACTGAAACCAGGACAGTGAGGAAGAAAGATATGAAAAATTTAAACGGATGTTAAATTATGATCTTACATGCAAACTCAATGTGTCTTCCTATGTGAAGAATCGAGAAGATGAGTTCTCTTACTATCTGTTGTAGTTGTTCTCAAAGAATATGATCAAACAACACAAAATGCTCAAAGTATACTGAGGTGTTATCTTCAAAGGTTAGCTTGATTGTTATCTCTGTTGCAAAGAATCATGGTCATAGTTAAAAGTTATGGCAGAAGATGTAGTTTTGTCTTCATCAGTTGAGCCTAGTCAGTAATTTTGCCCGAGATACTGTGTAAGAGATCATTATGTCCCCTGTCTCTGTAAAAGCTTCTTCTGCTCAGCCCTTTAAACAGCCCTTTTCACTTATATCAGTAAGTGCTGGACTGACAGGAGCTCAAAGGCAGACAGTTTTGGGAAGTAAATAACCTATCTAGGTAAGGCTAGAGAAAAGGTAACTTTCCCAGATGAAGGGAGAGGAGGAAGGTCAAATTAAAGCTTTTTTGTTATTGGGTAATAGTAGTTTCTCCTTTTAATTTTTATTAAAGAAATTGACACAATGTATATAATTTACTAAATTTTAAATTGTTGTGGTCATATCTATGCTAGGTGACATTGTATTGAATTACATATACTCAACCAGGCAGAAATTTAAATTGTAAGGAAAACTGGATTAGAAGTGACATATCCCTTTAAAACACGTGCTTTGTGCTTTATTAATTAATACTCTGAGGTTGTTTATATTTAGCCATCAGCTCCATCTGGGCCAGCAGCGAAATACCTCATGAAGGCACAGATAATGAGCTGTTATACTTTCATATAAATGTCTTGTGTTTTGTTATCAAAGTCTGTTTGTAAGTCTGTTCAGACTTTCAGATGGAGATCAAGAGTAAGTATAGAAACAAGTGAAATTTTCCCTTCCTTTAATAATGAAGCAGTGGGGTTAAGTTGGAGGACAAAGGGGAATTCTCCAATTCATTATCACCTAAAAGTCTCTGTAGAATTTCTCCCTCAGCAATTCTGCATTTCTGTGTGGGTGAAACTTTATCATGCTGCAGCACATGGCTTGATGGCTTGTTGAAGGACTACATTAGTAGTCCTTCTCCTGCACAGAAGCAAACCCTCCATCTGTTCTTGGGCCTGAGGTCTATGCTCTGATTCCCTATGAGATATGGCAACTATGGGCAGTTTCTTTCCAAACTTCTGGATAATAATAATAATAATAATAATAATAATAATAATAATAATAATAATAATAATAAACCACATTTCCAAAGATTTTTGCATGATTCTTAAGCATGTGAATGTATTTTGATTGTAACATGGATTCATGAATAAATAGCATGACTGAATCTAATTCTTCAGAATACATAGATTTTATTTCCTGATCTCATGTTGCAATACCCAAAGAAACTTGGGATGAAGACTTTCCTTTCTGAATGATAGTGTGTTTAAAATATGTAAATGAAAACTGTTTACATTGGGCCATTATGACCTCTATGTTCTTTGCTTTACAGCACTTATCTACAATAAATTTGTATAGTATGTTTAAGGCTCTTCATCTGTATATTCTATTAAGAAGATAGTAAAGTGTTTGCAGTGAGATTTTCTATTTATTTTGTTTACATGGTTGCAATGAGAATTTGGAAAGCAATATATAAAGTGTAAGAAAGGAAGATAAGGTTCTGATACCAGTTGGCAGGAGTTTATATCTTAAGCATTAGAAACTTAACACACAAAGACAATAAAAGCAAAGTATGGCATGCCTGTTCAGGATACAGTTCAGCTGGCAAGAGAATTGAAAAACGATAGTAATATTACTCAGCTAGATTTTTTGTAATCAATTAAAATAAATTATTTACAGCTGTGACCTCCCTAAAGAAAACATAGTCAAAGGAAGACAAAAGAATTAATGGTAGGAGATAATCAACAAATATATTAATTTAATAGTCAGAGGCTAGAACAAGACAGATTGATTTATTGACTATATATATGCAGGTTAGGCCTCCGAGCTCACATTGTCATTTCAAAACAGCTCTGTCCTTATGTCCCTGTAAAGAATGATATTTTGAAGGGTACTTTGTATCCAAGGTGAGTTTTCTTCTCTCTCTCCTCTCTGTCTATGTATACATATATATATATATATATATATATATATACACAGACTCTTTTTTTCAGTTATTTTTTCAAATATCATACTACAGTTGGAAGAAGTAAAACTATTGATCTGACCTTGTACACTCCAGAACAGTCTAAATTTTAATGACAGTTACACTCTGTTATCATCTAACATTTTTTTTCCCCCACAATTAATTAAGTGAGAATAAAGGAGAGCAGTAAGAAACATGAAAACTATATAAAAGGTGTTTGTTTCTGAACAGTTTATTATAAACTTAATATTTATTTAAAAACCTGTCTCAGTCTTATCTTCTGGTCTCTCTCTGTTTTGACCACTCTCTAATGTTGGGTAATGTTTGTTTCTACAGTCATTCTTCAAAATAAAGACATCTGCATCTGCCTTTATCTGACTGCTTCTTTGGGCAATATTGGATTCTAGAGTTCATTTCCTTTGAACCAGGGAATTTTTTGCACTCCAATATTCTCCAGCAGTCATATCCATCTGGAAAATAAGTTAGAAAAATAATTTTTTATCTTTCTTGTTGTTGTGGTCAGAGCCTAAATAAAAGGACAGAGTTAACACCTACTCTGAACAGGTGAAAATAAGGGATGGGAAAGGAGAAGCAAAGACGGAGAGTGATACATGAGCCACAGTTCACCAGTGATCAAATAATATATACTATACATAATGTAAATATATTATTCATATTTTAATATAATATATATTTTTAATATTAAAAATTGTGTAGCACAGATATGCTGAAAAATGACCTTGTCTTAATAAATCTCACTATTTTTCTAATACTGTATCAGCCTAACATAATAAGCAGGATCTTCTAGGACAAGAGGAAATGGCCACAAGTTGCACCAGGAGCAGTTTAGATTGAATATTAGGAAAAAAAAAATGCACTGAAGGGGTTGTGAGAATGCCCAGGGAAGTAGTTAAGTTACCATCCCTGAAGATATTCAAAAGACATGTAAATGTAGTGCTTAAGGACATGGTCTGGTGGTAGACCTGGCAGTGCTAGATTAACAGTTGGACTTGATGATCTGAGGTCTTTTCCAACCTAAATGATTCTATGACTTTATGATTCTTTCCTTATAACACTTGATGGCCCATGGTTACTTCCTTGAGAAAAGGCTACTTTATGTCAAGCTACTTTATATATCAGATATGTATACCATAAATATATATATCTTTTAGTGATTTCTGAGTTGTTTTTCTTCCTATTCTAGTCTCTCATCTAGAGTGTCCTTTGCTGGGAATTGCTTGAAGGTTGAATAACCAGTTAATAACTTTTGTCTGTTGTCTTAACTAAGGCTAATCAGAAGCTTAATGTCATTTCACATTTTGTAGTCCTGGAAAGTGTTTTAATTCTTCAAACAAGCAACACAAAAATCTTTCACTTGGTTTGGCCAACATGGGATCTCATTTATCACTTAGAAAAATACATCAAAGTATCAATGTGGCAAAGAGACAAGCAGTAGGCAGTCAGGGATGGGGAGAGCCTTTGGCTTGGGCAGCTGGAAACTGAGGTTTGCTGCATTTTGTAAGTAATATAAATAAATATATATATACAACACTTCAGAACTGACAGGTATAACAGGAAGTATACCATCAGGTTTTGATCAAATTCAATACAATTGAAAATTCATGGCTTCTGCTTTGAAGGAGAACTCCAGATTGTTTCATGTTGAAGAAGAACATTTCATGAGAAAGATACTTGAAATGCAGTTATGGAGCAACATATTGCGTATTGCAACCCAAAAATCAGTTCACTGGATGGCTCAGGTATATAACAGTAAATTTTCAGTTTATATCAATATTGTCTATTATTATTACTATTATTATTATTCCTTTATGCCTTTATATTCTTTTAATTTTCTTAGCAGATGCAATTAACATTTTAATTATCTTGCAATTAAGAAAAAAAAAAAGGAAAACTTTAGTAATTTTACCCCCAAAATTACAGGAAAAATAATTGCATAATAATATAGGGAAATCATCTAATAATGCAAAAAGAAACAAAAATATTTAAATGTATTTGGATACATATATTTAAAAGTATGTGAAACAGAAAAGCTAACAGTGAAAACAGTGTCAAAGAATGTAGCTGTTCAGATGGTGAAAACCAGCAGTAAGAGTTCTAAAGAATATAGAACTGTTTGTTTGCTTGTATCATTTTTTTATCACTTTAAGCAAAAGTCTGAGGTACTACGATATATAGTTAGCGGTCTCTTTTCGAGCTAAAAAACATGTGTGAAATCTTTTGCTATATGTAATTATGGCTGTCTTTAAAACAATATACAGGAATAACACAAGTGCTGTTGGGAAATGCACCTATTATCTATACGTGCTGTATTTGACTTTTGCTTTCACTGATTTGCTCTTATTTATTTTACAAGACCTATGCCCTCCCTCCCCCATTAGAATATAAGTAAAATATATATATATATATAAAATTAAAAACAGACTCATTTAGCTTCTAGTTGGAATTTGAAAGTTATCTGTATTCAATTTAACTTTTTAGAAATGTCTAACATTTTGAGACAAAAAGTAATTTTGTGTCTAAGTCTTTCAGAAGTCTATTTCTTCTGCAATATCTTACTGCATAGTACACTTAAATATTGCCTCAAAGAGTTGCATGTGGATTTTTTTTTTCTTTGTAATAGTTGAGGGTACAGGTGAGTGGATCTCTGTGAAAACTAGAAAGCACTAACCTTTTGGCCCCAATTTAAGAAAGGAAGGGAAACAGCACACACATAACTTCTTTCAGAGATTTTGAAGGAGTTTGTCCTATTCATCAATAGGATTGAATTTTCAAAAACATACTTTTCTGAATCTTATCATAAAGGCTCCCTTCCCTTCCCTTCCCTTCCCTTCCCTTCCCTTCCCTTCCCTTCCCTTCCCTTCCCTTCCCTTCCCTTCCCTTCCCTTCCCTTCCCTTCCCTTCCCTTCCCTTCCCTTCCCTTCCCTTCCCTTCCCTTCCCTTCCCTTCCCTTCCCTTCCCTTCCCTTCCCTTCCCTTCCCTTCCCTTCCCTTCCCTTCCCTTCCCTTCCCTTCCCTTCCCTTCCCTTCCCTTCCCTTTTCTCCATACTAGCTCAGGTATAAGGTTGGTTTAACTAGTATTCTGATTCCATCATGGCTAATTGCAGATTAGCTGATTCCAGCATGGCTAATTGCAGAGTAAAGAAAAAAGCAATGGTAAGATGGTTAAAACAGTTAGGTGCTATATACTTTCATGTCATAAAGAGGTTCAACTCCTGGCTCATTTTTGCAAATGGCATTTCAGACAGTAGGTTTAGCAGCACCTTCATATGCCTGACATTAAATGTTTTTACAAATGTGGTCTTTCCAGTCTTTTCAGTGCCATTTAAATCCCTTTACATAACTTTTGTTAAAGTTATATGTATACATATATATACGTGCCAATTCACAGTACTGTAAGTGAAAGAGGAAAAGCAGAATATTTTGTTAATCTAGGATAAATATTTTTAAGTGTTTCAGGTTTTGAAAAAACGCTAGAAAAGTTAAGCTGATGTATAGCACATTTTCAAAGTTGTCTGTTAGTATACACACATGCACACATATTTGAATACACAAATATATAGAGTATTCAGCTTTCATTGCTTCGAAGTGAAGAAACTATTTACAAAATTGGATCACATAATGTGAATATTTCTCCAGAAAGTATGAAATTAATTTGTTTTCTAAAAAGCAGGAACAAGGCTCAAATTTTAATTATAGATGAGCATGAATGAGCACTTAGTGAAACAGACCATAAGGGAGTTTGTGCTAGCTGAAAAATTCTCCCCATTTAGGATAAAAGCTACATTATAGGGAAAAAGCTATAACTGAAATTAAAATCCTAATAATGTTAAATCACACACACACAAAAATGTTTATAGTAACGTTAAAATGACTTAAATAATTAGAAGAAATTAGACAAACTTGCCATTGATAATGTACTATTATATATAAGAAACTAGATTAAGAAAATGTTTTTGTAATACAATTATAATACTGAGAAGCCTTTTATGTGATTTTTTTTCTTTTCTTTCCTTTTTTTTTTTTTTTTTTTTTTTAGATATTTTAGATATGGTTTAGTGGGGACCGCTAGCGTTAGGTCAGAGGTTGGACTCGATAATCTTGAGGTCTCTTCCAACCTAGAAATTCTGTGATTCTGTGATTTTAATTCTCAATATACTCTTTAAATATGGGTTTGTGTATACACATAACTCAGTGATGTTTTTAAGTAACCATTTAACCTTCTTATTCCTAAATCACAGTAATGACAAAATGAGTAACATATTATTTCAGAAGCACGGAAGATAAGAAGCAAGGTAATGTAGGAGACAAAAATATTAGATAAAGCTAGGAGAAGATTACATTTCATGACTTGCTTTAACAGCACACATTATAAATGTGATTATGCAGCTTAGTTATGTGGTATAATTCAATAAATATTTACAGAATGTTTTATTTTGACATGGCAGAAACAGCAGCATTCTACAAAGCAATGGATGCTTCAATAATATTCTATTATTGATTATATATGCATATATACATAGGCATATGTATATATTTTACACACACATATATATATAAAAATGCAGACTCATGAAGTTTAGTTCAGTATAATGTAAGAGACTTGGTTCAGATTCAGAATTTTAATTCAGGGTGTGTTTAGATTCTTTTGTTATTCAGAACATTTTTTTTTTAACCTGATAGCTGCTTTTCATGTTGATTAAAATATTCTTTAAATAGTACCCTTAGTTAATATAGTTTCTTTCACATTAAAAGAAAAAAAATATCTGAAATTCATTTATATCCATCTAATGATTGTGTGAAGCAATTGTACTGAGTAGTTGTTTTGAAATTAAAAATACATATAGAAGCTCAAAATATAACCCTACTGGAAGAGAATAATCCCTGCTTCATCTAAATGATGGGTATTGTGAAATAACATTTTTGAAAAGTGTGCATGTAAGTGTAAAGACCACTACTTAATGATTCAGTAACTGTGAGTAATGTTTAATATCATAATCTCTACCGTATGAATCGATATTCAGTATATTCAACAACTCAACATTTATTCTGCATGATTGAATACTACGTGCTTATAGCTACATGTAAAATATAGTATAAATATTCATGGACAAGAACACCTACTTTTATATGCTGGATAATGTGTATTAGCTTACAATTTATTCACTGAAACTCTGTACTATACAATCATTGATGAGTATAGATATTTTGATTAGGAAAAGGAACTGTGAATCTGTATTTTTTGATCAACCAGACTCTGACAGGAGTTGTAGTCTTTGGCATTTTGTAAATAATAAAATAAATGAATTTCACTTATATTACTAGAAATTACTTTCCTTTGCCAGAAAGGTTGTGAGCTTATTACTTATACTGTCCAGTTCAGGCTAGAATGGTTTAATTAGCTATTTGATTTGAAATAACTAAATTCTTGGGTTGTCGTGGAGGGTTTTTATCCACTGCATTAAAATTGTACCTGTCTTTATGTGCTTTTATGATAAATTTAATATATAGTATTTCCCTGGGGTGGTTTAACATTAGCAGGAAGCTAAGCATCACCACACTGCTCTGTCAATGCCATTCCTCAAAAGGAAAAGGGGATGAAAATATGATATAAAAAAACAATTCATGGGTTGAGATAAGGATGGGAAGAACACTAATTAGTTGCAAGAAAAACAAACTCAGCGAACACTAAGAACTAAAAACTTCTCCCCCTGTGTGGTAAAGGAAGAATGGAGGTTGCAGTCTATTCATAACAGTTTGTCATTCGCCACTCTTTCATCTTCACTCTCTTCCCCTGCTCCAGCCTGGGGTTCTGTATTGACTTTATGGAGAAGGGTTTTGGTAGCAGAGGGGCTGTAGTGGTAGCCCCTGCAAGAAGAGTCCAGAATCTGCCCCATGCTAGATAGCAGCCATTTTCAGCCAGTTCCAAAAGGCCGGAGCTGAGCAGAGCTGAGCAGTGAACAACACTGGTTGGGGCTCCATGAGAGCAGATTTTAAAAAGGGAAAAACAAAACAAAACAAACAAGCAAACAAAAAAAAACTGTGCAGCAGTAGCTGGGAGAGACAGTAGCTGGGAGAGAGAGGAGTGAGAAACAGCCCAACAGACACCAAGGTCAGGGCAAAAGGAGTGCAGGAGGTACTTCAGACACTGGAGCAGGTAGCTCTTCAAGAACTGCTCCCACATGGGTCTGTACCACGGGGTCCATCCGTAAGGAGCAAACTGCTCCATCACAGGTTCCCCATGGGTGGCAGCTCCCTCCAGGCCCCCTGCTCCTGTGTGGGCTCCTCTCCACGGGCTGCAGCACCGGCCCGGTGCCTGCTCCTGTACGGGCTCTCCATGGGCCACAGCCTCCTTCCCAGAAGCTTCTACTCTGGTGCCTGGAGCACCTCCTCCGTCTCCTTCTTTACTGACCTTGATGTCTGCTGGGTTGTTTCTAATTTCTTGTTCTCTCCCTGCTGCTTTTGTGCAGCATTTTAACTTGTTTTTAAATATTCTTTCACGGAAGCAGAACCGGTGTTGCTTATTGGCTCACATCTGGTCAGCATTTAATCCCTTTTGGAGCCAACCAAAGCTAGTTCTTTCTCTAGTAAGAGGCAACTTCTGGACTCTTCTCCTAGGGGCCACACCCGCAGCCTCCCTACTACCAAAACCATAACATGCAAGTCCAACACATTGCTACATTGGAAAAGGACTAAAATGTCAATGTGATTTATGTCTAATACACAGATTCATACCATATAACTTTGCATTGTTTACCTAAGAACAATTATTTTCCCACAAAGTCATAAAATTAATAAATTATTTTTATTCTGAAGTTTAAGCTTTGAAATTGCATTTGCTCCAAAATAAATCAAAACTATCTCATCAGAAAATGCAAGTTTTCAGTGTGGGTTTACTATATATTCACTTTACTTACAGAAGATATCAAACATCAGAATAATTTTACCTCCAGAAATAGATGCATTGTTGTTTGTTTGTTTGTTTAATTTTAGCATTATGTGAAACAAGAAGCAAGGAACTATAAGGAAAGACCTTGTGCTTTACAACTACTCATGTAATATATGTTGATGGAAACGTTTTATAAAATCATCTAATATTCTGAATAAAGAAAAAAAGGTTAGCGTTTTAACATTACAGAAACAGAAATTACTTAGCCCTGCAGTTAATCTTACAATTTTGGAAATTGCATTCTTCTATAAAAAGCTCCATTCTTTAAATGTTCTGTGGGTGCACATACTATTTATACCTTCAGCTTTAACTTAAGGGAATGTCACCTACTTTTCCAAACTGATACAGTAATGTGAGCACAAGTGTTCTCAGCATAATTGTGATTGAGGCAGACATCAACCCTTTAAAAGATCTTCATATCAGTTTCCTATAAGCTTTGGAAAAATTGCCCGATTTCCAGAAGCATAACTGGACTACTATGAACTTGTTTTAACACAATAGAAGATGAAATAAAGTACGTTTGTAAATCACTTTTAATCCACAAGAAACCACTGTCTACTAAAACTGCTATCTGATTTCTCAGGTTCTCACTGCAACCTTTTTATCAAAAATCTTCTAACATGGTCTTCCTTCTGCCTTTTTGTGCACCTTAATTTGAAACTAGGGGAGTTAGCAAGCCAAAATATTTTAGACCTCTTGCTGTAAAATGTAGTAATACAGGAGTAAAATTCCCTCATTCTGAGTATGGAAAAACAATTTTAAATTATTTCCATTGCCCAAAAGGAGTTAGTTTCATACTATCATCATACAAGAAGATACAAGATATCCCAATTTCAAGTTATAGACTCTCTGAAGTAAAGAGGAAGCACTGCCAAACCATCTTATTAAAGACTTTTGAGAGACAAAAAGGGTGGAATTCATCTGATCTCATATAGATATTTATAATACATATGCCTACATCTGAGCTAGTCACGATAAGCTATAGTTACAGATAATACAAGGAAACGAGAACTTATCTGCCTCATTATTCATCTCATCTAAATTCAGTGATGAAAGAAAAAAAAAAAAAAAAAAAAAAAACACACATAAAACACGCTCAAAAAAGCTTTCTGTCTCTATTGTAGTACACTAGATTCTCTCCAGATGTACTACAGCTACCAACCTTTTGTTGAATGGAACTCATGAAAATAGGTGAATATTCTTTGGTGTAGACATAGAAGACCTGAGTGAATGTGGTTCTGGTCCTTAACTAGCAGTTCATCATTATCAGATGTGAATGATGTAGACTTCAGTCCCTGGTTTACTTAATATAAAACAGATTTGTATTTCCCAAATCCATTTGTAAATGTAGTCTTTTTCTGATACAAGGACCTACATATCTGTGTAATAGAAGTAGCTAGTAATAACAATAGTCTCAAAACCCAATTCTTATTTTTTAAAATAATTTTTAAAATAGTTATGTTTAACCAAATTGAAATAAAGGTCTCCTTCTTCATCTCTCTTAGGGGATGTCAGATAGTGTCACTGTAGAAATGGTTCTACTGTTTCCCTTGTTCTTCCAAAGCTACA
This sequence comes from Netta rufina, assembly GCF_964035555.1. NCBI lineage: Eukaryota > Metazoa > Chordata > Aves > Anseriformes > Anatidae > Netta > Netta rufina. The sequence goes on along the minus strand of NC_140123.1, from coordinate 40,304,489 downwards.
GTACATCAGAAAGAACAGTAATAAAAACAAAAAATAAAAACATACAAAAAAATAAAAAGATGTCATCCAAATGCAAAAGGAGTACTCATTTCCAACTGTATTAAAAGGACTTGTGCAGTAAACTCAAGTCATGACATTAAAGTAACAAACACTGATTTGGCTCATCAAGGGCAGAAGACACTCCAGAGTTTTATAAAGTCTGTGAAAAAAAATCAGGATTTGAAAAAACACAAATGTATTGTATAACTGGTTCCTATAATGTTATCTCTTCAAAACAATAAAAAATGGAGTTGTTTCATTATTCTGTTCTTTTTTGTTATTGTTGTTATTTTATGTATTTTATAAGGATAAACTATATCTTACCAAATTTATTCCAGGAAAGTAGATATCTAAGCCAAATGAGAAGACAGATTATATACATATATATATATATATGTATATAACATATATATAATAATAATAATAATAATAATAATAATAATAATAATAGAGACTAATGGGGATAATAAAAAGTGGCAGAAAAGTGGTAACAGTGGTGGCTTTTCTTCATGATAAGTTAGAGAACCTAATATTCATTTATTTGCTCTCCCAGGAGGAAAGAGAATTTAAATTTATATTGAAAAGCTATTAAAATACTTTTCAATTAATTAAAAATAACTAAGACTTTTCTGAGTTTTTTGAAGTTACTGAAGGATGGGAGTGCTTACTACACATCACAGAGTTTTGTCCATCACCAGATTATCCCATGATAGTTATTATAATTATTAATAATGTATTAATTTATAATGCAGTCGTTTAGCAAATATCATGGTCATATACTCACTGAATTTTCAAGAACCAGAATGTTCACCCCTCCTACTGGATTTGGTTTGTTCAATTCTTTGAAGTGTTTGTGACCATCTGGCTAGTGCTGCTTAGATTCTTCAGTCACTCTCAGAGTCTTTCAGAGACTTCTTGGTGAATCCTATTCAGACTAGCATTAAATGACAATTAATAAAGCATAGCAAAGCTAAATGATTTTTGTTTATAGATTACTGCCCAATGTTTAACATAAAAGAAAACATTTAATTTAAGGTGCAAAAAGAAATAGCAATATTCTGATACCACATATTTTATGTCCTTTCTTTCAAAGTAGCATTTGAAATTCAAAGACCACTTGCATAAGTTAATAACTTAAAAGTAAGTTTTCATTCATTAGTGTTGTTCTTTCTGATGCATGAAACATGAAAAACTTGTCTCCTGCCTAGCAAACTGCTTAAGCACAGATATAACTTAAAGCACCCAATCATGCCCATAAACTAGAAAATAATTATTAACATTAAAAAGAAACACATAATTAAGTTTTCCACTGGATGTGGAAAGAAAATGTCATGAACAAAGCTCATCTGGAATTTAATTCTTCATTATTTGTGCAATATGTCATTCACAACTCAGCTTTCCTTACTATATGAAAAAACAAGCATAAGATTTAAAAGGTCAGAGTATATGAAGATTCAGCTGTTAGTCCCAGAGAACAGATGGGAACATCTATTTTAAATTGGTAATTTGGTGATGTTAACTGGATTTAAAGAAATTTGGAATCACTAAACCCTGATTTAGGAACAAAATAAGACATAAGTGATTTTTACACTACTACCTCTTGTTTCCACTATTTTTATATCATATCTGAAGGAAGCTGTAGATAACACAATTGAGCCCATGTAATACCTCACCAGAACGGAAGGTCACCTTTCTTTTTCTCACTTCCCCCATATTCTCTCCTATTTTTCTTTTTTTTATAGATGCCTTTTGTGCTTGGTTAAGTACATAGTGAGCTGATTCAACTCATTAATCTGGCAGGAATTAGCTTAAGCCTAATGTTTAAAAATAAAAAAGAAAAAAATGCTGATTTAACAAGCTAAAACAACTACCTGGACAAGGTGCGCAAACAAGAACAGGAGAAGGGAAATTCAGAGGGACTGCCACATCTGTTGGTTGCATGTTACGTCATCATAGCTACATAGTCTGAGCACACCCTGAATGACCTTTTTCAGCCCCTGTTCTGAGAAGGCAACTGAAACATGACCTTTACATTATATAAATTAAAAGTTCATCTGAAATCTAGGGACTTTTCAATGTAATTAAATTAGTCTCATATTAAAGTGTCTATGCTTCATTCACATAAGGGTAAAATGTTTGTATATTTGTGAAGTCATTAATAACAGAAAGTAAAGTCAAAGAAATTATTTCAAAAGTAAAATAATTCTGTGGGCTTTTCTTCATTGAAGACAAAGCAGTTGTATTTAATCTTTAATTTTCATTTATTTATTTTTTACTGTGCAGTTGCCAGTATTCATATGTACAGGAGTGTGAGAAATTCACAGTAACAAATGTGGCAGTTTATCTTTCTTTTTAGCATCAACAGTGGGGAAAAATGCGTAAGGGTAAAAAAGAATGTGAATTAGGCCTTTGTCATCTAGAGTTAGCTTCAGGCTTTTTAAAGAAAGCAGGATTTGACAGAAGTGTAAAATGATGAAAATCTGAAGTTTATAGCCTGAAAGCTTATTGACAGAACTTGCAAATGCAGATTGAGACTTCAAATCTCTAATAATTTCTAGTGAATTATGGTTTGTACTGATGATTCTAGTCAAATTAAATAGATTTTTCTGTGATCAAATGCTGTTCTAGGAAACAGAGTGTTTTCAAATTAGCCCTTATTTCCTATTGGTATGATTCATGCTGCTAAGGTGAATATCACTTTTCAGTCAACATTAGAGATCCTTTTGGAAGGACTGCTTGCTTATTTTGGAACTTGACTTTCAAAATTAGAAGGAAATCCTTGCAGAATTACTGTTGATTTTGGAGTGTAAAAATCTCTTACACCATGGTTTGAGAGTGTAAGAGAAGAGTGCCCTCATTGCAAAGGGCAGAACAGGCAATACTAGAATTTTTGTGGAAAACAGCTAATAGATGATGACACTGATCTTTCCTGAAAAGCAAAACTACCTACCCTTCACTGATAACCAGCAGAGTTGTGCAATGTATCAGCTTTCCCATAGCCATTAAATCTGTAAGTACATAGGTTCTGACATTGTGGGCTTTAAAAGCTTTAAAATGCTGTTTGCCACTGAAAGTCAAACATCCATAGTTCAGAATGCCCTGGCTTTATATTTATCATTAACATGTGGAATCCTTTGCAAAGAGATAAGCAATATGATCTAGTCTAAAAACACATTAATAGAAAATAAGATTGCAGAGTTAAATACCAAGAAGTCAGGAAATGGCAACAAAAAAGTGGTAGGTGTAACCTTGATTTTTTTGTTTTTATACGTATGCATTGTGAAACACACTTCAGTGCTATAATCATATCCTGTTGTTTCAATAAAACCATTGTCTCATGCATTGCACAGTTTGGCCCTGCAGACTGGAAACAACAACAACAAAATCAAAACAAGAATTCTATCTTTGTGTTTCAGTAATTTATTAGAAGATATCCCCTCTTACCTAAGCAAAATGATACACTTCACCAGCTATGCAACTTTTTAATTTTTTAATAAAAATCCTTCTGTTTATCTGAATACATACATATATCATCTTGTGCATGTTTGTATACATATGTGTGTCCTTCATTTACTAAGCAATACTGAAACCATGACACTATTTCCAAAAAAAAAAAAAAAAAAAGAAAAAAGAAAAAAAAGAAAAAAAGAAAGCAATTTCAGCGTTATACTTTTCCTTGTTTCGCTGCTACATTGGAGGAACTCAGAGATTCCACTATAGCAGGCTGAATTAGAGGGTTACCTTCAGATTCATGATCCATATGGACTAGCTGACAGTTTTCTAGTTGTGTTCTGAAAAAGAACATTGGTATTTATTTGACAACCTTGTTCTGGAAATGTCAAAGTTCTCTTAAACTATGGGCTTTCCTGGTTCCATTCTGATATATACACACTCTGTGAAACAGGACAAAGTGCCCAGTAAATCACAGGAATTATGCCGATAAATGGTGGCACTATATTTCTTATGTGTCTGTATAAATAAATACTGTTTATGGAATAACATCCTACTAGCAGTGTAGTCAAAGGAAAAACTATCATTAATTTCAGTAAGACTGTGGTAAGCTTTTTGTTGAATATTCCCACATGGTTTGACCGTAATTTATGTTGTGAAATTACTAGTTCTTATCTTTAAATATAAATTGCTAAGATGTCATCTAGGATTTTTATTCTTCCATATAAGCCACTTAAAAATTTAGTACACATTCAGCAAAAATAAATATTGATTTCTATCTATGAAAGAATATTTAAATGTGATAAAGTATCACAATACTATATCTATTTATAAGAAAATATAAAGGATGGAGAAACACTAGTTCATCTACTAAAGCTTTCCTGGAACTGGTGAATCAGCAGTGTAGTATTTATCCTTCACCTTTTTTGTTTGTTTGTTAGAAGTCAGTTGTATCTACAGCACTGCTTTTCTCTGTGATTTCATCATAAATTGTTTGAATGTCTTTATCCCTTTATGTGTCCCCCAGAGGTCTTACTCTGTAATTCTAAGCAACAAGATACTTAAAAACAGAACTTTCTGGTAAAATATGTCTAAGTTGCAGTTATAGTATAACATACTTTTCCAAAAGGTGGTGAAATGTCAATCTCCATGAAAGCATAGTGTTAAATAGTTGGAAAAAGAACATCTATAAGGAAAAAACACACTTTAAACAAAATCATTACAACTCAAGCATGCGTTTTCAGCTTAATTTCTTTTTCTTGCATTCTTGTGCCTATCTTTCACTTCCAGTTGCTAATGCAGATTGTTAGGTATTTGGGTTAGGAGCCTTGGCTCCAAGTCTGATCTGTCTTCAGTTGTAATAGAAAGCTGTTCACGTGAGTCTGAGGCCAGACATGGACCTATATATGCATTTTCATAAAATCCTCAGTAGATCAATTTCTGTGCAGAGAAAACAAACTCCAATTAATGAAGAATGACTGTACAGATTTTCAAAAAGGAACCAGAAAACATTAAGATAATGAATCATGCCTACAGTACAGTTTCCTGTATGCTTCCTTTTGAACTCTGAGGAACGCCAACCTATTCTTTGAAAAGTATTAAATTACAAGTGCATTTTAGTATTGTAAGAGCATGGCCCACAAGATCATTTTATCCGTAAGAGAAGAACAACATGTTCCCATCATTTTTTAAAATAAATTCTTTATATATTTTATATTTATTAAAATATGTGCCAATATCTTTGTCTCTGGATGCATTTATAATTTAAAAGCACTCCCTAATTAGACGTACAGAGCAGGTGCCAATGCCACTGTCATTCTGTTGCTCTAGAACAGCAGTTATCGACTTATTTCTTAAGCTTGAGTGCTAAAAAGACAGTAGCAAACAAGAAACTGTCTTGGGTAAGACAAATGAAAATGAAATGTGAAGTACACAAAATGGAGAAAAGGCATGACAGATAGTAAGTACTGTAAAGGATATATGGACTGATAGAGTGTAGTTGTTGATTAATTTAGACTGTAAAGAAAAGCTTGAAAAACAAACTTTTGTTTGTTTTGTTTTCTTTCCGCTTTAAGTCTCCACAAATATTCAGTGAGCTTGACAGTAGCATGAAAAACATACTAATCATATTTGTGGATAGCTATTCTAATATATACCAGAACTCACTAATGAATAACAAAGATAGGCCTATGTAGCAAAATTCCTTGATATAAAAACTGAGTTCAGAAATCAATCAGACTCAGATCAAGACCTACAGGTTAGGAAGACTCTACCATGTTAAAAAAAAAAAAAAAAAAAAAAAAAAAAAAAAAAAAAAAAAAAAAAAAGGGAAATCATGAATAATAAGGTAATAAGGGAAATTATTTCATCCTCATTATTTCATCCTCAATAATAGCAGCCACCAGTCCTGTCCTCTGCCCCTAGCTGAAGTACAATATGATCAGTAGCTTTAATAGTTAATGACTTCTGATCTAATATTGCTAGCACATTGACAGATTCAGAGAACTATAAGAAGTACCAAGAGTTGTCAAAAGTCACTCAGATTACTCAAAATCTTGAGAATACAGAGAAGACTGCAAAACTGCTGCTGGTAGAACTTGAAATGTTCAATTATACCCTTACGGTAGTAATTTTCAAGCCATCTGTGCAGAGGTATATAGCGAACAAAATAATGTAGCAGGAAAAATGGTAACTGAAAATAGACAAAGGTGATAACTCATTTATTATTTTCACCCATTGCTTCATATATTCCTAAGTATTCTGGGGAGCTGATCAAAGGAAGAAAAAAAAAAAAAAAAGAGAGAGAGAGAAAAAAAAAAAAAAAAGAACTAGAATTTCACATTGTGTAGAAATGTTTTTCAACACTTTTCTCCTAAAGATTTGTTTATGAATTCCCATTAAAAGCAATACATTCTTGGGCAAGCCGATCAAGATAAGTGACCAAAATTAACTTTAAGATAAATAAGCATAACCTCCACTTGGAGGAAAAAGGCAATTGTTAAGATGACAAAGACCACATTTAACAAGAAACCAGGCCTATTCACAACTACTACTACTACTACTAATAATAATCCTATTCACAACTACTACTACTACTAATAATAATAATAATAAGTGGAGAACACAGGTTTTATAACACTGTTAAAGAAGCAGAATAGAGTTTTTCATCCAAACATAATCATCTATAATGTTATCCTCCTACATTCCCTTTACAGTTAAAGGAGTGAAACATGCATTTTTCAGGATTGATGTCTCACATTACTATAGACACCCAAATAATCTGGCATGCCACTCCTTCCAAGTGCCCTTTTCCCCCTCATTTGACTTTAATGGAGTCAAGGATGAATACCTCATATTTGGAAGCCTGTACTTTAGGTGTCTAAAAGTAACTGAGAGGAACTGAAAGTGTACAAAGCCCAGTTTAGCCTTTCTAACAGTCCTAGCTGCTAACTTGCTAAGATTACAAGGAATTACAGCCAATCTTAAAATGAAGTCCATATGATTTATTCTATTCTATAATAAGAAAGGGGAAATACTCTTTCATTTGCATAATAAAGGTTTTGCAGAACTATTTACCAGTACTTCAGTATGATGAACTATTATTGAAGTTTCAACATAAAAACAAGTCAAAATCTTTGCAAAGCCAACAATACAAGGCACATTCTTGCTGTGTATAAATAAGCAGAGTGTAACAGTCCATCACATAGGAAAACCTGCCAAAATTAATTGTGCTACATGAGCAGAGAAGGTCAGAGACAATCTGTTCACATTTGTCATCAGTTTGTCGAGTGTTTTTTGTTTTTTTTTTTTTTTTTTACCACAAAGGAAGCATAAGTACATAGACAAACACTTGGATACATAAAACTATAAAAGTGGCACAGTTTATCCCACAGCAAATAAAATTGATGAGATAACTTCTCCTTGATACAATGGTCTCAGTTCAAAGCAGAAGGAACAAACTCATTTAATGTAAATTGGCATTTCCATACTGAAGCAAATGAAATACTTCTAATTTTTACTGCAATAGGAACTGATCCGATTATCCAAAAATTCTTTACCTATCCTGAGATTATTTTATGTTCATATAATAATTTCATCTCCTTTCTAAATTCTGGAATTCCTGTTCAGATTATCCTTCCTGAAAACTTTTCATTTTATTTCACATTATTTTTTCACATGACAAAGTTTGGTTTAACCCTGGTAGGCAGCTGAGTCCCACACATCCACTTGCCCACTCCTCCACAATAGAATGGGGGAGAAAATCAGATGTCAAAAGTGAGAAAACTTGTGGGTTGAGATAAAGATGGTTTAACAGGTAAAGCACATCTGTGAGCACAAGCAAAGAAAAATAAGGCATTCATTCACTGCTTCCCACTGGCAGACAGCTATTCAGACATTTTCAGGAAAGCATTGCTCCATTACATGTAATGGTTATTTGGGAAGATAAATGCCATGACTTCAAACATCCCACCCTGCTCCTTCTGCTTCTTCTTTCTCCCAACTTTTACTGCTGAGCATGATGCCATGAGGTGTGGAATAACCCTTTGGCCAGTTTGGATCAGCTGTCATGGCTGTGGCCCCTCCCAGCTTCTTGCACACTCCCAGCCTTCTTGCTGGCAGGGCAGCCCAAGGAATAGAAAAGACCTTGAAGCTATGCAAGAACTGATCAGAAATAATTAAGACAGTTGTTTGTTATCAATACTGGTTTTGGTCATAAATCCAAATCATAACACCTACAAGCTACTGTGAAGGAAAAAAAAAGATCTCTGTTGTATACACTTCAGGGTGTGCTGAACAATTTGTGTCAGTTTGTAGTTTTCCCATATGACTATAAATTTATTTTTACTTTTTGAAATACTGTTGTGAATATTTTCTTCTTCACATTTCTCCTCAGAATTTCTTGTAATACTGTCTATGTAATAGTCTAGTAGTTAAAGTGGGTTAAAGGCAAACATGATTAGTATATAATAATGATTAGTATCTAAATATCCATGCTCTTTGTTGTTGCTCTTTCTCAGATGGTTTTAGCCATATCTGACCAGTGTTAACATATATAATATTTTCAGGGACTGTTCCCAGTAGTCATTTTGAATGTTGCCACTCTGTTTTGTTAGGGAATAAACTAACGCATATGGATATAAGGCAGGTTCGTGCCATTTTGCTTTAGAACAAGAGATTAATCCTTTGTCTAATTTATTTAATGTAATAAGTGTAGTCCTACTTCTGCTCCCCAAAAATGTGAAAAACACTGTGCATTTTCCACTTCTTGCTTATGATAGTTTGCTTTGTTCCCTCATATTACAAGGTGCAAGGACCTCTTCCAACAACTTCTCTCTGACTGCAGTGCAAATATAAAGGGTACAACATAAATTAAAAGAAAAGATTTATTCAAAAGATCAGTAAAATCTTTAAATTCACATAGAAAAATGTCAATACATGCTAAAGATCACATTAGAGTTTGCCACCAGTTGAATATCTTCTCTAAAACATCCACAAACTTAATTTTATTTCTCATTCATATGAAGCTTCTCTTATAAATCTTCTTAAGTAAATAGAAAAAGTTCTACTTATAGAGAAGTTCCACTGAAAGTATGAAGCTCCACTTGTTCACCAGAATGCTCTTTCTTTTTTCTCCTATCCTTTTAATATTTTATTAAATTTAAATGTTCAGGCCAGGGACCATCAGACCTCTTCAGGCCACTTGATCTCTGCTGAAACACTCCCACTTTTTTCAGGGAACTCTGATGATCCCTTCCTTTGTTTTCTTTTGTAGTTGTTATTACCGATATCTATTTGTGTGTGTGTCTGTGTGTGTGTGTACAGAGAATTAGGTATGACTGAAAAATAAGACAATTTAAACATTTGATTCTCTTCCCCAAAATCTCATTCTCTTCCCCAAAAGTTCAGCTTTTGAACTCAGCAAATATAAAGTTACACATCATTTCACACATGATATTCCTTTTTCTTTCCTTTTTTCCCTCTAGCCCTTAAACCAAAAATGAAGCCATGAGTGATATATTTTGTTACTGTTTGTTGGGAAATAATCTCATCCTAATTCTCGATTCATGAACTCATTCATCATTTTCAGTATAACTGAATAATAACTGATGTGTAAGGAAAAAAGTAAAAAGGGCATGTTAAGCCAATGAATTAATAATGTTTGTTGTATTTATAAATTCTGTTTTGAAGAGTCTCATTTACCATTTACCATTCTCTGCCAATTAAATTAGAGTTCCATTTTAACTTCACTTACCATCTTGTATCCTCTGGAATTCAGGGAAAGATTTAGTCACCTAAATTTGGGTCAATATAGGTGTCAATTCAGCACTTAGGACCATTTGAAATTCCCTGACCTCCAACTGCTAGTGCATGGAACCTGCACTAGCATCATATTTTCAGCTGCATGTGGATACCTCAGATACTGGGCATCTACAAGTATTTTAGATATCATTGTAAACCTTAGGAATCTATCAATGAGCTAGATTTTCTAATTCTTTTAGGAAATTTAAGCCTTAGTTGCCTAATGAAACACTTGAAGTCTCAGAAGTTGTTGGTTAAAAAGTAAAGTGATGTTATAGGACATATCTGGAAAAATTCTCTTACTTCAGTTGTAACTACAAAAGAGAAAATTGGCTGAGAGGTTAAATGTATAACATTTGCTTTTAATCCAGAATGAATTATTCTTGAGTAATCACTAGAACACAGGTGTTACAAAAATTGGCGCAGTTATGCAGAGTATATGTTCACCTATCATTTACTTGTACTCATCATATCTACTGAGTCTGACTTGCATTTCTGTATAGCTTCTGAAGGAAGCATTACAGGCCTTATAGCAAAATATTTCAGTCCTTCACAAATCCTGCAGGACAGTGTTACATGTGATTGAGTCTTATAGGATTACCTCACAGTCATCTAGAAATCCCTTTAATCCATCAGCAAATCCTATAGGATTGTTTTGTAAAGGCATAAAGGGACAGCTCTGACCTATCCTGCTTCTCTCACAAAACAGTTCATTCAAGATACAAGAATCACATTCACAAGTTCCTGCAATGTTAGTGATATTTTCCATTTCAGTTCAATAAATCCTTTTGTTTGTTTTGTGGTTTGAATTCAAACATGGAGCATTGGCAAAGGTTTACAGCATCTCAAATTATTGAGTAAATAAAGTTTGTCTGCTCTATATAAGATTTTTTAAATGTAACCCTTTGTGAAGTAGTTTTAACTGCAATATGAGTGCCAAACCTAAATCAAAATGGTCCTGCTAATACTTAGAAGCATCACCAGATTGAACCCTAATTTATATTTATGAGATCACTAAATAAATTTCCTAAATACTACAAATAAATTCATCTCCCATAAATCCTTATTAGAAAAAATAGGTTGGAGGGGCTTTGAGCAACCTGATCTAGAGGAAGGTGTCCCTTCCAATGTCAAGGGTTTTGGAATTAGGTGACTGCTAAGGTCCTTTGCAGCCCAAATCATTCTATGATTCTATGATTCTATGAAGATTCTATGATTCTATATCCTCATTGACAAACTTATAAGCACTTGCAGGGGAAGCAGGCGATCAGGCCCAGTCAGCATGGCTTTATGAAAGGCAGGTCATGCCTAATGAACCTGATCTCCTTCTATGACAGAGTGACGCGCTGGGTGGATGAGGGAAAGGCTGTGGATGTGGTCTACCTTGACTTCAGCAAGGCTTTTGACACCGTCTCCCACAGCATTCTCCTCAAGAAACTGGCTGCTCTTGGCTTGGACTGGCGCACGCTTCGTTGGGTTAGAAACTGGCTGGATAGCCGGGCCCAAAGAGTCGTGGTGAATGGAGCCAAGTCCAGTTGGAGGCCAGTCACTAGTGGCGTCCCCCAGGGCTCGATGCTGGGTCCGGTCCTCTTTAATATCTTCATCGATGATCTGGACGAGGGCATCGAGTGCACCCTCAGTAAGTTCGCAGATGACACCAAGTTAGGTGCGTGTGTCGATCTGCTTGAGGGTAGGAAAGCTCTGCAGGAGGATCTGGATAGGCTGCACCGATGGGCTGAGGTCAACTGCATGAAGTTCAACAAGGCCAAGTGCCGGGTCCTGCACCTGGGGCGCAATAACCCCAAGCAGAGCTACAGACTGGGAGAGGAATGGTTGGAGAGCTGCCAGGCAGAGAAGGACCTGGGAGTGATGGTGGATAGTTGGCTGAATATGAGCCAGCAGTGTGCTCAGGTGGCCAAGAAGGCCAACGGCATCCTGGCTTGTATCAGGAACAGTGTGACCAGCAGGGCTAGGGAGGTGATCGTCCCCCTGTACTCAGCTCTGGTGAGGCCGCACCTCGAGTACTGTGTTCAGTTTTGGGCCCCTCGCTACAAGAATGACATCGAGGTGCTTGAGCGGGTGCAGAGAAGGGCGACGAAGCTGGTGAGGGGCCTGGAGAACAAGTCCTATGAGGAGCGGCTGAGGGAGCTGGGCTTGTTCAGCCTGGAGAAGAGGAGGCTCAGGGGCGACCTTATCGCTCTTTATAGGTACCTCAAGGGAGGCTGTAGCGAGGTGGGGGTTGGTCTGTTCTCCCACGTGCCTGGTGACAGGACGAGGGGGAATGGGCTTAAGTTGAGCCAGGGGAGTTTTAGGTTAGATGTTAGGAAGAACTTCTTCACTGAAAGGGTTGTGAGGCATTGGAACAGGCAGCCCAGGGAAGTGGTGGAGTCACCATCCCTGGAGGTCTTTAAAAGACGTTTAGATGTAGAGCTTAGGGAAATGGTTTAGTGGGGACTGTTAGCGTTAGGTCAGAGGTTGGACTCGATGACCTTGAGGTCTCTTCCAACCTAGAAAATTCTGTGATTCTGTGATAAAGTACATGTTAGATAAATAGACAGTGAAGTGGATTTAAAAGTTTCTGAACATCTGGGCTAAAAGGATTTTGACCAGTACCTCAAAGTCCATCTGGAGCCCATTCATTAGTGGTGTACCCAGGGGTAAATAGACAATTACTGTTTAACATCTTGGTGATACAACCACTGGCACCCTCAGATAATTTACAGACAACAAAAATTTGTGAAAAGTGGCTGATATACCAGCTGGTTGTATTGCTATCAGCAGAACCTCAAGTTGAAGAAGTGGTCTTACGGGAATCTTATGCTGTTCAAAGGAAAATGCATCCTGGACCTGGGAAGGAACAACCCCACGCACCAGTACAATTTGGGGTAAACCAGACAGAAAGCAGCTTTACAGAAAAGATCATGTTTGTCCTACCTGACTAGTTGAACATGAGCCAGCAATATGCTCTAGCAGCAAATATGCCAATAGCCTCTTTTGCTGCATTGGGAAGAACACTGTCAGCAGGTCAAGTTTGGTGATCCCTCCTCTCTGCTCAACTCTGGCAGGATACATGTGGGATGCTGCTTGCAGTTCTGAGTTCCCCAGTAAATGAGAAACAGAGATATACTGGAACAAGTTCAACAAAAGTACATAATGATATTTGGGACTGGAGCATTTTTAATACAAGGAGAGGTTGAGACAGCTGGGACTGTTCAGCCTGGAAAAGAGAAGTCTCAGGGATATTTTATCAAAGTTTCTAAATATCTGATGGGTGGGATTAAAGATGACAAATCCAGTCTTTTCAGTGGTGTCCTAGTGACAGGACAAAGGACAAAGGGCACAAACTGAAATACAGAAATTCCATGAAACATAAGAAATTATTTTTTCTTTGCGTAGCTGCTCAAACACAGAAAGAGTTTTCCCAGAAAGCCCATGGAATATATTCCCTCAGAAACATTCAAAACCCAATCAGACATCATAGGCCTGTATTATTATCAGGAGAAAAATATTATGATGATTTGAGTACCTATATATATATACACACACATATATATATATACATATATATATATTTCACTAGGATCTACATTTTCTTCTCTTGAGTACAAAATTATTAGTAGTCATTAATTGGAAATATGTACCTTTGTTCTAAAAAGTATATAATCTAATTTATATATATTGGGTTTTGTATAAATGCTAACTGAATAGTAGCATAACATTCATCTTTAGGGAAGAGACTGTAATTAAACAGCAATTATAGGAGAAAGTTGGCACGAGAAAGAACCATGTGAATTAATACAGCTTGATATTCAGTGTTAACTGCTATTTCTTTAAGTAAGAAAACCAAAATTTTAAAAAGCATTCATAATCAACTACAAATTAATTTCTGTAAGCTTAGTATATTGTATTTGGTCAAGATGCATCTTTTCAATTCTTGTAAAAATATTTCAGCAGTGAATATCTCTAAAGCCTCACTTTCTTCTTAATGACAGTGGGCTATATTCATATATGGAACAGCAAAATTCAAAACATTTTGCAGCAAGAACAGTTATTTGAATTAATTATGAGATTAGGGAGACAACATAGCCTCAGAGGCTGTAAAATCAGAATAGGGAGAATTACTTTAAAGTGACTTATATATATAAGTCATATAAGTTTAATGAAATAAATGCAATCAAAACACTGTATACCAGGTAAGAGTCTGATATTGTTTGTAATTTTCATTCCTCTTCTAAGATCAGTTTCTGACTCCATATTTAATATTTATTGAATCACCTCTACTCTCTGAGTATTGGTTTTCACTTATTTATAACAAAGAAGTGTGTACTTACCTTTTCTGATAAAGGTCTTTGAAACCCTTTGTACGGATGAGATGTTCTGCATATTATCCATGAACATTGTATCAAACTGGTTGTCACTGATTTGGGAACATGCTGTATAATGCATTGCACTGCTCTTTTATATATTAGAGAACATTATATGAATAGTCACATACATGTTAGTAATATATTTCTTAAAATGCTGTAGTTCAAGAACACTTGTACACATTTCAAATTTTAATATGTTAGTTGATATTTTAGTTCATTCTATACCTGTGTAATGTTTTACCAATAAAGCTAAAAATGCAGTTCATTAAACACCCATGAAATTATATTGCTCCCTTCCACCAACAAAGTCCAAAAGAAATGACAGTTACTCATGTTTCTTCACAATTCAGTCAAGGTAGTTTGGCAAAAGCCTGTGCATATGTAGAAATACTACCTCTAGGACATATTCTATATTGCTTGTAAGTGTTTTCCCACTGTTGCCAACCTTGCAGAAGCAGTCCATTCTGTAATAGTGGTGAATTAAGTAATTCTTCTGTAACCACCTCTCTTTATATATTCATAATTATATAATATGACAAATTACTCTGGTAGGTTTAGACAATCAGTGGTCCAAGAGTATGATGAAGTACTTTGATAAAAACAAGCTTAAAAATAGCACGAAAGTACAGGTTAGTTATGTATACATTTCTTTCATTAACTTCTGGGTATGAACAAGAGGGGAGAGGTGTGTAGGTGGAAAAGGTGGAAGTGGAAGAACTGTTTCAAGAAATCACAAAAATGGGGACCTCAAGGCTAGCCTATGGTAATAACTAATATGTAGGGCAAGTATAATGACACTGAGCCATAATGGCTTGCAGCTGTCTGGCTACACTCTCTTCCAAACCTCCCCATCTTCCCACATGGAGTCCCAGATCTATATGGCTTAAAGTAATTAGTTCTTTACCTGTGTTGTCTTTCTCACTCTGTCATTACCTGAAACAGAGGTTACCAGCATGGACTAGAACTGTTCAAAGGCACATAACCAGTAACCAGAATGGATAAACACACGTTATTGCTTAATGCCATGTTTTGATCCCATTTAGTTTAGTAGAATAGACAAAGACCTATACATTATCTTCCATCTCACTGTGTTTCCAATGTACAGATCATGGAAGTCCCTATGTCATTACTGAGCTCTGATGAACAGGTTAAGGAAGGAAATACCATTCTTGGGTAGTGATGGACTGCAAAACCTTCCTGCACAGAACCAAAAGAGGAAAACTGTTGAGGAATCAGGTATAAATGTAACAGCTGTCTCTGCAGAATCAGAACAAACTGCCTACAGCACAACATTTCATGGCAACACTTACTCATCCCTCTATCTAGATGATTTTTTAACCCTCTCATACCACAACGTCAAGAAAAATTACTTATAGTTAAATCTGCAGATTAAATATTACTCACGTTTTGTTAGTAGGTAAGCATAATTTAAAATAAAATTAATTCAAAAACAGTTAAAATAAATTAAAATAATTAATGTATTATCATGAAGAAATTGACAATAGACTTCTGGTTGAAATCTAGGAGGAGATAGCAAGCAAGTCTCTTTCAAGTCTACTGGTTTCTGGTGTTATATTCTTCGAAGACTGATGTTATAATAGTAATCATAAAGTGAATGTCTGTGGTGGTTTTACCGTGCTGGGCAGCTAAACCCCACAACCGCTCTCTCACTCCCCCTCTTTTTAGATGAGGAGGGGGAGAAATAAAGCAAAGAACAACTCACGGGTTGAGATAAGGATAATTTAATTAAAAGGAAATAATAATAATAATTAAATAAAGATTATTATGAACTAAAAAATTTAACTAAAGGGGAATAAAAAGGGAAAGGGAAAAGGGGAGGGGGAAAGGGAAAATAAAAAGAAGGGAGGAAAACAAACAAATAAAATAAATGAAGGCTATGTGGAAGTGAGAGGAAAGAAATTACTCTCTACTTCCCACAAATGAGCAATGATTGACCACGTCCTTGAAGCAGGGCCTCAACGCACGCAGCCGGTGTTCGAGAGGAGGACCGACGTCTTCTCAACGAGAGCCCACCCCTCCCCTCTTCTTCCTGTTTCCACCTTTTATTGCTGAGTGTGACACCACATGGTATGGAATATCCCTTTGGTTGGTTTAGGTCAGCTGCCCTGGTCATGTTTCTCTCCTCACTTTTTGCCCACCCCCTTGGAGGGTTAGAGAGAGGCCTGATGCTGTGCCAGTGCTGCTCAGAAGTAGACACAACCCTGGTGTGATAACACTGCTGTTCCAGCTACAAGTGCAGAGTACAGCACTGTATGGGCTGCTGCAGGGAAAGTTAACATTCCAGCAAGACCCAGTACAATGTCACTAATAGTCCAAATGAAATTTGAATTCCAGACTGTAACTAAGTAGCTGAGCACGTAATCCTTGTCTCAGATGCTTATATTCTGTAAATATACTTCAAGTTCATTCTTAATGTGTAAGTATTTTAGAATTCATTTCATTTAATTTGTTTTTTATAGTTAACATAATTATTAGGTGTTCACTAAAAAGAAGCTCATTATACAATCAATTAGGACCTTGTTGACTTAAGTCCAAAGTTTGCTGTATTATTTTTAATTTAGAGAAATTTCAGCACAGAAGCTTGTAATGAGTGATATCCTGACCTATTGAAGTTCCTGGCAAAGCTTCATTTGGCCTTTGTAAGGGAGCATTCAGAATTTTGTCTAAAGTCCACATTAAGAATAGTCTTTTCATAATTAATATTTTCCTTCCTAGTTTCTTCTATAGGAAATTTGTCAGATACTGTGTAATTGACATATTACCTATAGCCATCTCATGTCTGATGAGATTTTAGAAATGTTATTTCAGTTGTTAGAATTTTGAAAACAATCCAGAGAAAGAAGCATGATTTGCCAAATTTTCACCTTGTCATTTATCATTTTGAAAATGCTGACAAAACTATCTATAAGGTACACAAATTAAACATATGACATCAAGGTGATAAGTTTAATTCAGTATGCTTTGAAGCCCACAGCTCCCTTTTTCCGAGAAGACATGGTCTAAGGCCCTAGCAGCAGATTATTTCTATCACCAAAAAAAAAAAAAAAAAAAATTGACCCAAAAGTTTGTTGGTTCTTGTTGTTTTGAGAATAATTTTGCACACATTCAAGTGTAGATAAAGCTATAATCATTATGGGAAAGACTGAGAGCAGTGCAGGGCTAAGTGTAACACGTGGATGTACTAATAAGGTATGAGGTATTGATTCTCATTAGAGAAATCAATACAGTTTGCTCAGGAGATTAATAAAATTTGTCTTTCCTTGTTATGTCTTACATTTTCCACCTCAGAGAATAGTAGTGCAAAATATATCCTGCAGGAATAGTGAAGATTTCTCGCTCTATTCCTCAGAGTAAGAAATCCTTGGTAGTATTTCAACACGGGTTTATGCCCAGTCTGATGAAGTTCAGTTAGAATTACATTAGAAAGGTCATTGGAAACCTCAGGAGTACCCCTTCAAACTTTCTTGTCTATTTTCATTCAAAATCATATTACTACCTCAACAAAAAATCTTATTTCACAGAGATTCTATTCAACCATTTGAGAGCTTTCCATGCTTCAGATAGGTTTCTTCTCCTTCCTCCAAATGTTTTTCAAAGAACAACTCTTATGTTCTGATATTGCTGATTTCTATTGATATTTATCACTATAACTTCTTATATTATAAGTGTAATATAATTGAATATATAACATAATATAGTTTAATAAGTAGATATGATAGTGTATATAATAGTTATATTAATGTAATCGTTATATTTATAATTAATAATTATTATTATAATAATTTATAACTACTACCACTCTAATTTCTTATAACTATTACTAATAACTATAACCCATCACTAATCTCACAAGTCTTTTTCCTGCCTGCCATGACTCCTTCCAGGATACCAAGAGACCAAGAGCAGGCAATGTTTTGAGACTTCAGATTTCTGCGGCAGACTGCACAAAAATCTTTTATTTTTTTTTTTTTTCTCCTTTCCTTTAGGTGCATGGAAACGTTACAAGAAGACAGATCTATCCAGAAAATTCTTTGCATGAATGGGAGTCTGCAATCTTTTGTTGAACGCTTAGAATTTCAGTAAATACACTTTATTCTCAGAGATCAAAAAGAAAGTAAAGTGTGAATCTTTTTTTTTTTTTTTTTTTCCTTGAAAAAGTGACCACTTTGGACAACTGACATGCAGACACTTCCCTAAACAAACACATCTAATACTACTAAAGATATTTAATCTGGCCTCCATTTACTATTTCAGGAGGGCACAGTCTTTCTCAGTTCTGTGTCATACTGTAAACTCCATGAAGAATCTGTAGGTGTTCTAGTGAATTTCAAGTGGCATGAATTTGGGTAAATAAATATGATAGAGGGGATTTAGAATATTGTCATGAGTGAAAATAATACTCAGAGCTCAATTACCTTGAAGCACAGGTATATCCAATGTTCATGTCACTAAAGTATAGATAGCTTTAAGTGCTTACTTAATATTTGAAAATAGAGTTGGTTTTGGATTAAAAGATTTTTTTCAACATTCAGTAAGGTTTCTTCTTATGCTCTTTGAAGTCAATGGAAGGAGTCTAAAATTACTTTGGCTTTCAATCAGGACATAAATTACATTGCCTATGTATATTTGACCATTATATCCTACTGTCTGTCAACTTTTCAATCCATGAGGAAGTAGTTTTTGACTATTCTTAGTAACACTAATTCCAGCCAATATTACATTATACACCATAGACACAAGAATTTCCAGAAGAAATGCAAAGAAGTAACAAATATTTATGACAGTTGACACTATCTCTGAAAGCTGTACTGATTAGTAAGAGAAGCAAATAAGGATTTATTAAATTAAAAAAAATAATAATCTTGAAATGAAATATGATGTTTCATACAGACATTTCGCATAAGCAAAAATGACTTTTCCTTCATGGAAAATTGAGTGTTGTTTTTTTTTGTTTTGTTTCATTTTGTTTTTCTTCTTCCTATTAGCATTTCAGTTGAAAGCTTTTCCACTCATTTCCTTCTTAATGAAAGTGTATAAGTAGCTATAGACTTTAAGTACTGCAATTTTTTAAGCAAAAAAATAAAAAAATAAAAAAAATAATCTGTTTTTAAATTAAGAACCTTAATAAAGTCTCTAAAGAGGAGTTGTGCAAACAGTATACCAATCAAATTACTTGTTTCAATTCAATAAATACGTATTGATTTTTATACTGATTCATATTTATGCCTAGGACAAGTCTGAGCGGTTTTCACTGTCAGGTCACTTGAAGCTGAAAACTTATACAGACAGTGTAACAGATTTTTTAGTCTTATGGTGCCGTATTTCCTGAAATTGTGAGGCTTTACTAATAAATAAATAAATAAATAAATAAATTGTATTTTATATTTTGAAAATGAGATTAAGTACTGAATAAAAGTAAACTAACAACTTCCAGGAATATCCTAGTACAGTCTGGATAACCAACCACAGTGGAGTTCAAATGATGCTTTTGTGCAAAAAGCAGGACTAATTGAAATGTCAATGTAATCATTCTGTGGGCTGTAGGATCAGTAACATAATGTAAGTTGATATGAGAGGACAGATTTGTGAATCTGCTTGAATTCTGCTGATTTTAATTGGATTTCACCAAGGAAAAACTGCATTGTTTTCTGAATAGAAGTCAAATATATATGTGAACCACAGTGTATTAATTTCTCTCTCTCCTTTTTATTTTCCCAGATGATCAGGCTTTTTGAAAGTTGATGATTTGTCTAGAGGTGTTTTTTTGTTTATTTCCTGTATGATTTTTGTTGATGTTGTTTTGTTTTTAATACATAGCTTTATTCTTGTAAAGGTGTTTAGAGCTTGAAAAAGCCAGGAGGGAGGTTGTTGACTTTTTTCCATTTTGTTTTAAAATACAAAAGTAAAAGAAATTTTGACCTATGTGATAGAACCAAATAAAGGACTATTAGCATTAAAAATGTAACCTTATGTTTTTATGAACTATTATTTGCAGTATATTTCCATTCAATACTGAACTGTGTTAATATTAACCAGAAAACCAAGACAGAAATAAAATTAATGTCTTAATGACAACTATAATGCATTTGTAAGCATTTCTTCAACTTTCCTTAGAAGATATAGAAATACAGAAGAAATAGAAATAGAAATACAGAATAGAAATGCAGAAGATCTAGAAATACAGAAGGGTGACAGAATTAATATAAATATATGTGCTCCTACCAAAGGAGAGAGAAAAGATCTTGTTAGTCTGTTGTAATCCTAGCCTAGATGAATAAGAGGATCAACACTACATTTAGACTGAATTGCTAATGAAAGCCTCATGCTAAGGTTTATCTTTAAAATAAATATAATATTTTTTCCTAGAAGGTCTCTTTTACTTTCTATTAAACATAAATGAACTCTAAACTGAGTAGTTCCAATGTAGATAAGTTTGAAGACATCTAAATTTATGCAAGATTAATTTCAGTTTGGTTACCTTTAAATATAATTTTTGTAAGCATTTCTGAAATGTGAATATTATTTAGACACCTGAAGTTTAAAGACATAATTTGATAGAATGTGTGTTTAATGGCTACTCAAGGCAAGTAGGAAAAGTTAAAAACAAATCATAGAATCACAGAATGGTTTGAATTGGAAGGAACCTTAAAGATCCATCAAATTACACCCCCACCCCCACCTTCTGCCCCTACCATGGGCAGGGACACCTTCCACCAGGTTGCTTAAAGCTCTATTGGGCTTTGACAATTCCTGGGCTTCAACAATTCCAGGATAGGACATCCACAACTTCTCTGGACAGCCTCTTCTAGTGCCTTACCACCCTCTGAGTAAAGATTTTCTCCCTTATACCTAAATTAAAACCATTACTCCTTGTACTCACTGCAGTCCCTGATAAAGAGTCCCTTCCCAGTTTTCCTGTAGGCCCCATTTATGTATTGGAAGGTTGTTATAAGGTTTCCCCAGTCTTCTCTTTCCCAGTCTGAACAACTCCTACTCCCTCTGACTTCATAGGAGTGGTGCTCCAGTTCTTTGATCATCTTTGTGACCCTCCTCTGGACTCATTCTAAGAGTTCCATGTCCTTCTGTGCTGAAGGCCTTGGACACGAATGCAGTACTCCAGGCAGAGTCTCATGAGATAAGAGTAGAGCAGGAGAATTTCCCTCCTCCTGGCTGGTCATTCTTCTTTTGATACAGCTCAGGATACAGTTGGCTTTCTGGGCTGGAAGCACACATTTCCAGCGCTTGTTGAGCTTCTCATCAAGCAACACTCCCATGTCCAGGGGTGTTGCTTGATGAGAGCAACCAGGATTGAAATGATTGAAAGCTCCAGGGTTGCTTTCAATCCATTCTCCACACAGCTTGTATTGCTGTGGCCCAGATGCAGGACCTTACACTTGGCCTTGTTAAACTTCATGAGGTTCACGCAGGCCCACCTCTCAAGCCTGTCAAGGTTCTTCTGGATGGCATCCCTTCTCTCCAGTGAACTGACTACACCACACAACTTGGTGTCATCAGCAAACTTGCTGAGGGTACACTCAATCCCACTGTCCATGTCACCAACAAAGATGTTAAACAGTTCCTTTCCTAATATTGATACCACGTGAACATTGAGACATTGACCACAATGCTTTGAGTGATTGTACTGGGTCAGCTCGTTTAGTAAGGGAAGAAGGCTCTCCTAAGAAGGAGGGAGAAGGGGAATTGGCAGGCACCTCTAAAGCAGAGCCGTCACATATGGACTGGCCGGAAGGCAGAGATTTCGGAGTGCCAACAGAAGAGGTAACCCGTGCTGAAGAGGCACCACCATACAATGAGTTGCCAGAAGACAGAAAGCAGTATGCGTTGTTTACTGACGGATCCTGCCGTGTGATAGGGAGCCATCGGAAATGGAAAGCTGCTGTGTGGAATCCCATACGATGAGTTGTGGAAGCCATGGAAGGGGAAGGTGAGTCGAGTCAGTATGCAGAAGTAAAAGCCATACAACTAGCCCTAGATATCGCCGAAAGAGAAAATTGGCCAGTATTGTATCTTTATACTGACTCATGGATGGTGGCAAATGCTCTGTGGGGGTGGCTGCAGCAATGGAAAGAGAGCAACTGGCAGCGCAGAGGTAAGCCTATCTGGGCTGCTACCCTGTGGCAAGATATTGCTGCCCGGGTAGAAAACCTGGATGTTAAAGTACGTCATGTAGATGCCCACATGCCCAAGAGTCGCACTACTGAAGAACATCAGAACAACGAAGAAGTGGATCAAGCTTCGAAAATTGAAGTGGCTCAGGTGGACCTAGACTGGGAACGTAAGGGTGAGCTGTTTGTAGCTCGATGGGCCCATGAAACATCAGGACATCTGGGGAGAGATGCCACTTACAGATGGGCTCGTGATCGAGGGGTGGACTTGACCATTGAGGCCATCACACAGGTTACCCATGAGTGTGAGACCTGTGCTGCAATCAAGAAAGCCATGAAGGTAAAATCTCCCTGGAACAGGGGGAGATGGTTAGGGTTTCAATATGGTGAGGCCTGGCAAATTGACTATATCGGACCACTCCCAAAAACTCGCCAAGGCAAACGGTACATACTCACCATGGTAGAGGCAACTACTGGGTGGCTGGAAACATACCCTGTAAACCATGCCGCAGCCCGAAACACTATCTTGGGCCTGGAAAGACAAGTATTGTGGCGTCATGGTACACCAGAGAGAATTGAGTCTGACAATGGGAGTCATTTCCGAAACAATCTTGTTACCTCCTGGGCAAAGAGGCATGGTATTGAGTGGGTGTACCACATCCCTTACCACCCACAAGCCTCTGGGAAGGTTGAGAGGTACAATGGACTGTTAAAGACTATGTTACGAGCATTAGGTGCTGGGACGTGGAAACAATGGGACACAAATCTACCAGAAGCCACTTGGCTAGTTAACAATAGGGGGTCTGACAGCCGTGCTGGTCCTGCCGAAACAAAACCCCTACACACTGTGAAAGGAGCTAAGGTTCCCGTAGTGCATATAGGAAGGTGGATGGGGAAGGCAGTGTGGGTTGCTCCTGCCTCGGGAAAAGGCAAACCCACTCGTGGGATTGTCTTCGCCCAAGGACCAGGGTATACCTGGTGGGTCATGCAAAAGAATGGGGATATCAAGTGTGTGCCTCAAGGAGATTTGACATTGAGAGAAAACTAATCTATAATCTAAGTTATATGTTGTAGGAAGATGCTGTAGGATCAACGACAGGTCAACTTTGCAAGGAGCCGGGCAGTGCAACAAGGACTTGAGCTAAGCTGGTGCTGGTGTCCAGACATCCAACTCCGCCTGCCTTGAGTGGCCACTTTGGCAGATGAAGACCTAATCATTAACAGTTCTTATGAACATTTTCCAAGAAAGACCTATGGAATGAAAAGATACATCTGCCTATTAATCCTGTCCTGTTAAATCCTTGTCCTGTTAAAGGACAAGGGATAATGATGAGAATGCTTGTATGCTAAAGTATGGGGATCTGAGTGTGACACAAATGTTATGGAATAAGGGGTGGAGGTTGTACTGGGTCTGGCTGGAATGTTAACTTTCCCAGCAGCAGACCATTCAGTGCCGTACTCTGTACTTGTAGCTGGAACAGCAGTGTTATCACACCAGGGTTGTGTCTACTGCTGAGCAGCAGTGGCACAGCATTGGGCCTTTCTCTAACCCTCCTAGGGGGTGGGCAAAAAAGTGAGGAGAGAAACATCACTAGGGCAGCTGACCTAAACCAATCAAAGGGATATTCCATACCATGTGGTGTCACACTCAGCAATAAAAGGTGGAAACAGGAAGAAGAGTGGAGGGGTGGGCTCTCGTTGAGAAGACGTAGGTCCTCCTCCCGAACACCGGCTGCGTGCGTTGAGGCCTTGCTTCAAGGACGTGGTCAATCATCGCTCATTTGTGGGAAGTAGAGAGTAATTTCTTTCCTCTGCACTTCCATATAGCTTTCATTTATTTTGTTTGTTTGTTTTCCTCCCTTTTTCCCCTTTCCCTTTTATTTCCCCTTAGTTAAATTGTTTAGTTCATGGTAGTCTTTATTTAATTATTATAATTATTTCCCTTTAATTAAACTATCCTTATCTCAACCCGTGAGTTGTTCTTTGCTTTACTTCTCCCCCTCCTTATCTAAAGGAGGGGGAGTGAGAGAGCGGTTGTGGGGTTTAGCTGCCCAGCACGGTAAAACCACCACAGTGATCTAGCCAATTCCTTAACTACCAAATGGTGCATCTATCAAATCTATGTCTCTTCAATTTAGAGACTAAGATATAGTGTGGGACAGTGTCAAAAGCTTTGCACAAGTCCAGGTAGATAAGGTCATTTGCTCTTCCCTTATTCACCATCACAGAAGGCCACCAGATTTGTCAGGCACAATCTGCCCTTAGTGAAAGCATGTTGGCTGCCACCAATCACCTCATTATTTTCCATGTGCAAGACAAAACAGAAGGAAAAAAAAAAAAAAACACTGCCAAAACCTCCTCCCCCCAAAAAAAAAGAAAGAAGGAAAGAAGGAAAGAAGGAAAGAAGGAAAGAAGGAAAGAAGGAAAGAAGGAAAGAAGGAAAGAAGGAAGGAAGGGAGGAAGGGAGGAAGGGAGGAAGGGAGGAAGGAAGGAAGGAAGGAAGGAAGGAAGGAAGGAAGGAAGGAAGGAAGGAAGGAAGGAAGGAAGGAAGGAAGGAAGGAAGGAAGGAAGGAAGGAAGGAAGGAAGGAAGGAAGGAAGGAAGGAAGGAAGGAAGGAAGGAAGGAAAGACGTAAAAACAAAACAGAGATAATTGAAAGGGTCATAATTTTCAAGCCACTGGCTGTTGAATTAACTCCTCAGGCATAACCTTGAAGAGGTTCAACAGGGACTTGGAAACTGTAAGAAAAGAGTGAAACAGATTGGCATGACTCTCATAGAAAAGAGCAAATATGAGTATATGCTCAGCTACTCTGAAATTTTTGTACCAAATCTGTCTCTGCTATTGGTAACTGAAACAAAAACAAAACAAACAAACTAAAAAGTTAATATTGTCACATGCTGCACTCACACTTTTTATTCTAAATAACACAGGCAGTAGTGCATGGGAGACTGCAAGATAGTAAATAAATAAACGTCGTGGTTCAGCTCGAGTGGGCAGCCGAGCTCCACCACAGCTGCTCTCTCACTCCCCCTCCTCAAAGAGGAATGGGGAGAAAATATGTGAAAAGGGCTCAAGGGTTGATACAAGGATGAGAAAATCACTCAGTAATTATTGTAACGGGCAAAACAGACTTGGCATAAGGAGATAGTAAGATTTATTGCCTATTACTAACAAGCGAGAGAAGTGAGAAAACAAATGAAAAAAAAAAATCACAAAAGCACCTTCCCCCCATCCACCCTCTTCCACCTCCTCCCCCCGAGCAGCGCAGGGGAATGGGGGAATGGGGGTTATGGTCAGTCTACAGCACTTCTTCTCTGCCGCTCCTTCTTGGTCACTCTTGTCCCCTGTGCTGTGGGGTCCCACCCACGGGATGCAGTCCTTGATGAACTGATCCAGCATGGGCTTCCCACAGGCAGCAGCTCTTCCAGAACTGCTCCAGATATGGGTCCGTACCACAGGGTCCATCCCTCAGGAGAAAACTGCTCCAACCTGGCTCCCCCACGGGCAGCAGCTCCTGCCAGGTCACCTGCTCCTGCGTGGGCTTCTCTCCATGGGCTACAGGTCCAGCCCGGAATCTGCTCCGGCAGGGGTCTTCCACAGGCGGCAGCCTCCATCGGTGCAGGGCCACCTGCTCCACCGTGGTCTCCTCCACGGGCTGCAGCGTGGAACCCTGCTCCACTGTGGTACTCCATGGGCTGCAGGGGGACATCCTGCTTCACCATGGTCCTCACCACAGGCCGCAGGGGACTTCTGCTCCGGCGCCTGGAGCACCTCCCCCCTCCTTCTACCCTGACCTTGGTGCCGTTCCTCACTCCCTTCACTTTCCCAGCTGCTGTGTGGCGCAGCGTTTTTTTCCCTGTCTTAAATATGCTCTCACAGAGGCGCAAAACAACATCACTTATTGGCTCAGCTCTGGAACAGTGGTGCCCTTCCCAAACATGGGGCAGCTTCTAGATCTTTCTCACAGAAACCACCCCTATGGCTCCCTGCTACCAAAACCTTGCCATGTAAACCCACTACAATAAATAATGTAGTTCACTCAAGACTTGAATCTTTATTGCAGAAAGTGTTTTTTTTTTGCCACCTTGCTTCTTTTCTTCATTGCTAAGTACTGCTCTTTGGCCACAGCAACCCCACGCAATGCTACAGACTTGGGGCCAAGTGGCTGGAAAGCTGTGCAGAGGAAATGGATCTGGGGGTGTTGGTCAATTCTCACCTGAACATGAGCCAGCAGTGTGCCCAGGTGGTCAAGAAGGCCAATGGCATCCTGATTTGTATCGTGAATAGTGTAGCCAGCAGGACCAGGGAAGTGATTGTCCCCCTGTACTCAGCTCTGTTGAGGTTGCACCTCAAGTACAGTGTTCAGTTTTGGGCACCTCACTACAAGACAGACATCAAAGCCCTAGAGCGTGTCCAGAGAAGGGCTACAAAACTTGTGAAGGGTCTGGAACACAAGTCCTTTGAGGAGGGCTGGGGTTGTTTAGTCTGGAGAAGAGGATGCTCAGGGGAGACCTTATTGTTCTCTACAGCTATCTGAAAGGCAGTTGTGAGGAGCTGGGGATCGGCCTCTTCTCATAGATAAGTAGGACTAGAGGGAATGGCCTCAAGTTGTGCCAGAGGATGTTTAGGTTGGAAGTTAGTTCTCTCTCAGAAAGAGTAGTCAGGCATTGGAACTGGTTGCTCAGGGAGGTGTTGGAGTCACCACCCCTGAGGGTGTTTAAGGAAAGTTTGGACCTGGTGCTTAGGGACATGGTTTAGTGGGTGACATTGGTAGTAGGGTGATGGTTGAACCCGACGATCTTGGAGGTCTTTTCCAACTTTAATGATTCTATGATTCCATGATTTTATGATCAACATAATATTAAATATGGTTAGCATAGTTGTTCTGGAATTATCTAGTCTAACTTGTTTTGTTTTGTTTTGTTTTGTGCTTTTTAAAACCTGTATTCTTAGCTTTTATAAATATCTTCAATCACAATTTGTAAATATTTTTGTCATTATCATATTTTCTTTGTTAATCTTTCTACTATCTCATCTAATGGAAGAGAAGGAAGAAGGAGACAGAAAAGCTGCTCTCCCTTGGTTATTTATTGTGCTAACACAAGTAAATAAAAGGATACATTTGAAATAAATATCTTCTTTCTTATAAAGTTTAATAATAGATCAAGTTATTTAATTACTAATTTTGACTGTATAAAGGTTGCAAGGGATTTACACTCAACATTCACCAAAATAAAAAATCCCAGCTGCTTGCAGGTACCTTTGGTCTCTGCTCAATAGCTGTCAATTTTCTTTTATAACAGGGAAGGGAAAAGCAGGAGGAAGGGTTTACTATAGCTTCTGCCTTCACTTAGTGCCCCAAGTAGGCAGAGCATTCTTCTTGGCAAGTTGGCATTCTTCCTGAGAAATTTCTGTTATAAAGCCAAGTTGCTCTTGGAGAGAGGAGATTGAGATCTTAATGGTAGAATTACTGAATGCAGAAAAAAGTTTTCTGGACAGCTTACTACAAGGTGGCAGAGAAGGAACAGATGTCATCCTTTTCCCTGCCACCTTTTGCTATGGCTTCTACAACAGAATAAGGATCCAGGAACAGATTTTTATCTCCTTTCTTCCTTGACTAACCCCTGTCCTTGTCAATGAGAGAAAATGAGGTAAGCGAGGAGAAAAAGGTTATGTGTACTGCTGCTTCAGGTTCAAGGAAAGAATCCTTGACCAAGAGATCAGATAGCAATGACCGCTGACATTCATCCACAAGACCTTTTTCCACATTCATCTCCTTCTTGAGAATTACTGCACCTGTGTAACATTTCACTCTGTGTCTACAGTATGCTACATGGAGTGACTCTGTAGCTGTGATATGATATTGTACTTTCCTCTTTTCAGTGCCAGGTGTAATGTCTCATGGTGGGGCAACCCACTAGAGCCTGTGTCAGTATTTTATTTTTCTAGCACGAACATGAGGGTATTCCATGCTTGTGTGTTTCTGTGCTGTAAAAGCCTATGACATTATCTGATGGAGAAAAGTAGAAACTTGAGAAAGCTTAAAGTAGTGTCATTTTATCAATACTGCTTTTCAGAGGTGGTCCTTGGAGCAAAGTATACACAAAACGAAGTCTACACTTTGTTTTGGAGAAGTGGTTAAAGCAAGATAACAATTAAGTAATGGGAAAGATGAGAGGTGCTGTGTACCTTTTATTTTTACCCTCTTTTGTTTAGTAGATTAGATATAGCTTGAGAAACTCATCATGCTTTATATTTGCCTGCATCTGCATGCTAGTCACACTAGTACTGGCACGAAAGTTTAATGATCTAAATGCTTTGTGCTAATGGAATACTTTTAGAGGTATTGGAAATGCAATATCATCACTGCTTCTTGCTGTGCAAAATGCAGTCACATATAAATAGTTCAGACCTAATTTTAGTTGGTCCAAATTAGTACAGAGGCAAAGACTGGCAAGAATTAAACTGCCAAACAGAACAGATGATTACGTTCTTCTTTCTGCCTTTTTGTCAGTGGGAACATATTCAGGTTTTCCCAGTCCAACTACAAATTATCATGCAATTTAGTAGAACACTGAGATTTTCCACCTCTTAAATGTTTGGAATTGGCCAGTGGAATGAAATGTTTTTAGATGGATAGTGACAGAAAGAAAAAGGGACCTCAAGAGATTTCATAAGATGCTTATAGGTTCAAAATACTAATTTTGACTATTCATAATGGAAGGAGATAAAGATGATTAGTTTATCTGTTTTAAAATGAGATTAATTCTATCTACATCTTACTAAGTCATAAAATTTTAGATACATCTTCAGTTTTCTTCCTAAATTTCCACATCTGAACCTTGTCTAAATCCTGCTGATTCTTTCTACCAACACACACACTGTAAACATCTAAAATTACGTATGTTGCATATGTATGAATACGTATTCATTATGTTTGCTAAATAAAATATTTTGATATTCTTAAGAATCCTTTCATTAATTCTACTTGGACTAATTTAATGTAGCTTGGGTTCCTAAAGATATCTTCATATTCTTTCTAAGCTATAGATGTTGCTTATATACAACATTGTTGTGAATACTGGAATTCATGCCACCTCATATAGTAGAATCATAGAATATCCTGAGTTGGAAGGGATACAAAAGGATCATCGAAGCCAATTCTTGGCTCCCAAAAATCAATCCATATGTCTGAGAATGTTGTCCCAATGGTTCTTGAACTCCAACAGGCTCGATGCCATGACCACTTCCCTGGGGAGCCTGTTCCAGTGTTTGACCACTGTCTCAGTGAAAAATCTTTTCTTAATATTCAACCTGCACATCCCTTGATGCAGCTTCATGCTGTTACTTCAGGTCCTATTGCTGGTCACCAGAGAAAAGAGATCAATGCCTGCTCTTCTGCTCCCCTTTATGAAGAATCTGTAGACTGCCATGAAGTTTCCCCTCAGTATCCTTTTCTCTAGGCTGAACAAACCAAGTGACCTCAGTCTCTCCTCCTATGTCTTGCCCTCTAGACTCTTCACCAATTTTGTAGCTCTCCTTTGGACATTTTCTGATAGTTTCTTATATTGTAGTGCCCCAAACTGCACATAGAACTAGACCAGCTAGCAATGCTGTATTTGATGCACTCCAGGATACAATTGGCTCTCCTGGCTGCCAGGGTACACTGCTGGCTCATTCAGCTTGATCAAACCCCCTAGATCCCTTTCCACAGGGCTGCTGTCCAGCCTCTTGTTCCCTAGTCTGTATGTATAGGTTGCCCTATAGGTCTGTATGTATAAGATGCCCCATAGGTACATATGTACCTATGTACCCTATATGCACCCTCAGGTGCAGAATCCGGCATTTGCTCTTGTTAAACTTCATATTGTTAATGATTGCCCAGCACTCTAATCTGTCATGATCTCTGTGCAAGGCCTCCTGACCCTTGACAGAGTCAACTGCTCCTCACAGTTTAGTGTCATCTACAAATCTTCAAGTCCTACATGAAAGTCATATATGAAAACACTTGAAATGGAGCCTTAAAATGGAGCCCTGGGGCACCCCACTAGTGACTGGCTGCTAGCCTGATGTAACCGTGCTTATAGCTACTCTTTGAACAAGACCCATCAGCCAAGTGTTCACCTGTTGTATTATGTATTTATCTAGCTGTATGTTGTACATTTTTCCAGAAGGACACAGTGAGAAAAATGCTGTAATGAAGTATCTTATGTTGACTGTACAGTATCCAAGATTGTACAGTATCCCAGAAGGATACTGTATTGAAAAGTTTACTGAGATCTAACAGATAACATCAACTGGCTTTCCTTGGTCAGTCTTTTGTAATGGATTATTAACTCAAATAATAGTTATTATTCTTTCAAATCTATGTTTAAGTCTAAATTTGAAATAAAAATAAAAATAAAGTTAATTCTTTATGGAAAATTACTAGTGGATTCATTCATCTTTTCTTTCCACTAAACATTCTGACTGAACTTGCTGCTACTGCACTATCACACTTTTTTTTGTTTGCTTGTTTGTTTCTGTGATCTCTTTTATTTTACTTTGAATTTAAATGCTTTGTGATAGGGAATTTGTCTTTATATATGTATTTTTTGCATGCTTGTATGCACAGAATATCATTAATTCACAGGACCACATTGACTGATGTTCTTACGAAGAAGCATGAGTTTTTGAAATAGCTCTACTACAAGGAAGGAAAGAAAGGAGGGGAGGAGGAAAGAAAAGAAAGACAGGAAGATGGAAGGATGAAAGGATCCTTTTATTTTCTGTTCTAGGACTTGATCTTATGTAATTCAAGTACATTTGGAATTAGATTTTTGCATGCTTTATTATGCAAAAGCTTCTAAAAGGGAGCTCATTTTTTTACTTTCACTTTAATAGTTTTTACAAATTAATTTCTTTGTATTTTATGAGTTGAGAAGCAAGCACTCAAGAAACAATGTCTTTACCTAGACCCAATTCTGAGGGGCCAAGAATTTTCGTAAATAATAAAATGGAGGCCATTAACTGAGGATTTGAAACTGAGTATATTCTAGAATGGTGTTATTATTCTTGATCTGTAAGCACTGACAAGTACAATGATCATTATGTCAACATATCTTGTCTCCCTCATCTCTTCAATGAACACAGGAGCAAAGCAAGCCTTTGCAATTTTTTTGTTTTTTTTTTTTTTCCCCCTTTTCCTTCCCCCTCCTCACAGTTCTTACTGTTCTTTATATTATTACTTATTTTCCAATTTTCTATTCTCATTTTTATATGGCCAGCTTTACTTTCCCTTTATTTTTAATTCATGGCTAATTTTTATTCTTTCTTCCCCTAACCCTCATATCATTACTTCGTAGTGTGTCTAGTTGCACCTAATAACCCTACAAGGAACAGAAGCTCTGAGAAAGGAAAGACTAATCAAAGGGAATAAAAAAGGATGCACTAGTGTCTATGAAAACAGTAGTCAAGCAGACAATCGACATGGCTCTTTTTGCTATCGGTCTTCATTTCCATTCCTTTTTCATTTGCTGAGTGTTTAGTCGCCTAAGGCTTTCCTTAGGCAACTATTTCCCCAAACACTCTCCTTTGCAACACTTTTTTTTTTTTTTTTTTTTTTTACAATAATGCATAATTTAGCATCTTTGGTCTCTAAAGAGTTGTCACCCTTCATTTCCAATGCCCTGAAGCCTTGTGGCAATTGATTTCACCCTGTTTAATTGTCATTGTTTTAAGGTCAACATATCTGCATTAAATTGCACAAAAATTGGCACAACTCTGTTGTGAGATCATAGGAACAGGATTGTAGCTGGACATATATTGGAACAGGTTGCCCAGGGAAGTGGTGGAGTCACTGTCCCATGGGGTGTTTAAGGAAAGGTTGGACCTGGTGGACATGTTTTAGTGGGTGACATTGGTAGTAAAGTGATGGTTGGACCAGATCTTGAAGGTCTTTTCCAGCCTTAGTGATTCTATGATTCTATGTACATGTTCTTCGGCTACTGGCTTCTTCCTTTTCTTAATACCACTGCTGAAGTTGTTTCTTGCAGTTAGGAAGCCAGAAGGAGGCTATGTCATTTTCATTAGACTTGCTAATAATTATGTGAGCAAGGGATGGAATCTATAGGTTTCCAGGTGCCCTGAGTACTTATGCTTGTAGCATGAGTGTTAGCCATATTAAGCAATGCACTTTTGGGTACAGTACATAAACTAGATCTGTATGAGCTAAGCTGCATGTCAGATGCAGTCTAAAGAAAAGGGCATGGAGTTCTGCATGGGTAGCTCCAATCTGCTGCTCATCTGGGATATGTTTAAGTCTATTAAAGTTGCAGAACCAAGGGTCACAGGACATGGGTCATTGCAGGGACCTCAAGCATAGCATATCTTCTTCTAATGCCAAGATGTGAAATCTTTAAAGCTAACATCATGCACCACTGGTTTCCACTCACAAGTCAACCCATAGACCCAAAGAATAGAAAACTGCAAATAGGTGGATAATTTGTGGAGAGGTAAAAGGTGCGAAGAAAACCAATACAGTGATTCTGTGGTGGTCAGCAAAGCCAAACTAAGTAATTTCATATAAAACTCCAACGGCCGTGCTCCAGAATAGGCTTGGCAGACCTTTTAATGTTTTAGGTCTTGCCACTGTAGTGTAAAGGGTTTTATCTGCACCTGGTACAGAGTTGTCAGCACATCGCAATTGGTGTGATAGTACAGATTTCTTTCTATTTATATTGATAATATGTTACGTTAATTTAAAATATATATGTGCACATTTTTATTATTATTTTTATTAATGTTTTGGTGAATTAATATCTTTTTTCTTGAAATTTCTACGTTCTGCATTTATCTTCTCTGTATTTCGCAAGTGCAGTTATTTTCTCTCAATTTTGTCCAATTTTATTCTTTTTTTTTGTTTGCTTGTTTTCATCTTTTTTTTTTTTTTTGACTTTTAAAAAATATATTCTCTCTTCCACTCTCTTTGCTTAATTAGATACATCATAGGAAGTTAAAGATATGAAGGTATAAAGTA
This sequence comes from Netta rufina, assembly GCF_964035555.1. Taxonomy (NCBI): domain Eukaryota; kingdom Metazoa; phylum Chordata; class Aves; order Anseriformes; family Anatidae; genus Netta; species Netta rufina. Next base: position 40,271,167 of record NC_140123.1, on the reverse strand, counting down.
GACATCTTGCTCCTCTTCAAAGAGTTTACCCATAAGATGACAATATTCTATATCCAAAAGAAAATTTTAAAGGAATATCAGGGAGTACCATAGTAACTTGTGGACCCCATGAATGGGGGAAAGAGACCTAAAAAGTGGTGGAAAGTAAGATAACTTCTCTTAAGATTGAACTTCTTTCTTTTCTTTCTTTTTTCTTTTCTTTTCTTTTTTCTTTTCTTTTCTTTTCTTTTCTTTTCTTTTCTTTTCTTTTCTTTTCTTTTCTTTTCTTTTCTTTTCTTTTCTTTTCTTTTCTTTTCTTTTCTTTGTGTGTGTATGTGTGTCTTTCTTTACCTTATGATAAGTAGTTATCATAGGTAACCTTATAATAAATTAATTAGCATATATTAATTATCATACCTCATATAATCACACCTCATAATTATCATAACCTCACATGGTAAGGTTGTTATATGAATATACCAGATGTTCTATTTTCACAAGCATTGGCCAAACAGAAAATGCCAGGATTTTTGAGAATCTCCATATGTGATTTTGTTGTCTGCTGCCACACACCTATTAGACATGTGTGTTTTTTAACACCGTTTTTATTTTAAGAAGTCAAAATAATTTGGACTGATAAAACCACCACACTCATGCTCACCCATAAGGAAATGTAGAAACCTGATAGTAGTTTTGGATTTATTTAAGACTCAAATTTATTTTTTTAACTTTGATGATGTTTTATGTTTAATCTAACTTTTAGAGATATAAATAAATTTTCTCAAATCTGGCCAAGTGGTAACATTCATTCTGTGGCTTTGTGGTGAAAAAAAAAAAAAAAAAAAAAAAGTAACAACAAACCCTCACTGGTTGAGATAAGGATAATTTAATTAAAGGGAAAAGGAAGAGGAAAAAAAAAAAAAAAAAAAAAAAACAAAACAAGAAATTACTTCCTAATTCCCATCAATGACCAATGTTCAGCCACATCCTGGGAAGCATAGTCTCAATACACGTAGCTATTGTTTGGGAGGACAGACCTTTTTGTAACAAGAGCCTCCCCTCTTCTCCTCCTTTCCCACCTTTTATTACCATGTGTATTCTATACCGCATGGTATAGAATATCTCTTCGGTTGGTTGAAGTCAGCTGCCCTGGTGATGTCCCCTCCACACCTCTTGCCCACCCCCAGCCTGCAGGCTCTTGGGGTAGTGGTGGTGGTGGAGGAAGACTTGATGCTGTGCCAGTATTGCTCAGCAAAACACTGGTATGATACCAATGCAGTTGGTATCATGTGCTCTACAAGTGCAGAGCACAGCACTGTATGGGCTGCTGCAGGGAAAGTTCACTCTATCCCAGCCAGACGCAGTACAGGCTCACATCAAAGAGTTTCTCATTCTATATCTATTTTTGAGTATAGAATATGTCCAAAGCAATACTTCTCTGACTCTATACTGACAGGACTGATCTTTGATAAAATCAGTGTTCTTAATTCCTTAACTCCAGACCATGTCCTGATTCCATGAAAGATGAAGGCTACAACTGACACTATTTCTAGTCGCTGACTACCTTTCCAGAGGAAATTAAAGCATGTAAGTACAGAAGTAGTAGCAGTGCATTTTGATACTCTGAGGAAAATAACTAAGCGATAAGTGTCAAAGGCAGCCCCTAACTCCATGCTTTCTCTGAGGGCAGAGTGTACCCAGAGCACTCCTCCTGGAACCTGGCTCTCATGGCACCCTATGCAGAGATCCCAATAACAGTGTGGAAAAAGTGTGGATCCCAACAACCATTGTGGAAAAGGGGGACAGAATTTATTTTTAATATATATATATACTTTTAAAATATTCTATACACTATACATGTTTATCATAAGCAGTCAGAAAAAAATGTACTGTTCAGTTAACCTATAAGAAAATACTTTTAAGAATAGTGTCTCAGTTGAATTAATTTTTCCTCTGAACTAAACTTTTTGTTGTTGTTGTTGTTTGTTTGTTTGTTTTTCTCAGTACATGCATATCAGCATATGTTTAGATATTTACAGTGTAGGTGATGTGAATCAGTGAATATTCAGGAGAGCAATTCAGTCACCTAAATATTCACTTTTAGGTATGGTGTCAAATGCCATATCAGACACACTAGAGAATCTGAATTGCATACAAGGAAAGAGAATCAGCTCTTCTGTTCATAGGATAGTAGGATAATAAAATAATAATGATGCTGATAACAACAACAACAACAATAATAATAATAATAATAATAATAATAATAATAATAATAAAGATTCACATTTGCATTGATATATATAGCATCTTATTTTTTTTTTTACTAGCTGAATTAAATTGAAAGAGAAGTGAACCAAATGCATTACTGAAGATAAAAATATCACTAGAAAAATATATTTTCATGGAAAGTTTGAAGGCTCAGGTACTCACTGGGGACTTAGTCTATAAATTAATTCAAATGTAGTCAAATTGAAAGGAACAGCATGCACATTTTGAAATATTATATTGCTATCAAAATATACTTTCCTATTTGTGAGATTATACTATTCCTTCTGGGCTACCAAAATCTCTCTGCTACTGCCTTCAGAATATGATGGTAAATGGAAATAATAGAGAAATCATTTCCATTGATGTTCATAGCTTGTTGTCAAATACAGGCCTCCATATTTATTGATAATAAATCTGTTCAAAACTGGGAAAAAAAAAAAATCAAAAATAACTAATTCCTCAGAATAAGAATACTAAAAAATACACATTTATAACAGCGCAAACATTTGGATAAACTCCAACTTTTTGTCTAACTAAAATAGGAAATACTAAAGTGTGACATTTAATATTGTTCCGTCATTTTATGTAGACTTTATTTAACATATTGAATATTAAACAAATCTGCAGTATGTAAAAAGAACACAGTGTGTTATTGAATTTTTCAATTATAATATAGTGTGCAATCTGAAAATTTTCTGTAATTTCAGAATCTACACTACTTTTCATCTTCACTACTCTAAATTACTGCAGATGATGACACTGAAGATTCAGTGAAGTTACAGCTTGCCTATTAAAACTAAAGAACTGTCAAAAAGAGAACCTAATGTGTTGGGAATTGTCTATTTAACCTAATATTTTTGTCATTGTTGTCGTAGGTTTTGTTGTTGTAGTAGTTGTTGTTGTTTTTTATTTTATTTTAGGTTTAGTACACATTGAAGATTTTTATATAAAAGAATAAAAGTAGCAGCTGGTAAACAGGTAATATTTCTGCTGATATTGCAACCCATCCTGCAGCACTCTGAACTTTAAGGCTTTCCCCAGCTTGAGGATCCATGTTTCGGCTTGATTTGCTTGAAAATATTAAAATGAACTTGACCCTACAGTAACGACTAACACATTAAATATTTAATAAATATGAAGAAATAAAAAATGAAAGGCCTCTTCTTTCCTCTGAGTTCAGGTTGTGAGAATTAGGAACAACTGACACAAAATAAAAGTTTAAAAAAGAAAATATATTAGTGTAAGATGATATCTGTCCTCACACTTTTCTTCATGTTTTTAGACTCCTATAATTTTATACTGAAGTAGGTCCATTTTATTTGAGCATCTGTTACTGATCTTTTACTGACATGAAAGCAGGATCACACCTTATGAGGATACAACAATTATCTAATATACATTTTATGAAGCTATTCATTTAGCATGATTACCATCCTAGGTGTAATTATCAGCAAGTCTCAGCTCATTGCTATCCAAATTTGAATTCAACAATTTCACTTCTGATTCTTTCTTTCTACTTATTTATCTTGCTTGGATTTATATTTTTTTGTTGCCTTCCTTTATGGGGTTTAAATGACATTTATTTTGGTAGCAGGGGAGCTGCTAGGGTGGTCTGTGAGAAAAGACCAGCAGCTGTCCCATGTTAGATAAGAACCAGTTCCAACCTGCTCAAAAAGAGATCTGCTGCTGACCAGAGCTGATCCTATGACCAATTTTGGTTGCACTACTGTGATGACATTTTAAGAAAGCATACTCATAACAATCTAACCCCAAAGCTAGCTGAAATTTTTCTGTATCCTGTGTGTGACTTTAATGGATTTTGAATCAGACACATGTGGAAGGATAATGCTTGAGCAGAAATGATTTTGAAAAGAGAAGTCCACACATAAATTTGTAAGACAAGGCCAGAAGACAGCAATTGAAGTAAGAAGTAGTGAGTTAATGAAACAAATGAATAAAAATGTAGGCTACACCTGTTCTAATGTGGTCAGCTACAGTTTAGTTGTCTGCATCTGATCAAATCAATGTCACACCCACTTATAATCCTGATGTTCTAGACATTTCTCAGAATGTAATTCATATTATCCAAAGTCAAATGAATCCCAAAGAAGAAAAACAAAGTCCTCAAGAAGAGCATTTCTTTGTACATTTTATTATTATTATTATTATTATTATTATTATTATTATTATTATTTTTTACTGTTGAAGAGTACATCCCTTTTTCTGTGTGTTTCTGTGTGTTTTTCTGTGTATATTCATGTTCATTTTGATCCCATTTTGATTGGGCAGCTCACCATTCACATTTCAAAAGCCTAGTTATTCTTAGTACCATGCAATGAATACTACCACAAAATACTGTTGAATATGACTTACTGTTTGTCAGAAGGAAAAAAAAAAAAAAAAGAGAGAGAATTAGAACAGGAGGGATATGCCAAAATCCAAAAATAAGATGAAAGGTTACTTAAAACCTTCTTGGTTTATTTTATAATCTAGTTAACCCTACTGTTACACATGGGAAAGTCTGAATTTATATCTATTCAGGTCTTTTTTACATATATGTTATTTTAAATGTTGAGTATGTATGCATACTAAGTATTCCTGTTCAATTAAGGATCATATGACATCAGACCTAAAATCTTTACTGCATAAATAACAGATATGTTTACTGAGATACCATGAGACAAGTACATATCTAATACTATCATTTTCTCTTTGATTAATATTTCTTCAAAGCCTTTTCTTGTTCAAATTCTGCATGACCACTGTATCATTAAGAAATACATTTTTTTTCCATTATGACAGGTCTTCTATAGAACAGCAATACCTGAGCTAAAATTTCTGAAGACTGCATAGAATAATCAAATTGATTTTGCAATGAATGACAGACAATGGAAATGACAGAAAAATTAAGGATAATTTAGAGTGTGTGTGGGGGTGTCCATAAATTTTGTTCCAAATACCCTACTTTGTCCATTCCTAAAAAACATTGTTCCACATCTAAGTGTAAACCAAATAATTGTGCAAGAATTTTTGCACCTCTCTTCATATTAGTTGTCAAAATGTTGTTTGTCCATTATCTTTCAGTACTGATATTTACTTGCTGGGAAATCAGATGAATCATTTTCATTACTGATAAAATATTTATTTTTATTACCACTACTACTACTACTACTACTACTACTACTACTACTTTATTTCACTTTTGTGATGCAAAAAATGTTAGATATGATAATAGCTAGTCTAGAAATGTTCACAATGACAATTATGACAACTGGTCTTTAACCAACTAACTTACTAATTCACAGGAATCACTTATTACTTCTGATGTTAAAATGCAATTATCCTTTGCATCATCCCTATTTATTCAGATTTTTTTTTTTTCATTTTGTTCCTCTGGGTATGTCACTTATAAAGATTTTTTTTTCTTCTCAGTTATCATGGTGCTTTGACGGTCTTGTGATCATCTTTACATTTTTCTAATTCTTCCTATAAAGCCTGGAAAAAAAAAAAAAAAAAAAAGAAAAAAAGAAAAGAAGAAAAAAAGAAAAAAGAAAGCTAACTATCAGGTAATATTCTTGTCATCTAGCATCACTGATTTCTCCTGTTCATGTCTTAGCTTATTTCTGCCAATGCTAAAATATATTTATTATCTGCATGAAGCCAGAAAGAAAATAAAAGATGAAATTCTGATATCAATGCAGATGTCTATTCTCTCTATTCTCTAGCATAAGGGCAAACTAAGTGAATATATATGATTATTTTCAACTAAATAAATGTAGTAAATGCAAATTTATAATGTAGAGCAACTGCAATGTTGAATACACTTCTTAGTAACTTGGAGAAGGTGTAGCTGGTTTTATTAGTATCAGCAGCAGCCAAGCATATTTGGGTTAATCGAGGACTTTGCAAGGACTGTGAAGGACTTTGAAGGACTTTGGTGAATAGGCAGCATAATCCTGTATGAACTCATTTTCATTGAAAGCAAGGTGGTGCACATTGGAAGGAACAATATGACCTGTTGTTGTATGTCTGGGTTCTAAATGAATTGCAACACAAATGAGAAAAACTGAGGCATTTACACTGTTAGATTAATAAAAAAAAATCTGTAATGCAGGTCATAAAACAACAACACAACAAAATATTTACCTGAAACAAGATGCTTAAAAGAAGGTGGTGAAAACTAATAATTATTTTTGTGTTATTATATAAACCAAAAGTATGTCACCAGATAAAATACCATGTTAGTTTCCAGTCATTCCAGTGACTAGATGATGGGTTAGAAGAAAACAATTTATTCTTAGTTGCTGATAGAAAAATGAATATTCAGTTTCTTTGCATTACTTAATCAGACTGGATCAATTTATATGGTCCTCTTATAAGCTCTGCCTTAGATTCTGTTTCAGTACCAAGGAGGGAGGGAGTTGGAAATGAAAGGGGTAGAGTGGAGGTGGGCAAAGTAAAATCAGCAAAATTTGAAAACCTTAGAGATAAGAGACAGGGCCAAAATATTTACTTACTTAACACATCGGAAGAATTTTCAAAGGGTTTGCATCTTGGATATACGGCATTAGTCTTTGATCAGATACATTGCACCAGCAATCAGTCTTCTAATAAGTACTCAAACTCTGGAATACATTTGTTTGGTTAGTTGCTACAGGCAAAATTTAGATTTAGTTAACATTATCCAGTAAAATTTGTTCCTTATGATATGTTCTGGATTTTTATGATTAAACAGTCTGAGAAACCTGAATCTGTCACCAAACACAGGTAATTAGGAACTGTCAAACTCTAGTTTAACAAGAACATTTTGTCTTCTTTTATATTACAGCATCCCTGGCAAGAAGGGAGTCTGGATGGAGAAGGGAGGTAAGAAAAAGCTTAGTTACCAGGTGAAAAAGGACTGAATTAATAATTTCAATTAGTTTCAATGGTAAGTAAGTAATATTTGCATATTTTTCCCATTAAAGTAGAAGAATTTAACCTTATTAAATCAGATTTTTGGTTGTTGCAAGGGCAACTTTCCTTTCTAACTTGCAGTTCTTTCCTCTATACCTCTATTTTTCTGCCTAACCAGAGAAGTTCATATTGACAAGAAGCATAATAGTGGTTTCTCAAAAATACAAATTAATTTCAATTGGATTGTATTAGTTGAGAAATTCAGAGTAAAGATGGTTAACAAGTTTCCAGTGAAAAAATTTAAGTGGAATATGCCAGTTAGTTTATTAAAACATTTTTCTTCAGCTAGATCATCTTTTATGATCTTTTGGTAACTCAGAATCACGCAGAGGAATAATCACAGAATCACAGACTCACAGAATTACAGAACTGTAGGGGTTGGAAGGGACCTCGAAAGATCATCGGGTCCAACCCCCCTGCCAAAGCAGGTACCTCAGAGCAGGCTGCCCAGGTAGGTGTCCAGACAGGCCTCGAATATCTCCAGAGAAGGAGACTCCACAACCTCCCTAGGCAGCCTGTGCCAATGCTCCGTCACCCTCACTGTGAAGAAGTTCTTTTGCATGTCAGTGCAGAACTTCCTGTGCTCTAACTTGCAGCCATTGCCCCTTGTTTTATCCCCACAAACCACTGAGAAGAGGTTGGCTACATCCTTCTGTCCCCCACCCCTCAGATATTGATATACACTGAGGAGATCCCCTCTCAGTCTTCTCTTCTCCAGGCTGAACAGACCCAGGTCTCTCAGCCTTTCTTCATAGGGAAGATGCTCCAGGCCCCGTATCATCTTTGTGGCCCTCTGCCGGACTCTTTCCAGGAGATCCCTGTCTTTCTTGTACATGGGAGCCCAGAACTGGACACAGTACTCCAGGTGAGGCCTGACCAGGGCAGAGTAGAGGGGAAGGATCACCTCCCTTGAACTGCTGGCCACACTCTTTTTAATGCACGCCAGGATCCCATTAGCCCTCTTGCCCACAAGGGCACAGTGCTGGCTCATGGTCAACCTGTCATCCACCAGGACCCCCAGGTCTTTCTCCTCAGAGCTCCTCTCCAGCAGCTCGTCCCCCAGCCTGTACTGATATGTCCAATTGTTCCTTCCCAAGTGCAGGACCCTACACTTGCTCTTATTAAATCTCATTTGGTTTCTTCCTGCCCATCTCTCTAGCCTATCCAGGTCTCGCTGAATGGCAGCACAGCCTTCTGGCATGTCAGCCACTCCTCCCAGCTTTGTGTCATCAGCGTACTTGCTGAGGGCAGACACTATTGCCTCATCAAGGTCGTCGATGAAGATGTTGAACAAGACCGGACCCAGCACCGACCCCTGGGGAACACCACTAGTCACAGGCCTCCAGCCGGACTCTGTTCTGCCAATCACCACCCTCTGAGCTTGGCCAGTCAGCCAATTCTCAACCCACCTTGCCATCCACTCATCTATCCCACACTTTCTTATCTTTGCTCGTAGGATGTCATGGGAGACAGTATCGAAAGCCTTGCTAAAGTCAAGGTAGATGACATCCGCTGCTCTCCCCCCATCTACCCAGCTGGTGATGCCATCATAGAAGGCAACGAGGTTGGTCGAGCATGACTTCCACTTGGTAAATCTATGCTGACTACTCCTCATAACCTTCTTCTCTTCCAATTGGTTGGAGATGGCATCCAGAACAAGCAGCTCCAATACCTTTCCAGGGACAGAGGTGAGACTGACTGGCTTGTAGTTTCCCAGATCCTCCTTCCTGCCCGTCTTGAAGACCAGAGTGACATTGGCTATCCTCCAGTCTTCAGGCACCTCACCCATTCTCCAGGACCTTTCAAGGATGATAGAGAGCTGTTTGGTGATTACATCTGCCATCTCCCTTAGCACATGCAGATGCATCCCATTGGGACCCATGGATTTGTGTACGTTGAGCCCACTCAGACGCTCCCGAACAACTCCCATGTCCACCAGGGGGAAGCCCTCCATTTCCCAGACCCTTTGTCCTATTGCCAGGGGCGAGGAGTCCCGGGTGAGTGTCCTTGAAGCAAAGACTGAAGCAAAGAAAGCATTCAGTATTTCTGCCTTCTCAGCATCTCCCGTGACCAGGACACCCCCCTCATTCAGCAAGGGACCCACATTATCCCTAGTCTTCCTCTTGCTGTTTACATATTTGCAAAAACCCTTCTTATTATCCTTTATCTCTTTTGCAAGCCTCATCTCAAGGTGGGCTTTAGCCTTCCTCGTTGTGTCCCTGCAGGCCCTGACAACACATCTATACTCCTCCCAAGAGGACAGGCCCTTTTTCCACATTTCATAGACCTTCCTCTTCCTTTTGATCTTATTGATGAGCTCCTTGCTCATCTACGCAGGTTTCCTGCCCCCCTTCCCTGATTTCCTACTGCTCGGGATGCACTGATCCTGAGCATGGAAGAAGTGATGCTTAAACGTAGCCCAGCTCTCATAAGTACCCTTGCCTTCTAGCAGCCTATCCCATGAGATACTCCCAAGCAGGTCCTGGAAGAGGTTGAAGTTGGCTCTCCAAAAGTCCAGGGTAACAATGCTGCTTTTAGCCATACTTCCTTTGCCTAGTTCCATCTGGAACTCCACCATCTCATGGTCGCTGCATGCCAAGATGCCCCCAACCTTCACATCCCTAACAAGGTCATCCCTGTTGGTAAGAACAAGGTCCAGGAGCACCCCCCACCTCGTCGGCTCCTCCACCACCTGTGTCAGAAAATTGTCCTCAACGCATTGTAGGAACCATTTGGACTGCTCGTGCCTGGCTGAGTTGCTTACCCAGCAGATGTCTAATAATCCAATAATCTTAAACAAAAAATAAAATAAAATAAAATAAAATAAAACAAAACAAAACAAAACAAAACAAAACAAAATAAAATAAAATAAAATAAAATAAAATAAAATAAAATAAAATAAAATAAAATAAAATAAAATAAAATAAAATAAAATAAAATAAAATAAAATAAAACACAACTAATAATCCAGCCCCACAAGACCAAGACAAACAGTACTCCTAGCTTCTCCATTATGGAGGTAAGAAAGCCTCTTCTCGCTAATGTGAGGACTAGAGAGAATTGCCTCAAGTTGCACCAGGGGAAGTTTAGGCTGGAAATGAGGAGACATTCCTTCTCAGAAAGAGTAGTCAGACATTGGAATGGCTTGCCCAGGAAAGTGGTGGCATCACCATCCCTGTGAACCATCAAGGAAATGTTGGACGTGGTACTTAGGGACATGGCTTAGTGGGTGATACTGGTAGTAGGGTGATGGTTGGACCAGTTGATCTTGAAGGTCTCTTCCAAGCTCAATGATTCTATGATTCTATGAAAGCACTGAAAGACTCAGGAATTCTGATTTATTTATTGCAGGGACAGCTATCCTAGCAGCAAAGTATTAGGATAAGCCCACAAGCCCAGGACTGGCCGCAGAGTCACTGGGGGAGGGTGGTACAGAATTTCCAAATCTAACAGCTTGTTATAATTAGCTGTGCCTGGACTTGCAGGCACACAGGCTCTAAATCCATTGGAAATTTCATCCAACCAGGAGTCTTAGATCTATCTGCTAGGGGTTGCCCTCAACCTAAATTTAAACATTCAGGAATTCCAAAGTTCTACACTGCAGTGGCCGTGCTAAAATCTGGGACCTGGAAAAACACTTAAACATATCTGTACTGGGTCTGGCTGGAATGTTAACTTTCCCGGCAGCAGCCCATTCAGTGCCGTACTCTGTACTTGTAGCTGGAACAGCAGTGTTATCACACCAGGGTTGTGTCTACTGGTGAGCAGCAGTGGCACAGCATTGGGCCTTTCTCTAACCCTCCTAGGGGGTGGGCAAAAAAGTGAGGAGAGAAACATCACTAGGGCAGCTGACCTAAACCAATCAAAGGGATATTCCATACCATGTGGTGTCACACTCAGCAATAAAAGGTGGAAACAGGAAGAAGAGTGGAGGGGTGGGCTCTCGTTGAGAAGACGTCGGTCCTCCTCTCGAACACCGGCTGCGTGCGTTGAGGCCTTGCTTCAAGGACGTGGTCAATCATCGCTCATTTGTGGGAAGTAGAGAGTAATTTCTTTCCTCTGCACTTCCATATAGCTTTCATTTATTTTGTTTGTTTGTTTTCCTCCCTTTTTTCCCCTTTCCCTTTTATTTCCCCTTAGTTAAATTGTTTAGTTCATGGTAGTCTTTATTTAATTATTATAATTATTTCCCTTTAATTAAATTATCCTTATCTCAACCCGTGAGTTGTTCTTTGCTTTACTTCTCCCCCTCCTCATCTAAAGGAGGGGGAGTGAGAGAGCGGTTGTGGGGTTTAGCTGCCCAGCACGGTAAAACCACCACAATATCTGAAACCTGGTCAGTTCCTCATTGACCAATTGTTCCCCAAGGGCAGCATAAGTGATATGTAAATTACTATATACACATATATATATATATATCTGACTGCACATACAAAATACACATATATGATATAATACATGTATATATTAAAGGCAGTCTGAACTTTATAACAGTAGGATAAAATACATCTAAAAATATAATTAAATCACATCCATATATAATTACAGTAGCTTTGAGCGTTTGGTGTCTGAATGGAAAATAACTCATGTTTTCAAGGTAAATATACTGTTTTGGTTTGTAGACCTGATGGTACTACTCCACAAAGTGAGTTTCTAGTCATAAAAGATAAATGATTGAAAGGCAACAGATATTTTTTCAAATATGCAGTTAATATTTCTCCTTTAAACGTATAAGAATTAAAGCTGAATTCTGAAAGGAGAAGCAAGACTATTTAATGTCTTTATGATTCAAAATCTCTAGTAGATTCAATATATCAATGAATTTATTATTCCTATTTTAATATGTTATTTAGAAAAGCATTTCCAATTAAAAATAAGTATTTTGTTTTGTTTTCTTTTGTTTTTAAGAATGCTTCACTGATATCTTAAAGATGATATAGTTAGTATGATTAAAACTGCTTAAAGGAGGAAAAAATCTTTTTTGTTGGGCACAGTAGTTATGTTGGATATAAACACAACATAATGGTGTGGTGATGTGGCAGTTTGAGATTTAGAGGGAAAAGTGCAGATCAAAGTAGACTATGAAAAGAAATACGTATATATATAATATATATATTTTTCCAAATGAGAGAGAAAGACACAGAGATTTATTTATTATTTATTTATTTATTTTAGGATAATGTGGGATGAAGAAAGATAGGCATTTATATATATGTAAATACCTCATTAATGTTATTGTTTCACTCATCTATTCAGTCAACTCTAATCTGTTGTGTTGTAATATAAAATAAAATAATAAAACACTGTTATTCAAAATATTTTATTTTGAAAAACAGAAGTAAACAAAACAACAATATAAAAAGCCTCTGCAATTTAGCAATAGAATTTCAGGTGATTGTAAAAGTATTTAGAAGTTTAATGTACAGCACTCAAAATAAAAGATGTCAAACAATTCAGTATCAGCAAGTATGTACTTATACACATGTATACTGGGAAAACAAAGATCTATATTAAGACATGCAAATATAGAAGCTTAGTAATTTTGGAAATGGAAACACAGGTGTAGTGCATTTATTCTATGGATAAATGGATATGGAGACCCAGATAGTGGGGCTACATTATTTGAAAATGGGAGAGTTTGTGGTATCAAACGCAAGACCACCATCATGTGACTTGGAGCATATACTACTCCAGTTGGTGCCAACAGAGAGGGAGTTACAGTCCCATACTCCCATGGGTAATTTCTTGCATGATATGTGAACTACTGAATTCTCTCAAATCTAATTGAGTGTGCATAGGAATGCAGGGGCTCAAAATTGTACTTTCTGGATGATGTGCGAGAGTCCGTGGGAGAAGCAATCTGGCTCTTTACTATATCAGCTTGCAAAATACTTGAGAATAAAATGTGCTTAAGAATCCAAACTTTTATTCTTTAGGAAAAGGTCAAAGTCTTCAAATGGTAGGGGAAACACTGGTAAAATGAGTCAACACTTCAGAATGATACAGAGTTTGGAAATTTCAGGATCTAAAAATGAGCTGTTAGAAAATCAACATACACAACACCTATTAGAAAAAAATCTTAAATAACAATCCTTCATGAAAATAGAGGTCAATGATGAATCATTTCATCTTTAAATACCAAACTTAGGCTCTTATCCTGGAAACAGGTATGCATATTATATACCTGTTTCCAGGTATATGCAAATGAATTTTCTGCAAATGAATGAAGTTTCATTCTGTTGTTTATATGAATGAATGGGGCATGTTTTTATGATTGTGACCTCATTAGGTCACAATCATAAAACCCACCTCATTAGGTGGGTTTTTTGTTTGTTTGTTTGTTTTTGTACATTTAGAGAAAAACAAGCAAATAACCATTTAAACCTTCTGTCTTTGTATTTTCAAGGGAGTAAATGGGAATACATCAAGGATAAAGTGGGATTTCGAGAAATGTAATTTTATTTATATATTTTATAAATCTCACAGCTTCCCTTAAGTTAAAATAAATAAATAAATAAATACTATGAACTTCCCAGTTTATCCCCAAAATTCAGAAAGACCAGGCCATTTGAGCTCTCTAAACGCTATAGGCTTAATTGTAAATACCTCTCCAGAAATGACTTAGATGACATAGACACGTTACTACAAGCTTTCACACAACTGATCATGTTGGTTTTTGGAAATTATATTCACAGGAAATCTAATGTTAGTAATAATCAATTTAATTAATAAATAGACTCACAGATAGAAAATTATAGTATCACCAGCTTCTGCTTCTGTTTTAAAACTGGCTTTGAATTAGCAAAAATATTTTGTCTTGTCATATGACAAAGATCCTGCCTTTTATACAGAGTCACGTTTTCTAAGTGTATCAGGAAGAACAATGCCATTTTTCATCTCTGTGAAATGAAGAAATGGAGGAACAGTAAAGAAAGTGAAAAGACAGCCCGAAATAATCATTGATGCAAACTTTTGAAAAGCCTTGCTATAAGGTTATAAATATGAAGTAGGTTATCCTGGCCCTACTCCCCTTTCATCAGCATTTTTTTGTTGTGAATATTGTTCAAGATATCCCTTTAGAAAGGAGTCAATATGAGACTGCTGAGCTGAGTTAGTTAATTTTGATAAAAAACAAAACAAAACAAAACAAAACAAACAAACAAATAAAAAACAGAAAATCTTGTTCTCTTGCTAGAAGTATGTTATCTTTTATCACTTACTACATCAAAATTTGTCTTTTATATTCAGAAAATTTACTATTTTCACAGACGGTCCAGATGGTAAAGTTATTTTCTCTAGGACTTGGAAAAAAAAATAATAATAAAAATAATAATAGTAAAATGGCATGAACAAAGTCTCAGTAAGTGAATTTAAAATTTGAAAAAGGATTTTTGCAGATTGTTTTTCTCCTATACTTGTCCAAATGTCTGGTTCAAATATAAAAAGAAGATAGTCTAGGTTGTGAGTTTAGCATTTGCATTTTAAATGTACCAGTAAATGGTGGCTAACGGGCCCCAGGGGTCATCCTTTTATGCAGGAGAAACATATGGCTTATTTCATCTTAAAAATAAATAAATAAATAAATATCTTTTCCTAGTTTAAGAAGTACATCAAAAGTGCATTCCCCATGCCTGTCTCTTTGGGGTACTGAGATCAATGTTCTTGCATAGTTCTTCCATAGTAAATGTTTTTGTTTGTTTGTTTGTTTGTTTGTTTTTGTTTTGTTTTGTTTTTTGTTTGTTTGTTTGTTTTGTTTTGTTGTTGTTTTTTTAATTCCATGTATTGTAGACAGCTGAACATCTGATAGGAAACAGAGGTTCTCTAGCACTTTTCTAATAGTGTCATGTCATTTCCTTTCATTAAATTTCAAATGTATGACTGTTTTCATTTTTTCTTTATGGCACATCAGAATAAATATTTCTTTATAATTTGATGTGATTAGTAGACTGCCATAGCCCATGTTTCTATTATGAGCATTTAATATCTTTTTATGGCACTACATACAAACAGTGGACTTTGCCATCACAATATTGATAGCAATAAAATGTCTTAAAATGACACTGTATGACTACCATATCATATACTAAAATCTTTTCTGGTAGCATTTCTTTTCTAAATAAATACACTTTTCAGCATGTAAATGTTTACCTGTCACCATTTATCACAATCATTTTAATAGCATCTCTGGTTGACCTGATCATCTGGACTGTCTACTGCAAATCTTTTACTATTTTGCAGCCCATTAATTTCACAGATTTTAATTGTGTGTACTTTTGACAGCTTTAATTTTCTTAGTATCCCAGAGAGATCTTATCAAAATATGGCAATTTTTTTAAATTAATGCTGCAACTGGTGCATTAGGTGGGACTGCTGAGCTGGGGAGAGATGAGAAAAAAGAGAAAAAAAAAAAAAAAAAAGAGAAAAAAAAATAATAAAGAGGTTAGGAAGTTATCATTTGAGTCTGAATGCAATCTTAGGGTTAAATGGTAACATTAAGAATAGCCTTCAGAAAGAGATAACAAACACTTGGGATTAGCCTCCATGACACTACTGTGCAAACATATCTCTTCAGATACAGTTCTGTTATAAACGGCTCAGTCTTCAAAATAGGACTATAATCAAAGTTTACAATTTATTAAAGGAATAGAGGTAAGCAGACAGCGCTGGGTGTGCCAGGAGTCTCTGCTCCACCAAGACGCACACCAGTTACATCAAGCAGCTGATTTTTATGCTCCTAGGCTGATACATATTCATTACTACTTCTAAAAAAAAAACAGGGTTATTATAATTAGTTTCCAGAATCCAAACCCTCCTACTGGAGCATGCGTATCAGTCTCTGGTGGTCCCTCTGGGGGTCTCTTCTGCTGAAGGCTCACAGTCTTCCTCCCTCTTGTCCTTCTCCTTTGTCCAACTTGGCTGTATGTCAGAGACTTGTGCAGCATCCCCTGCAAGCTTTGTCTTTTAGTCGTTCTTCTGCTTTCCCCATCTCCTTAATCTCCTGGCCAGATATCAGAGACTTGCATAGTGTCCCATGCAATAGTCATAATAGTTAGCAGTTATTCTGAAACCCCCCAGATATCAGAGACTTCAAGGAAAAGCCTACAAATACATTTCCCTTCAAGCTCTCTCTGTTGACACGAATTGCTAAACCATTCCTTGCAAGATACAAGAACTATGTACATTAACCACCCTGTTTTTCTTAGACTTGTGGTTATACAAGGGTATGTAAGACAGAAGGTCACATTCATCATACCATGCAGCCCTAGCATTGTTCCATACTGACACGAATCAGATGAGCACATTTCACAGTTCCTCTGTGACTATTTCTCTCTCGATGTGTTGTAGATGAAGTAATTTAGTATAACTACAGCATAGGGCTAGCTCATCTAAGCAAGACAAAAATAAGCTAGAGATTGCTTCCTGTATTTTCCTCTTGTTCCTAGTCACTGTCTGTTTCATTAAAAACATCCATGAGGTTCATTTGAGCTGTTCTCTTTAAAGAGTTATAGTCCAAGTCATCCTCCATTTTTGGGGCTATGAGGGAATAAGGAAACGCACAACATTTTATTTTATTTTTTTATTTTCAGAACTAACAACTTTCAAACTTTTAAAAGGAGCAGTATAATACCTTTCCTGAGGAGAGGAAATGAGCATTATTAAAATCAGGTTATATATATGTGGTTTTCACATTAATCTATTAAAAGTCAGTTTCTTTCATACTATTTTGTACAGGTAACACAGAGTTCTCCCACATCACAGGGGCAAATTAAAGACAAAACAATGCTTACTGAAGACTTTTGTTTTTGCCCTGTCATGTTGTTTTAATTTCTTTGTCACTGGGAAGCTTTGTCTTAATTTTTCTTGAGAGCCTATAACCTCCCAGTTCCCTTTTTGACATCCCTGTTATTTTTCTGCCAGTGCAGTTTAATGCCCATAGTTACTGGAGCTTTAAAGTCATCAGGTGACAAGCTGGTGTTTGAGATATACGTGTGAACTGCAAGGAAGGAGAAAAGCTTTTAGTTCAAAGGAAACAGAAAACAAATGCACTGTTAATCAAGAACAGTTTAAAAAGCAAGCTCTGTGTATGCAATGTAAGAGAATAGAGGCATACATAGAGGCCCCCGTTATAGAGGCAACTGTGTCAATTTGTTTTATTAAACAAATGTACCCAAAAATTTTCCTCCTAGTTTAATAAATACAATAAAAAAAAAAAAAATCAAGTTTCACAGTTCTTTATTTGAAATTAAAGACAGTTTATAGTATACCACTCAGAAATGTGTTAAAGATACGAGTGAGGGATTCCAAATCTACTGACTTTTTAAAGCATGAAAAGGTATTAAAAAGCAAGAGTACACTCAAAACTGCATAAACTTTCTCTAAAAATATCAATGGTTTATTGCTTGTGTAAAATGGAAGACACGTTTTTAATTGAACAAGCTGTCAATCCACCATGGTGTCATATTCTAGACTGAAAGTTCACTGGAGAATTACATCATCCCATTTCACATGTGCTGCTTGTGTTCTTCCTGTACATCTATTCCAAACACATTGACCTTCTTAACTACATGGTAATAGATTTCCATTAAGAGATAACATGTAAGGTGAAATATATTCTCTTTCTACAGGTAGATTTCCTTTGGATACACAATATGCTTTAAAATAGAATGTGCAGTTACTCAGTCTTCCTGACAGTAATATAGAATTAAGTTCACATGATATATCTAAACCTCAAACTCCCATCAAACAATTGTATTCCTTTTTGGCTGACATAAAAAAACTTCAGAAAATCCCTTCATATTATGGCACGTCCTTTTAGTTAGTTAGTTAATTAGATTATTTTAGATCAGGAGAGGCTGGACCAATGGGCTGAGGTCAACTGTATGAAGTTCAACAAGGCCAAGTGCTGAGTTTCACACTTGGGGTACAACAACCCCAACAAGCACTACAGGCTAGAAGATGAGTGGTTGGAAAGCTGCCTGGCAGAGAAGGGCCTGGGAGTACTGGTTGATAGTCGGCTGAATATGAGCCAGCAGTGTGCTCAGGTGGATAAAAAGGCCAACAGTATCCTGGCTTGCATAAGAAGCAATGTGGCCAGCAGGACTAGGAAAATGATTGTCCCACTGTAATTGGCACTGGTGAGGCTGCACCTCAAGGACTGTGTTCAGTTTTGGGCCCCTCACTACAAGCAGGACATCAAGGTGCTCGAGTGAGTCCAGAGAAGGGCTGCAAAGCTGGTGAGGGGTCTGGAGAATGTCTTACGAAGAGCAGCTGAGGGAGCTGGGGTTATTCAGTCTGGACAAGAAGAGGCTCAGGGGCGACCTTATTGCTCTCTACAGCTACCCTAAAGAAGGTAGGGATTGGTCTACATGTATTCTCATACATGCCTGGTGATAGGACAAGGAGGAATGGGCTAAAGTTGTGCCAGGGGAGGTTTAGGTTGGATATCAGGAAAAACTTCTTTACCAAAAGGGTTGTTAGGTATTGGAATGGGCTGCCCAGGGAAGTGGTTGAGATCCTTGGAGGTCTTTAAAAGATGTTTAGATTTAGAGAGTGGTGATATGGTTTAGTGGGGGACTTGTTAGTGTTAGGTCAGAAACTGGACTTGGAGTCTAGGTTGGACTCTTCCAACCTAGATGATTCTGTGATTCTGTGATTTTTAGTAGGCTAATCAAATTTAAATTCCTGTTTTTCCTATAAGGCAGGTAAGTATCCTAATTCTGGAAGTAAACAAGAATAAAAAAATACACTTCCTAGATGATCCTAAAATCTCATGCAAAGTTGCTAGGCTGTTTTCAATCAAAATCATTAGAAGAATTTAGCCTATAGTCAGAAATATTTTCTGATCATAAGAGTTATATTTTTCCTTGAACAACTGTTTAACTGGAAAAAGACATAACGTTATGGATAGCTTTCCAGATGGCTGCATTTATAGGAAAGAGGGAAGAAGATTGTCTATCCAAAATGATGCTAGCATAATTCATAAACGAAACTAAATAGGTTAATGTCATAAGGCCACTGATTAGATTTTCCAGTGCATATTGTGTATAGATGAAGCAAGGATACCAGACAGAGGTCTAACTGATATAGATACTTTGATATTTTAAATTTCCACTAAGGCAACTACTGTGTTGTTAATATCTTTGCTGCCATTAAGATTTGTATCTTTCACTTAAATTATTTTAATCTGCAATAATTAATTAATTATTTAATTAAAATAATAAATAATTTTAATCTGAAAATGTTTATTTAAAAGTTAGTAGGATGTGCTGTTTTATTCTTTTTTTCCCTTTGGATTTTTATTTTTCTTTTCCCTTTATTTTAAATACTCTAGAGTTCTGGAAACTTGAAGAAAGTTCTAGAAAAGAAACAGGATTTTAGAGGCAGTTATTCTGGAGTCATGCTCTTCTACTCATACACTACCTTTTCTTGTTCCATTCCAGATAAAAATATTTTTTCTCTGGTACTTTATATCATTGATGGATGACAGAAATAGGTTAAAAATGTAAACATATCAGTGTCACAGAAATATTTTGACAACTACATGGCTAGTTATGGTTAAATTAATACTATTAAGGAACTTTATTCATGTGCTTTCATTCAAACTGGTCTGTATTTTAGTAACTTTCATAAATACTAATGGAATGCATGAAAGCAGAGTATAAATAGTCACATTTCTAATTTAAATATCATAGCAACATCCCAGTTGTTGCCATCAACTATAAAGTATATACCTATTTGAAATACATCACTATATAGATACATATAGGAACTTGCTAAAGCAGATTTCTTCTCCATGGAAAATTCCAGAATACTTCAGCAGCCTCTGTCTTTAATTACATGGCCTCATTGCTTAGACACATTTATTCCTCTTGTTTGGCCTAGATCAGAACCTGAGGTTGTGTTCACTGACAATAATGAGTCACTAGTTCTTGAGCCAGTTCAAACTTTGTAGTGAAATAATAATTGCCTCCTGATTCAAAATACTATTACAAGGCTATCCTTGAGATTAGAAGAAGTGTTGGAAAAGAAAGGGGAAGAAGAAGAAGAAGAAGAAGAAGGAGAAGGAGAAGAAGGAGAAGGAGAAGGAGAAGGAGAAGGAGAAGGAGGAGAAGGAGAAGGAGAAGGAGAAGGAGAAGGAGAAGGAGAAGGAGAAGGAGAAGGAGAAGGAGAAGGAGAAGGAGAAGAGGAGAGGAGAGGAGAGGAGAGGAGAGGAGAGGAGAGGAGAGGAGAGGAGAGGAGAGGAGAGGAGAGGAGAGGAGAGGAGAGGAGGGGAGGGGAGGGGAGGGGAGGGGAGGGGAGGGGAGGGGAGGGGAGGGGAGGGGAGGGGAGGGGAGGGGGAGAGGAGAGGAGAGGAGAGAAGAGAAGAGAAGAAGGAGAAGAGAAAGAGAAGAGAGAGAGAAGAGAAGAGAAGAGAAGAGAAGAGAAGAGAAGAGAAGAGAAGAGAAGAGAAGAGGAAGAGAAGAGAAGAGAAGAGAAGAGAAGAGAAGAGAAGAGAAGAGAAGAGAAGAGAAGAGAAGAGAAGAGAAGAGAAGAGAGAGAAGAGAAGAGAAGAGAAGAGAAGAGAAGAGAATAGAAGAGAAGAGAAGAGAAGAGAAGAGAAGAGGAAAGAAAAGAAAGGAAAAGAAAGGAAAAGAAAAGAAAAAAGAAAAGAGGATGCAAGCTAAAAGGATGCAAAACCAGCAAGATCTGTCAAAACATATTACTGAATATAATTACTGATATTTATATTTTTGATAATAGAAAAAGTAACTGAAAAAAACAAAAAACCTCCTTTTGCTGTATCTATAATTGGACCAAAATTATCAAGAATATATTCATGACTCTGAATTTATAATTTCTTGACTAGGCAGTTCCAGTCAAAGAATACTTCAATGAGTAAAGTATCTAATATAACTCTTGTACTTGCAAATAGTTACCTACAGTCAACACATACATTTGGTTCTGTGCAAAACAAAGGGAACACATTTTTGTTGATAAACAAGAAAATATTGATTATTTACAAAGCAAGGTTGGAAATTTAATTTATAATGACACTGTTTTTGCAGAACAAGAACTCTCCAGAGAGAAGTATTAGAGTCTGGTAAAAACTCTTCAGTCTTCAGACTTTGGCAATTAAGCATATCATTTTTGCTGGTATTCTGGTATATATGCTATTGAAAAATCTTCCGTAACAGATCCAAAGAGGTAACTGAATTGTGCATAGAAGGTCTATGTACGTTTTCCACTGCTCATATTCTGGCTAAACAGTGGCACAAATGTGATTTGATTTTTTTTACCTGATTGGAGATTTTATACTGTTGTCTGCCGTTAGCCATTGCTTTAAGAATTCTCCAGAATTCTTAAAAGCTACTTTGGATGACAGAGCATAATGGGAAAAACAAGAAAACAGACAACAGCAGCAGCTCTCTGATTACAGAATTTTCAGAGGGTAAAAGATTAGAAGCCTTTTTTCTTAACCAGCTTACCCTTACCATAGTTTTCTTTAATGTAAATAGGTGCTTCTCATTTTAAATCAAAATAATTTACTTACATTGACTATTTGTGAGCCTTTTGAATAAGTCAAATTGCACAAAATGCTAATTGCCTAAAATGGGTGTTTATTTAATGGGTGAATTTTAACTTCATTATTTTTTATTTATTTTACATACCTTTGAAGCATTTTTAAAAATCTAATATTTTATATATTAATGACAGATGTCTTTGTATCAAAAACATGAAGACATTTAATGTCAATATATGTATTGCTGTTTTTTGACAGATGCAGTTAATAGCTTTATTTAAAATTTATTCCACTTTTATTTATTCCACTTAAATCTTCCAATAACAAAGAAAGCAATTAGACTTAGTCTAAAAATCTTATTAATCTGTAATGGGCTAAATTAGATGTTGTTTCTCTCTCATTATCTGTTTTACGTAAAATATTCAACACAAGAATAGTTGAAATCAGTCATTATGTTTTAAACTGAAATGCAAAAATTTGGATTTTTCCAAACACTGATGATATATTTAAAGACATTGCTTTTCTGATGAAACCTCATTACTAATTCACTGCTAATCTACATGTAAATTCAGCATTAATATTATTATTATTAATGTAGTTCTGGAGGGGGGTAGGTGGGACTTTTTTATTATTTCTATTGAAATGGTCAATAGAATTAAAATATTAATGCCTAAAAAATGTAAACTATGGGGAAAGTAACAATGCAGGGATCATTGTGTTAACTAATAATAACAATAACGATAACGATAACAATAACAACAACGACAGCAAAAATATTTATCTATAATAACTATAATAAAATAAAAATATAATAATAATAATAATAATAATAATAATAATAATAATAATAATAATAATAATAATGTGCATGACATTCAGGATGAGTTTTAATTGACCTTACTGTAAACGTTATAAAAAATTGCATGTGGGTGGGTTTCCTTAACTAGCAACAAACAGTAGTAGGCACTTTTAGAACATACTTTATCTCACTTTAAAACAAACCAACCAACAGATAAATAAATTAGGTGAAGCAGCTTGAAGAAAAGACTAAGAACACTGAATCTGAGATGACAGCTAACTATTGATAAGAAATTTCAAGACATGTGCCAAAATTTTGAAAAGTCAGCATCTCTGGGCTAGAAAGACAAACCAATTAAACGAAATCAGAGGCACCTTTTAGAATATTTCCTTCCAAACTTTTATGAGGTAAAACATGCTTTCTCTTGCATACTAGTTTTGTTCCACCAACCTAATTACAGACCATATGGGCCATGAAGCTGTTGACTCCACCATTATCTCCACCTATGCATTTTGCTTTGCATTAGAAAAGCATTAAAATGATCAAGCAAAATGACTATAATTTCTCCTTCTCTTACACATGCTATGCAGAGACTGTGGATGACCTTTCCTGTCCTTTGCAAAACACCAGACAGAAACCAGGACATAGTATTTAGCTGATTTCATTATATGGTACTAGAAAAGTCTGAGTCTGAGCTCTCAGCACTTGCAAGACTATGGATTCTTGAAGACAACTAAAGTTTTGGTAATAGAAGACAATTAATTTTTAAAATATCCTACTGATTACTATGAATGTTTCTGAAATAATAACATAAAAAAAAATAACACTGCAAAATTTTCCAGGTTTGACATTTTTTTTTATTATTATTATTATTTTTTTTTTTTACAAGAAGTCTAAGTCAAAGGAAAGTCTTACTTCTTGAGAACACATGCAATCCTTTTTGGATATATAAAGTATAACACACGGATGATGCAAATCGACATATTCCCAGTGAAATAAACAGTATTGCTCTACTTAAAAACAGCTGTAGTTTTGCCCCTTAACTAAAATATCCTCCGAATTTGGCACTTTTTGAGGAATTTGTATTATTATTTTTTTTTACTTATTAAAATTATGTTTTATAATATAAAGATACTATGCATATATTAAGAGTATTTATAAACTGCTTTTGGAATAGAGTCTGCTGCCTTACTGCAAGAAAATGATTTTCAAAAGAAACAGGAAATATAATATGACAACACAGCAGTCAACACAGAATGTCAGTTTAATGTCTCAACCACAGCAAATGTGATAGAAGCTTAACTCAAAAAGAATTAAGAAAAAAGAACAAAAACAACAAAACAGAAAGCTAAGAATCTTACCGTTATTGGAAAGTTGTTGTGATAAATGACTAGAGAAACTGAGCAGGATGGTAAAATTGTATAATTTTTTTTATTTTCTCTCAAGACTTCTCTCATTTTTTTAAAATCAATTTAGATTCCCTTCCTGATGGCCTGAATCAGCATTTAGTTATAATTACTCATTATAAATTATAAATATAGAGTTAGCAGAAAGTCAGTTGAACACAATTAATTTAATTTTTCTCACTTTCTCTTTAATCACTAGGCTAAAAAATGTGGGTAAGAAATCCTAAAAATCAGTACAAAATAGTAGCTTGTATTTATTTTTTTCTCTCTCTTTTGAAAAGTTACATACATCAGTAAATACATGTTTGGGAGTCTAATTTTTATTCTAAAATCATCTTGACTTATCTAAACTTGTAGTGCCTTAGTTGGAATGCAGCATTTTTCCAACTTACAACGGCATTTGACCTGAAAACTTCTGAACATGCCACAGTTTCATTCTGAGTCTAAGTAAGCAAAAGAGAAGAAAAAAAAAGCTAAGGGGATAAAACAGAACAGAGACGATGAAGAAGAACAGAACAGGGGGTGGGGACAGAACAAAGAGAAAGAGGACACTACTCCTGCCTTCCCTGGGACATATTATTTTTAAATGAGGGTGACAAAGAGGGGACCAGGAAGACCTAGAGAGGAGCAAAATGAAAGAAAGGAATAAATAAGTACTAAAAGAAGGAGGGACAAGAATCAAGAAAAGTTAGTAAAGGTCAAGTTTTCCCTACATAATAACTAACAAAACTAACAAAGACTGCTGAATATGCTTCAAGTTAAAATTCACATATACATCACTATTAGTAAGCTAAGTATATATGGGACTGTTCACTAATACTGATGCTGTATGGCATGAATTGGATCAAATCCAGACTTATACTCCCTTACCTTCCAAGATACAGTAGCAACATACAAATTGCCTATTAGGAATGCATCCTTACTTGCATTCATTTTGAAATGGTGCCTGCAAACCATCAGGAACATTTACATGAACAATTCAGCATTTTCTTAATAATTTAATGATAAAGATAGCAGCTCCACATCCTATAATGTTCCTTGGTACCATTTCATTTACCAGTACAAATTCAGCTACGTTATCTATGAGATTCTCTTCACAATAAAAGTACCATGAGGCAGATAAAGACCTTCATCCATGAATCAGTGAACATTCATACATCTGTAGTTTTCCTGTACATGTAATACATGTATTACAATACATGTAGGTATTGCTAATATCTGCAGTTATGTGAACAGGTTTATTTAATAACTTTAAAAGCTAAGATTTATATTCTGCCCTCAGTTACAAATTTCATACAATGAATATTTGTTCTATGTATGAGAAATGATAAATATTAGTTTTCATAGTTTGAAATAAAATTGTCTTACATACTAAAATACTGTGACTACTGAGGAAAAAAAATAAAATCTCTCATGAGGAAATATGTTTTTCACAGTCTACCACAACAGTTAAAAGTGAATCTCCCCAAAATAGCAAAGTCATATTATGGAAGACTTAATGTAATATTTGATAAAATAAAACTAGTTTTCATCTCTATCTTAGATTAAATGAGATTTATTTCATCTATAGCTCACCAAAATATACAGTGACATAGGTGAAATTAGCTACTTATGCATTATTATTTCCCTACATTACTCAACTTTACAATAAATTCTAAGCAACAATTTCCAATGCCTGGACAGACACTTCATTGATTTCCCTGGAGCTCTGTGTTAGTGTGCCTTGAGAATTATTTCCCTATACAACTGTGTATTTATTGCAGGATCAAGACGTATCTCAGTGTTACCTGTCTTCAGGTTCTAAAATTACTGGTCACTTCTCCATTTTTTAAATTATTTCCCATAGGGGTTTCCTCCAGTAGCATAAGATTTCAACCAGATTACATTGTAGATAATTTAGGGCTACAAATGAACAAATATTTCTGAAGTAGAAACTAAAGGTGAACTACCAAAGTCTCAACTCTGAATTAGTGTTCTTTCAGGCATTATGAAATAACTGAGTTATTGGAATAGACAATATTTCATTCACAATACGTTTTCTAACTTAAAAAATGAAACATGATAGTCAACAAAACTGTATAAAAATTGAAGCAATCAGAAGACATCTTTTAAAAATCCTACATGTGGAACAAGAAAAATAAGCACTGCTAAAGAAAGAAACCAAGAAAATAAGGCTAAGTCCCTATTTTTATCATTTCCATCTTAGAGACCTTTTAATTTTAGATATTCACCAATTGCTCAAATTCTGGAATTTATTCTTGTATCTATGGAAACTATAAGCATGTTTTTTATCTGAATCTGATTTTTGCACTTCTGGGACATTGCACATTAGGATTTTTCATACTTTCTACAGCCATCATAAGGTATATGAGATATGGTTATGTAAAACCAGGTTAAGGACTTGGATAAAGATTCTTCAAAGGGTTAAAAAATATGTTCTTATCACCCAGGTTTAGACAGAAAGCTATGACTGCACCAAATTCATAGGGAAACTCTTCAGTGAAAACATAGCTGTCACTACCTGTTCAGCCACTTCTTTGACACTGTAAACTTTCACTTTCTATTAGATATCTAAACTGGCAGTTGAAAAAGGCCTGCAATTTAGACTTTGCAATGAACCAATGAAAGTTCAAAGCACAACGCAACAAGCTCAGTTTCAGATGACAGTTTCTACCGTGAGAGCTCCATGAAGGAAGTTGCACACAGAATAAAAAAAGGAGAAGATACATCTCTTGTAAATTCTAGTTTGTCCATTTCCCCTATACCTCCACCTCCAAGATTGCTTTCTGCAAAGCACAACTCAAGGAGACTGATATGCACATTGCAGCCTGTTTGGATAGAGAGGATGTATATCATTTCTGTAGAAGTCCACATCAAAAACAAATACTAGCAAATTTTTGTAGAGATATGTAGGCCCTCAAAGCAAAACCTAATACATTTAACCATTCTGCAACTGGTACAATATGCTAATTCCATTAGCAGGCAGAGGAGATAGGTCTTATTTTGACAAGTTTCATTACTGCTGTGGGAAATCAACTCTACAGAAACATAGTATTTATATGTTAAAGGCACACATACACTAAAGCTGCTGTTAACGACCATATTGTAATGTAGTGTGGTAATAAAACACAAGTAAATATGGATACCTCTGAGAGTTTACCACTACAGCACAAAACTTCTCTGACTGCTTTTACAGACCAAGTAGACCTCTATATTTGGTATAGAAGTTTATACCAAGTATATAAGAAGAAGGAGGCTTGTCCAATTTTTGTCTCTACAAGTAAATTGATAAGGAAAAGACCTGTACCCTTCCATTCCACTTTGACAGAGAAATGATTAGGCCATCAAAGTGATATGTGGGTGCCAGCATAGAGGTTGTAAAGGAATAGAAAACTGCTACAAACTATATGCACTTGCATGTGATACAATCTAAAATTATTCTAATGATATGGATCATTTAAAGTTCTTTATTTTGTCATTACTGAAAAAAATACTGTAGTCTGCTCTGTTAGCATTAGCAAAAAATAACTTGAAAAGATGCAAGGACTTTTAGAAATATCTGCATATTTTGATCAAATTCATAGCTATCATTAAAACCGCTGACATTACTTAGCTGAAGACTATGATGAAGTAAGACCTGTTCCAGCTACTGTTAGTTCTCGATATTTGCTAAGACACACAAAAAGATGAATATCTATCTTTGAGGCAAATATACACTTTTCTTCAGAAGCTACTCAATGTTTTAATCAGACACAAAATTGCTCTAACATATTCTGATAATAAGCTCATGTAACAAAAAAGAATGGTAAAGTGTGTCTAAGCAAATGTTTGCATAGTTTTTGCAGCAATATATAGCAAACACAGTGATGCCAGCTTTGGTTTCAAAAGAGAAAGTACATTTATATACAGCTATTTAAGTAAAACAACAAAATGTTGGACCATAAGACTAAAAACAACATGAGTAAATAGAAAATAAAATGCTGCTACCTGAAAAAAAAAAAAAAAGAAAAAGGCAGAAAACATGGCATGGAGATATTTTGGAATGGACATGAAAGACGTAACAGCCTTCCTTACATAAAAATGGGAGACTTTGTTAATTTGAAACTGACCATTTATAAACCTCATTTAATACAGAACAAAAAATAGACACGTCACCAAAAAACAATGTGATATAAAGACCCAGCCAGTGTTGTCCTTTCCTACTGTTGAATATTGAAGATCCTGTACTCCTTATAAAGAAAACAACTATATTTCATATTAAGCTTCAGTAAAGAAGCTTCCTTCATTCTTCTCAATCAGGCCAGCTCATGCATTTTCAATTTCTTTGTGTGAATGACCTTTCAAGCTCTGTACATTGATGATAAACCTCACAGTAGCCCATCTTTCCTACTAATGATGCCTTAGGCAAGGCCTGTGTGGACAAAAAGAAAGGTTTAAAATACTTAATACAATTTCCTAAGTTTTCTTATCTCTTCCCTTAACTACTTAACTACTCTCTTCCCTTAAAAACTTAGGGCTTGCAAACATACTATGCTAACAAACAATACTGAAATAAGTATATAAGCAACAAACAACTTAAAATTAAATTTGCAATATCAAGTGTTAAGTACTCAGGTTATCTAAACAGAATTTAGAACAATCAACTAAAATATTTGTCTGCTTTATTTTAATGAAAATAAATGTCTGAAGATGTTGTTCTGTTCTCAAAGTCTTTAATTTTATCTTTGATCAAAACCAAAGACAATATATTTAGTGGATATTTTCTTTTGATTTAGATTTTAAGCTGTATTCTGCAACATGATCTAGATGTATCAGTTTGTTTACATGTTTATTTATTTATTTATGTTTACAATCCCACACTTGAGTGAAAAAAAAATAATAATAATAAAAAAAAAGAAGGAAATAAAAATCAAGAACAAAGGTAGTTATTCAGTAGTTCCACTTCTATATTTACAGAAAGCTAGCCTTAGTTCCTCCTCCATACCTTTTTCTCAGTGAGGCAGAAATCTCTCTAGTTTTGTATTCTTCCTTTAAATTAACATGTATTTCAGTATTTGTATATACATTTCAAGTTTTATTAGTTAATAGTTCAGCTTATAGTTAAATATCCATGACCACAACAATTTAGTGTGAATTCCCACATCAGCAACACATTTTAAAGGCACATACAGTTCACAGTTCTCTGAATACCTCCTGAGTAGTTTTATATTGTAGTTTCAGGAAAGTAGGAGTTGAGCTGACATTTGATCAGCAGATGATGTATTCAGCAGCCTGCAATATGTATTTAAGACTTACAAAGATTCTTGGAATAAACACTGTAACTTTTATTTTTAAACTCTCTCATCTTTTCCATTTTGGAACAAAATTCCATCAGAGGAGATTCAAAATATTATATGTGGAACTGCAGACTTTGACTGAAAGCCCATTCATTGTGGAGATATCTTCAGGATTCAGTGAGGATGACCAGATACTGCGAAACCTCTGTGAACCTATTGATATCTTCCACACATTCAGTCTCTCTTGCAGGAATTAACATATATTCCACAACCATAAGCAGCATTTTCTAGAGAAGATTGCAAACCTAAGATCTCCTAGTAGTAAAAGGCTTTTCAATTGTGTTATTAGAAGAAGCAGTGGTGCTTTGGGGAATTCACTGTCATGATTTGGGATCATGTATTTTGTGAAGAAATGTCAAAGCATCACCATTCAGCAGTAATTTCATTATTTTCTTAAATGGTAGAGTTTTTTCTTTGTGGTAGAGTTTTGTAGAAAGGCACTTCTACTTGAGGCAGAAGACAGAGAATAGAGCTTAGTGGTTATTTTGGGCTTGAGTAGGGCACAACATCACACCATTTTAGAAAACAGAAACAAAACAGAAAAATAAAGATGACAGATGACATGCACAAGGAAAGACATTAAAGCTAGTAGATGAAGGAGATGATAAAATAGAAATTTAACCTAGGAGCCTGTATCACGTTTTGGTGTTTCCTAGGAAGATTTCCCAGTGACTGACATTAGCAAATGTGAGTAAAGAATGTGCCAAGGCCCTGATGTCTTGAATGTAGTTAGGTGTCATTTTTTTTTATTATTATTATTTTTTTAATGTAGTGAATGATCCTTCACTGCAGAAGACTAATTTTAACAAGGTTAACAGGTTCTTTGCCTGCTAAATGTTCAAGTCGTCATCTTGCTAAAGGAGAAAATGAATGCTGTTTTCCAATACATGGAATAATAAAATAACATAAAATAACATTAAAATAAAATAACATAAAATAACATTAAAATAAAATAAAATAAAATAAAATAAAATAAAATAAAATAAAATAAAATAAAATAAAATAAAATAAAATAAAATAAAATAAAATAATAAAATAAAATAAAAATATTTTTAAAAACTACTTTAAAATATACACTAGTTAAGAGTCATGTTATATAAAGTTCTCCTCAGTTTACAGCAATAATAATAATAATAATAAAAATAAAATGAGGAGCAAGGATGCATAAATTCAATATATTCTTACAAACTAGGGGTATGTTAGATTTGCCTTGTTAAATATTTCTTAAGCAATTTTTAATTGACAACATATGTTGAACATCACATACCAATGTGTTCAAAGCACTTTACATCTGTCATAACCTCCTGAAGCTAATTCCTCTTTAATGTGCTTGCTTTCTTTGTATTGCTGCAGGCTTTGTTTCTGTTTACTGTCTTCCAAAAAGAATGGAAAAAAATACAAGTTAGCTGTCAGTGAGAACAGGTTTATTTTGCAAAGATTTTACTTCTATTAATCTTTTGACTGACTATCTGCTAAGACACTATTATTACTAGGGAGAACGACTTATACAGGAAGAAAAATCAAATTCCATTTCTTTTGAGCTGAATTGTGTACTTTTCTTGAGTTTCCAGAAATGTGATTTCAGATCTCACAGGAATTTCACCATTGTTTTGTTTTTGTTTTACTGAATAAATAAATACATAAAATGTAAAAATGAACAATTTTATCTCATATTTTTTTCCAGTAATATTTATTTTTTTCCGGTAATATATATATATATATATATATAGAGAGAGAGAGAGAGAGTATGAAATTTAGCTACCTACTATTTTTGTGACTTTATAGTACCCTAGAGATGGGCTTTAGATTCTGTCTGTTCAACTTTATACTAAGTTGTTGTGCAGGTTAGTCAAATCACTTACTCATACCACTACTTCCTGGTTTGGAAAAAATAATAATAATTAAAAAAAAAAAAAAAAGAATAAAAAAGAATATAATGTAATATTAATAATAATAATAATAAAAGAATAAAACAATTACTATACTCCTATATATATTACTTTTGAGATCTATGCAGGAAAAATGAAGTAAAGTGTCAAGTTTATTATAAGGAGAATTTTCTCTATTTCTAAATTTGCTTATAAAAATCATCACAGGATATGGTGCAAAAGACTATATTTTCTAAGTTAAGGAACAGAAGGCATATACTTACAAAAGCCAGCATGTGAGGGAAAGTTCACACACGAAATAGCTTTCTTACAGCAGTTTGAGCTGTACATAAAATAAGGCATTAGAAAAATCAATCTAATTATTTTTTAATTACTTTGGGGGTGAGGCAACTATCAGGGTGGATGAGACATTTTAGTCTATGAGATATTTCAAAAAATCTATCAGTCTAAGACTCCAAACTGGGGAAGAGGGAGCAGCTAACCTAGTAGCAGTCTTACATTCCAACATCTTGGAATTTATAAAACATTGGGAAATAGAAATGAATTGGCCGTTGTAATGTGAAGAATCCAAGGAACCTGGAAATTTCAAGAGTTCTGTTCCACACCAACCTTGCTGGGAAGCAGTTACATGTAGACAGTAAACTTGGAAGTCATTCTGTCTTAGACAAACTCTAAGATAGTCAGGTAGGCACACTGCCAAGGAGTCAAGGAAATGAAGTTAGCTTTCACGATCAGATAAGGTTCCACTGAAATCAGCAAGCAATGTGATCTCAATAAACTGTCATTTTCTGACAGGCAAAACTCCACTGAAAATGTCCTGAGCAGACACACACACACACACACACACACACACACAAAAGTAATGTTGAAAATGTACTTCAGTTGAGACCATCCGATATCCTAGATCAAGACAGTTTATACATAGGCTTTAAGCAACTGCCTAAAAATTGCAATTTGTATGCTGTATTATGTGCTGATATGTCAGAACATACATGTAATGTTAGAATGGAATCATAGAATGGCTTGGATTGAAAGGGACCTTAAAGGTCATCTAGTTCCACACACACACACTCCTGCCATGGGCTGGGAAGCATTGGGTACATCCTGGTACATTCTGGGCAATGAACCAGAATTTCAGAAAGTGAGAAACAACAAGAAGTCCGCCTTGCATAACTTAGTTTTCTCATCTACTCTTTTCACATTGGTAAGTTGTTTAGATACCTTAAGAAACAGAAACACCAAATCATAACTAAATTGAAAGAAAATAACATAAAAATTCTGTTTTATACCTAGCTTAACTTACTATGGAACAGAGCCATCTATTTATTATCTTTTTTTTTTTTTTTCCCCTTATGGAAATTATGAAAATTATTGAAATCCCCATGTAAATATTTCCTATGCTATGCAGCAGATTAGAATTGTATTTCCTGTTAACTCCTAACAACACTAATGAAGCTGCTTGTACTACAAACTGCAAGCACTTCTGACCGGATAGCAGGTTTTGAATATGGTATAAATATTAATTACAATAATTCAGAGACAAGATAAAACAAAACATGATAATCTCTCTCTGAGTGCTTATAGTGCAAAAAATAAAAGTCCTGGTTTACATTCATTTGTTACCTTTCTGCATCAGTTTGAGACAATATTTCTAATGCACTGCAATGTCATCACATGATTACATGTTGACTAAAAGAAAAAAAAAAAAAGGAGGATTTTTCTACTGAAGCTGTACTTTTGCTTGATACTTTCACATGCAAAGTGTTTGCCCAGTCTGTTGGGTTTTCACATTTGCAACAGTTTGTTAATTATTTTTTCTTACATTGTGTTAAAGAGGCAAGAATTCTATCAAGAAAATGTAAGATCTAACATGAATATGGAAATTACTAGTACTGTTCATGTTGTGTATTGTTCTAATTTACCATCTCAGTCTATCTGCAATTTGACAGCAGTTTTTTTTTTTCTCTGAGGTACAAATGAAGTTTGTTAATTTCAGTAGAAGCAGAATTAACTGCGAGAATACTTTTGCCATCATTTTGCTTGCCTTGGTTTCCCTTTCTCTCTACATCTACAAAAAGGAAATAAGGTGTTAAAATTTCATTATTTGATGGGAGGATGTAGATATCTATTTTACTGCATACAGGGTTTTTAGGAATTGAATTTACCTTCCTACCTAAGAAACAGCTCTTTGCTGAAGAAAATAGAATTTTCAAATACCAGACATTTGCTTTAAAATGTGAATCCCCCCCTGGAAAGGAGGAATAGAAAAACATGAATAGAAGTTATATTAAAGAAGAGGGCAGGTGGAAGACTAAGTCTGTAGTTCCACATATATTTTCTTTGGAAGTGAAGTTAAGTTATGAGGTCTTCACTCCCATCTCAAATGCATACACCTTGACGGCTTCCTCCTCCCCCCAACTTCTTCTCATTCACCACTCTCTCTTTTGTGACACTGAAAACATTTGTTATGCCAAGATGTGGAATAGATCCCTGAAACAAACTGTATTAATAAAAAAGTCTCCAAGGTTTGTTATTCACATCAATGATTCAGTTTACAGCACAGCATTACAAGTAGTTGCACTGTGACTTTGAAGTGATGAATTCATGAATTCACTAGGCAGGAATGACTAAGCGGTGTTGGAGAAGTGATCTTTTAAACCAACTTTCCCACTGAACAGTACACAGAACTGCACTCTGAAAAAACATGCAGAAAATAAGGGTTTCTACGTGTTGTATGATGGTTTGTATGCTAAAGGTGAAAGCCTCAGTATAACCTGAATTCAGGTTTCCTTAGTATAATTCTGACTTCAGGACTTCAGTTCAACGTTAGCGGTCCATTAAAATCTGACTTGTTTCATTACGATGATTTGAACATGTTAAATTGTCTTTAACGGTGTTGAGTTCTTGACTGTAACAGTTTAGGTGTCTCTGGTGGGCTACAAAATATATAAGGCTGTTGTGATTCTTTCCCTTCTTAATAGAAATCCCCTGTGGCCCTCATAAGTAACTATATAGAGCACTTCAACCAGAATAAGGTTAAGGGGAGCTGAGTAAAGGTTTTATCCTTGCATAAAATTAAAACAAAAACAAAACAAAACAATAACAACAACAAATTTTTATTGTGTCCAAAATATAAGAGAAATAACTGCTCCAAACCACTAAAAGAACGGTAATGTAACTATAAAGCATTTCACCTTTCTAGCCTTTGCCTTCTTTGCCCTGTTTTATACTATTTGACATCAACAAAACAGAGTCAGATATGAATAGAATTTAATGTACCATGAGTAATGCTAATAGTACTATAACATATAGCCATTATGTTCTTGCTGAAATACAATGCAATTACTATTTCTATTTTATTTTCACTTATTAAAATAAATTAATTCACATTTAATTTACAGATTTATTTCACATCACAACTGTATGCACATATCAATAAAAAAGAAAAAAATCTTAAATTTAGAGATAAGAGTAAAAACCAATTAATTACTTTTATCAAATCAGATATATTTGCAGACGGTGTGTGTATATTTGCAGGTAGGTGTGTTAGCATAAGAGATATCTAAGCAAAGAAAATGACTTTTTTTTTTTTTTTAAAGTTACTTGGGACTTAAAAAAGATTTCATACGTGTACAAAATATTGCTTAACAAGAGCAAAAGCTTTAAATGTTCCGCTGTTTCTATTGTTGCTTTCCACTGTCCACTGAGCTTACTTTCTCGTGTCTCTTATCAAAAATGGCAAACATTAGTTCTCATTAAGGTCACATAAGGAAGCCCAACAATTCTGTTTTTAATTCACATCAAAACAATGGAGTTTTTGTCTTCAAATTTTTACAAATTATATTTTAAGGTGATTTTAATTTACTGCTTCTAATATGATTTGTATGTGAATTTTTGTGATTTGTTTGAAAAAGATTTGTTTTCATCTTTTCTGCATCACCTAATAACTATTTAACACTAATATGGATATATACATTAAAAAACATGGACGCAATTAACTACCTCAGAATGGTGGTTTGAAATGGTTTGAATTGTGTTTTGAATTCTGATGCATGCTGTGAGAAATGGTTTTAACAGATTTTTTTAAATTATTATTATTATTATTATTTTTAATTTGAGAAACCAGGATTCCATGAAATGCAGCCAAGTACCCATGAGAAAGATTCTGTCTTTCTCTGCTACTTCTGAGACTTTTTAGTCTGGTTCTATAAGAAAACATGCAATATAAATTTGTATCTAGTAGATGTTACCCAGGAAATGCAAATATTTGCTTTGGTAAATACTTTAGGATACAAAAAGTTTTGAGACATATCAACATCTGGCACTGGAGAAGAAGGCAAAGTGCATCAGAAATTACATTTCTGGTTGTCATGAACTTTCATAGGATGTAAAGCAATGCAGAACTGGAAGGATATGTTCTTTTTTTTCTGTTCAAATCTGAATATTTTTTCTAAGTTTAATGATCATAGAGATAAGGAAAAGTATCTTTCTGAAAATAATTTTGTTCAAGCTTGAGAAATATTTAGAAACTATACCCTTCTCATTCAATTTCTCAATTTTTTGAGAAATTTATGAGTCGTTTAAGACACATAATTTTTGTGACAATTGCATATATATGAGGGTGGAGTCACTCATTTGAATTACCTTTTGAAAATAAAAGTGGATAGAATACTGGAGTCCTTTGAGCATAATCAGAAAGGATTTGCTGTCATTTTTGAAAGCTCCTCCTTAAATCAATATGCTTAAGGGCAGTTATCCTTGAGTGCAGATGAACAACAAGACAAAGTTAATGTATCTGTTTAAATTATGAAGAACACAGAATAGGTTACATGAAAAGATGTGTAAATCCTTACATTTTGTTGGTAAGATTTTCTTGTTTTTTTTTTTTTTGTTTGTTTTGTTTTTTTTTTTTTGTTTTTCTGGTTAGTGTGTATTACCTTTGAAGAAAGTATAAAGAATTAGGCAGCTTTCTCATAGAACAGATGTGTTAAAAATGGCTTGTCTTGAAATTCACGTTTTGTTGCTTGGCCATTTTCAAAATGACCACACCTGTACTTATTCTGGATCATTAAAAAAAAAAAAAAAAAAAAAAAAGTGAGAAGTATCTAATTAATTATTTTGGACAGGGACATTGGAGAGAAAGATTCTCTCTTACAGGTTATGATCAAGTTCAGCTTTATTTTATGTTACCATGTAAATTTCATAAGGCCTTTGACACTGCCTTCTGCAAGATCCTCATAATCTTCATAGACAAGTTGTTGATATATGGGCTAAATGGTCAGAAAGTGAGGTGGATTGAAAACTGGCTAAATGGCCAAGCAGTCAGTCAAACAAAGTCAGGTTGGAGCAGTGTACCCCAGAAGTCAATATCAAGCCTACTTCTATTTAACATCTCAGTGATGGGGTAGAGCAAGTCTGCAGATGACACAAAACTGGGGAAGTGGCTGATAAACCAGAGGTCTGTGCTGCCATCCTGAGGGACATTGACTGGATGGAGAAATAGGCTGATGAGTCTCAAAAAGCTCAAAAGAGCAAGGTAGAAAATCCTGCATGTGGAAAGAAACAACCTTAGTCCCTGGTATATGATGGGGTCCACCTAGCCAGAAAGCAACTTTGCATAAAAGAACCTTTAGGGACACCAGTTTGAACATGAGTCAGCAATGGACCCTTGCTACTAAGAAGGTAAACAGAATTCTTGTCTGTATTAGGCAAAGTATCACCAGCAAGTTGAAGTAGGTGATCTTTCTGCTTTACTCAGCATCAATGTGTGGAGTACTGGAGTACTGTGTTTGAGGTTCCTCAGTAGAATTGAGACATGGACATACCAAAGAGCATCCAACAAAAGGGACTCAAAAATGATTAATGGTCTGGAGCCTCTCCTGTGAGAAAAGGCTGAGAACTGAAACTCTTTAGCCTGAAGAAGGATCAGGATAGAGTCAATTTAGGTTGGAAAAGACCCATAACGTCATGAAGTTCAACTATTACCTAACATTACCAAGTCTACTACTATACAATGTCCCTAAGTGCCACATCCATATGTCTCTCCAGGGATGGCAACTGTGACATTTCCCGGGGAGACTGTTCAAATGCCTAACTAGTCTTTCTATTAAGAAATTCCTCCTGACAACTAATCTTACCTGCCACCAAAAAAAAAAAAAAAAAGAGAAAGACCAAAGCCCATATCACTACAATGTCCTTTTCAGAACTTTTCTCCACATTCTCCACAGCCTCCTTTTCTCAAGACTGAACAACCCAAATTCCCTCAGCCACTACTCATATGCCTTGTTTTCTAGTCCCTTCACCAACTTTGATGCTCTTCTCTGACTGCGTTCCAGCTACTCAATGTCTTTCTTGCAGTAAGGGGTCCAAAACTGAACACAATGCTTGAGGTGTGGTCTCATCAGTGCCATGTACAGGGGGACTATAACTTCCCTGGTCCTGCTGGCCATGTTATTCCTGATGCGGGTCAGGATGGTATTGGCCTTCTTGGCCACCTGGGCACACTGATGGCTCACTTTTAATGGCTGTTGACCAGAAGCTGTGGTGGTTTTACCAGCTGGGCAGCTGAGCTCCACCACAACCATTCTCTCACTCCCCTTCCTGAAAGGAAAAGGGGAGGATAAGGGCAGGTAGGTTGCTCACCAACTACCATAATGGGCCAAACAGACTCAACATAGGAAGATTAATATAATTTCAAACAGACTCAACATAGGAAAATTAATATAATTTAATACCTATCACTAGCAGACTACATGTAGAACACTAAAAACTGAAAAGCAAAGTGGCACAGGGGAATGGGGGCTGTGGTCAGTCTGTTACATTTTATCCAACACTCCTTCATGGCCATTCTCTTCCTCTGCTTCAGCATGGGCTCTTTCCACAGGATACTATCCTTCTCAAACCAATCCTGTGTGGGCTTCCCACAGGCTGAAGGTCTTCAAGAACTGCTCCAATATGGGTATGCACCATGGGGTTCATCTTTCAGCAGCACACTACTCCAACATGAGTCCCCCATGGGAGGCAGCTCCTATCAGATCACCTGCTCCACCATGGTTCTCTACACGGTCCACAGGGGAACTTCTGCTCTGGCACCTGGAGCACCTCCTTCCCCCCCTTCTTCACTGAGCTTGTTGTCTGCAGGGCTGTTTTTCACTACTCTCTCTCCCAGATGCTGTTGCGCAGTGGGTTTTTTATTTTTTATTTTTATTTTTATTTTTATTTTTATTTTCCCTTTCTTCAGTCTGCTTTCCCAGGCGTGCAAACAGTATCACTCACTGGCTCAGCTCTGACCAGCAGTGGGTCCCTTTTGGAGCTGGCTGAAACTGGCTCTGATCTAATATTGGACAGCTGCCAGTCTCTTCTCACAGAGGCCACCCCTACAGCTCCCCTGCCACGTAAACCCTAAACAACATTCCCAGGTCCTTTTCTGCCAGAAAACTTGGTTGAACAGCCACACTTTCCTGAACCTACATGTATATCACTGCACTGGGTTGTTATAACCCAAGTGCAGCACCTGGCATTTAGTCTTGTTGAATGTTCTATGATGATGTGTCCCGTTAATCCAGTTTATCCAGATCCTTCTGCAGAGACTTCCTACCCTTAAGCAGATCAATGCACCTGCCCAGCTTGGTGTTTTCTGTAAACTAACTAGGTGCGCACTCAATCCCCTCATCAAGATACTTGATAAAAATGTGAAACAAAACTGTCCACAGTACTAAGCCATGGGGAACACCACCTGAGACCAGCTGCCAAATGGATTTATCTCTGTTCACGATGTCCCTTTGAGCCCAGTGAGCAGTACATCTGTACAAGCCATGAGCAGCCAGTTTCTCCAGAAGAAGACTGTGGGAAATAGTAGCAAAATTTTTGACCTCAGTGCCAGGGAAGCTCATGGAGCAGATTATCTTGAGTGTCATCACACAGCACTTACAGGGCAACCAGGTGACCAGGCCCAGTCAGCATGGGTTTATGAAAGGGAGGTCCTGCTTGATGAACCTGATCTCCTTCTACGACAAAGTGACACGCTTGGTGGTTAAGGAAAGGCTGTGGATGTGGTCTACCTTGACTTCAGCAAGGCCTTTGACACCGTCTCCCACAGCATTCTCCTCAAGAAACTGGCTGCTCGTGGCTTGCACTGGCATATGCTTCATTGGGTTAAAAACTGGCTAGGTAGCAAGGCCCAAAGAGTTGTGGTGAATGGAGTCAAATCCAGCTTGAGGCCAGTCACTAGTGGCGTCCTCCAAGGCTCAGTACTGGGGCCAGTCATCTTTAATATCATTATCGATTATCTGGATGAAGGGATGGAGTGCACCCTCTGTAAGTTTGCAGATGACACCAAGTTAGGAGAGTGTGTCGATGTGCTTGAGGGTAGGAAGGCTCTGCAGGAGGATCTGGATAGGCTGGACTGATGGGCTGAGGTCAACTGTATGAAGTTTAACAAGGCCAAGTGCTGGGTCCTGCACCTGGAGCACAACAACCCCAAGCAGAGCTACAGGCTGGGAGATGAGTGGTTGGAAAGCTGCCTGGCAGAGAAGGACCTGGGAGTATTGGTTGATAGTCGGCTGAATATGAGCCAGCAGTGTGCTCAGGTGGCCAAGAAGGCCAACGGCATCCTAGCTTGTAAAAGAAGCAGTATGGCCAGCAGGGCTAGGGAAGTGATTGTCCCCCTGTACTCGACTCTGGTGAGGCCACACCTTGAGTACTGTGTTCAGTTTTGGGCCCCTCGCTACAAGCAGGACATCAAGGTGCTCGAGCGACTCCAGAGAAGGGCAACGAAGCTGGTGAGGGATCTGGAGAACAGATCTTACGAGGAGTGGCTGAAGTAGCTCGGTTTGTTCAGCCTGGAGAAAAGGAGGCTCAGGGGCGACCTTATCACTCTTTATAAGTACATTAAAGGAGGCTGTAGTGAGGTGGGCGTTGGTCTATTCTCCCACGTGCCTGGTGACAGGATGAGGGGGAATGGGCTAAAGTTGCACCAGGGGTGTTTTAGGTTGGATACTAGGAAGAACATCTTTACTGAAGGGTTGTTAGGCATTGGAATGGGCTGCCCAGGGAAGTGGTGGAGTCACCACCCCTGGAGGTCTTTAGAAGACGTTTAGATGTTGAACTTAGTGATATGTTTTAGTGGAGGACTTGATAGTGTTAGGTCAGAGGTTGGACTCGATGATCTCGAGGTCTCTTCCAACGTAGACAATTCTGTGATTCTGTGATTCTGTGAAACGCTTTGCTAGTCCAAGTAAATGACCTCCACAGCCTTTCCATTATCAACAAGCATGTCATCTTATCATAGAAGGAGATCAGATTAGTCAAGCAGGACATGCCTTTCATAAACCTGTGCTGCCTGGGTCTGATCACTTGATTGTTCTGTACATGCCATGTGACAGCATTTAAGGTGATCTGCTCCATGACCTTCCCTGACACCAAGGTCAGACTGAGAAGCCTGTAATTCCCCAGACCCTTCTTCCTGCATTTCTTGCAGATGGGTACCAATTTTGCCAACCTCCAGTCAATTGGGACCTCCCTGGTGTAGTGGGTTTACATGGCAATGTTTTGGTAGCAGGGGGCCATAGGGGTGGTTTCTTTGAGAAGGATCTAGAAGCTGCCCCACGTTTGGTAAGGGCCCCATTGTTGACCCGAGCCAAGCCAATAAGCGATGTTGTTTTGCACCTCTGTGAGAGCATATTTAAGACAGGGAAAAAAATGCTGCGCCACACAGAGTATATTTAAGACAGGGAAAAAAACGCTGCGCCACACAGCAGCTGGGAGAGTGAGAGGAGTGAAGAACGGCCTTGCAGGCGCCAAGGTCAGTGCAGAAGGTGGGGAAGAGGTGCTCCAGGCGCCGGAGCAGAAGTCCCCTGTGGCCTGTGGTGAGGACCATGGTGAAGCAGGATGTCCCCCTGCAGCCCATGGAGTACCACGGTGGAGCAGGGTTCCATGCTGCAGCCCGTGGAGGAGACCAAGGTGGAGCAGATGACCCTGCACTGCCGGAGGCTGCCGCCTGTGGAAGACCCCTGCCTGAGCAGATTCTGGGCCAGACCTGTAGCCCGTGGAGAGGAGCCCACGCAGGAGCAGGTGACCTGGCAGGAGCTGCTGCCCGTGGGGGAGCCAGGTTGGAGCAGTTTTCTCCTGAGGGATGGACCCTGTGGTACGGACCCATATCTGGAGCAGTTCTGGAAGAGCTGCTGCCTGTGGGAAGCCCATGCCGGATCAGTTCATCAAGGACTGCATCCCGTGGGTAGGACCCCACAGCACAGGGGACAAGAGTGACTGAGAAGGAGCGGCAGAGAAGAAGTGCTGTAGACTGACCATAACTCCCATTCCCCCGTTCCCCTGTGCCACTCAGGGGGAGGAGGTGGAAGAGCGTGGATGGGGGGGAAGGTGCTTTTGGTTTCTTTCCTTTGTTTCTCACTTCTCTAGCTTGTTAGTAATGAGCAATAAATCTTACTATCTCCTTATGCTGAGTCTGTTTTGCCCGTTACAATAATTATTGCATGATTTTCTCATCCTTATCTCAAACTTTGAGCCCTTTTCACATATTTTCTCCCCATTCCTCTTTGAGGAGGGGGAGTGAGAGAGCGGCTGTGGTGGAGCTTGGCTGCCCACTCGAGCAGAACCACAACACCTGGTTAGCCAAGACTGCTGATAAATTATTGAAAGTGGCTTGACAAGCACTTACGCCAGCTCCTTCAGTAATACTATTGGGTGCATCCCGTCCAGGCCCATAGATCTGTGTGTGTCTAAATGATGTAGTAGGTCACCACATCCCTTTGCATTATAAGGGATTCAATGTGCTACGTTGGTTTTCCAGTTCAACAGGCTGGATACACTTTATTCTTAATAATAAAGACGGAGGCCTGTGATATCATAAATGTGAGACCGTGCTAAAAATTACATTTTCCATTACTTGTTTCCCATGCTACATGCATTTGTGTAGAAGAATTTAAGTTGGGTCCCTACTGAAACTGACTTACTGGTTGGCATTCTTTTGTGCTGCAAATCACAATTTCTTTTTATTTATTCATATATTTATTTATTTATTTATTTTGCTTGATACTACTGCTTAAAATCATTATTCTTAGAAATATGGACCAAGAGTGTGAGTTCATATGATGGCTACCCAGTGAGGTAGCCTGGTGCCCTATTGCAAATTTTCTTTCCATTCTAAACATTCTCTACTGTCTGCACTGTCTCTAATGCTCATCAGTAACATAATATTACAGATTTTCTGTTACACTAAACTAGGTCAACTGTCTTGTCAAACCTCACATTTAAACATACATGTATAAATCACTTCCTGGACAACTGTACAGTAAATTATTGATTGTGAAGGATTCCCTATACCACAAGATTTGTATACTGTCAGACCCCAACAAAATCTTGTTTAAATGTTCATCATGGCAAGTGACAAATGAAACATACTGATGTGTTTTCTTTTTTTTTTTGAGTGGGACAAATGGAGAAATGTAAGTACTTACACATGTAGAAACAGCTTTTATAATGATTTATTATCCTGATTAACCTGATATCATCTTCATTAAAATCAATCTACCAGAAGTAATGTGCTAATGTGCTAATCATGTGCAATGTTAATAGAATTTAGTGCTAGATTAATAAATTGGAAGTCTTCGTATGAAACTGCTCCAGATCTGTGTTTACTGGCAAAATAAAATAAGAAAAATATTGAATACTAATTGCAGGCCTGTTTGTAACTATCAGAATAAATTACTGTGACTTCTGAGGGTATAAGTACCTGTATATTATGTTGTAACACCAGATTTATTTATTTATTACTTATTTACCAGATAAATTAACTTCTTCAGTAATCTGATCTAGGTCTCCAGAATTTATTCAATTTTATAATGAATGCTAAATAATTTGAATGAAGTGACAGTTTTTCATGCTTTTGGCTTGCTTTTGGCATGATAGAATGTGTTTGGCTGATTTTCACATATCTGATATGTTACAGCATATTCCCTTGTCTTTTAGTCAGCTTGGCTGGAATAGAAAAAAAAATAGTCACATTAATAATGACAATGCAGAAGCATGTGGTATGAAAAGAAGTCATAAAAACAGCATGGAAAATAGTTTGACCTCTAATTCTGTTTCTCCCAAAGATAACTAGGTAACCGGTAATTATGTAGCTCTTTCTTTATGATATCATAATTGATATCATAATACATATTTTTTTTTAAGTTTGTTTCACCTTCAGAAACTGAACTTTTTTATTTTCCTTTTAACTAAGCTTAGTTTTCATATCTTCTTCTTTTTTTTTTTTATGCTTTAAATTTCTGTTGAAAGCTTCTCTACTTGTACACAATGAAGTATGTTTTCTTTCTGTGTGTAAGAGAAAATGATGTGATTTTTGACTCCACTTGCCACGTGCCATGGAAAATGTAAATATTAATCTGAAGCATGAGATATCCATTTGTCTCTTCTATATGACTAACTTGACTTTCTGTGTATAGGTGATTTTATATTTAAGTCTCGTTTGATTTTATGGAATAAAGAAACTTTTACATTCAGTTCATTTGTAGGGCAGAAGATTAAGGAAGTTTTCAAAGTGGATCAAGGAAGACCTTCTGAAGAGCAAAAGGTTAACTCTATTTCCACTAAAGTGC
This sequence comes from Netta rufina, assembly GCF_964035555.1. Taxonomy (NCBI): domain Eukaryota; kingdom Metazoa; phylum Chordata; class Aves; order Anseriformes; family Anatidae; genus Netta; species Netta rufina. The sequence continues at coordinate 40,227,417 of NC_140123.1, read as the reverse complement.
TCTCCAAGCAATTACTTTCAATTTTAGAGAGAAGCAGGTGGCATGCTTTACTTTTCAGCCTGCAGAAATAAATCAAGAAGGTCAGATTTGAAAAGTTCACAATAATACTGAATATATTAACACCTACAAAAGCATCACTGCATCACTGTGATTAACTAATCAAAGCTATAATAATTACACTGATAAAGAAGTGAAAAAATAACATAAAACTCATAGTTGTTTTGTTTTGCTTTGTTCCCCACAAGTTCCTGTCCTTTAACACTTTTTTAAAGTTTTCTGTTAACTTTTTTATCTTGAGCATTGACTTGCCGGAGAACAACATACAGGAATTGTAGATCCATTCCTAATTTTTACTTGCACTATCTGTTTTGCAGGCACCATTGCACATTACACATTTACTTTTAAAGAAAGAAGCCAGGTTCCATGACATTATGTTTTATCTATTAATTTTGAGTATATGCCTAATAAGTGAGCAGAATACTTCAAATTATTTTTAAAGAATACTGGAAATGCAGGTACTCTACAGTGGGACATATAGTTTCTCATGGATTTCTTGGGAAAAAAAAAAAATCAAGACAGCAAACATTCCTGGTTTTATGTATAGACAGAGTCACGTCTGTATAATTATCTGCTGGTATTACAATTACATAGTATTCTTATCTGATAACTGTAAGTCTACATTTAGAAAAAACTCGTCAGACAAATTTTGTGCCAAGGCTCAACATTTATTTAAGCGTATATAATTCAAAATAAGAACCAGTACTTTCATTATTGGTGCTACAAAGCACAGAAAACGTTGTAATGGCCTATCCCTGGTAAAGTTTTATATAGAGTGAAAACTGTCTGGAGTAAAATATTTACAGTCTAAATGGTGAGATTGCTGAAAATTATCAGTCTTCATATTTCAGAATTGCTCTCTCACATCCCTTCCCCTCCCTTTTTTTTTTTTCCTCTAAAGATATGTCATTTGCATCTATTATAAAATGCATTCCTTTGATAACATGAATTGGAAACTCATTAGCCTGACTTTAGTCTACATTTCATTTTGTTTTGGAGAACTCTAAGGATCAAATGCTTGGAAGATATTGATGTCTCAAAGTTTATGCCTTAAAGTTGCTACTTTTTTCTGTTTTGCATTGTGAAGTTGTTCACCTTCCTTTCTGAAAACACATGAATCCTGTTTAAGACGATGCAGGTTAAAGTAATCTACTATTTAATGTCAATGGACTCTGATCAAGAGCCAAGAAAGAATTTAAGTATCTAAGGCAGGGCTTCAGGTATATTTTAAATAACTGAATCCCCCCCAAAAAAATTTGAAAAACCTTTCACAGCTGCCACATGGATATGCTTTACTTTTAGTTTCAGCTTTTTACGTCCTTTGAACTGTAATTCTGCACTTACATAACAGTGTTTGTCCTAAGTTGTTGCAGAGCAGTGCTTACACAGAGCTAAGGACTTCTCAGCTTCTCATGCTGCCCTTCCAGTAAGGAGGCCGGAGGTGCACAGGAAGCTGGAGGGGGCAGAACTGGGACAGCTGACCCAAACTGGCCAAATGGATATTCCATACCACATGGCATCCTGCTGAACAATAATTATAAGACAGTTGGGAGGGGGGCATTGTGCATTGGATGGGATGTGCACTGGTCAGCAGCTGGTGAGCAATTCATCACTTGCTTTGTGCATTCAATTATTGTTTATTATTATTATTATTGTTATTGTTGTTGTTGTTGTTATTATTATTATTATTATTATTATTATTATTATGCCCTGCAGAGAGGGACCTGGGGTTTTGGTTGATAGCAAGTTGAATATGAAACAGCAGTGTGCCCTGGCAGCCAGTAGGGCCAACTATATCCTGGGGTGTATCAAGGATTGCGTTGCTAGTCAGTCGAGGGAAGTGATTGTCCCGCTCTACTCTGAGCTGGTGCGGCCTCACCTCAAGTACTGTGTGCATTTTTGGGCACCACAGTACAAAAAGGACATGAAACTATTGGAGAGTGTCCAGAGAAAGGCTGAGGTCACTTGGCCTGTTCAGCCTGGAAAAGAGAAGGCTGAGGGGTGACCTCATCATGGTCTACAGCTTCCTCACAAGGGAGAGTGGAGGGGCAGGCACCAATCTCTTCTCTCTGGTGACCAGTGACCCAAGGGAATAGTGTCAAGCTGCAACAGGGGAGGTTCAGGCTGGATATCAGGAAGAGGTTCTTCACCAAGAGGGTGGTCATGCACTGGAACAGGCTCCCCAGGAACACCCCATGGCACCAAGCCTGTTGGAGTTTAAGAAATGTTTGGACTGTGCACTTAGTCATATGTTCTGAATTTTTGGGTAGAACTGTATGGAGCCAGGAGTTGGACTTGATGATCCTTGTGGGTCCCTTCCAACTTGGGAAATTCTATGATTTTGATTCTATGATTATTATTATTTTACTCTTCATTCCTTTTCTGTCCTATTAGACTGTCCTTGACTGTCCTTATCTCAACCCATGAGCTTTTACCTTTTTTTTTTTTTTTTCTTTTTTTTTTTTTAGCAGTGCAGTCCTAGTTCTCACTTACTGGGCAGCATATGTGTAGAAACATTCACTTCTTAGCATTTCTTTGTAGTAATAAAATTTCATGGAATAAATATACATGTGTGGCCCTGGGTATAGTTCACTTTAGACCCTCACCAGTAAGGGAGGATTGATGAAGACACGTTACCTGAAGAGGTCTCATTCCTTCTGTTCTTCACATTCTCCCAAAACATTCCTCTGACCTATTCATTACCTCACACGCAATCTCACACTATTAAAAACAAAACAAAACAAAACAAAACAAAAATATATATATATAAAAAAAAAAAAAAGAGTACAAAAAAAAGAGTAAAATGTTAGCCCTAGCATAATTTCAAACACTGAGCTACATTAAAAACAATTGCACTAAAAGGCCCAGACGTAACAAGGGACCAGAAAATTTCAGATTAGATCATGAAGTGAAGACACAGTCTGCTTTAAAATGCCTGTCTATACACAGTGTAAATAAAAATTGTTTTGTATTACTTTGCCTTGGTACAAGAGATAATTATCTGGGGCAAATGTATCTGATATGGTCAACATAGTCATGGGCTATACAAATATTACATACATAATATATTCTGGTACAGTTTGGGCTCCAACAACCAGACAATGATGCCTGGGCATGAGGAAGGATTAGTTCAAATATGGTCCTGGGAACATTTCCAATAGGCAGCCTTGTTCTTCGGGAGAAAGGATCTTTAGACTTGCACAGAATTTATAGGGTGTTACTTAACCTCAAAACTAAAGGATGGTCACTAGCCAGCTAAACTTAGTTGTACAGACACAGTGTAAGTGACTAAATATCTAGTCCAGATTCCAAAATACATCATATTCTTCTTAACAGAGTAACTTAGTCAGAGATACCAGACTCCAAATGAAGCTCATCAACCACGTAACACTATGAATTAAAGAGTATAAAAAAGCACACTGGATATTATTAAAAAAAAAAAAAAAAAAAGTGGTTACGCAGAGGTGCATTTCAGTCATTTTGATTTTTTCTTCTGCTAGGTCAAGGAGACTTAGATTTTAATTCCAAGCAAAGTTGAAATTATGTTCTATGCAATTGTTGTTCCAATGTATATTTCTACGTCAGGCATGATATGCTATACGAAACTATGAAACAAATTCAGAATGATTGATTCTGATACAAGAATCTAAGAAACTGAAGTTAAGTTTCTTCATTACATTGTCAAATCCACGTCTTGCTGATTTAGAAACAGGGATATCATGTGAGACAATGTCTAATCACCAGTGTTTGTTCACATGGGGGACTTTAACTTCCCAAACAATACAGTCCTGAGGAAGCAGTCTAGGAGGTTCCTCAAGTGTGTGGAAGAGAGCTTCTTGACTCGATGGCTAGTGAGCCTATGAGAGGGGATGCCCTGCTAGACTTGCTGTTCACTAACAGAGAACGACTGGTGGGAGACGTGGTGGTAGGGAGTTTTCTTGGGCAGAATGACCATAAAATGGTAGATTTTATTCTTGGTGAAATCAGGACAGGGGTCAGTAAAACTGCTGACTTGGATTTCTGGAGAACTTTGAATAGTTCAGGAAACTGGTAGGGAGAGTCCCTTGAGAGTCGGTCCTGAAAGGCAGAGGGGTCCAGGAAGCCTGGATGCTCCTCAAGAAGGAAGCCTTACATGCACAGGAGAAGGCTGTCCCTGTGTGCCGTAAGATGAATCATTGGGAAAGAAGATCAACATGGTTTAACAGGGAACTTTTGCTGAGTGTCCAGGAGAAAAAAAGAGTTGTTGTCCAGTGGAAAAAATGACAGGCAGAGGACAGAACAAGGAAGTTGCCAACATATGAAGAGAAAAGGAAGGTTAAAGCCCAGTATAAGCTCAACCAAAAAAATGTTTTTTATATCAACAGCAAGAGGTGGGCCAACAAGAATCTCCATCTTTAATAGATGCAGGGGGTAACATGACTGCTGAGGGTAAGGAAAAGGCTGAGGTTCTTAATACCTTCTTTCCATCTGTCTTTACTAGCCAGACCACTTATCCTCAGAGTAACCAACTTCCCAAACTAGAAATCTGGGATAAAGAGCAGAAGAAACCTCCCACAGTTCACATGGAAACAGTTAGAGATATGCTGCTCCACCTGGACTGTCACAAGTCCATGGGATACACCTGAGGGTGCTGAGGGAATTGGCAGATGTGATTGCTGGGCCGCTTTCCATCATCTATCAGTGGTCATGGTCATCCAGAGAGGTCCCGAATGACTGGAGATTTGCTAATGTAATGCCCATCTATAAAAAGGGTTGTAAGGAGGACCTGGGGAACTAGAAGTTTGTCAGCCTGACCTTGGTGCCAGGAGAGATAATAGTCATCTGAAATGTAATCACGCAGCATGTGCAGGATAACCAGGGGATCAGGCCCACTCAGAATGGGTTCATGAAAGGCAAGTCCTGCCTTACCAACCTCATCTTCTTCTATGACCGAGTGACCCACCTGGTTGGAGGAGAGAAAACCTGTAGTTTACACTGGCTTCAGCAAGGTCTTTGACATAGCCTCCCACAGTATTCTCCTGGAGAAGCTGGAAGACCATAGCTTGGACAGGTACACTCTTTGTTGGGTTAAAAGCTGGCTGGACATCCTGGCCCAGAGAGTAGTGCTGAACAAATTTGTGGTGGTTTTACTGTGGTAGGCAGCTGAATACCACAACCACTCTCTCACTTCCCCTCCTTAGATAAGGAGGGGAAGTAAAGGAAAAAAACAACTCACGGGTTGAGATAAGTATAATTGAGTTAAAGGAAAAAAAATATTAAGGGAAGATTATTATTAATTAAACAATTAAATTAAAGGGAAAAAAGGGAAAGGTGAAAAGGGAAAGGAGAAAGGAAAAAAAAATATAACATGTAAAGGATATATGGAAGTGCAGAGGAAAAAAATATTACTCTCTACTTTCCACAGATGAGCAATGCTTGACCATGTCCTTAAAGCAGGGCCTCAACACACATAGCCGGTGTTTGGGAGGACAGACATTTCTGTAACGAGAGCCCACCACTCCCCTCTTCTTCCTGTTTCCACCTTTTATTGCTGAGTGTGACAACATATGGTATGGAATATCCCTTTGGTTGGTTTAGGTCAGCTGCCCTGGTGATGTTTCTCTTCTCACTTTTTGCCCACCCCCTAGGAGGGTTAGAGAGTCCTGATGCTGTGCCAGTGCTGCTCAGCAGCAGACACAACACTGGTGTGATACCACTGCTGTTCTAGCTACAAGTGCAGAGCACAGCACTGTATGGGCTGCTGCAGGGAAAGTTAACATTCCAGTCAGACCCAGTACAAAAGTGAAATCCAGCTGGCAGCCAGTCACCAGTGGTGTTCTCCAGAGTTCGGTGTTGGGACCCATCCTCTTTAATATCTTTACTGATGATTTGGATGAGGGAATTGAGTTCACCTTAAGTAATTTTGTAGATGACACCAAGATGGGGGGAAGTTGGAGGGTAGGAAGGCCATGCAGAGGGACCTGGACATGATAGGTTGATGGGCAGAGGCCAAGGAAATGATGTTCAACATGGCTAAGTGATGAGTCCTACACTTTGTCCGTATCAACCCCACACAGTGCTACAGGGTTGGGGTATTGTGGCTGGAAAACTGTGCAGATGAAAAGGATCTGGGGGTGTTGGTCAGTACTTGCCTCAACATGAGCCTGCACTGTGCCCCAGTGGCCAAGAAGGCCAACGGCATCCTGGCTTGTATCTGGAATAGTGTGGCCAGCAGGACCAGGGAGGTGATTGCCTCCCTGTACTCTGCTCTGGTGAGACAGCACCACAAGTACTGTATTCAGTTTTAGGCCCCTCAACACAAGAAGGAAATTGAGGCCCTGGAATGTGTCCAGAGAAGGGCTACAAAGCTGATGAATGGCCTGGGACACAAGTCCTATGAGAAGCAGCTCAGGGATCTGGGGTTGTTTAGTCTGTAGAAGAGGAGGCCCAGGGGAGACCTTATTGCTCCCTACAGCTAGGTGTGGAGAGCTGGGGGTAAGCCTATTCTCACAGATAACTAGTAATAGGATTAGAGGGAATGGCCTCAAGATGAGCCAGGAAAGATTTAGGTTGGAATTTAGGAGACATTTATTCTCAGAAAGAGTAGTCAGGCATTGGAATGGGTTGTCCAGGGAAGTAGTGGAGTCACCATCCTTGAGGGTGTTTAAGGAAAGGTTGGATGGTGTTTAAGGGACATGGTTTAGTGGGTGATATTGGTGGTAGTGTGATGGTTGAACCGGATGATCTTGGAGGTCTTGGAGGTCTTTTACAACCTTGATGAAATATGAAATACTTTGCACAAGTCCAGGTGGAGTCAGTAGGGAAGGATTCAGAACGAGCCAGGGAGAAAGCAGTAGTTTGGGCTACCAGAGGAGGAAGGTAGTGTTTTAATTTTCTTTTGCTTTTCACTATCCAAACTTACTTTAATTAGCAAGAAATTATATTAAGGTTTTCCACACTGAGTCTGTTTTGCCCATGAGAGTAAATAGTAAGCTATTTCCCTATCTTTATCTCAACCCACAAGTTTCATCTTATTTTCTGTCCCTGTCCTGTTGAGGATTGAGAGTGAGAGGGTGGGTGGGTGGCCACTGGGTACATAAGACTAGTTAAAGAAATAGATAACTATTGTGGTTTAACCTTTAAAATGTTGAGAAAGCAAGCAAACATTTTAAGAAACTAACTCCTTTGGTTAAGGTAAGTGTAACAGCCATTCTGACAGAGATTTAGAATCACTAAACCCATCAACTCTTCATAGATGAGTTAGTTAAAAAGGTATTATGGATAATTTGATGAACCATGACTTCAGAAATCAGAAGAATTTTGTGACAGCTGAAAGCACTGATTTGAGGTATGATGTCCCATGTGTATTTCTAGAATGGGTGCTGCCATGTTCTAAAGTGTTTCTTGGAAGGAAAGGATAGGGAAACTGAATATATAAAAGAAAAGAGATAGATTTTAAGAGAGATCAATTCAAAGAAATTAGAAAATATAGACTTAAACTGTTCAGAATAAATGATTAAGGAAGTAAGTTAAAAAAGTCCAAATTATACTATCCAAGAGTGAAGAACCAGTATTCAGTCTTCTGTTGCTACCTTTAAGTGAAGTTTTCTAGTTGATTAAAACTCAAGGTTTTATATAGATTAAACCCTAGTAGCGTTGTACAATAATATGTTTCCTGACTCTGTTCTGCTATGACTGCACAGTGACTTTGCTTTTACTTTTTTCTTTTTTTTTTCCTGCTGTGTCCTAATTTTTCAAGAAAGGAAGCCCGAAGTTAGAGGCCAGTTGAGAGTTTTGAAATACCCCTACAGACAGCTGAAGAAAACAAAATTTGGCTCTTGTCAGTTAAAAGCAAACACAAATGGATCAGAAGTGTTAGCTTCTTTTGAACTCTGCAAAAATTAGCTTTATGCAAAAATTACATTATTTATTAAATAAGCCATAAACTACGGCCAGTGTAATTGGTTAAATTTCATAGTAATATTTAGGCTATTATAATCATTTCTTGCTTGTGAGAAGCAAGTAAATGATTCCTTTGACAGGAAGCTCAGTAAATAAAGGATGGTACATAGAACATATTTGCCTAGAGACTGCTGATGACTTTTCAGTCATGAATGGCAGAAAGTGAAAAAATGAAAGAGCAAACAACTGACACCAGAAGAATGTAAACATACTGAAAACTACAATAAAGATCACAGTAAACCTAATTTTTAAGTGATGCTACTACAGACAATAAGAGAGCATTGGCACTGGCTGTTTTTAAATGCTTCTATTGCAGTAGTTGCCAGAAGCTCCCAAAGAGATAGAAAGCTGTATGCATTAGACATTCCCCATGCTTCTGGAGTTCAGAGCTTCATTTCTGAAGTGCACATGTTGTAAATAAAAAGTACAGAGAAAAAGTGGAGGAAAAAGGTAATGTAACTAAACCTGAGCTAGAGATGTTCTGAATACTACCAAAATGGTTTGTCACCAAACCTCTCACATGCCATCTGTGGATTTAAAAACAAAAAAACAAAAAACAAAAAACACAAAACACAAAACACAAAAAAAACAAAAACAAACAAACAAACAAAAAAAAAAACAAAAAATAAAACAACTTGGAAGTAAGAAAGAACTGTGACCTGTGGGCAATCCACTTTGGGGGAGAGGAAAGACGAGTGGCAGAACTAACCCCAACATCCTATGCCACCTGTTACATAATGATTTCCTGAGTTGAGTTGAGACTGCTTTTTTTTGTTACTGATATGCAAAGCAGATTTTTCCTCTAAAACTTTGTCTGGTAAAGATTGAGGAAGATTCTTCTAAACAGATGTATTATTTTGGGACTGATATGTATATATATATTTTTTATTATTATTATTATTTTTGTACGTGTCAGTATCATGTTTTGGACATATTTCCCAACCTTCAGACTTATCAATGTGTGACACAAACAATCATGTGACCAAAACCTATGTTAAAGTATGTCACATTTTATTTTCCCTATTAATGATGTTCTCTAAGTGATGTTCTCTTGGGCATATTAAGAGAGAAATACAAAACCAAATGCTACTAAAACTTCTTATATAGATACACAGAAGTTGCATTTGAAATCTGGAATATTGTTCCTACAACATTTCATGTAAGGTACATAACAGCATAATGCGTGGGCTCTTTTCCCTAGTTGGGAAAAAGACTGCTGTCCTTACAATCATAGCAATCAAATGCATCTGTTCATCATGTTATGCTGAAAAAAAAAGTATCTTCAGTATGACTTGAAATAGTTGCATTTGAGATGACTAGAGTGGTCAGACTCGTGAAATATTTTGCAATTTTATATTCCACAATTATAGAGAAATTCCTATATCATCACTCACATTACATAAAAAACTGTTGCTTTGAGTTTTTTCTCAAATTCATAATAAAGTGACTATTCAGACTCAAAAGAGGATATATGGATGCTTAAGTTTAGTTTCAAGGTTTCTAGTTCTAAACACATTGTTGTGGTTTAACCTGGCCAACAGCTCAGCACCACACAGCTGTTTGCTAACACCTACCTCCCCCCCCCTCCCCCAAAGTGGAATGGGGAAGAGAATCAGAAAGAGAAATAAAAGCTTGTGGGTTGAGATAAAGACAAATTAATAGGATGGAAAAGAAAGAGAAATAATACGAGTAACAATGACATTAATATTGACATTAATGTTATAAATATTATATTAATATTATTTTATTGTTATTACTATTATACCAATAATATAGGCATTAATATTGATAATGATATTAATATTGGTATTGATTTTAATATTTATATTGACCTTAATATTAATATTAATGATAGTAGTAGTAGTAGTAACAGTGATAATAATGTGTAGAAAGCAAGTGATGCACAATGCAATTGCTCATCACATGCTGACCAAGGCCCAGTCTGTTGCCAAGCAGTGGTCATCCCCCTCGGGATCAGCCACTCCATATTAATGCATGACTCCATCTGGAATGGGATATCCCTTTGGCCAGTTTGGGTCAGCTGTCCTGGTTCTGTCTCCTTCCAGCTCCTGCTGAAGCCCCAGACTCCTCACTGGCAGGGCAGTGTGAGAAGCTGAAAAGTCCTTGGCTCTGCGTAAGCACTGTTCTACAATAACTAAAACAACAGTGTATTATCAACAATATACTTATCCTAAATCCAAAACGCATCACCATACCAGGAAAAGTAACTCTATCCTAGCCGAAACCAGGACACACACTAATAGCCAACAACACTTAGTCAAGCAGACTATGTCTAACATGCAGTCCTTTGTCCAAGTCCAAGTGGTACAGATTGGCTCATTTCCATAGTGCTTAGAACTAGCTCTCTTTAAGTCACAGAAAGAGTATCCTCCAGCAGTCCATACAATACAGAGACAATGAGTAATCTAACAAATGTCCAATGCTTCTAAAAACTCTTATCACCCAAAGACACAGACGCCTTACCATCCACTAAAACTCAATGCTAATTCCTTTTTTTCCTGTCTTTGTTCCTGTGTCAGTCTCCCCTTTCAAGACTTATTTTCAGCATCTACTCAGTATACACATAATTGTATTCTTCGTGAATAGTTGATAATTTCAAGTGTATACGTTTGAAAACTCAACTGCAGTTTTGTTATCTTCAGGAGTAGATATTAACAGCATAAAGAATTATTTACAATATATGTATTTTATAGCTGTAGAGAGATTGAAATAATGCCATTCCTACAAAAAAAATAAAACATAAAAATCAATGAAAAATTAGGCTGTTTAACAAGATACAATATACATGTATATATATATTTAAGTACATTTATATATATCTACAGAAGACAGAGGCACAGAGAGTCAGAGTGAAAGGTACACATATAATCACCAGCCTAAAAGTGATGTTTAACATCGAGAAAACATATGTTGATGTACAAGGAGGGAAAAATGCCTTATTGCCTTCTGGAGACGTCTAGTACAACTTAGCAGCTATATTCCAGTTTCACAATTCATCTGAACATTATATGATAGTGCCTTATCGAGTGATGAAGATAACTATACATTTAGGGTATCATTGAGCTCATCCTATGGATTTAAAAATACACTGTAATATCTTGCTGAATTGAGTTATTAAACTTTGGTTTGTGTGAGGAAAAGGCACTATGATTTGAAATTGAAGTTGATATTTTTCTCAAGAAATATCTGTTCTGTTCTGTGGAACAATGGACAAAATTCTGCACTGCCTGACACATGTAATCAGGATTTCATAAGTTGTTTTGAGCCTTTGAAATGTCAGTTGCTAGATATAGGTGTCGAAGTAACCAAACAGATATGTCAACTTCTGCAACAGTTTCTGCAGAAACTGCAGCAACAGTTTCACTATTAAATCATGAAGAGATTACTTTACTCATCTCCTGGACGTTAAAAATATAGTCTGATGAGAACTACTTATTTTTCTTCTTCTTCTACTCTCTTTTTTTTTTTTTTTTATTACCAGAATTCTTGTTCTCTGCAGTCTGAGATAAAATAGTTCATTTTATAAATGCAGCTTCAAAAAGAAATCATGCCGTGTTCCACCATTATTAAGCAGGATTAAAACCTACAAAAATGAACTAGTATGCTAAGTGTACCACTGATCTTCCAACTGCTAGATGAGAAATACATCCATTGTTATCCTCTCATCCTTAGCTCTCAGTGTACAAAAGTGTTTAGCATAAGTAATATGTATTAAAATGTCAGTAAACTGTCTGTGGTATTTGAGACCTAGTTAGCATTTTTATTGAGCACTTGTGTTAGCATTTTCAGAAATGGACTTTTATTAATTACCAATTTAAATCCATACTTTGATATCACAGGTCACTATTAAATGGGTCATTTCAACTTTAATAGCTCTTACCAAGTGCAATACTTCAATTTCAGCAGATTTCACTGTTAGTAATTAAAGTGTGCATGTACCCCAACCTATTTATCATGGTTAACTAGACAGCTTAAGACATTTACATGATACTGCTCTTGATAAAAGACAATATTCTTCTCAATTTCTGTTTTCAACAACACCTTTATTTCCTGTAATCTAACCTAATTAAGAGAAATTGTTTATTTACCTGTCAGAGAAAAAAATAATAATCATTTTTGATCTCAAATACAACCTTGGGAGATATAATTACTAAATTCTCAACTTGCTTTCTCTGAAGGTTTTACGCTGCAATTACTGATATTGTTAAATTAATGCATTACAGGTCTACCGTAGTAAAAGAGTTGTGTGAGTTTTTTTCAGATACAAATGTTACCATTAAGAGATTATAATTGAGTGTGACCAAATCTAGCTTGTGCTAATGCAAGAACAAAATTTTTCTAGACAGCAACAACAAAAGCTCAGTGCCAATGCCCTAGAAAGATTTTGAAGATATTAATGGGAATGTGAAAATTAATATTTCTGAATTTTATTTAAAAAAAAAAAAAAAAAAAAAGAAGAAAGAAACTGCATAAACTGATGTTGATTTAAATGAACTATTTTTGGTGGCAAAAAGCTATTGTTCCAACCAACAAGTAGCAAGTATTCACTTTTGAAAAGTACAAAGCTTAACATTTAATTTATTAGCAAAATACATCTTAATATTTTACTGTTCCCAGGTTTATACTCATTCTTATTAATTAAACTGCAGCAATTAAGTGCACACAATTGGATGTCTTAGTATCCATGCATGAAAATGTATTTGGTGGTTACTGTTTAAAGAAAATCGCAGAATCACAGAATCACAGAATGGCCGGTGTTGGAAGGGACCTCTGAAGATCTAGTCCAACCCCCCTGCTGAGCAGGATCATCTAGAGCACGTTGTGCAAGATGGCATTCAGGTGGGTTCTGAATATCTCCAAAGAAGGAGACTCTAACTGAATCTAACTGAATTGTCTTTGAAGTTCTCATAGTTAGCTTAGTTAGCTCCAAAACCAGTTGCAACTTATCAGATATTGTAGACTTCTGCATGCATGATGTTTGTGTTAGGAGGATTTTAGATGAATTTAATTTCATACAGAAATATTACTGGGTGAAGTAACCAGGAACACAGGAACCATTAATTTAAGCAAACCATTTTGATAAAATAATTGAAATACATCTCAGGGGTGAAGCCTGTAGAAATGTAAATTCCAAGAAATTAAAAAAAAAAAAAAAATGGGATGTGAAAATTGTGAAAATTGACTTCACAAAACAACAACAGCAAACAAATAAAAACAATAAAAAAAATGGCCAATCAACAAACAAAAAAGCTCTGTTGATTGTGTTTCCAGGTTGAGTCACAGTCATCATGTATGGTATTTATTATCTTCCTCTTGGTATTCACAGTGCTTTTTGACTGGAGGATAAATTGATTATTATATGAATTGTTAATTTTCTATGTTGGACTAACAGACTTTTTTTTTTTCCTTACCTTGCTCTTTGGCCATCTTACATGTTTTCACTGTGACAATCTAAAAGATGTAAAGATGTTTTTCTGAGTGATGGAAGGACCCTATCAGTCTTGTTTAGCTTCACTTCAAGTATTCCATCTTTTTTCCTTTCCCTGCTTTGAATCTAGCTACTAATGTGTCAGGTCCTTAGTTTCTGGTTATTTTGAACTCAGTTCAATATTATTGGTTCTACACTGGAAAAAGTTTGAAGGATTAATTCTGTATGTCTCAGAGGTAAAATTGAAATTTCTGCAGATTCCTCTTTCTTTCCTTTTTTGGGACAGCAACTCCAAACCAATTTCTTATATTTGCAGGGAAAGAAGAAAACTTCAGCTACCACCTTTATAAGAACAAGTTAACATGCCTTTCTATTTTAGCCACAACTACACTATCTCTTTTAACTATGTTTTCGGAAGGACAAAGCTCACCAATAGACAATGATTCACTCCTGAATGAGTGACTTATTTGCTCTAAGTCCCTTGCTTCTCTTTGACTAAGCATGATGGTTCCAGAAATTGCTAATTCCTGAAAGATACAAGGTAATGACTATTTGACCCCTAGATAAAATAGTTAAGCACAAGAAAAACTACTCCTTTAGTCAGGAAAGACCACATTTAAATCATTATTAAGTGCAGAGTTTTCTAAGTCCAGTGCATAGAAGAATGCTTAAAGTTCACTGTAATGTCTGATATCAAATAATTATCTGTAACGAATATTGTCTTGCTTTCACCATACGAGCAGGGATATTTTTTGTTTGTTTGTTTCCTTTCAGAATCCTTGACTCTCCTAAAAATATAAGGTAGTTGCTGTTCCTTAGATGTCAAAAACAAACAAATTAAAAACAAACAAACAATATTTTCATCATTTTCAAAATTTTCATCATTTTCATCATGAGGCGCTTGCAGGGCAACCAGGTGATCAGGCCCAGTCAGCATGGGTTTATGAAAGGCAGGTCCTGCTTGATGAACCTGATCTCCTTCTATGACAAAGTGACGCGCTTGGTGGTTAAGGAAAGGCTGTGGATGTGGTCTACCTTGACTTCAGCAAGGCCTTTGACACCGTTCCCCACAGCATTCTCCTCAAGAAACTGGCTGCTCGTGGCTTGCACTGGCATATGCTTCATTGGGTTAAAAACTGGCTGGGCCCAAAGAGTTGTGGTGAATGGAGTCAAATCCAGCTTGAGGCCAGTCACTAGTGGCGTCCTCCAAGGCTCAGAACTGGGGCCAGTCATCTTTAATATCATTATCGATGATCTGGATGAAGGGATGGAGTGCACCCTCTGTAAGTTTGCAGATGACACCAAGTTAGGTGAGTGTGTCGATCTGCTTGAGGGTAGGAAGGCTCTGCAGGAGGATCTGGATAGGCTGGACTGATGGGCTGAGGTCAACTGTATGAAGTTTAACAAGGCCAAGTGCTGGGTCCTGCACCTGGAGCACAACAACCCCAAGCAGAGCTACAGGCTGGGAGATGAGTGGTTGGAAAGCTGCCTGGCAGAGAAGGACCTGGGAGTATTGGTTGATAGTCGGCTGAATATGAGCCAGCAGTGTGCTCAGGTGGCCAAGAAGGCCAACGGCATCCTAGCTTGTAAAAGAAGCAGTATGGCCAGCAGGGCTAGGGAAGTGATTGTCCCCCTGTACTCGACTCTGGTGAGGCCACACCTTGAGTACTGTGTTCAGTTTTGGGCCCCTCGCTACAAGCAGGACGTCAAGGTGCTCGAGCGACTCCAGAGAAGGGCGACGAAGCTGGTGAGGATCTGGAGAACAGATCTTACGAGGAGTGGCTGAAGTAGCTCGGTTTGTTCAGCCTGGAGAAAAGGAGGCTCGGGGGCGACCTTATCACTCTTTATAAGTACATTAAAGGAGGCTGTAGTGAGGTGGGCGTTGGTCTATTCTCCCACGTGCCTGGTGACAGGATGAGGGGGAATGGGCTAAAGTTGCACCAGTGGTGTTTTAGGTTGGATATTAGGAAGAACTTCTTTACTGAAGGGTTGTTAGGCATTGGAATGGGCTGCCCAGGGAAGTGGTGGAGTCACCATCGCTCTAGGTTTTTAAAAGATGTTTAGATTTAGAGCTTGGTGATACAGTTTAGTGGAGGACTTGTTAGTGTTAGGTCAGAGGTTGGACTCTGTGATCTTGAAGGTTTCTTCCAACCTAGGCAATTCTGTGATTCTGTGAACAAACAAAAACCCACAAGGTCAGTCTTTCTACATGTAGGTTTTATTCTTCACCAAGAAATATTACCAAAATGATAGAATTAATAGATGTGGGGAATGAAATGTAATGTAGAAGCATTGAGATAGCTTTTTCAGAGGGAAGGAATATTTCACAAACCTTTTAGGGCCTTTTTAATGTTGTCATTGGAAATAAGAAAGGTCATCTCTTGCATTAATAACTAGTTACCTAATATGAAAAAAGGAGTAGGGATAAATGGCAGGTTTTAACAGTAGTATCAGATGGGGCATCAGGAAAGTTGTGTCAGTATTTGTGCAGCTCAAGGTGTCTATGAAAAACAAAACTGATGCATGAGTAGTGGCATGACAAAGATCGTTGATGATACTGAATTTTTAAGAATAGTCAGAAATTAGCTTGGCTGAAAGAACTGAAAAGGAATCTCACTAATTTGAAAAATGCTAGAAAAAAAGGTTGAAAATTGCAAATTATGGCACATGAGGAATTATAATTCTAGTTATACATGCACCTCAATGGCCTTAATCAGTCAAGAGAGAGATCTAGATAGCTTTTTGGAAAAGCCAGCTCAGTATTCACCTGAGGTCAAAAAAGATGAATTGGACATTAAGAGTTATTAAGAATAGAGGGGGGGGGAAGAGAGATAATATTGCTGTAACACTAGTATATCTGTAGTATTCCTATATCTCAAATATGGCATACAATTGCTGTCAAGAAGGATATAATTGATACAGAAGGGGATGCTCAGAGATATAAAATGGTTTCTGTAGAAAGACCAATTAAATAGAAAAAAGACAGCTTCAGAAAAGAACAGGTGGTGGGATATGATAAAGGTATATAAAATAATGAATGTCATGGAACAGATGAACAAGAAACTATTATTCACTATTTCTCATAACACAAAAAGTAGTGGCAGCAAATGAGATTATAAGGCAGCTGGTTTAAAACAAATCGAGGGAAGTAGTTTTTCACAGAATGTTTAATTAAATTCTGGCACTCATTGCCACAGGATATTTTGGATGACAAAAGTACAAATGGAATCAAAACTAGATTAGACAAATTCATAGGACAAATGTCGAGCAAGTGCTGTTATGATATGAATGTAAAGTCTTCAGTCAGGAAGATCTTAAGTAGCAGCTTTTCAAAAGCTGTTGTACGCTGGTGGAAGTGTTAGTCTGGACTTCCGTAATTATATTGCCAAGGTCATATTGGCAATATAATTGGCTTAAATGAATTTCTAGCATAGCCCAAATAAGTCCATTCTTTATATTTTAAAGTGTTCTGTGAAGTATACATTTGTTTGAAATATACCTTGAAACACTCATTTGTTCTAGATTTCAAACTTTTTTGGTTTGTATGAAGTGGGAATGAAGCTGTTAAATCTTTCCTAGCCTTTTCCAACTATTGCTGAATGATTGTATCACACCTATGGATTGTATCACACCAGTTCTGAAAAAAGAGGGACTGACCTAAACTTTCACCCAGAAGTTTCAGTGAACTGTATAGCTTTTTGATGTTCAACATGTTCAGCTAATGAATTTCTATGACTGCACACTCTAGTTCAAGGCATGACTGGAAATGAAACCCCAAAAATTGTGTTCACATTTCTTTCCTAGATAAAAGTAGAAAATAGAAATTTCATAAATGACCCGAACATCTCACATTTCCCAACTTGATTTCCAGATCAGTGAGCTTTGATTGCCTTTGCTACATGTTGGGGAAAGGGGATGGCAAGGAAAAGAAGGGGAACTGTAGTGTTGAACTTAATAGAAGCAATAAACCATAAATGTCAGTTCTGGTTAATCTTGCTTCTATCTAGTAGTTCTCTAAAAAAAGCCTGTATTCCTGAGAATAAGGTACTAGGTACTTAATTTAAGTTATATATCTTTGCTTCTTTATCTTGATCAGGTCTCACAGAAAGATTCTTATAGCAGCTGTTTCTAAAAAGGGAATTCCATATATGAATAATTTATTAAGGGTTAATATACACACACACACACAAATTCTTACAAGTCCAGGACATCTTTATGTTACTCATTTAAGGTGAGCAATTATCATCTTTCATTTGCTTATCATGTATAAAACATATTATAATTGCTTTATATATATATATATATATAATATTAAGGAAACTAAATTTGTATAATCAGGATTTATAGGTAATATTCTTTATTTTATTTTATTTTATTTTATTTTTTTATTAGAACACATACCATAAATCTTTATTCCTATTTTTATTTCTATTTTCAGTCTCCCTGTAGTTGTTTTTCACTCTGCTTCTTTGTGTCTATATTTGTCCATTTATCTATTTATTTATTTATTTGTTTGGTTGTTTACATTTCATCTTTTATCTTCCCATTTCTTTCATAATAATTTTTCTGTAGATATTGCTAATCCATTGCTTGAGTCAGTTTTACCTGAGCTCTATTCAAATAGGTCCCAAACTAAGCCAGTGAAAGGCAAGGCAAGGCAAGGCAAGGCAAGGCAAGGCAAGGCAAGGCAAGGCAAGGCAAGGCAAGGCAAGGCAAGGATCTAAAGTAGTAATGCAAAAACTTCATTTTTCAAACATTTTACCCATCTATGCCAATATTTATCATTTCAACAGCTAGCCAATAAATTAGTCCATCTTAATCTTAGTATTTAACATTTATACTGTTGTGATTTAACACTGATAGGCAGCTGACTAACATACAGCTACTCTCACTCCCCCTCCTCAGCAGTACAGAAAATACAACAAAGAAAATGTTTGTGAGTTGAGACAGGGACTGGGAAATCATTCATCAGTTACTATCACAAGCAAAACAGACTCAACTTGGGGAAGATTAATGTAATTTATTGTCAATTAATAACAAACTAGAGCAGTGAGAACTAAATGCATGTAGAAGCCCATAGTAGATGGCCTGAAGGAAACCAATGCAGGACCAGGCCGGAACTACACTCTAGTATGGACCCACCTCTTGAAGAACTGTAGCTCATGGGAAGCTCACATTGGAACAATTTTTGAAGGACTGCTGTTGTGGTTTATCCCAGCAGGCAGCTAAGCATCACATAGCCATTCTCTCACCCTTCCACAACCCTGCTACCCAGTGCGATGAGGAAGAGAGGAAAGGAAAAGGTTAAGATAAAAACAATTTAATAGTACAGAAAGGAAGGTATTATTATTATTATTATGGAATATACAAAACACATTGTACATTGTGTAACGCACAATTAAATTGTTTAACACCTCCTGACTGATGCTCAGCCAGATCCTGAGCAGTGGCACCCCTCTGATCAACCCTACCTCTTTATTAATTATTCAGCATGATGCCATATGGTAAGGAACATCCCTTTGCACAGTTTGGGTCAGCTGTCCTGGTTCTGTTGCCTCCCAGCTCCTGATGCACCCCCAGCCTCCTCACTGTCAGGGTGGTGGGAAGAGCTGAAAAATCCTTGGCTCTGTGTAAGCACCGCTCTGCAACAACTAAAACATTGGTGTATTATCAGCATTACTCTCATCCTAAATCCAAAAACAGCACTGTACCAGCTATCAGGAAGAAAATTAACTCTATCCGAGACAAATATGCACAAGGAGCAAGGGAAGAGAATGAACAATGAAGGAACAAAGATGAAGCATTATGAACTGACCATATTCCCCATTCCCTGTTCCGCTGTGCCATTCATGGGGAGGAGGTAAAAGAAGACAGGTGTGGGGAACATTTATTTCTTTAGTTCGTACTGCTCTAGTCTGTTATTAACTTGAGGAGAGGGAGTGAGAGAGTGCCTATGTGGTACTCAGATGCTTCCCAGAAACTACAGTCCAGTCAGTCTTACCTCTGTCCCTGGAAAGGTGTTGGAACAGCTTGTTCTGGATGCCATCTCCAAGCAATTGGAAGAGAAGAAGGTTATGAGGAGTACTCAGCATGGATTCACCAAGGGGAAGTCGTGCTCGACCAACCTCGTTGCCTTCTATGATGGCATCACCAGCTGGGTAGATGGGGGGAGAGCAGTGGATGTCATTTACCTTGACTTTAGCAAGGCTGTCAATACTGTCTCCCATGACATCCTGATAACAAAGCTGAGAAAGTGTGGGATAGACAAGTGGACAGTAAGGTGGGTTGAGAACTGGCTGGCTGACTGAGCTCAGAGGGTGGTGATCAGTGGCACAGAGTCCGGCTGGAGACCTGTGACTAGTGGTGTTCCCCAGGGGTCAGTGCTGGGTCCAGTCTTGCTCAACCTCTTCACTGATGACCTTGATGAGGCAATAGTGTCTGCCCTCAGCAAGTACACGGCTGATACAAAGCTGAAAGGAGTGGCCAAAATGTCAGAAGGCTGTGCTGCCATTGAGCGAGACCTAGACAGGCTAGAGAGATGGGCAGGAAGAAACCAAATGAGATTTAATAAGAGCAAGTGTAGGGTCCTGCACATGGGAAGGAACAACTGGACATATCAGTACAGGCTGGGGGACAACCTGCTGGAGAGGAGCTCTGAGGAGAAGGACCTGGGGGTCCTGGTGGATGACAGGTTGACCATGAGCCAGCAGTGTGCCCTCCTGGCCAAGAGGGCCAATAGGATCCTGGCGTGCATTAAAAGGAGTGTGGCCAGCAGTTCAAGGGAGGTGATCCTCCCCCTCTACTCTGCCCTGGTCAGGACTCACCTGGAGTACTGTGTCCAGTTCTTGGCTCCCCGGTACAAGAAAAACAGAGATCTCCTGGAAAGAGTCCAGCGGAGGGCCACAAAGATGATACGGGGCCTGGAGCATCTTCCCTATGAAGAAAGGCTGAGAGACCTGGGTCTGTTCAGCCTGGAGAAGAGAAGACTGAGAGGGAATCTTTTTAGTGTTTACAAATATCATAAGTGTGGAAGACTGCAGGATTTGGCCAACCTTTTCTCAGTGGTTTGTGGGGATAGGACAAGGGGCAATGGTCACAAAATGGATCACAGGAAGTTCTGCAATGATATGCGAAAAAACTTGTTCATGGCAAGGGTGGTGGAGCACTAGAACAGGCTGCCCAGGGAGGTTGTAAAGTCATCTCTGGAGATATTCAAGACCTGTCTGGATGCCTACCTGGGCAACCTGCTCTAGAGAGCCTGCTTTGGCAGGGGGGTTGGACCGATGATATCTTGAGGTCCTGTCCATGACCTACAATTCCATGATTCTCAGTGTTAAACTACCACATATGCTTCTGTTGTTTTTTTTTCTAGGTTATCTTTTATGGTTATGCACAGCATGTGATACAATAACATTTCATAAAAATACTTCAAATACTTCACAGAACTTTTCAGCCTCTCCTAGCCTCACTTCCTAGTGATCTGCATCTTCCTGGATTGAGCTCATCTGACATGGGCTTTTTTTTTGTTTTGTTTTCTTTTTTCCCAAAAAAGTACAATTTGCAATTTTTATTACAGAATTGTAGTTTCTTAGAAGACCTATTTCACAGTGCTTATTGCAGTTACATGCTCACATTCCAGGGTTCTAAGGCACCTCTTCTCAAAATGGAAATTGTTCCTAGGGAAGAATCAGTGATAAATGGTTCAAATTATTCTCTATGCATATAACATACCTCTTTTACTCGGAAAACCCTTGTTCCTAGCTTCTGTTTTGAAAAAATAAAAGCCCATTTCTAATGCCACTAAAATTACAAGTGAACGGCTGCATCATAAAGATTAGTAAACTAGAAACTAGTCTTAACAAAATGTTTAGTTTTCATTTAGCCTGGCAGACAGTTTTGCCTTAGGTAACTTAAAGCAATCTATACTGCACTGTATTCCACTGAGCTGTAGATGAATTTATTTTGCTAAAACCATGGACTTTTTCAGAACTATTTCTGTCTTAACTTCAAGGTTTGTTTTTTTTTTTTTTGATCTGAATTAGTTCTGCTGCATACAGCAAACATGTTTCTTTTTTGTTGTTGTTCAAATCCAAGCACAGCATTAAGCTGTTCTACCATAGCAATATAAATCAGCCTTTCATGGTCACCAAGTTTAAGAAACTGAATTTCAGGGAAAAAGAGAGTTCCTTTTCTATAGAGCAAATTATGACCTTTATCTCAAAGAAGCACCCCATTCAGGCAGATATGATTCATCTTTCTTTATTGAATAACCTAGGCAAAGGAAAAGTGGTTCTGCACATTCTATAGTTCTCAAACTAAAAATGAAGATAAAATGTTAGAAAATAAGAACAAAAAACAGCTAAATAAAAACTGTGAAGCTAAGAACTTGTGCACTACATTTCACCATCTAATCATTTTGAGACAGACATTTGGCTGAAGTCCCAACTGTACCTCCCTAAAACCTTGTTTGTGCACATCCCACAACTTGTAAGTGCAGCCAAGAACCATTTCTTTCTAAGGGGCTGGAGGATGCAGTCCACTCTCTATGCTAATGAGAATGAAGAGACTCTACAGACCAATATCCTACTATTCATTTTGCATAGTGTTGGCATGCTTTAAGTGTTGAACCAATTAACAGAGCGAAGGGAACATTTTCCACAAGATCCCATGAATCAGAAAAGCTCTGTCTGGACATACAGAGACTTTGTGGTGAAAAAGTCAAGGATCTCTACCTATTCAAACAATTTAAAGGAAGCAGATGATTTATTTAATCTATATAAAAAATAATAATAATAAAAAAAAAGCATTAACACAGAGCAATGAGATGATAAAAAAATATGAGAGAGAAAATTTTGGACTGAAATTTGGGAAGATAGAAATTTGGGAAGATAGGAATGGAGGAAGATTTACTCGTAGGAAAATCTTGTAATGTCTTCCAACAATCCTGGAGAGGTTTTGGAACGGTAAGCACCTGAAACTAGAAAATACATGTAAATTGAAAATGGTTTAAAGGATGCATACTAGGCTACATGATAGGGAATAAGGCCCATGGAATTTTGAAATGATTCCCCATTTCCTTTTTTTTTTTTTTTTTGGGTGGTGTGTCGCAAGGATCCCATTGTCAGTCACAAGGTATTGCTCCCCTGTTTTTCCCTCTTTCTCTCTCCATTCTGTGTTTTCTGCCCTTTCTTAAATATTTATTTATTTATTTATTATTATTTTTTTTTTTTCCTAGAGAAGCACCACCAGCTCCAATAACAGACTCAGCCATGCCCTGTGGTGGGGCCATTGGAGCCTGCTGGAACTGGTTGTGCCTGACATAGGGCAGCTTCCTCAATGGGGTCACCATTGCAATCCTCGTACTGCCAACATCTGGGCACCAATGCACAACAAAATACCTGTAGGATAGACAGATTCCTCACAAGGCACCTAATAGTAGGGTTTTGGAGTATTTTCAAATGAGTATTTTCAAATTTTCCCTAGCCACTTCACTATTGCACATCTGGATGAGAGTTGAGGTGCA
Organism: Netta rufina; assembly: GCF_964035555.1. NCBI lineage: Eukaryota > Metazoa > Chordata > Aves > Anseriformes > Anatidae > Netta > Netta rufina. Next base: position 40,204,447 of record NC_140123.1, on the reverse strand, counting down.
CCTTGGCTATTTACATTTCCATTCCTTCCTGAATGCTAACTGTCATGGAGAGAAAATTTACAAACTAGGGAAGGAGAGGGCTTCAGGGCACTGCAGTAGTATATTTCTGTATACACCATCAAGAGAACAAGACTCCTCAATCCTTTCAATAGCTGAGTCTTATTACCTTCCAAAACACCTCTGACTTCATGCCATGCTATGAGAACAGTTCAGTTTCCAGAATGAGAAATTAAATGGAGGAATTCAGACTACTGGAATGTTATTTCTATTTTCCTCTCAGACTTGTAAAAGCTTACGTCTATGATTCTTTAATTGAATTATTTCCTTCAGGTCTCTCTTCATAACCATAATTGGCCAAAAAGGTATCTGAGCAAAATAGAACTGCCCCTTAACCCTTGTCTTCTGAAATAAGTCATACGTAAGGCTTCCAGGCAAACAGAGAAATTTTATCAAAAACTTGACAAGTTTCTATTCCTTTGCAGTTCTGATGGGGGTAAGCATGGGCCTTTATAATTATTGTTTATTTGGAAAGTCCTTCTGACCTAGACATCAGATGAGCTGATTCATGTTTTGCCTGACCCTTCATTATTGAGTCAATTTCTTTCTGTCTATAAGATGATTAACACAGGTGGATATCCTTATGAATTATGTCTCCACTGTATGTTTATTTTAACATAAACCAGGCTGCTTTACCTGTGGAACACATACCACATTCAGTAGTTTGTTAATTAAAACAAGTTTTGTTAGAAGTTAAAGGTAAGCACATAGTCTACAGTAGATAATCTCTATTTCTGTTCTTTTGTTAGAATACACCTTGAACAGTAAAACAATTATGTTCATATTTTTTTCAGCAAATCTGTTATAGATACATTTTAGGCTCTGACTGCTTATTGACAGATAGCAAACAATGTTACCTGCTACCTCCGATCAAACCTTCTGGAACCTATCCAATGACAAAAAAAGACAGAAAGGAGATTAGAGGTTCTGTCTGGGAGGAGACAGTGTTTCATCTACCTCTAGCGGGAGACTTATTGGCTAGTCAGGGAATCACAGGAGCTGACTGAACCTTCACTAGGCTTCTCTGACAGAGTTGAAGCTAAATCTGAATATATTATAGCTTTTTACTGACTCCTTTCCTCACAGAATACTATAGAGATTTTTAGGACAGTGAAGGCTTAAGGAATCATTCTTTTTAGAATAAGGGAGGAGTTTTTCCCTCTGAAATAAGTTTACTAGAGGCCAAAGAAATTAATTCATACCATTCACAGCATTTCATAGGTATGTTTCAGTAAAATTATTGTGGGACTTACATATAAATAGTAGACATTGAGATTTGCATTTGTCACAAATCTGTTGCCTGTACCCAATATCCTACAGAACATTACCCGACAATGGAAAGAAGAAGATAAATTGCATGATAATTTCACAAAATGCAATTTACTGGCTAAAAGATATATATTGTGATTTATTTATTTTATTTTATTTTTTAATGAACACCAGTATTAGGGATTAAAAAGATGAGCCTGTATTCTCCAGGCTCAGATAATGATTTTTTTTTTTTTTTCCAGCCCAGTGCTTGGATCATTCATTAAAGCTATAATTTGTTTTTTAGCAGTGCTGTAAATAATTTGCAAAGAAAATAGATTTTTTTTTCTCTTATTTGTAGAAATTAAACTATTTTAGGTCAGAATATTTTACATTCTTTTTTTTTTCTAATTAAGATAATTTTTAATAATTATGTAAACAGAAATATGTACCTTTCCTTCCTTTCCTAAATAACAGCATGTGTTAATGTGCATATGCAAGAGCATCCAGAGTAAGATCAAATTTACTTTAAGATAAAACTCACATATATTCACCTTATAGAATGTGTTTTGAGCTCAGTCCTTCATTAAGCAATACATAATACACAGCATTTCAGAAGGTCAGATTATAAAGGTTTATTAGATAATGGCAGTTTTGGAAAGATATTGTTAGAGCACAAAAGAGTTCCAGCTGTGGATAATGAAATTTTTTCCCACTTCCATAATTAATCAAGTTTTCAACCTTGCATTATATTCTAAGTATAAAACAATTAAAAAATAATGTATTCAAAGACCCTTATCTCTTGTGTGTCTCAGCCAAAAATGTATTGACTTTTCCCAAAGGTTGATTAGAAATAATTTTAATCTAAATAGCACTGCACCAATTAATTCTGAATCAAACATTTATTTTAGGAAAAAATAAATAAATCCTGAAAAATCCCCCAGTTTTTATGGACAAATCTCCCAGATTTCCTTGTTATTTTTGACTCTTGTCTATTATTTGCTTCTGCCCTTGCCACCTTCTGAAAACCAGTACAGGTAGGCCAATACTAAGACCAATTTGATTTAATCAATTACACGCTGCTGCAAGTGTTGATTCTCACCATTAATCTCAGGTGTAAATTTCTTATTTTTCCTCCTCTCTTCTCTCCTTTCTCATCAGTGCTATGAAAGGGAGCAGTGCTAGGAATGGGAACTTGGTAAGAGATGAGTATCCGGAGTTCTTGTCCACAGGCTGGGCCCTGCAAATAGTTTTGCCTTTCTTCACCACTGCCAGTTTTGTAGCTGTACCACCCCAAGTGTGGGTGAGCTTGAAACAGGTCAGAGGAGAGGAAGAAATGTGAGGGGAAGAAACAGCAATAGTGACAGAAACCAATACGAAAACTCAGAAACACTGCAGGGAAAAGGTAGCACACTGCTAAGTATATGTCTCATAGTACTATAAACAGAAGAAAAAAAAAAATGAAAAAAAAAAAAAGAAAAAAAAAAGTTGTATTTGATAAAGAATAGTCTACAGCAAGAGCTATAGGTCTTGAATAAGTGAATTGTAAGCATGAAATTAAGTATGTATAGCTAGATAGCTGGGCTGTGCCTGTCTACAAATCCATTGCACCTGAGACATTAATTCCTTGGGTGGTCCAGGAACTCCTTTGACAAAGTTTTCTCATCTTTGTATAGACAAGATGATGGATTGGTTTGAAACAATAGACTGAGTTGAAACTAGATCATTAACTGAACATTTAGAATTAAGTTTTTGACTGATTACTAGAGGACTACTGCAGGTAAGATTTTGGACAGGTCTAGAAATTGCCTAAGGCAACTCCTGCTGCATCTAGTCTAATTTGTACGCTTGGAAATGTTGATTAACATCCTGGGTGGTGATTCCCAAAGACTTCCAAAGGTGATTCATGCTGTAGAAATAATTAAATTGTGCCTAGACAATAAATGGCCCAAAAAAAAAATGTTCATGCAGTCATGGTGAGGTGGATTAGTCTTTCGTATGCAGTTTTTTAACTGATGATTTGTATATAAAGACATATGAAGAGCAAAGAATTATGCATGCACTGGGTCCAGCTAGAAAGAACTGTGCAAAACTGTGCAAGAACTGTTTGAGGAGTCTCTCTTGGTCTACCTGAAGATGGTGTTTCTTCTTGCAATAGGTCTCTAATCAAAATCAGGACTTCCATCACCAACAGTGACCAGAACAGCTGTTTGGGAACTTGATTCCTATGCAAACATTACCTCTGCCAAGATCATAACACATTATTTTTTTCTTATTTTTAATGAACACTGCCATGACTGCCTGTGCATCAGAGAGAACACACCATGTATGATTCCAGTTTACACCAGATTATGTTCTACTAGTCAGTTCTAAAATTGTGTTATCTCTAGCATACTGTATACTTTAATAAGTAAACTTAACTTCTTTGCTAATATTTTATTGATCTGCAGCCAGGACAGGCCATATCAACACTGCCAGTTCTATTTTTTAATGAGTCAGCAACACAATTATTTATAAAAATCATACAACATATGGAGTATGCAATAAATAAGTGCAAGTGAAAATTCATTAAAAATATAATTTCAAATATTCTATGAAAAACGTAACAAAGAGCAATTGTATGTGATATATGAAATAGTTTGAAGTGTTCATACAAGTGCTGTAGGATCAACATGCTATAAAGAACCTACAAGAAAAAAAATCTCAGATTAAATATTATACTCCAACATTATCTCTTGTCCACATAAAGAAAAATAACTTCTTGTTGTTAGACATCCTATTTGGGGTGAGGGTGGGAGTCAGGGGTTGCAAATTGACAGAAGAACAGATCTTTTTTTTTCTGAAATACATGAAATAAATTGTTGGCATACATTAAGTTTACTTTTGATGAAACAGAGGAAAATAATTTGAAATCATTTACAAATTGAAGTCTAGAGTATTTATCTTTGATATCTTTGTAACACCCATGCTACTACAATACCTGAGAGTTTTTTTTCCAGGAAGATCTGCATCACACAGCTTGACATGTCATAACTTTGTCACATGGAAAAATAAGAATCAATGTGGGATACAACATTCCTCACTTTAGGTGAAAAAATATTTTTCCAAAGAAAAGGACTCCTACACGTCTTGTCTTCCCCTTTGCATAATGAAATGTTCTCGTACCATGTAAGTTTCAAATTGCATAATATGCACTATTTCTCAAATTACATTTCCATATTAATGCCTTGGATAATTTTATGTTACATTTACATTTTGAGACAGAGGAAAATTGAGATTTTTTTTATAAGATATAACATGATTTTTTTTTTTAATTGAATTGAGGGAGATGGGCAACAGAAATTTGCCCTCTTTCATAACCACTTACTCAAGTAACTGGCTAAGTGAAAAGTACAGATGTTTGTCTGTCATTGTACTAGAGTACTGAGGAAATAAACATCTTCCTTTACAACAGAAATACGTGAATATACTTAAGTTTCAGTTCACATAATTCATGTCACATTTGCAACTTTTGTGTTTGTAGCTAATTTTGTTCACAGCTTTGCCCGGATAACCTCTAGTCTTAAAACTTCAGGCAGGCAGCTTTTAAAATTGTAAATTGGAGCTGAGAGTCTGGATTGCTGTTCAGAGACTGAATTTACACTGCAAAATGAGTATACACTGTGAAATGGAATTCTTCCAATGAAAATATTCCAGATATATTAATCCGTGACACTTCCATTTTTGTTCTTTCTGATCAAATTGGGAGAAAATAAAGCATATGACTGATTTTGGTCTAATGAAAGATAATGTTGTCCTAGATAATAAGTGGTTTTGAAAAAAAAAAAATCCTCAGTCCCATTGTAATTCCACTCCCTTTAATTCAGTTTTGATGTAATACTTATTTTTTATTATTTGATTTATTTGGGGTAGAAAAAAATAGATTTTTGTTTGTTTGTCTGTTTTCCCAGTAACTGATAGGAAATCAGTGAAATCAATTGTGATGTCCTGGACTAAATCAGTGATTTCATTGTCTTCAATGAATCTTCTGAAGGAAACTTATTTAGCTGTAGCTGAAGTTCACTGTGTCTGTTTGAATTAGGTTATAATCTCTTTTTATTATTAAGGACATTGTGAATCTGGTAAGGATTTTGTATAGCAACTGATTTTTTTTTTCTTTTTCTTTTTTTAATTCACTTTATGGGAAAAAAAACAAAACAAAACAAAACAAAACAAAAAAACCACTCTTCAATGTCAAAGACAAAATGAAAACACATTTCTATAAAATAAAGCCACATCAACTTTATGCAAGTTATCAAAACAGGACCAAAAACACATTCAAGCCTATCATAGTTAAACCTTCAAAGAAAATAAACCCAGAATCTTTGTATTTGGGTACCAAGTGCTCCCCTCGAAGTTGTAAAGAATGTATGTTATTTTATACCAGAGCTTTGACAGATGTCAGTGGTGGCTAGAAATATGTCCTTTCCTCTCAAAAAGTTTTGAAACTCTTAGATGTTCTTGCTCCTGCCTGATGAAGCATCATGGAACATTGTCTTACCTCTGAGAAACCATTTTCTTTCATGATCCTCATTAGTCTGTATGAAGTAAGAATAACCACAGAGTATTTTAATAATATCTAGCAAACATGATAATGTTCACAACTCTTCCATTTCAAAAAGATTGTTAAGGAATTAAAAAGGTTGTTTTCAATAGGACCAGTGGATTAGGAAGCAAATTACTACTGTTAAGGAATGAACTATCAAAATCCATTCTGAAGAGAGTTTTAAATAGATGTAGAAAGAAAACATCCTTACCAATATGAACTTTAGAATGAATACACTCTGCATACTGCATGCAGACATTCCCTATTCATAGACTGTTGCTGATTGTATTTACATACAAATCTATCAAGCACATACCTGCAGCAAGCCCCCAACCCCCTCCCCCCCCAAAAAAAAAATAAAGACACGTAAAACTATTAGATTGGTGATAAGCATGACATTTTCATTTTATTCAGATTCTTTCTGATTCTTTGGTAACATTTTAAAAAGGTTACTATATTAACGTTTCAGAAAAGATTGTAGTTCTTAGACATTTGCCCAGCTATCCTCTAGGATAACATTTTTTTTCTTGTGATATTATAGGCCTATATAGTAGTGTCATTTTTTTTATTATGGTTAAATTGAAGAAAAAAAAGAAAAAAAAAGAAAAAAAAGAAAAAAAAGAAAAAAAAGAAAAAAAAGAAAAAAAAGGCAAACCCACTTCCTTGTCTCAGTTATCACAAAAAAATATTCCATAAGACATTCCATATATATAAGTTAGAAAGGATATAGTTTTAAGGCAAAGTCAGCAAAGATTTATTGTTCCTGTAAAAATTCTTGATGTTCAGTATGGTAAACAGAGAATTCTCATCTTTGCATATATGGTAGATTTTCTCCCTATTTTGAGCTAATTTAGTAAGTGAATGCAGTTACTCAGTTTCATTTTATTCTGCTGAGTTTTTTTCTAGATACATTTGATAAAAGCTAATGTCGACTGCATAGTTACGATCTTTGCTTTATAAATTTGTAATTTTACTACCATAGATCCAGAGTGAATTTTTGAAAGCTGTACAGTTAAAAATAAATTCTTTTGTGACTTTATCAGATGTCTTGGTCTTCATATTTAAATTTTTATATCCAATTAGAACAAGTTGAAAGAGTAGGCAATTGGAAATGTTACGTGGACTTTGGAATGAGGACTTGAAACAGCTTGTGACAGCATTCCTTCACATGCCCTTGCAGAATCAAGGACTAAGTTACAAAGCTTAAAAAACAGAATGTATCATTTCATAGGTCAGCACATTTACAGGTGGGTGTGAAGTACTTAAAGTGTTTGAGAAACTTCATAATTACTTGCAATGCAGTAGATATAATGACAGTAAAGCTTTCACTAACATATGGCAAGCAAAGTCGTAATTAGGATAGAACTGGTCAAAAACTTATCTATTTTCTATAGCAAGGGGCCATCAAAAGATTAGAATTTTCATAGAACTTTTCTGCAGAGTTGCTAATACTGATGTTGAGAGTACTGCTTACCTGGTATCTCAAAGGTCTGGTTCTAGTATCAGATAGGACTCAAGTCCATTGGTCAGCTGCAGAAAAAATAGGGTGAATCACAGGAGGTACTGCTAAGATGAAAACACGATTATCGGTAAATGTGATGCTGAACTGGGAATATACAAATATTTTAAAGAGAGCAGGTATGATTACAAGAATAATTTTTTTTTTTCTTTTTTCTTTTTTTTTTTAATCTCATAGGAAATTTCAAAGTTTTATATCCTCCTCTAGCTTTGTCTTAAATAGGAATACAGGTGTGTACATATATTAATTTCATAACTCAGAGAAATGTTATTATGCATGTTCTCCATCAGAAAGAAATGGTCATCTCTGTTCTTATAAGTGCCCAGTTCAAATACGTGTTTCCATGTGCACATCTTCTACACCAATGAGAGCAAGGTTTCCCTGTAATTTTGCTAGGTGTGGATGTGAAAGATCTGGCTTTTATACATAAGCATAGGAATCATATCTATAGCACATGACCTACGTGACAGTCATAAAATGAATACGAGGAGAAAAGCATTGTTTACCGCTACAAGTATATGAAGAAAGAAAACCATTTCCTTCCACCCAAAACAGCAGAATGCAAACCTACTGTTGTTCCATGGTCTTTCCTCACACTTGCAGATGGACATCTCATAATACTGTGATTTACCATTTTTTAATTCATGTGATTACGTGAATAAATACAAACTCTTTAATGGAATTAAGCATAAACACATTGCTGAGAACATGTGAAGTGAATGAGTGCAAATGCAAGGAACTGTTTAAAAGATTTTTTTTTGATAATGAAAATTGACAAAAAGACTAGTCCATTAAAATAAAATGCACATTCCAAGTAGAGAAAATACAGAAAGGAACTGCGCTGCATGAAAAGAACTGAAAGAAAACTTTTTTTTTTTTTTTAATACTTTGCAACGCACAGGTTTCTGAGTAAACCAGAAATATTTATTTTAATAACAATTTTGAGGTTCCATGACATATATAGAATACCCAAATGTATTTAGTATTGATGTACTCTGCCTCCTAGTTTTTAAGCTGTGTTTCTTGGAAATTACAGTATTTTGCTTATTTCCTGTGTTAGTTTTACCCTGCTAAGCAGCTGAAATCCACCACAACCATCTTCTCACTCCCACTCCTCAAAGGAAAAGACAGAGAAAATACACAAAGGCCTGAAGGGAGATCACCCACCAGTCATCAACACAGGCAAAACAGACGCAGCTTAAGGAGATAAATATTACATATCACCAGCAGACTAGAGCAGTGAGAAATGAAAAGCAAACTAAAAATACCTTCTCTCTCGTCCACCCTCTTCTGCCTCCTATCCCCAAGTTGCAGAGGGGAATGGGGGAGTGGGGGCTGTGGTCAGTCCCTAATGCTTTGACTGCGACACTTCTTCACAGTCACTCTCTATCCCTGCTCTATGCGGGGTCCCTCCCACGGGATGCTGTCCTTCCTGAACAGATCCTGCAGGGGCTGACCACAGGCAATAGCTCTTCAAGAACTACTCCAACATGGTTCTGTAGTACTGGGTACAGTCCTTCAGGAGCAAACTGTTCCAGCATGGGCAGCAGCTCCCCCCAGAACTCTGCTCCTGTGGGGGCTCTCCAAGGGCCGCAGCCTTCTCCAGGCAACATCCACCTGCTCTACCAGGGGCTCCTCCATGGGCTGCAGAGTGGAGATCTGCTCCATGTGGGACCCATGGGCTGCAGGGGGACAGCCTGCTCCACCAGGGGCCTCTCCACAGGCTTCAGGGGAACTTCTGCTACACGCCTGGAGCACCTCCTGCCCTGCCTCTGCACTGGCCTTGATGTCTGCAGGGCTGGTTCTCACTCCTCACTCTCCCAGCTACTGTTGCACAGCAGATTTTTTTTATTTTTTTCCCCCCCTTTCTTAAATCTGTTCTCCAAGAGGAGCAAACAGCGTCCCTCACTGTCTCAGCTCTGGCCAGCTGTGGGTCCCTTTTGGAGCCAGCTGGAGCTGGCTCTTATCTGACATAGGGAAGTTTCTGGACTCTTGTCACAGAGGCCACCGCCACAGTCCCCCTGCTAAAACCTTGTCTTGTAAACCCATTACATTTCCTGAGTTAAAATAATGAAAAAAATGTTCTTACAAAATCAAATGTATTTCAAATATTTCAAAAGCTGTCAGCATTTTAATTTCACTGATCAGACTGTCATAGCATATTGTACCTTTCAATTATTCACAGGATTTTGAAATCAGCACAGGACATCTTGGGTGCATGCTGACTGGCATATTCTGCATGTTGTCATGTAATCTCAGTTTTGTATGATTTAGCAATGTATAACTCTTAATCATTTTCACCTTTCAATATGTCAGCAGGTAGCAGAAAGTTCTACATGATATAAATAACTCTATGGAAGGAAGGTGGAGTATATTTTCTTCTAATGAGCCTGGTTGCCACAAGTGTCTGAAATATTCCACGCAGCTTTCTTAAATTGAAGAAGATGTGTATATGAGTACTGTAAACACTAGAGATACCTGAAGAGAAAAACTTTTTGTTAAGGAAAGGAAAAAAAAAAAAAGAGAGAGAGAGAGAGAGAAGCAGACAGATCTCTTATAATGAAAATATTTCTGGAATAACACATAGAGCTGGAAAGTATCTGTCTTTGTAGAGAAGGGGAAGAAGAAATAGAGAACATACAGAACTCCTAACTCTACTCAAACATTTCTCAATATCAGAGGTAGCCAATGAAACATACGTGTGAAGAACAGTGGATGTTTATGCTGGCGTGGAAAAATAAATCATTAAAAATTAAAATCAGAAGCTACAGTCCCGTGATGTTTGCAGCCCATGGAGAAACAATATTGACCTTGCCTCTGCTTGGTTAATTCCAAACAGCATTCAGTGTTTATAGTTGTTATGAACTTTTCTGCCAGTTTCAAGAGATCAGAGGAGTAGGAACAGCTTGAAACACAGTCATATATTTCTTGATTTTTTCACTTGTCAAAATGGACAAAGTAAAGAATAATATATTGAGCAATCAGCAAATTCAAGGGAGTCTGGACAAGTCATCCAGTCTTAAAACAGAAAAATTGGAGACACTTGCTAAAGCTGTCAGCCAGTCAATCAATCTAAAAATGTGTACTTTTTCACACAATATATAGCTCTATTTCATAGTTATTTCACCAAGACATGGAGGAAGTCACTTGCTAATAATAACATATAGATACTTATAACAGTTATTAAATGTAGTAATAATAATATAAGATGAAATTCTTAAAAATAGATTCCTTGTGAATAGATAAATATAATAATGCTGTTTCTGTCTTAGTAAAAAAAAAAAAAAAAAAAAAAAAAAAAAAAGACTCCTCCAGCCCAGAATTGTATTCAAATTGTATTCAGTTCAGAGGGGTTCTAGGCAACTCATTCAGATACTGATCACTTTTCAGGAAAGATGGCAGGATTAAAATAAAGGATAACTTTTACCTTAACCAAGAATGAACTGAGTTGAGGTAGATATATAATATTTTTCATTTTTCCAACTGTATATATGTCTTTATACAAGACTGAGACAATTTACATTGGAAACTAATAAAAAGAAATACAGCTTTATAGGATATATAGGATATATGATTAGTTGGTAGAACTTAAGGCCATGTGATGGGCATATGAATTTTCAGATAATTTAAACTTACGTACATGATCTAGAAAGAGGATCAAGTCTTTTGTTTGCTTTTTAATGACTGTAGCTGTACATTTTATGTTCATTACATACAGAAAACCTAACCAGTGGATTAAAATATTTACCTTTCTAGATTACTTTTCCCTTCAAAAGGAAATACATTTTGTCTTCATATCAGACACTGATTGCTCTAAAATAAAGGACAATAATTTAGATGAGGCACCATTGCATTTGGAAGAATAGCTCTTTGGTTTAAAATACATTGTGTAAGAGGACTCAAAATGTCAAGGAAATGATTCTATTGAGATAGGGTATTATTCTCACAGAAATAAAGAAATACAGTTCACAGATCTTGCTGTGAACTGTATTTCTTTATTTCTGTGGAAGTGCGGGATACTTCAAACTATATGTACTAAGAGAAAAAAAAATAATTTTGCTCGAGAAATACCATTGTAAAAACCTGTGGGCCACTGATTTATAGCAATTGATCCTGTCCCAGAGAAGAAACAAGGTCGAATATGTGTTACTTTCTATTCTGTACTATTTTAGCTATTGCATGTTTTTCTATAGTCTATTGCTAGTCTATTGCTTCTCTATTAGAAAACAAGTCTTATGAGGAGTGGCTAAGGGAGGTGAGGTTATTTATGTTGGAGAAAAGGAGGCTCAGGAGATACCTTATCATTCTCTACAACTAGCTTGAAGGAGATTGTGGTAAGGTAGGAGTTGGTCTCTTCTCCCAAGCAACAAACAATAGGAAAGATTAAATGGCCTCAAGTTGTGCCAGGGGAGGTTTAGGTTGGATATTTGGATTAAAAATAATAATAATAATAAAAAAATTACTGACAGGGTTGTGAGGCATTGGAACAGGCTGCCCAGGAAAGCAGTTGAGTCACCATCCCTGGAGGTATTCTAAATGTTTACATGTACATGTATATCTACATGTAGATGTGGTGCTTAGGGAGTGGTAGATTTGGCAGGTTAAAAGTTGGACTTGATGATATGAGAAGTCTTTTCCAACCTAAATTATTCTATAATTCAATGATTCTGTGATTCTAAGTCTTGCATATGAAACTATTGCCACAGACTCCTCCACACATACAAACCACAGAATTGTGCTATGGAGAAAGTGTAAAGAAATCTCTGTACAAATATGTGTAAATGAAACAGACAGAAATTGATTTCACAGTCCTGCTACTGTAGTTGCAACAGTTTTATCTGGTTACATTGCTCATTTTCTTATTGCTCATTTTCTATCTTAAAATTTAGATATGGAGATTACATAAACTGAAGTGTAATCTTTTGTCATTTCCCATTATACAGCTTATAAATATTAATTTTTATAGCTGTTGATTACATGTGTAATTTTTATTTTTATTTTTTGCAAGAAAGAAATGTAAGCAGAAGTAAAAAATAATAAAAAATAAATAAAGACATCATCTACCTTGCATGTTTTCATTGCAAAATCTTGACACCTGTTCTAGATTGTACTCATTACATCAGTATTTTAAAACACAGTTTTCAAGATATTCAGTTCCTTTTTATCAACTAAGTGCATATTAAAACATTCAAAACATTAAAAATTGTTTGCCTTATAAATACAAAAATGTTTATGTCACTCTAGGCAGTGCAAAATGAATGTGAAAATGAGTGGACAAAATTACTTGATTCAGTGTTTTTTTGCAACCTAGAGCTACAATAGATTATGTATTAAGTTACTTTCTCATACAATTGTAATTTTTCAAATCAAGTGACTCACAATTTCCCTGCAACATCTCATATATACCAATTCATACTTAAAGCTTCAAAGTACTGTGAATGTTCATGAAAGTAATTCATAAGAGATGTATATTGGTTTATAACGTGAATGAACTATTGTTATAAAATTGTTACATGATTACAGTGAGAAAGCCTATAAGGAAAAAAAATTAAAATTATGGTGTTATAAAACCTTACCTGCAGGGAAGAATGTTCTGGATACATTCTCAGTTATTTAACTTAATTTTTTATTTCGTCTTTTAGATGATCAAAATTTAGGTGAGCTGAGTATCTCTCTAGACTCCATTGACTCTAATGATGAGGTAACCATAAAGTATGACAGCTTAGTCACATGGTTCATATGGATACATAGACACCTGAAGTAAGATGTCAGTAATCTGGAGCAGAATTCCACTTCCGGGAGTCAAGTTGCTGAAACTAAGCCTAGAGCAGAGCAGGCTGAGGGGAGGTCTCGTGGCAGACTGCAGCTTCCTCACAAGGGTAGCAGAGGGGCAGGCGCTGAGCTCTTCTCTCTGGGGACAGCAACAGGACCCGAGGGAATGGCATGGAGCTAGGACAAGGAAGGGTCAGGCTTGGTGTATGAAAAAGGTTCTTCATTGAAAATGCTGTCAGGCAGCAAAGCAGGCTCCCCAGGGCACTGGTCGTAGCACCGAGCCTGACAGAATTCGATGGGTGTTTGGACAATGCTCTCAGACACATGGTCTGATTTGGTGGTCCTGTGTTGAACCAGGAGCTGGACTGGATGATCCTTGTTGATCCCTTCCAACTTGGGATATTCTGTGATTCTTAGATGACTCGTCCCTTCTGAAAACTCCAGAATATCTGAGTCATTTGCATGGGCTAGTAGTTATTATGCAGGATGGTGAGACATTTACACTTTCCTGGATTGGCCCAATCTGGCCAAAGGGATATTTCAAACCATACGACGTCATGGTCAGTGTAGTGGGTTTACGTGGCAAGGTTTTGGTAGCAGGAGGCCATAGGGGTGGTTTCTGTGAGAAAGATCTAGAAGCTGACCCATGTTTGGGAAGGGCCCCATTGTTTTCCAGAGCTGAGCCAATAAGCGATGTTGTTTTGCACCTCTGTGAGAGCATATTTAAGAAACGGAAAAAAATGCTGCGCCACACAGCAGCTGGGAAAGTGAAGGGAGTGAGGAATGGCCTTGCAGGCACCAAGGTCAGTGCAGAAGGAGGGGGAGAGGTGCTCCAGGCGCCGGAGCAGAAGTCCCCTGTGGCCTGTGGTGAGGACCATGGTGAAGCAGGATGTCCCCCTGCAGCCCATGGAGTGCCACGGTGGAGCAGGGTTCCATGCTGCAGTCCATGGAGGAGACCACGGTGGAGCAGATGGCCCTGCACTGATGGAGGCTGCCGCCTGTGGAAGACCCCTGCCTGAGCAGATTCCGGGCTGGACCTGTAGCCCGTGGAGAGGAGACCACTCAGGAGCAGGTGACCTGGCAGGAGCTGCTGCCCGTAGGGGAGCCAGGTTGGAGCAGTTTTCTCCTGAGGGATGGACCCTGTGACCCTGTGGTACGGACCCATATCTGGAGCAGCTCTGGAAGAGCTGCTGCCTGTGGGAAGCCCACGCCGGATCAGTTCATCAAGGACTGCATCCCCTGGATGGGACCTCACAGCACAGGGGATGAGAGTGACTGAGAAGGAGTGGCAGAGAAGAAGTGCTGTAGACTGGCCATAACCCCTATCCCCCCGTTCCCCTGCACCGCTCGGGGGAGGAGGTGGAAGAGAGTGGATGGGGGGGGAAGGTGCTTTTGGTTTCTTTCCTTTGTTTCTCACTTCTCTAGCTTGTTAGTAATGAGCAATAAATTTTACTGTCTTCCTATGCTGAGTCTGTTTTGCCCGTTACAATAATTATTGCATGATTTTCTCATCCTTATCTCAAACTTTGAGCCCTTTTCACATATTTTCTCCCCATTCCACTTTGAGGAGGGGGAGTGAGAGAGCGGCTGTGGTGGAGCTTGGCTGCCCACTCGAGCGGAACCACGACAGTCAGCAATAAAAGATGGTGGTAAAGAAGGAGGAAGAAGGAGATGTTCAGAGAGATGGTGTTTGTCTTTCCAAGAAACTGTTATGTGTGATGGGCCCTGCTTTCTTGGCAATAGCTGAACATCTGCTTGCCAATGGGAAGTAGCAAATTCATTGTTTTGCTTTGCTTTCATGCACAGCCTTTGCTTTGCCTAGTAAGCTGTCTTTATCTCAACCCATGTGTTTTCACGCTTTCACCTTCCTGATTCTCTCCCCCATTGCACTGTGACGGGAGTAAGTGAATGGCTGTGTGGTACTTATCTGCTTGCTGGGGTTAAACTGCAACATCAGGGAAGGCCATTTACACAACTAGTTGATACACTCAATTGATACAGCACTTCATCTAAAACAAAGATCACCCTGTGGTCTCTGTATTGAGATGATTTCAGCTTTCTTTGCAATAGCTGTGGTCATTTCCTATATTCTTCCTTGAGATTTATGAGCATATCATCTGCACCTATCTCCTCTGAGCCTTCTTCCACTGTAAGGATGTGTTGATTAGTCACACATGGGGAGAACTGAGATGAAATTTTGCTCTAACTAAATACACAGTGAACACTGCTCACTCTTTGCAGTTTATGATATTGACTTTAAGTTGAATTCCTTAAAAATCACATTTCTATCCTCTTTTCTCCTTGCAGTGGCTTACATAGAAACTAAATTTAATTTGCTTTCAGATTGGCAAAAACATATGCCTTTCATAAAAGATTCTTAGATATAATTTAACTTTGAGGAAATTATCAAATACTGAAACTGCATTTGATTTTCCCTTGTGATGTACAATATTCTTTTATTCATGTTGAATGCATGTTTACCACTGTTATCTCTTTTTTTCATTTTTCTTAAACTGGGACTTCATTTAATATACCGAATATTGAAGACAAGGCAGCTCCCCACTAGATCAGTTTATTTGACCATAATGTATGTAGAAGGAAAGCTAACATAATAAATTTTTTCAAGCATGTAAGCTAAGTCAGGGTACTGGCAGAAATCTTGAGTTTTTTAGGTCATCTGAGACTTAGTTAAAGCTGATGGATTAGTAGTGATGTATTAGCAAGGCAAGTGCTATTTGTCACTGTTATTTATGTAGTCTGTTCGTGAAAGTCTGTTAATGAAAGTACTTTCCTGTAATTGTTAGACCATGCTATAGTTTTGTGCTATAATAAAAAAGTCATTTTCTTTATCTTTTAGCGATTTATGGCATTTCAATGAACATAAAACACAATATTGCACGAAATGGTGCAAGTACTTCCTCAGAAAATGACTAAAACAACATCACTGCACTGTAGTTCATAATACTAAATTCAGGTATGATCATAGAATCATAGAACCATAGAGGTTAGAAAAAGCCTTCAAGATAGAGGTTAGAAAAAGCCTTCTAGGACTATAAGGATGTTGCAAGGCAGTGCAGGGACAAAAATAGAAAAGGGCAAAGCTCATCTGGAGCTCAATCTGGCTACTGCCGTCAAAGACAACAAAAAATGTTTCTACAAATACATCAGTGCAAAACGGAGAATCTCCAAGGAGAATCTCCAGCCTTTACTGGATGCAGGGGGAGCTTAGTTACAAGATATGAGGAAAAGGCGGAGGTGCTCAATGCCTTCTTTGCCTCAGTCTTTAGTGGCAAAACCAGTTGTTCTCTGGATACTCAGTACCCTGAGCTGGTGGAAGGGGATGGGGAGCAGGATGTGGCCCTCACTATCCATGAAGAAATGGTTGGTGACCTGCTACGGCACTTGGATGTGCACAAGTCGATGGGGCCAGATGGGATCCACCCAAGGGTACTGAGAGAACTGGCAGAGGAGCTGGCCAAGCCGCTTACCATCATTTATCAGCAGTCTTGGCGATCGGGGGAGGTCCCAGTTGACTGGCGGCTAGCAAAAGTGACGCCCATCTACAAGAAGGGCCGGAGGGCAGACCCGGGAAACTACAGGCCTGTCAGTTTGACCTCAGTACCAGGGAAGCTCATGGAGCAGATCCTCTTGAGAGTCATCACGCAGCACTTGCAGGGCAAGCAGGCGATCAGGCCCAGTCAGCATGGGTTTATGAAAGGCAGGTCCTGCTTGACGAACCTGATATCCTTCTATGACAAAGTGACGCGCTGCGTGGATGAGGGAAAGGCTGTGGATGTGGTCTACCTCGACTTCAGCAAGGCTTTTGACACCGTTTCCCACAGCATTCTCCTCAAGAAACTGGCTGCTCGTGGCTTGGAGTGGCATACGCTTCATTGGGTTAAAAACTGGCTGGATAGCTGGCCCAAAGAGTCATGGTGAATGGAGCCAAATCCAGTTGAAGGCCACTCACTAGTGGCGTCCTCCAAGGCTCAGTACTGGGGCCAGTCCTCTTTAATATCTTCATTGATGATCTGGACGAGGGCATTGAGTGCACCCTCAGTAAATTTGCAGATGACACCAAGTTAGGTGCGTGTGTAGATCTGCTTGAGGGTAGGAAAGCTCTGCAGGAGGATCTGGATAGGCTGCACCGATGGGCTGAGGTCAACTGCATGAAGTTCAACAAGGCCAAGTGCCGGGTCCTGCACCTGGGGCACAATAGCCCCAAGCAGAGCTACAGGCTGGGAGAGGAATGGTTGGAGAGCTGCCTGGCAGAGAAGGACCTGGGAGTATTGGTTGATAGTCGGCTGAATATGAGCCAGCAGTGTGCTCAGGTGGCCAAGAAGGCCAACGGCATCCTGGCTTGTATCAGAAACAGTGTGACCAGCAGGGCTAGGGAGGTGATCGTCCCCCTGTACTCAGCTCTGGTGAGGCCGCACCTCGAGTACTGTGTTCAGTTTTGGGCCCCTCGCTACAAGAAGGACATTGAGGTGCTTGAGCGGGTGCAGAGAAGGGCGACACAGATGGTGAGGGGCCTGGAGAACAAGTCCTACAAGGAGCGGCTGAGGGAGCTGGGCTTGTTCAGCCTGGAGAAGAGGAGGCTCAGGGGCGACCTTATCTCTCTCTATAGGTACCTCAAGGGAGGCTGTAGCGAGGTGGGGGTTGGTCTGTTCTCCCACGTGCCTGGTGACAGGACGAGGGGGAATGGGCTTAAGTTGAGCCAGGGGAGTTTTAGGTTAGATGTTAGGAAGAACTTCTTCACTGAAAGGGTTGTGAGGCACTGGAACAGGCTGCCCAGGGAAGTGGTGGAGTCACCATCCCTGGAGGTCTTTAAAAGACGTTTAGATGTAGAGCTTAGGGAAATGGTTTAGTGGGGACTGTTTGTGTTAGGTCAGAGGTTGGACTCGATGATCTTGAGGTCTCTTCCAACCTAGAAATTCTGTGATTCTGTGATTCTGTGAAGTATCCCCTAGTCCTTTTCTGCCAGGCAAGTTTCCAGCCACTCTCCCAAACCTGTATCATTGCATTGGGTTTTTATGACCTATGTGATCCAGCATTTACTCTTGCTAAATGTCAAGCAACTGGACTCAGCCCATCAACCTAGAGTACCCAGATTCCTCTGCAAAGCCTTCCTACCCTCAAGCAGATTGACAGTTTAACCTAACTTCATATTGTCTGCAAAGTTACCGTGTGCACTCGATCCCCTCATCCAGATCACTGATAAAAAATATTAAACAAAACTTGCTCCATGACTGAGCAATCAAGGAAATCACTGGTAACTGGCCACCATCTGGAATGAATTCCAAATGCTGGAGTAAAATGAAAATCATTTAAACAATTAAATTATTTAAGGTTAAGTCTACTACTACCGTTAAGTAGTACTGTTAATCAACTGTGTTTGTATCTAATCAAAGTGCAGTGAAGGCAAACTATTGTTTCAAGAAGGGTTTGGGAAATCTCTGCAAAATGCATGTAGAATTGAAGTATGTGCATTTGCAGTATGGCTGTGTGAAACAGTGCAATATCTTTTTTTTTTTTTTAACAATTTCAGCTACTGTCTATTGAACAGGCTTGTCTCAGGATCATGCAGATACAAAAATGAAGACCAAAAAGTAGAATGGCCATGCTAGCTAGCCTGACAAATATGTAATGTTAGCACAATGATCTGCTTAAACTAATATGTGTTTTGGTAATAAAATTATATGATCATTCAGGTTGGAAAAGACATTTAAGATCACCTCTTCCAGCCTTTAACCTAGTACTGATAAGTCTACCGCTAAACCATGCTACTTAGTTCTACATCCATATGTTTCTTTAAGACCTCCAGGGATAGTGACTCAACCACTTCCCTGGGCAGCCTATTCCAATGCTGCACAACCCTTTCTGAAAAGAATTTTCTCCTAAAATCCAACCTAAACCTCCCCTGGTTCAACTTGAAGCAATTTCCCGTTGTCTTATCACTTGGTGCTTGGGAGAAGACCTTGATCCCCACCTTGCTAAAACCTCTTCTAAGGTAATTGTAAAGTACAATATGGTTTCTTCTAAGCTTCTTTTCTCCAGGATAAACAACCCCAGTTCCCTCAACCACTCCTCATAAGACTTGCTCTCTAGACCCTTCGCCAGCTTCATTGCCCTTCTTTGGTCCTCAGACAGGATGCTATGCTGAGACAGTAATTTTTAGAATGGTTCCAAGTCTAGCTTCTTTGAAACCATCTATGGACTCTCTCTGCAGAGGACTGTGTTTTGCAATGTAGAAGTGTCCATGAGCACTAATTGTGCAACCATTACTTATACTGCTGGGTATTCCATGTCTTCATTAAAATTTGTGAGTTTATGTGTTGTGTCAGGGTAAGGTAAACATTTATTTGTGCTTTATATCCCACCTGTAATATTTGCTGAACTCAGAATAACAATGAGAAGACAAGTTTATGGAGAGATGTGAATTTGTCACATGTGATGTCTGGTTTTATGCCTAGTTCACAATTTGTTTCTTTAAATGACTGTCTCTCAGTGTTACTAGAGCTAATGCATCAGAAACTCTGGAAGGAGGTTTCACAAAACCAAAAGGCCATGGGCGGAGAGAGGATAAAAAGAAACAAGGTCAGACTTCTCTTGAACAACTGATGTAATCTAATTGGACTTATGTAAAGCATTTGATACTGTCCTGCATGACATCATTGTCTCTAAAGTGAAGACACATGGATTTGATGATCGACTATTCAGTGGATAAAGAATTGACTGGACTGTCACAATCAAAGAGTTGTGGTCAACAGCTCAATGTCCAGGTTGAGACCAGTGACAGGTGGTATACCTTGGGAATCTTTACTGGGACAACTATGACATCTTTGTTGGTGACATGTTCAGTGGGATTGAGTGCATACTCAGCAAGCTTGTGAATGACACCAAGCTGAGTGATGCAGTCAACAAACTGGAGGAAAGGGATGCCGTCCAGAGGGATAGTAACAGGCTCAAGAGGTGGGCTTGTGCAAACCTCATTGTTGTCATTTAATCTGACAGGCAGCTAAGCACCACACGGATGTTCACTCACTCTCCCTCCTCTGATGAGTGAGATGGGAGAGAAAATGGAGAAAAAAATAAAATAAAATAAAATAAAATAAAATAAAATAAAATAAAATAAAATAAAATAAAATAAAATAAAATAAAATAAAAGAGAAAAAAGAATAAATTAAAAAAAATGTAAAACTTGTGGGTTGAGATAAAGGAAGTTAAATAGGATAGAAATGGAAGGGAAAAATAATGATAGTAATAATGATAAATATTTATATATATAAAACAAGTGATGCACACTGCACACTGCAATTGCTCACTACCTACCAACTGATGCCTGGCCTGTCCCCAAGCAGTTGTCCCCACCCCAGCCAACCCTCCCATTTTTTATTGTCCCACATGATATGATATGGTATGGAATATGCCTTTGACCAGTTTGGGTCAGCTGACCTGGTTCTTTCCCCTCCTAGCTTCTAACATCAGCATGTTTTCAACCTTATTTTTCTCCTAAATCCAAAACATAACACATGCCAGCCACTGTGAAAAAAAATAATTCTCTCCCAACCAAAACCAGAAAAAAACATGAATTTTAACAACACTAAGTGCAAGGTGCTGCACCTGGGTTGGGGCAATTCCAAACTGGAATACAGTCTGAGTGATGAGTAGATTGAGAGTAGACCTATGGAAAAGGGCCTGGAATGAAGACCTCAACATGAGCCAGCAATTTGCACTTCCAGCCCAGTAAACCAACCGTATCCTGGGCTGCATCAAAATAAGCATAGCTAACAGATCAAAGGAGGTGATTCTCCCCTTCTACTCTGCTCTCCTGAGACCCCATCTGGAGTACTACATTCAGCTCTGGGGCCTCCAGCACAATAAAGACATGAACTTGTTAGAGTGGATCCAGAGGAGGGCCCTGAAGATGATCAGAGGGCTGGAGCACCTCTAATAAAGAAAGGCTAAGAGAACTGGGGTTATTTAGCCTAGGGAAGAGAAGGCTCTGGGAAGACCTTATAGCATCCTTTCAATACTTAAAGGGGGCCTACAGGAAAAATTGAAAGAGACTCATATTTTTATATTTATATAAAGATTCAGCAGAAATTCTTTACTCTGAGGATGGTGATGCACTGAAACAGGCTGCCAAGAGGAGCTGTGAATTTCCATCCATGGAAATGCTTAAGGCTAGGCTGGATGGGACTTTGGGCAGCCTGGTCTTCTTGAAATTGTTCCTGACTATGCCAATGAGTTTGGAACTAATTGGTCCCTTCCAACCCAAACCTTTCTATGATTCTGTGATTCTGTGTGATTGCAGACTGTTCTTTCCCTGGAGTTAGAGAGCACTGGGTGGAATTTCTGAGGCCCACAAAATCATCACCGTCACATATTGAGAGCAAGTCTGTAGAAAAGGACTTGATCAGAAAGGTCACTGTAGGCAGAGTACATATATGTCCTAAAACCTCCTATATTTCTGTTCTGTATCATTCTGTTTTTAAAGAGCATAGTGCTAGAATCACTTCATAGTTCTTGCTTTGTCTAATAACAGCATGCTTTTGAAAAACAGTTCTAGATTTACAAAAGTCTTTTCACTGATTTTTGTTTTACAATTTCAATGTTACAAGTACAACCTTTTCGAAGCACTAACAAATTTGGAAATATGACAGACATTCATCCACAACTGACCTTACAGAAAAATGCCTAACAGAAAAACACATATATTTACAGATAATATATAAGCAGGACTGATACTATCCAAAAGTGACTTCTGATTCAGCAGTGCAAGATTTTATCTAGTTTCAAAAAAACGCTAATACATAAATATTTCAGCCATTCATATAGTTTAAATAGCTTGTAAAAATTGTGGAGATCTGCACTGTGCCCTAGTAGGCAGATTTGTGTACTCTTTCAGAGCTAAAATTAAGGTGGAGTATATTCCAAATCATTCAAAACTGAAACATTTGAGTAGCTCTCATATGAATGATTACCTAGGCTGGAAAAGGAAACATTTATAGCACTAGAAATACTGGGTCAGGCAGACAACAAACACCAGGAAAATTGTTTAAAGAGTAACTGTATGATTGATTCCAGGTGAAGCAAGAAGATAGGACTAAAAGGACTAAAAATAATTAGGCATAATTAATGATTACATAGAAAAATAAAAGGCAATCAGATATATTATGTTCTGCAATTAATTTGTACAGAAATGGTTGAAATCTCCTCACCCATGATATCCAAGGATAAATTCTGAAGATAACAGCATAAAGTTCTTTATAAAGAACAATTCATCATTAGTAACAACATGGACTGGCTGACCTCCTTTTTTTCTTACCAAGTGATTTTGGTCTTATGGTACACGGGTTAAAAGGTACAGAACATTGGTTTAACCATGGGCTTGAGATCAAATCGATGAGAAAATTCTGGCACCAGGTTAAGGCTTGTTGAACAGAATCTGTATAACAAAATGACCATCAATAATTTGACAAAGCCATAACAATACAGTATAATTCAGAATGAAATCATGACACAGTTTATTAAAAATATTTGAATTAATGTTCCATTTCATATTTAATAAAACATAATTATTGTATTGAAATTGATTTCAGTGATGATTCATGATTCTTAAGGAATAATAAAAATATATATTAAAGTTTTGTAATATGCAAGCATACATTGAAAAAACATGAGTAATGTCACTTACCATTTGGATAATCAACAGGATATTTTATTTTTTTAAAACTTCAGTTTCATGACTCAGGTAACAATTTATTTATTTTTTTCTACCGTAGTTCTCTGTTTCTAGAAAGTATGCTTTTCTGATTGTTCTAACCAGTGATTGCTCTCCCCAGTGGCACAAAAGTGCATTACACTAAGAAACAACATCAGCTTCTGAGGTGTTCTCAGAAAACACTTCCCTGCAAAAATGGTACCAGGTTAACACTCACATGCTCCTCATTTATATTCAGGAATGTTAATTGTTTTTAATAACAAACAAATAAGAGATCACGCAACTACTGACTTAACATTGGGTTCTCTTCATCACTATTTTATATGCATCACAAAATAAATTTGTTAGTATGTTTAAAAAAAAACATTAAAAACTTTAAAAACTATGAATTTTAGATGTTTAATTTACTGAATATATAACCTGGAGGAAAACAAAGAGCTTTCAGGTAAAATTTTGTCACTTTTTATTCCTCTGATAGGTACTAGGGTGTTTTCCATGTCAGATATTCTCCGTTTGTGGTTAGAAAACACTTCCTTTCCCAGAATGACACAAATAATCTTAAAAAGAAAAAAATATACAATACAGACATCTTTAATCACAGAATCTTCTCCTGATAAAACCACGTTTTAAGAATTCTAATCTGAGATCTAAACCCTGACTTCTCAAAATTATTGACAGAATTTGAATAGCTGATCACCCACAGAATAATAATTTTGGATGGTCATTTTGATGGCACTAATTCATATTTTTAAACCCTAAAATTAACGAATGCTTTCCTGTACATTTGAAAAAAGGTCAAGCACATTTATGTTTTCTCTGACTTCATTCAGTGGCAAAAGGCCTTATTAGTTATTAAAGAATATCTGTCATTCTTAAACTTGCTAATGGTGAAAAATATTTTTTCCAGCTTATTAAACAAGCAATTACTTAAAATAATTGTATTTCACATGTTAAGGATATGTGTATCTATATACCATAAATGTTTAGCGAATCAAACTAGTAATAAAAAAGCTTTTAGCAGCTGGGCTAAATTTGACAGCTCAAAGCTGTTCCCGAAAATTTTCTAAAATTCAAGCCTTATTTTGTATCACAAAGAAAAATGAAAAATAGATATTATGACGTTCTGGCAATCTTTACTTTTTATTTGACAACATGTTTTTGTTTCTATGAAATACATTAAGCCAGAAGCATAATGAAAGATTTTAGTAAAGATTTTTTTTTTTTTTCTGGGCAATATATTTTCAGTTATTTATTCTTTTTTTTCTTACTAGTAAATATTAATATACACATATATATTATTGTTTCTACAACCAAACAGATGATTTGTCATGATTTTATGAAGAGTAGGCTATTTGACTATAGAAAGCTCTTGTAGTGGTTTTACTCAGCTGAGTAGCTGAGGACCCCACAACCACTCTCATTCCCCCTCCTCAAACAGCGAGGGAGAAAAAAATACCATGAAAAGGGCTCAAGGGTTGAGATAAGGACAGGGAGATCACTCACAAATTATTGTCATGGGCGAAACAGACTCAGTATAGGGAGAGTAATGTAATTTATTACCTATTTCTAAAAGGCAAGAGAAGTGAGAAACAAAGGAAAGAAACTAAGAGTACCTTGTACAAATCCACCCTTTTCACCTTCTCCCTCCAAGCACCGGAGGGGAATGGGGGCTGTGGTCAGTCCCTGACGCTTCGTCTCCACCACTCCTTTGTGGTCACTCTCTGCCCCTGCTCCACATGGGGTCCCTCCCACGGGATGCCATCCTTCCCAAACTGATCCTGCGGGGGCTGCCCACAGGCAGCAGCTCTTCAAGAACTGCTCCCACATGGCTCCGTACCACATTCCCCAGGAGCAAACTGTTCTAGCACGGATCCCCCATGGGCAGCAGCTACCCCCAGACCCCCTGCTCCTGTGTGGGCTCATCTCCACGGGCTGCAGCTCTGGCCCGGGGCCTGCTCCTGCGGAGGCTCTCCATGGGCCGCAGCCTCCTCCAAGCCACACCCACCTGCTGCACCAGGGGCTCCTCCACAGGCTGCAGCGTGGAGATCTGCTCCATGTGGGACCCATGGGCTGCAGGGGGACAGCCTGCTCCACCAGGAGCCTCTCCACAGGCTACAGGCACTGCTGCTGCAGGACGTGGGGCACCTCCTGCCCTCCTGCTGCACTGACCTTGGTGTCTGAAGGGCTGGTTCTCACCCCTCACTCTCCCAACTCCTGTTGCACAGCATTTTTTTTTTCCCCTTTCTTAAATCTGCTCTCCCAGAAGAGCAAACAGCGCTGCTCACTGGCTCTGGTCAGCTTCAGGTCCCTGTTGGAGCCGGCTGAAGCTGGCTCTTATCTGACATGAAGAAACTTCTGGGCTCTTCTCACAAAAGCCACTCCTGGTGCCCCTAGGTGCCAAAACTCTATATTTTCCTGTTAATTTTTACTTGAAGGGAAAATAGAAAGTATTTTTTGGAGTTAATTCAAAATTCTGAAGCATCAAAGAGGCCTGGAAGAGTCAGATAGTAAAGTACAAGCAATTGAAAGGAAAGATAAAGGAGTTTTACATACAACAAGAATGGTGACACCTGTTAAGGTTTTGGTGTGTGATAGACATTTCCAGTGGAGGTTATTGGTAGTGGGAATATTACATTTCTCACAGAACTGTAATTCAGAAAGGTTTTTCAAACTGGAATTTCTGGCCGAGCAGAGAACAGGTACAGGATCCCAAGAATGAAAAAAAAAAATATATGGTCAATGCAGTTCTGGAGAAAATGCCGTACGTGGTTGACATCCTTGGGCTATCTGAGATTCTGAGATTCTGAGACAGAGATTTTGATCTGTCTCAAATTACAAATAATAACATAAAAAAAAAAAAAAAAAAAAAAAAGCTTTTTAATGAGCTGTTAGTAGGTCATTGTCATTTTAAGTTTATCATTTTGTAAAGTATGATACAGAAGGAATATTGACCCTGAGATTTCTGATTCTAGCATTTTATATTTTTGGTTGGTTGGTTGGTTTTCATTTCCTGAGATAAACTTGTGTTTCTGATTCTAGATTTTATGTTTTTTCTGTTCATTTGAGGTTTGGATTTTTGTTTATCTGTTATTTGTTTTGCTGTGAAGTGTTTTCAAATATATTTTTTCCTGTTGTATTTCAGAAGGGAAAAGGAGAAAGTATGGAAGTTTTGAAGATGGATTTTTTTTTTATTTTTTCAGTCATACTTCCTCTTTTATCACAATAACTCAATGCATGCCATGATCTTCACGTTAGCTAATGTAAGTCCAAAACTGATGAACAATTAGATCTCTAGATATGTGGGTGTCCAAATTTTGTGGCCATGACTATCGTCTTTCTTTCAGAAGACCAGATCAAGAATATAGGGGACAACGTCTGCAGAACAAGAAAATGCATACAGGATAAATGACAAAATTAAAATATCTTAGTCTGTTGCTAGGTATTTCACTGAAGTAAAAGCAAGTTGATTTTGCAAAAGTCAGATCCCCTAAAAGTCTAGCAAAAAATGCTCCATAGTTTTGGAAATAACCAAAATGTGGGTTGAGAATTTTAATCAGTAACAGCCATATTTGAATGAAAGCAGTGAAGGAACTGACTGGGAATCATATCAAATTGACTTCTCCATTCTTCCTAGAGAATGATCTGGCTTATGCAGGAAAATAAAATAAAAACAATTATAAAAAAAAAAAAAAAGACAATCTGCATAGTGTCTCTGTGTGTCCTATTTAATGTCTATTATTATTCTTCAGAGTTTATTTAGAAGCAGACAAATACCACGTGTAACTGACCTTATCATATATTCTTTTATCTTTCTGTGATTCTTTAGTATCCTTTCTGTCCTGCTACATCTTGCCATATTTCTCCTTGTTCAAATATCCCTAACGCACTACATTTTTTCCTTCACATGCTACATTTTAATTTTCTTTTTTATCTTTGCTATTGCTCTCTCCATCCATGTGACTGACATGGCTTTCTGTCCTCATTACCATTCCCTGGTGTCCTATCAACATTTCTTCTTTACCAGCCTTCCCAATTTAGTTTTCATTTCCTCCTTGAGATAAATCCAGTACTACTGAATATTTCTTCTCTAACACCATGTAAGTACTGCATTAAAACTCTATTAGTCGTAATTGAGCTAACGTAAAAGTGCAGATTACCTATAATTTATGACAAAGTAACTGTGTCTGAGGCATTGTAATGAATCACCATTTTAATTTAAATGTATTGGACACTTACCAAACCTCCCAAAGTGATATTGGGAATGCTTGAAAGAATATTCTAAAACCTCTGACAACTAAAATACAAACAGTCCAAAGCCAGAGTCTTTTAGGACAGCAGACTAATCCTGGGAGCTGATATTCAAGCTGTTTTCTTGACCGTGAGGAAGGTCAGGCCTGTCATCTGTGTGTTATATTTGTTTCATCTATTGAATCAGTTCCCATATCTTCTGGTTTTGCAGCAGCCAAATGAAATTTCAGTCCTGAGTCATGAATTTTGAATGGGATCAGACAATAATTATTTCACGTACATTGTTATTGTATTCAGTCTTGTACATTTTTTCATTGGTGTGATTCTGATTATTTCATTTGAATATATATGAAGTAAATTTGGCCCAATATTTTAAACATAAGACATGTTTGTAATTTAATCCTATCAAGTATGCTGAGTAATTCTGAATATCTAAATTCTGGTAAATTTATCAGCTTCATGAATCTGACTGAAACCATACTCTTCATCATCTGAAAGTGGAAAAGGGGGAAATTGAAACTAATCAGCAAAAGACCTTTTCCTGCCTTTCTATTGTTGAGTGTTTCATTTGCAAGAAGTGTAGTGCCAGAGTGGTCAGCAACAAATCAGTGTTTAACTGCCCTGATTGTTGTGCTTAAGCTAGCTTGCTGCTTTTTAGCCCAAGCAAGGCAGTGGATATTTTATGTCAGTACTGGCTCAATAAATCTGTTCATCTAAATTTAAAAAGACTCAGATGTGTTCTGGGATGTGCAAGTAATAAATCTGAGCATATGGACTGTGTAACCACATGGAAGTAAAATCAGCCCACCATTGCAATTCTTCCCTTTCATGCAATTCCTTTACTGGATTCAATTCTAAGATTGAAGGCAGGCTATAAATTATTAATACTAGAATTCATACAGATCTGTTGCTAAGATATTAAGAGAATATATGTATATATATTATTGTGTTGATCTGCACTTAGATCTGCACTCCCTCTCCTTTTCCTATTTTTAGTGTTTCCTTTGCACATGTCCCCCACTCATATTTTTTGGGGAGGGAGATGATGTGAGAGATGTCTGAACAATTTTATTTTATTTTCCTGGAAGAGATGGCAACTTGCAAATGTATTTTTTAAAAGTTTTGTGTTTTCATAACTATTACACTCAATGACTATGCACTACATGCTATTAGCCTTAGCAAGGTATTTTAATCTAACAGTTCTGCACCATGTTCACATTAATATGCAAATAGAACTAGAATGCAAAATTAAATGGAAATGAAAGTTGGAAGTTAATCGACATTTTTGTCACAAAAGCTCAGAGAAACAGTACTTATGGTTTAATGGCAAAAAGCTAATGTTTCATCCTAGGGAGGGCTACATCAATCTAGAACTAAGACAATTTTACTGAGGAAAAGTGCAAAGTGCTGTTTGTGTATGCAGGTTGCCAGCTCCCCCTATGCAGGTGGTCCCATCACTGTAAACCTGGACTAAATTGCTGCCATCCATTAAGCACAGTAGCTGCCTGGATAGCTGCCTAGCACAGACTTACACAGGCCATCTATTCCTGTCAGAAATATGATATGTCACTGACAAAAGCTTAATTACTCTATTAATTAATAGGACAATTTTCAAAATGTCTTGCAATGCAGCTTGACACTCATTAGTGCCATTTATGAATAATTCCTCCCAGGGTATAATACTCTATAAAATGTAATTTGAAAGGGAATAATACATGTTTAAAACCTACATATCTGTGAAACCAAAACACATTTTTTGCTGAATTAGTCAGCTTTATGAAAAAGCTCAGACCTATCTGTTGAATGGTTGGAAAAATATTTCACAGAATTTCTCTATATCAAAATGCTTTTGTCAGAGAACAGCAAGCTTATTCTTGATTAGACTCATCTGGAAGTCCAAACAGCCTTTCTTTCCCAAAAGAAGTCTTAAGCCTCTAAGAGTTGGACTCTTACTACCTTCAGTTCTGTGTGAAGGCTGGGGCACTGAAATGTTTGGACTCTCACTTTACTAGTACATAGTACATCCATTTACCTATGTATCATTATGCCAGCCTATCCCTTTTTTTGTGGCTCAATATGGTAGAGCTCAAAAGAACAGGCAAAGCTTCACACATCTGTAGGGCCAGCATTGAATTTGCAAAGGAATAAAAGTACAAGAGAAAAGTGAGGAAAAATGAGAGAAATACATGCAGAAAGCATGAAAATGCCTTCAGTGTCTTATATGCTAGTTACTTGGGTCAGAACAAACGAAAAATCCTGAGAGAGAATTTTCTCACTGTTTTCACAGTCAGGAAGCCTCGGTATTTAGTTTTTATTAGGAATAGTGCCTTCTAATGCCTAGTGTGGGACAGTGTATCTCTTTCTTGTTGTGTTTACAAGTTAGTATTCTAGTTATTTATTAACATTATTAAAGATCATTCAACATACACATAGCTTCATAAATACAGTCACTGGGCATACTGGTCTTGCATGTGAAAATCTGTAAGAAGCCTAAAATTTGAACACTCTGGACCACTGAGAACCGGGCATTTCAGTTCTTCCCGCTCTTTCCATAGACTCAAGAAATTAAGTTTCACTGCATTCTGCTTGTGCTACTCATTGAACAGCTTTTTCTAACAGAAATCTTTTTATCACATCAATGGAATTTTGTGAAGAAAAAATAGAAATAGTAGTACAGATCAACATGATAAAGGTTGCCACAAAATACAAATTAATTAACAAACCCCTACTTCTAAGGCTCAGCAACACTTCAGGTATTTAAAAGAAGTTAATGAGTAATGAAGGTCTTGAAAAACACTTACTTTGTGTAGATGGTGGTGCTGTAAGATGGCCGTCTTTATAATAGTGCAGTGCAAATTCTACACTCTAAAATAAATATTTCAAGAAGTGATCTTTCGTATTCCTAAACTAGGATTGTTTGACCTATGATTTTTATTTGTATCCATATATTTCACTATCAAAATAGGATTCCCTACAATAAGCTCAGAATTTGCTGAGTGTTCACCTTCAGAAAATTAATCTCTGTAGGAATTGAATAAGAAGAGGTGGCGTAGGCTGGGAAAGTGAAAAAAAAAAAAAGTTGTTACTCTCCTCCGCCTGCTGTGTTTTCCTGCACAATTTGCTTGTAAGTCAACTCTTGAAGAGGCTGAGCTGAGGTGCTGCTGCCATGGCTCAGGATCCAATTCTAGAACAGCAGGGATGGGGGACATTAACCTTTTCAGCCATCCCAGTCTTAGCCTTCTTGTCAATCAAAGCCCTAAGAATACACTGGAAAAACAGATTTTCTGAGGGTGGGCACTCACCAGTTTCTAAAAATCCAACTTTTTGAAAAAGTCTTATCATTCTCATCATTTAGAGCCCTTAAATTGCTGCACAGCCCTTAATTGACAAAAAACTTTATACAGTTCTACAGCTTGGGCAGCTAAAGCTGTTTGAAATATAAAAATGTTGTGTACCCAGCAAGTCCCATTAATCTCGTGGGAAGTTAGAGTCTGTGGCTCAAACACAGGGTTGTATCCTTAACCATTAATATTTGAATAGTCAGTTACTGACAATATAGGATCTTTATCCTATATTCTGAGTAGTGTTCTCTTTGGGTTGATATGAAAGTTGTTTTCTAAATCAGGGTAGCATTCTTTCATACATAACATTCTGGGCCAATGGTTTCCATTCTAACTATGTGTTAGGGGAAAATTGTCAGCTTTTGTTTTGTTTGAGCTCGTCAGCTACTAGTATCATTTTGTCAGCTATGATATTTCTACTAAGAAAACAGAGAACAAGAATTCCCTATTCACATTCTTCTAGTCATACATGGATTCCTTTCACTGTATGCCATACAGTGAATTGGAAGGGAATTATCCTTTAGTAGGCATTTAGCATCTTTTTGTTGTTGTTTTTCCTTTGTTCCTTTTTTTGCCCTTCTTTGTTTCTTTGTGTTCCTTGTGGGATTTATTTTTTTTGTTTATTTTTGTTTGTTTGTTTTTTAGGCAAATAATTAGAGTTCACAAAGCAGGTGTACATTAACACTTCTAGCAGTATATTATATTTTCCACTTTTGAATAATAATTAGTTTTCTTTGAACAATATATTTTCAGTATATTGGCAATACTCAAAAAAAAAAAAATAAAAGTATCCAATTTCATTTTTCTTCAAATTTCTGGTGAGAACTCTGCACTGCCATTTGCGCTGCAACTGATTTAGTCGAGACTGCATTGTCTGTTTCCGAGTGACTGAATATAGCCAGGTATGTTTTGCATGAAAGAATGAAAGAAATAGAAGTATGTTAAATGGTGCTCTGATATATCTTCTGCACACTCCTATTCAAAGCATAGAGCAGATTAATGCATTCTCTTAAAAAGAAAAAAAAAGGAAAAAAACAAAACAAAACAAAACAAAAACAACAACAGATGCTGAGTAGATGGCTGATGTTAATAAGTGATTCTCTGCCCCTTTTCTCACCATTTAGTTCTCTTTCTTACAGTTTGCCTTCTCCACCAAATAGTCACAGAAAGAATGAGAGATAATAGTTCTGTTTGTCCAGCTACTGCAGCTGATAGGAAAACAACATAAGGTTAGTCAACAATTTCTCAGGCATTGTCTTCTTTTTTTTTTCCCTGCACTGGCATTATATATATATATATATATATATATATGTATATATATATATGTATATTATAACATTTAATTTGGTTTCCTCCTTGGCCCTGATAGGGACTACCGTTCTGAAATATTATCAAAGTTGTTGGTTAGCCTTTCTCAGTTGAAATGCAAATACTCTCCCCCTTCTCTATAACTCTTTATACTCTCTGTAATCAATGGCTAGTGGACTGTTTTTATTTAGAATAACCTCTTATTTGGTCTTGGAGATATAATCCTCCCAACACACACACCAAAGCACATCGTGCATACTTCAGAAAATTGTAAATCTCTGAAGACCCATCCACCTCAAAGCCAGTATAAACTAGGGTGACTATCTCTCTGCAATGGTGTTATGCTCTTCTCTGGTTTGGAAGAAACAAGAAATCCTTGGTGGTCACATTGTCTTAAGATTTAATATGTCTTTCCAACTCAAAAAAATAACTGTGTAATGGAGGAAAGTGAGCTCCTGTTCTAGAAAGAAAACAATATTCCCTACTTTCTTCCTCTTAGTTTACTGGTCAGAATAATCAGTCATAATGGCATGCATACAGTCTTAGCTTGACTTGAACTGCCCTCAGCCAACATGACAGAGTGCAAGAGCACTTTGTGCTTGTTTCACAGCACAAAACTATAAGAAGAGTAAGAAAGAAGGGGAGAAACAGCCTTGGAGGAGAGCTGATACACAAGAACACAAGACTCCTAGGGCCAGATGGTAAGAGGAAATTTGAATCTAACCTAGGAGGCAGCAGACTACTGCTCATTGGAATAGGAATACCAATAATGTGCAACCAAGATAGGCTAAAAAAAAAAAAAAATAGTCTGAGGGGAAAAAAAATAACAAAAAATATAGATGTTTACCTTTTGTACTGAATGTCATTATCCCACAGAATACAGTACTCTCTTGATGGTCTGATGATTCATTCCAGGCTTCATGGTGATCTGGCAACATTTGAAAGAGTAAAGAGGAGTCTCAGTTGGAATATACCATGATGATGTCATAATTGAGAGTAACTCCAGATAGAGTTAACTTACAAATAATTTTTTGTTACAAGAAACTAACTCATCTCTCGTAGTTCAGATCATTTTTACCTCTTTTATTTATCACTGCTTTTACCACTGTTTCAGGGTACTCTCCTCGAGTAAGAAAGCTGTGAGTACTAATTCTGTCATCTAGGAAGGACTTAAATCTGGATCTACTTTCCTATGCTTAGATAATGGTAGTAGCCATCTCCTCCTGACAATCATGGGATATTAAGTGGCTGTCTTAATTAACCTGAATTGTCATCATATTTCCCAGAACGCGTGTCTGTACATGTGGATAAATGACAATAGACTACTCTAATACAGTAGACACTATAGTAGACACTATAGTGAGTTATGAGGTTTTGAAAAGCAAGATTACCACAGGGGAGTTACTTTTTCTTTCTTTGTTTTATTAATATACATGTATATATATATTTTAATCCTTATTTTGTCAAGGTTTAGGTGAACTGTATTCATGCAGAATTTTTCTTCATAGTCAAGAACACCACCACTTCCATTTACAATACCGAGGCCAAAGCAAAACCTGCTGAATACCTGTCCCCTAAATAAAGCACATTCTCCTTCTTAAGTGCTTCAGACTCAAATAAAATTAAATTCTTGGGATAAATTTTCTTGTATCTTCTGCATATGACTAAATTTCTCTATAATAAAGTCTTAATTTCTGTGAATGAGTGAAAAGTGGATACCTCCCAAACTGAAAGGTAGACAGATGTTTATTTATTTATTTATTGGGCCTTTACAATGAATTGTGATACCCATTGCTCACATTCGGTATCATGATTACTCCCATGTCTATTATTCATAAGACTAAAATGTTAAGCATGCTTAGTTATCAAAATATAAGTTCAGCAAAGATGTATTTGTGTTTGTTGTTGTTGTTCTGTTAGTTAATTCAATTAACATGGAAGGCTTAAAAGACTTTCATTTTTTGAAATCTTCTGCAAAATTACTCTAACACATCTCTGTAACCTGCATATATTAGACATCCTTAGTCTTTAGGCTAAAAACTAGAGCATGTTTTCTTTTTAAGATAGGCTGCAGTAATTTTCAAAATATATGCATTCATCTGTATACCCTGTTCAGCGTGTATCCAATGTGACTCTACAATATTCTGAAAATATCTTTAGCACTTAAAACTGATATCCAGTGGCAGATGTTTGTGCCTCTGAAATCCCTATCAAATCTCTGTAAGTGTGCCTGCACATACCTAACCACTCCCACACACACACTTCGTTTCATATTTATTTCTCACAGTATAACAAAACCTTATTTTGTTTGTATGTCTTGAGCTAGCTTTGATCTGTTGTCAAACTGAGATGGTTCTAGCTCCTTGCTAAACAGGTTGTGGAGTCACAGTTTCTCATTATAGGAATATTGATTCTCCTTTTCTTATTTGTTATCACCTTCTACAATGAATATTTTAAATGAGTGTATTGTTACAATTTTTCAAGGGTAGTTTTGACAACTGATATTATTCTTCTGAGACAAACCTTTCTTTTCTTGCTATGCTTTTTATATGCTTCACATCTTGTAATCTAAACACTTAATGGGTTCATTTTTCATAATTTAAAGTTGTGCTATATACATAACATGCTTTTAAAACCTTTCTAATCATTGCTTAAAAATCTGTTGTTTTACATTTCCCAAGTTCATGTCACTAGCTGTGCCAGCCTTCTTCACTGCAAGTACCATGACTATGAATAAAAATCTTTCAGGTCTCATGCTGTATCTGAGCCAAACCAGTTAAACAGCTGTTAAATAGTTACTACATGAAGAAAAATAAAAATTAAAATCTGCTAAACTACTACTACTACTACTACTTCTACTACTACTACTACTACTGGAATTCAAGCTGATGTCTCACTGGAGATGACTCAGGGATCTCTAACCCATTCCTGCACTACATTGCATGGCAATGCTCTTGTCTCTCTAGGGCTTTTAGTGTTTCAGCTCCTACTGCTTAAGAAATAGAGAAAAGCAAGAATTACACCTCACTGGAAAAAAGAGTTGGTTGGTTTGGCTATATCTCATTATAGCCAAATGAGATTTAATAAGAACAAGTGTAGGGTCCTGCACATGGGAAGGAAAAACACGAAGTATCAGTACAGGCTGCGGGATGACCTGCTGGAGAGGAGCTCTGACGAAAAGCACGTGGGGGTCCTGGTGGATGACAGGTTGACCATGAGCCAGCACTGTGCCCTCCTGGCCAAGAGGGCCAATGGGATCCTGGCATGCATTAAAAGGAGTGTGGCCAGCAGGTCAAGGGAGGTGATCCTCCCCCTCTACTCTGCCCTGGTCAGGCCTCACCTGGAGTACTGTGTCCAGTTCTTGGCTCCCCAGTACAAGAAAGACAAGGATCTCCTGGAAAAAAGTCCAGCGGAGGGCCACAAAGATGATACGGGGCCTGGAGCATCTTCCCTATGAAGAAAGGCTGAGAGATCTGGGTCTGTTCAGCCTGGAGAAGAGAAGACTGAGAGGGGATCTCCTCAGTGTATATAAATACCTGAGGGGTGGGGGACAGAAGGGTGTAGCCAACCTCTTCTCAGTGGCTTGTGGGGATAGGACAAGGGGCAATGGCTGCAAGTTAGAGCACAGGAAGTTCCACACTGACATGCAAAAGAACTTCTTCATGGTGAGGGTGATGGAGCATTGGCACAGGCTGCCTAGGGAGGCTGTGGAGTCTCCTTCTCTGGAGATATTCGAGGCCTGTCTGGACGCCTACCTGGGCAGCCTGCTCTGAGGAACCTGCTTTGGCAGGGGGGTTGGACCCGATGATCTTTTGAGGTCCCTTCCAACCCTACAATTCTGTGATTTTGTGATTCTGTGAAGAGTCTGGGGAAAGAAAGAGGCATACAGAATGAAGACATGGGCACAGGCAGAGACAGACAAAGGATGCAAAGACAAGAAATGCCAAGCAAAGGAGAGGCAACCAAGGACTGTGCAGTTGCAGAAAATGGATCTACTCAGTAGAAGACATCCAGAGCTGGTCAAGCAGCAGAATGTTTGGAGGTACAGTGTAAAGGAAATTTAATAATCTCAGATCACT
This sequence comes from Netta rufina, assembly GCF_964035555.1. Lineage (NCBI taxonomy): Eukaryota > Metazoa > Chordata > Aves > Anseriformes > Anatidae > Netta > Netta rufina. The sequence goes on along the minus strand of NC_140123.1, from coordinate 40,168,563 downwards.
CCCACTACAAGGTTAATTAAATCAGTACATAGTTTTCTCCTTAATATCATCATTGATACACAAGATATGGAGACACAAAGAAGAAAATGTAAAGAGACCTTGTGTTTTGATTGCTTTGAAACTTCTTAGCATCTTTACTGCCCTCCCTTCCCTCCCCCCCCAATCCCCCCCCAATACTTCCCCATTATCCTGGGGGACCTAGCACTGTAAAGAACAATAGCAGCTCACAGGGTAGCTTGAAAGAGCTTTCGCTGTACTCATGAATTCTTGTTACTTCTTTAAATCTGGTTTTATGTTTTTAAGGTAGATGTCCAGAAAATAAAAGTCACAATGGTCATTATTCACATGTGTAGGGGTTGGTTTAAGTGATATGACACAGAAGATCTCTGAAAGAAGGAAGGCTACAGTTCTATGCATACTATGTTTTTCATTAGCCATAAAACTATTTTTTCTCCTCAAAAAGTGTTCTTTTCATCTCACTTTACTATTTTTTTTTAATTTTATTTTTGAACCAAGTGAAGTGTAGGAGTTTTGCAAACAAATTATTTTCCAATAACAAAGCCTGATTTTTCCCCTCAGAATTTTCTCTTGTCTGTCCAGGATAGCTTACAGTGCATAGAAAAATTGGGTGATAAATTTTAATTAATGCTCAATTAAATCATTTTTAAACCTCTGAGTGTTTAAGCTTTCAAGCTGATATTCTTTACTTTGATTTATTATTTATAATGAATTAAAAAAAAAAGGATAGTGTTATATTGTTATTAGTACTCTCTGTAACCTATTTGTTAGGATACTTTCCCTAGCATGCCCTAGAGTGTTGATTCCTGAACTAATTATTGTGAAGGATATAAGCAGTGGGATCCAACATAAAAATGAGCAGTGGAGGTGGAATCACTGCCCTGCCAGCTTCAAGCTGAGTGCCTTGACAAGAAATTATAGACTCATGCATGATGTTGCTGTCTCTCAGTCTTTCTTTCTTTTGGTCAGAAAATATTCTGTTTTTCTGCTGAGTACTCAACTGGTGGGACTGAATCTCATCTTTAAACACCCAGCTGCCTAGTGATTAGAGTTGGAGATATGTGTTTATATCTACCCAGGCAGAAAAATGAATTTGAAATTAGCTGAACCATATCACAAGCGAAGTGCTCTATTAGTGAATTATCAGAGGAAAGGGAGTAGTAACGCTAGCTTATCCCTTTCTTCCACTCTTATTTTGAAATATATTATATCTGATCATATTCTGGGCCCTAATCTCTGCAGAGACACACAGATATGAATCTCATATGTACTTAAATGTTCTCTGTAGACGGGATTTGACTATATCCTTAGTTCCCATTTTTCCCTACAGTTATTCTTACTGTCTAACTTAAGAGGGTTATTCTTTGTGTGTCTGCATGTGTGTGTGTGTGTGCGCATGCATGCACAAGTGCGTATTGACCTTTATATAGTCCAGTGTCTAAACCAAATTCTATCAAAATAAAGCACAAAGCACTTAAATGTCTGAGCTGGATAGTATGCATTTTGCTGTGTAGTAGCAGTGGCATAAATTTCCCTTGTGAATGTATATCCTAACAGTCTGTCTCCAGGCAGCAATCAGGACCCTACTGTGCTTGGCAAGGTGCACTCACTGATCCAGAGCATTCACAACATAAGCTCATGACAAGACAGAACAGATGGAGACAAAGGTAAATAGCAGTGTGGTGGGAAACAGAGTAACAATGAAGTTCGGCCCATCTGTTCCAGTAGGCACGGAAAGTATCCTTGTCCTCTGCTCTGTCCTGTTGCACCACTTCATTTCTTTGGGTACAGCAGGTAGCTTGGTAGATAAATTGACTGCTTTACCTGAAGGCAAGGGGCGGTGGGGAATGTATTTATATGTCATCCCTACCTCCCACACAGACTTAGTTTCTTTCATTCCTCTGTTCCTCTCAGCCTTAATGTCATCCCAGTGCTATGGCAAGGCAAATGGGTACAGGGTCGTCAGTGTCTTTGTGGACCAGCATTGAGGTACTGATCATATCCATGCATAAAGGGCTCAGAGATTTTCTCAGAGGCAACAGCTCCCCTAATAACTAAAACTGTCCAGGAATGGTCCTTTGGTTCTGAGGCTGAGTGGCATGATATAGCTGGTGTTCAAACATCTATCTTCTCTTATGCTTAAAAATAAGATGGCCAAGTCAAAACTCCATACTAGGAGTGCTCCATGGTGTAAATTGTCTTTCAGTTGGTTCAAACCATTATGTAAGAACATACTAACTAGTGCAGGCAAAAACTGATCTCTAGATGGTACAACAGTGTAAGTGGTCTTTGGTCAGTGCTTAACCGCCTTTTAGTTAGCTGGTCCTATACAGACCAGCCTGAGCAAAGAGACCTCCTTGACACTGTATGAAAAAAAATGCAAAATTAAGGGATAAAAAAAATTGCATGTGGGAAAGGCTTCAGTAGTTGAAAGTATTTTTAAGGTTTTTGACAAACTATCACTTTGAACTTAATGCTTTGTTTGCCTGTTCTCTGGGGTTTGTGTACGTTTCATCCAAGGAGAGGTGACTTTGCCTTCTAGAAATCCTGAATAATGGATTGTTGAAAATAAAATAGCAACTTTCTTAGTAAGGCAGTAAGTGGAAATCTGTGAAAATCATTTAGGTTAGAGGCATTTGTTATTAAATTCCTATGGTTTTATTACACTGCAGTACTCCAAAGGGAACATGATTATTTTAATACTCTGCTGTGTCTCACATAGTCATCATCATGTGTGTCATTTAGTCACAAGGTGCTAATCACCTTCAGCCCTCCAATCCACTAGTATGCTTGCAATAACTCTCCAAAGATACCGTCATCTCCTTATCATTTTCTACACCTATGAAATGGTAAAAATAAAATAAAATAAAATAAAATAAAATAAAATAAAATAAAATAAAATAAAATAAAATAAAATAAAATAAAATAAAATAAAATAAAATAAAATAAAATAAAATAAAATAAAATAAAATAAAATAAAATAAAATAAAATATAAAATAAAATAAAATCCACAGCTACTTTAGTATTGTGTTTGCAGGAAGGAAAAAGATATGTGTACGAAGTACATGTGCATTTTTTGATTGGGGTTGGTTTTCCAGCACTGTGGAGACATACAGCATCAGTTATGAAAATACACCCGACCCTGCTTTTGTTGGGTTGGGGTTTGACTGCCATTCAAATACATATTTTCTGTTGGTTTTTTTTTTTTTTTTAGTTACTGTAACTTAGAGCTGCTAGCTACAATCACAGCTGATTATCATTATTATTATTTTTTAACCAACACACTTGTAGTAATAGTTTATTTATTGCTGTAGAGAATTATGTTATCTCTTATTTTTAAATATTAGATTTAACAGTCAAATTAGAAACGGACTTGGACATACTTAGGTTTTTGTGCTTACATAAAAATAATTAGGATGATCTTTCATTACCATGGTCATTAGAATAACTGAGATAATAAAGATATAATAAATATATTGCTACACTTAGAAAAATAGAAGATATTAATAAAAGAGATAATGTAGGAACAAATATTAAAATGTCTTTAGGAAGAATGTCAATATAGCATCTGATTTTATCTGAGAGTGTACCTTTGATCAAAATACTACGTAAATTCACTAAAAATTCAATCTTCTTTTAATGGTAAGGCAACATTTTGATCTTCATGCTGTTAAGCAGAATAGAAGTGTTCATAGCTAAATAACAAATTCAAATGACTGCTCAATAATTTTAAATAACAAAATGCTTGTTGCGTTTACAAATTACAAATTTCATTCTAAAATGAATTTTGTTATTTCCATGCACAGTCTGCACTTACAAGTAGCCTTTCCACTGAATAAGTATATTAAAAATAATAATAATAACAATATTTTTTTCCCAGTTCTAAAATGAAACTGTGTAAGTTAGCTGCCTAATCACATAATTCATAAGCAGAAAAAAACTCCAGGTGTTTATATTTCATGTTTAAAACTACCTAATAAGAACCTAAAGCCATATTATATGAACCATTTCTGGAGAAGATAATATCTTTAGTGATAAGCATTTTCACAATATTTTAAATGTGAGTCTGTATTGCAAAGAGTTTTTACTGGAGTCACCCAAGCAACCCCTTCTCAAAATAAATAAATAAATAAATAATCCAAGGTTAATTGTCTAAAACAGAGAGCAATTAAATTAAATCAATACCTCTGACAACAAACTAATTCTTCAGGAAGAAAACATGCTCTTTTTTAGATACAAGTGCACTTACCTTGGCAGATGCTATTAGGATTTAGAGATGAGGTCTAGGCTAACTCTCATTCCAGTACTTTAGAGCAGGTTCTTGCTAATCTACTGCTTATTCATCATTACTCCTAATAACAATAATGATAATAACAATAATAAACAAAAAAGAATTCCTGAGAGCCATTGGAAACAAGAAATTCTGTCTTCATTAACTACTGATTATTTTGGTGATGATAGCTATACGTAAGCCTATAGATATCTATGATATAGATACATAGAAGCCTATGTGTCTATGATATAGATACATAGGTCATCTGTTCCTTTTTGGGAGTAAAATCTAATGTATAACAAAATCTACTCAAATGGCTATAAGAATACCAAAAGTAAAGTTGGAAGTCCTTCATCAGGAAACCAGAACTATAATTTGCTAAGTGATTAGAAAGAAAATAATTTTCAATATAAAGTAATGCATTCTAAAATTTATGAATGCTGTTTTATGTTCCTAAATTGCAATTATTTAGGACATGAGAAATAAAAGACATAAAGACAGTAATTTTGCTATTTAATACAGAATGTGATGGGTAATGAAGCAAGATTACAATTAAATTCTAGCATGCTGTGTCCTACAGGAAAAATCAGCTCTAATGTTTCTAACCTTTATCAACTGGCAGCACTACAATTCTGATCTCATAAATAGTTATCGGTTCTGTCTGTATAACATTGACCAGGATTAATGCTGCAAGACACTAATATAATGAATAATCTAGATATTCTTAAATGTGTAACCCTGAATGGTGATCACAGAATTACAAAAATTCTCTATGGATTGTAACTTCACATGGTCAGAAATGTTTACAGGCAGCATTTGCCAAATTGTAATGTCTAAAATTAGGAACCTGAAGCTATGTTCTGTCATCTCACTGTGCAGTCTGACTTCTTCACAAGCCCTGAGCAATTCCAATCCTAATAGTTTTGCCCTGAGAAGCAGGGCAAAAAAAAAAAAAAAAAAAAAAAAAAAAACAAACAGCCCTGAGAGCTTTGAAAACCTCTGAAAATGTGAAACTTTACTTAAATATGGCTAACTTCAATTATCCAAATGAAATGTTTCAGGCTTGCTTATGTAGTGGAGAAAGATGAGATCAGTTTTAATTTGTGTGAATATTTTACTTTTTTTCCCACAATGCTTCCATTACATTTCATTACATTCCATTTCCATCACAGTGAAAATTTTGATTTTAAAAAATATATATTTAAATTTGTATGACCCAGTTTGGATTTTGCCATTTTTTTTTATTTTTTTCACAGATTCATGTCTTCTTCTTCTTCTTCTTTTTACTTCTTTGTTCATTCATTATAATTTCCTTTATTTTCCTTACAATCACCATGTTTTTGAACCTTTTATTTCTACCTTCTAATAGCCACCTTTTTGAATATTGCTGTTATGCACAAAATTATATTATTTTGCAGTATTTTAACAAATATAATCTATTTTATTAATATTATTTTATTCTTTTGAGATTTTTTTTTTCCTTCAGGGATATTTTTGCCTTCAGAGATTGCCTGTGATATTAACCTAACAGTGAGGGCTGGCTGCATCTGCTCTGCTTGAAGTGACTGGATTAATCCAGTACAGGGAGTGGATACAGTAATATAAATTATATGTCTATTGTCTGTATATTTATATATTTGACTTCTGGAGGAAGTTAATGTGTTTAACATAACATGTTTAAAGATAATATGTTTCATTTATTTTCATTCTTTCTACAATGCTGAAAATGAGGAAAAAAAAATCTCAGGCAATGAAGGTATCAATTCTTAAAAGTTCTTTAAATACTTTAAAATTCTTTAAAATGAAGCTGCTAGTCTATCTTACCTTCCCATGCTATATTCCTATAAATAACAAGAAGAAGGGCACACAAAATGAACAAGAATATTTTAGATCTGTTAATTCAGATAATGTGTGCAGATCTGCATACTACCCACAAACATGCTGTATTTCATTTTTATTCTTCCAGTAAAAAGTTGCACTGTGAAGCACAAGTAAGCAAATACATCTTGCTATAGTAGATGGTGTGATTGTCATCATGAGAGATGTTCTCCCACAGAGGACTAATTTCTCTTGAAGATTGAATTGATGGGATAATTTTATTGCTCTTGTGAAACGGCTGAGAGTAGAAAATTTTAAAAAAGTTTTCTTAATTACCTCTGAAATCAAATGCTTAACACTAACATAATAGTGTTAATACAATATAAAAGACAACTTACATTACAGTTAGATGAGATAATATACCTGAATCCTAAATTATACTTTTGTTTATGCATTCCTGCTGGTCCATCTTAAAAAAAAAAAAAAAAAAAAAAAAAAAAAAAAAAAAAAAATCCAATGAAAGCTACTAGGTTGTAAGTAATAATAATGCTGAAAAATCATCCAACAAAATATACAGATTTATAGTAACAATTTGCTAATTCATAGTCCAGTTTTTACCAATTTTTTTGTCTTCTATGTAGCAAAGATTTTATGATCTTAAACTGTGTTTATAGCAATTTAGTTTGTATATATTTTCAAAATTCTAGTAAATTTTCTCAAGTATATTAAAAGGACACATTTCTACTAAAACATCAGTGGAGCATGCACATAAGTTTTATTTATAAAATGTAAATGTGAAGTGTCTTCATTCTCTTTCAACTTACTCAGAACCCAGCTTTTTATTTTACTTACTTTTTGGTTCTGTTAAATTATTTTGAAAATGTTTGTTATTTTTATGACTCGTAAAATTTCTTTCTGTCGTAGTTCCACTCGAGTGAGCAGCTGAGCTCCACCACAGCCGCTCTCTCACTCCCCCTCCTCAAAGAGGAATGGGGAGAAAATATTATGAAAAGGGCTCAAATGTTGAGATAAGGACAAGAAAATCACTCAGTAATTAATGTAACGGGAAAAACAAACTAAAGGAGATAGTAAGATTTATTGCTTATTACTAACAAGCTAGAGAAGTGAGAAACAAAGGAAAGAAACCAAAAGCACCTTCCCCTCCCCATCCACTCTCTTCCACCTCCTCCCCCCGAGTGGCACAGGGGAACAAGGGAATGGGAGTTATGGTCAGTCTACAGCGCTTCTTCTCTGCCGCTCCTTCTCGGTCACTCTCATCCCCTGTGCTGTGGGGTCCCACCCACGGGATGCAGTCCTTGATGACCTGATCTGGCGTGGGCTTCCCACAGGCAGCAGCTCTTCCAGAACTGCTCCAGATATGGGTCTGTACCATGTGGTCCATCCCTCAGGAGCAAACTGCTCCAACCTGGGTCTCCCATGGGCAGCAGCTCCTGCCAGGTCACCTGCTCCTGTGTGGGCTCCTCTCCACGGGCTACAGGTCCGGCCCAGAATCTGCTCGGTGCAGGGCCACCTGCTCCACTGTGGTCTCCTCCATGGGCTGCAGGAGGACATCCTGCTTCACCATGGTCCTCACCACAGGTCACAGGGGACTTCTGCTCCGGCGCCTGGAGCACCTCTCCCCCTCCTTCTGCACTGACCTTGACGCCTGCAAGGCCATTCCTCACTCCTCTCACTCTCCCAGCTGCTGTGTGGTGCAGCATTTTTTTCCCTGTCTTAAATATGCTCTCACAGAGGAGCAAAACAACATCGCTTATTGGCTCGGCTCGGGTCAACACTGGGGCCCTTACCAAACATGGGGCAGCTTCTAGATCCTTCTCACAGAAATCACCCCTATGGCCCCCTGCTACCAAAACCTTGCCACGTAAACCCACTACGCTTTCCTTCCATTTTTCTACTGGTTTATCATCTCTGTCTATTATGCAATCTCATCTGCAGGTCTCTTAACTTGTACAGCTTCCAATAATGTCAATTTTCCTTAATTGTACTAGTTTGAACAAACAAGTATGAATGCAAACGAGTATGAATCCAGGGAAAAGGCTTAGGGTACCTTTTACTTATCTGTTCAAATAGGGCATCTGTCTTTAGAGTGGCTTAAACACAAGCAAGAACCATGTACTACACAGGAATATTGTTATATACATGTATTCCTGTATATATTGCTATAGGTTTTGTGACTAGAAGTGAATAATAATTTGAGTAAATTTCATCACAGGATTTTTTTTTTTCCCTATAAAATTCTAGAATCCTATAATCATTAATGTTGGAAAAGACCTCCAAAATCATCTGGTCCAACCATCCCCCTAACACCAACATCACCCTCTAAACCATGTCCCTAACTACCAGGTCCAACCTTTCTTTAAACACCCTCAGGGATGGTGACTTCACTAACTCCTTGGGCAACCCATTTCAATGGCTGACTGCTCTTTCTGAAAAGAAATTTCTCCTAATTTCCAATCTAAACCTCTCCTGGTGCAACTTGAGGCCATTCCCTTTAGTTCTATCACTGGTTATCTGCTTACCCCCAGCTCCCTACAACTTCCTTTCAGGTAGTTGTAGAGAGCAATAAGCCTCACTGAGCCTCCTCTTCTCCAGACTAAAGGAACACTTCCCCAGTTCCCTCAGCTGTCCCTCACAGACATTGTGTTCCAGAATCTTCAACACCTTTGTAGACCTTCTCTGGACATACTTCAGGGCCTTGATGTCTTTCTTGTAGTGAGGGGCCTGAAACTGCACACCGTACATGAGGTACAGCCTCAACAGAGCAGAGTACAGATTATTCAGTCATCTTCCTGTTCCTGCTGCCTACACTATTCCTGATACAAGCCAGGATGCCACTGGCCTTTTTGGCCACTTGGGTACACTGCTGGTTCATGTTCAGGTGAGCATCCACCAACACATTCAGATCATTTTCCTCTGCACAGCTTTCTAGTCACTCTCCCCAAAGCCTGTAGCTTTGCATGGGGCTTTTGTGGCCTAAGTGCAGGGCTCATCACTTAGTCATGTTGAACCTCATTCCATTGGCCTCTGCCCATTGACCCATCCTGTTCAGGTTGCTCTACAGGGCCTTCCTACCTTCTGGCAGGTCAAAACTTCTCACCAACTTGGTGTCACCTGCAAATTTACTGCAGGTGCACTCTATTCCCTCATCCGAATCATAAATAAAGATATTAAAGAGGATGGGCCACAACACTGAACCCTGGTAAACACCACTGGTGACCGGTGGCCAGCTGGATTTCACTCTGTTCAGCACCACTCTCTGGGGCCAGCCATCCAGCCAGTTTTTAACCCAGAAAAAGAGTGTATCTGTCCAAGCCATGGGCTGCCAGCTTCCCCAGGTGAATACTGTGGGAGACCGTGACAAAGGCTTTGCTGAAGTCGAGGTAGACTCCATCAACCTCTTCCACCAGGTGGGTCACCCAGTCATAGAAGGAGATGAGGTTGGTCAGGCAGGACTTGCCTTTCATGAACCCATGTTGACTGGGACTGATCCCCAGGTTGTCCCACATATGTTGTGTCATTGCATTCAAGATCTGTTCTATCACCTTTCCTTGCACAGAGGTCACACTGACAGGCCTGTAGTTCCCCTAGTCATCCTTATGAACCTTCTTGTAGATGGGTGTCACATTAGCAAGTCTCCAGTCATTCGGAACCTCTCTGGATGACCATGACCACTGATAGATGATGGAAAGCGGCCCAGCAATCACATCTGCTGACTCACTCAGCACCCTAGAGTGGATCCCATCTGGTCCCATTTTTTTGTTTGTGTGTGTGCATGGTTTTCTTGTTGTTTTTCTTGTTCTGTCTTCCTGAAGAAAAACAAACAAACAAACAACAACAGCAACAACAACAACAACAAAACACCATGCAAACATGTATCAGTACCCATTTCTATTGTTATTTTAATATGAAAAGGGGACCAGAGACTCATTGCTGGCCCCAAGGTGAAATTGCACTAACTAGATGGTGATTAGCTGGTGAATAGCTTTATGTGTAGTAAACTTATCTCAGACTGGCCTAACTGGAGTAATTGTAAAAGGAATTAGATAGCAAGCTATCTGTTCCTTGATATATTTGCTCTTTGAATCTATTTCACTTAGCAGGATGGAAATATTCATATTATATGTTTTCTGGGATAGTAAATTATTTGAATGATGAAGAACAGGAATTTAAGTCTACTGTCCCTTTTCTCATATGAAGACCCTAACCTTTGTCTAGCTCTTGAAAAAGTTTGGACAAGATGAAATAACAAATATTACTTCTTTCCTCCATTTTTTTTTCTATACAGCTAAAGATCAGTTACCATTACCAATCAATTGTATATATACGTACAGTCACACAGATCACTAACAGTATGTACAAGAAAATGTAGACTTTGAATTGTTAACCAAACCTACAACTCTTCTAGACTCTGGGCCACTGCTGTTGGAAAAGAAAGAATGCTTTGTTTGGACAAGCATCAGAAGAAGTAAGTCAGAGAGAGATTTATCTAACTAAAGGTAAAAGTCTTCATCTGATCTGTCAACCAGTATTTCTCCATAATCAGTGGAGAAATACTTAGCACATAACAAGCACTTCTAAAATGTGAATCATTCTAAAGAAGACATATAAAATATGTTGTGGTTATCTTTCCATATAAATGACTAATTCTCTCCATTGCCTTTGAAAGGAGGTTAGGGTCACTGGCTCAGATACAATATTCTTGTTATACTGTTTTAAAAACTAATGGATCTGAATCCTCTGACTTAACCTGCCTTCTAGATGCATGGCATATTATGAGAGCAAAAGAAGGACATGACAACTTTCTACCTTTATGTATTTCTATATTAATTATATTTGGTTAATTCTATGATTTTTGATTTAATTTTAATTTTTATTTCCTTTCTTTATCTGTATTCAGGTATTTTTATTCTAACTAACAGTTCATACCCTTTATACCTACAGAATAAGGAATTACTCTATGATAGATCTGGGCCCATTAGCACTATTAAAGTGCTTTTTTTCTTTGAAATAGCTGTCTGGAAGGTTTTAATGAGAAATCAAGTCATTCATATTGAAAGATGTTTGGATAATGCTTGTATTCAAGATTGACTCAAAATTAAATTTCAAAACATGCAGAGCTCTGTTCAGAGATGTTTTTATATATCATGACGGTGCTGAGGATGTTCTTCTACTGTTCATCAAAGTGGGTGGAGAGGGAAGAGGAGAAGAAAGAAGATGCAGTGCTTCCTTTTATATGCTAAAATCTTGAAAATGGACTGCCAGTGCATAGAACTGGTTGACATGGTCTTACTCATTTTAGCAGAAAGAGAATTCAATTCTATCAGAAATTAATACATTAATAGTGTTGTGGTAATCAATATTATTTCTCCTCCTTCTTCATTAGGAGACAGACATGGTCTGCCCTAAGAGGGATTATTGGAGAGATTTTCTGAACCATATACTTTTTAGTATGAAAATGTACCTTATTGTTCAAAACAATAGAAAACGTTTTCTGTTTTCTCTTGGAGAACCTGCATTTTGAAGTGAATTTTTAAGAGGATGCAAGTGCAATCATTCCATATGCCTTCAGTGACTGATCATGGATCACTTACTCCTGATAATTACCAACCCAAACACTCACTGCTACAGAATGCACAAGGAATAATTTAATTAACTCTGGCATTTTCTAAGTTTGAGTCCTTATAACTAATATAATATAATATAATATAATATAATATAATATAATATAATATAATATAATATAATATAATATAATATAATAATAAAGCACTAAACTGACTTAGACAGTAAAGGATAGATTCTGATAATCCCAAACTTAGAACAGGCATAGTGATACCACAATGTTTAATTGGTCTGGGTGTTATCCTGTTAGCTAGGTAAAATATCTCTTGGTCCTGACTGCAGAAATCTGTTTGACACATGTTCAACACCACAGTTTTGGTTTACAATCCCACACTGAGGATGCAGTGCTGAAACATAAGCCTGCCCAGTAAGTATCCCCAAACAGCACTGATCACATGATTTTCTTAACATCTTTTGTCTTTTGTCCCATTTCTTCTCATAGCCCTGTACCTGCTGTTCTCTATCCCATTGTCCTCACAAAATAAATAGGGGGGGGGGGGGGAGAAAGGGAGGAGTTGGGGGGGGGGGGGGTCTTAACAAAATGAGTTCTTAAATTTAGACAATACTGTAAAATATTAATCATATGCCACGTCATAGTTATTTTCTGCAAAGATTGTTCTATTTTCTGCCTTTGTAATGCAGGAATTCCTGATCATGTAATTTTTTTTTATGAATGTGTATTTCTACTACAAAAGATAATGCTAGAATTGGTAGGTCTGTAACTCATCATCTGGTTCCCACTTCTTTCACTTTCATAGCTATCCATTAGTGTATTAATGTATTCCCATTGTCTCCAACATGCTAAGGATGTGATCCAGTTAAACTACAGTGAATGGATGAAGACAACTAATAAAGCAAACTGCAAAGTAACAATTTTGTGTTAATACCTGAAATGTAGGCATCTATTCAAGAAGAGATTTTCCACATCATGGTATGTCTCATCTCCTCCCTTCAAAGCATGGGAGGAAGGCAGGCAGACTGTCTGACTTTATTGCAGATAGCTGCTTCTCAAAGAGTATCAATGCAAACATTGTTTAAATATTTAAATAAAATATTCAAAACAAATTATTGAAAACATTGAAATAAAAATTCATTTGTGGTATAATTTTAAAAACTTGACAGAAATCACAGAATCACATAATGGTTTCGACTGAAAGGAATTTCTTGAGATCTTCCAGTCCAACCCTCCTGCTAAAATAGGTCCAATTAGAACAGGTTGTTCAGGACTGTGTCCTGTCACACTTTGAATATCTCTGAGAACTAAGGCTCCACAACCATTCTAGGCAACCTGTTTCATTGATTATTCTCACGATAAAAATGTGGTTTTGTGTGTGTATGTTCTGATGTAATTCCATTTTTTTTTTTTTTTTTAATCTGTTCTTATGGCTTCTTTCCTGCCACTGGGCACCACTGAAGAGAGTTTGACTCCCTTGTCTTTATTCCCCCATCAGTTTTTACACACATTTGAAAGATCCCCTTGACCTGCAGCCTGAGCAATTCCAGATATCCCAGTCTCCATATAAGACATTGCAGGCCATCTTTGTAGCTCTTCACTGGTTTTGCACTAGTATCTTCTCTCATTAAATATTCTAAAAAAAATAATAATAATAAAATAAAAATAAATAAATAAATAAATAAATAAAATAAAATAAAATAAAATAAAATAAAATCATATTTTAAAAATCTTGATACTAGAATTGCTATAAATTTTAATGCAGTCTGATATATATACCAGCTTTGTAGGACTACATTTTGCTGATTTCAGGTAGTAAACTGCAAAAAAGTGCAGTCTCTGTCCTGTTGTACCTGCCAGAGAAACACTGCCCCCCAGAAAAGCCCAAGATTCATTAACTAACCATTGGTATAAAGATCTATTATTATTAAAACAAAACAAACCTACATGATAAATATATACAAACACCTATTTCTCAGCAGACTCGTTTTAACTGTTAGTCTAGTTTGTAGTTCAAGATTAATTAAATCAGTTTGGTCCTGCTCAGTGGCCAACTATGTTTGTGAAAAATGAAATTTGTTCCCTTACCATCTTTTGCTATTTTCTTAAATTCTTCTCTTCTTTTTGTCCTAACTTAGTTCAAAGCTTTAACTTGCACAGCATTACACAAAAGGTCTGACAAAATCTATTAGCAGTATTATAGCCTTTCTATGGTTTTCCTTTCTCATCATGTTTTCTGTTTATTCATAAAGTCAGGATTTTTTTCTTTCATTATTATTATTTAATTTGTTTGTAGTACCTAATCTGATAAAGTCTGTTGCTTCTAGCTGCTGGAAAGTGTCTAGATGTGTAGAAAGGGTCTAGATGTTGGAAAGGTGCTGGAAATATAGACGCATGATATGGAATACGTAAAGGATGATTAAGAGTCTACTATCGTGCTCTCAATTTGCTCTTTGCATTTACACATTTTTACAGTTCAGCAAGGTATGACTAAGGAGAGTTGTTGGACACAACATTAATGTTCTGTTTTCAATACTTATACCTTTGACCTACTTTTTGTTAGCTATGTGCAACTATAGAGTAATCTGGTACAGAAATAAGTTTCAATTGGGTGATTTGACTTTGGACTCAAACTGTTTCTGACTTTTTCTGATAGATTTAATTCTTCTAAATTTGACCAGAAGTTAACTGGGAGCTACTGTTTCAATCATTTATTTCATGTGAAACATTTCAAAGTTTCCCTACCTAGGTCTTACGGAAGGTCACTCTAATTTAATCTTTGTCTTGCTCTTGGATCAGCTCTTTAAAAAGCAGCATCCAATTATTTATCCCTTGGATCTCATTCTAAATTAAGAATTTTGGTTATAGTCACAAAATTTAAAAAATTGCTCAGGACTGAGTAACTCAAAAAAATTTTGAAAAGATATTTATTTTCCAACCAGATAGTTTCCTAATGTAAGGTTCTATTCAGATTTCAAGTAGATCATAATTCACATACCTTCTCATTTGAACCTAAAAAAGTTTATTTCTGTATGCCTCAAACTATTTTTCAAAAGAGCTTATTTTCATTATTCATAGCTGTCTCCCTGATATATAAATATATATAAACATTTCTATAAACTTTTACTATGTAACAACAGTTATATTCAGTTCACACATGCAGATCACATGAATATAGGCTTAATTCACTAGTTTTCTCAAAAAAACATTCACTAGCATGAAGTAGCAGTATATCTGATTTGCCTTTGGAAGTTGTGCAGAGGTTAGAAATGAATTCTTGAAAACAAGTAGCCTTCACTGTTTTGGTCTCCAGCCTGAGCCTCATTTCTTTTACCTTACCAACCAGTTCACTTTTTCTAGTTTAAATTATCAAAAAGTCAATGGAAAAAATAATATGAATTAGACATAATGCCTATTTAAATGTACTAAATATGTACTAAATGAGTTCTTTCTTCTACAGATTGCTAATTTTAGTTTTCAAGCAAATCTGGCTTTCTTGGTATCTTATCCTCACCTCTTCCAACTGTTATTCCTTTCCAAAATTTCTAGTTTCTGTTACATCAGATGTATTTAACCTCACCATACAAGCTACATCTTTCTTAATGAAAATCTTTCTTACTCTAATCTTTGCTGCCCTGAATCTTTCAGCTTCAATATTCTTTCAGTCAGACTGTTTGTGGCAGATTCCATGTCACCAATAGAAAAAAGAGGGATCTCTGTCAGCTCTCTTTTAGTGAGTCTGCTCCATGTAACCTAAGAAAACAACAGTCCTACAGGGCCACCTATTCCTTTATTATTATTATTATTATTATTATTATTATTATTATTATTATTATTATTATTATTATTATCATCATCATCATTATTATCATTATTATTATTAATTATTTAATATTAATTATTATATTTATTACTATTAATTATTAATTATTATTAATTATTATATAATGTTAATTCATTTAATATTAATTATTATTAATATCATTATATTAATTATTATATCATATAATATAATTAATATAATGATGATGATGATGATGATAATAATAATAATAATAATAATAATAATCCCCCTAAATAGCAGCAGTCTGGCCTCACTGTGCGTACAAACTCAGCAGCTGCTTCTTTGAGGGCTGATCTTAACTTGTGTCTGTCTACTAACTTTATCCAACATCAGCTATGTAATATGGTTATCAGTTTCAATGTGAGGAGTCAGTGAACAGGCAGTTGCAAAGTTTCCTTTAAAATGCTTTCAGAAGTATTCTAATGCAATTTTCAGCCTCTCATTGACTCAAGAAGGTTGCTTGAGTATGACCTTTAATGAGCACATCTAAATTAGGTCAGATCAGTTATGGCTTAAGAGTGCCATTCTTTTTCCATTAGCTATAAATGGAATTTGAAATGATTAACTTAGAGGTAAACATAAACATTGTGAACACCCTAGGGTCATTCCAACTGCCTACATATGGACCTCTGCCTCACATCTGAAGTCTCTAGCTGCTGCTTTCTTTGTGGTCTTCTACAAGGCAATGTGCCATACCTGCCAGCTTAAGTCTTTCTTGGTTATGAAAACCAAATGTATGGCACTGGACAGCTCTGTTTATGACAAAGAATTTCACCATTAATGACACTTAAAATGTTCTAGCATTATGGTGATGCTGATACAGAGGACTGATGGGAGACTTTTTGAGTAAGGAGCTTTTGCCAGAACCACTTTAAATGTCATTAATAGAATCCTAAGGCTTATTCTTAACCCATCAGTCTTATGTGAGATCAACCTATATCACAAATATTTCTTTTATTCCCTAAGTATGATATAATGATCACATGGAGACCAAGGTTCTTTAAGGGTTAGTAACTGCTACTTCTTTATTGATCACATAACTTCAACTTCCTTACTGAGGACAGGCTCCCTTCTTATACCATTTGCTCTACAGCAGTACTTTTCCACTAACTATTCATTGATCAACAAGTTTGCCTGGCAACAGCAAACACCCAGCAACTTCCATGTCTTAACAACTGAAACACAAGGAGCCAGAGACAGCAAGACTTCCCCTTAATCACTTTTCTTTGTTCCTTCTAAACTCTTTACATTCCTTATGGCCTCATCATTAAGAGTCCGATGTTATCATCAGTCACCGGGCTTGTCAACCCCCATGGTCACACTCCCACACCTAAGGCTTTCTAAGTGATATCTACCCTAGTGCCTTTAGACACCTCTTTTAAATTGTATTTGTTACTCATAAAGTTGGATACCTAAATCTCGCACTCTTCCTGATTCAACTGTCTTGATTCAGTTACTGAGTACATCAGGTACTGCCTGAGGTACTCAAGGATATCTGTGGACCCCCTTAGATGTCTAACTTGGAGGCCAGATGTCTAGCTGGAGGACAGTAATGAGTTGAGTACCCCAGGGGTCACTATCTGGTCCAGTTCTGTTTAATGTCTTCATTAGTAATCAGGACAATGGGTAGAATACACCCTCAGTAAATTCACAGAGGATGCAAAACTGGAGGCAGTGATTGATTTGTCATAGGACCACACAGCCGTCCAGGGTGACCTTGACAAGCTGGAGAGATAGACTGACAAGAATCCCATGAAGTTCAACAAGGAGAAGTATGAAGGCTTGTACCTGGGGAGGAACAACCCTAGGCACCGGCACATGGCTGGAGGTCACACAGTTGGAAAGCAAGCTGGCAGAAAAGGACCTATAGATACTTGTGAACACCAAGCTGAACATGAGTCAGCAACGGGCCCTTTCTGCTAAGAAGGCTAGGTATATTTAGCTGCATTTTACAAAGCATCACCAGCAGGTCAAGGGTGGTGACCCTTCCCGTCTATTCAGCACTGGTGAGGCTGTACCTGGAGTACTGCATCCAGTTCTGGGCTCCTTACTACAAGACAGACATGGACTTACTTGAAAGAGTCCAATGGAGGGCCACTTATATGATGAAGGTGCAGGAGTGCCTCTCCTATGAGAAAAGGCTAAGAGCGTTGGGATGGTTCAACCTGGAGAAGAGAAGGATCAAGGGGGATCTTGTTAGGATAAATATCTGAAGGGAGTGTGCAAATAAGACAGAACCAAGCTCTTTTCAGGGATGCCAGGACAAGGGGCATGGACACAAACTGAATTTGCATTAAGAAGTTCAATCTGAACATCTGGAAGTACTCTTTTACTGTGAAGAACACTGGCACAGGTTTCCCAGAGAGGTTGTGGATACTCCCTCCTTAGAGACATCCCAAAACTGCCTCAGTGTGGTCCCGGGCAACCTGTTCTAGGCTGCTTGGGCAGAGAGGGCTGGACCTCTTCCTTCCATCCTAAATCATTCTGTGATTCTGTGAACTTGTCAGTACAGTTTATAGTGATCTGAACTTATTTAATTTATCCACTGCCATTCGAGAAACCTTTGGAAATCAAATAAATACTCTGGCATAGGCTGATCTTACACAAGGCTTATGGACCTCCCACGGACTTCTGCAGTGGAAGCTGCAGGTTAGAAGATATGTCGTATTTTATATAACACTACACTGCTGTGGGTGTCGTCAGACTTTATCAACCCCCCAGTCAATATCTTCACAGAGACTAAATATCAGTGAAAAAAGCTAAAGAAAGAAATTGAATTATCATATTAAAAAAAAATAAAATTACTTCAATGTTTAAGTGGCTGGCTGGTGAAATGACGGAAAAATCAAATGAATATAGTTCCTATAAATATGAGCAATTATATAGATTGCAGAATGAGCTCAGGAAAGCAAAAGAGTGAATTAAAGGTCTTTTTTTTAGAGTATATTATAAAAGATTATTTTTTTTTTTAATGTAAGTTGTTAAAAAATCACTTCAGCACAGATCTTATTAGTCCTTATTTCTTTACAGAATAAATGAACCAATTTCGGTGTATTTATTTATTTTTTTACAAGGCAAACAATTGATGCAAAGGTAGGATCAGATTTCTTGCAGACTTGTAATCTGAATATGGTCCATGATTTTCATCATGTGTATGCTTTACTTTATTTTAATCAAGGTTCCAATGCATTGGATTTAGTTTCACTTTGTTCCAGGATTTATTCCAGGACTATGGAAAAATAAATAAAAAAATAAAAATAAACAAATATAAATATAAATAGATAAATAAATAGAGCTGAAGGATATTGTTAAGGTCTAAAAAATGTAACCAAAAACAAAAACAAAAACAAAAACAAAAAACACAGCTTATGCTCACTTCTACAGGAATTTGAAGTTACCACAGCATCTTCTTTGGGGAGAGGCTAAGGAACCTTAAATCTTTTCTGCCTTTTTTTTTTTTTTTCATGTTAAATTTAAGAGTATGATATGCTCCATGGTTGATTCTTGTCTTTTGAAGACATGCTATTCAAGTGAACCAATTCTACAGCTATGTTAAATTCTCCATGGTGAAAATAAAATCCATTGAAGCTGAAACCTTTACTCCCTTTTTCCTATTACAGATCAAAGGAAAGGATACCTTTTTATGTTTCCAATGCTTGTATTTTAACAAGAATTATAACCTCAATTTTAGCAACTCTTTTTAAACGATTTGACCTAGTGCAGAATGCAGAAAACAATGAAAGCTTCTTCACTGTTTCTACTGTCGTTTCTTCATGTTGATATTTAGACTATTTTGCTGACAGTTCAGAAAATATTGGGATTAAATATAACTATAAATCAAAGAGAGAATTTCGTTAAAGCAATAAAAGGAAGGCTTAATAACTAGGAAAAGAGGCACCACATTAATTCCTCCCATTCCCCAAAAGATAGGGCTAAAAATTATGAAAGTAATAGGGAGATTTTAACTGAAACATCACTAGGCAGTCAGGCAGGAAAAAAGGGTGGGGGGGAGGGAGAGAAAGAGAGAAAGAGAGAAAGAGAGAAAGAGAGAAAGAGAGAAAGAGAGAGAGAAAGAGAGAAAGAGAGAGAGAGAAGGAAAGAGAGAAAGAGAGAGAGAAAGAGAGAAAGAGAGAAAGAGAGAAAGAGAGAAAGAGAGAAAGAGAGAAAGAGGAGAAAGAAGAGAAAGAGAGAAAGAGAGAAAGAAAGAAAGAAAGAAAGAAAGAAAGAAAGAAAGAAAGAAAGAAAGAAAGAAAGAAAGAAAGAAAGAAAGAAAGAAAAAGAAAAAGAAAAGAAAGAGAGAAAGAGAGAGAGAGAGAAAGAGAGAAAGAGAGAAAGAGAGAAAGAGAGAAAGAGAGAAAGAGAGAAAGAGAGAAAGAAAGAAAGAAAGAAAGAAAGAAAGAAAGAAAGAAAGAAGAAAGAAAGAAAGAAGAAAGAAAGAAAGAAAGAAAGAAAAGAAAGAAAGAAAAAGAAAGAAAGAGAGAAAGAGAGAGAGAGAAAGAAAGAAAGAGAGAAAGAGAGAGAGAAAGAGAGAAAAAGAGAAAAAGAGAGAAAGAAAGAAAGGGGAGGGGAAGGGAAGGGAAGGGAAGGGAAGGGAAGGGAAGGGAAGGGAAGGGAAGGAAGGGAAGGGAAGGGAAGGAAGGGAAGGGAAGGGAAGGGAAGGGAAGGGAAGGGAAGGGAAGGGAAGGGAAGGGAAGGGAAGGAAGGGAAGGGAAGGGAAGGAGAAGGGAGAGGGAAAGGGAAGGGAAGGGAAGGGAAGGGAACATATTTATTACTTTTCTCATATATATTCTTGGACCTTTAGTTGCAATGTTAAGGAACATAGTCTGAATTATTAATTTTTGAGTCTGAATTATTAATTTTTGTTGTTGGTGGTTTTTGTTTGTTTTTTTTTTTGAGAAATTTCTTAAAATGTAAAGCAACCTTTTCCCTTGCAAATAATAATAATAATAATAACCAACAACAACAACAACAATAATAATAATAATAAAACAGATCTCCCTCTCTCTGGTTATTATTATACAAATTATATACAACAAATTAAGTGAAAGTAAAAAAAAAAAATAATAATAAAATAATAAAGAAAGAAAAAAGATGATATCCAAAAGGAGATCAAAATGGATTTATAGTGAAATATAAATTTTTATATATTTAATGTAGTTAAGTATGTGTTTGAAGTCACCCATGTCCTGTTGTTATCTAAGTATTTATCTTAGTATTTATATGAGTCACCATCCAAAGTTTCCTTACAAAGCAGAAATACATTTTACTGTAGGTATACCACCTAGAGATGTTATATTGACAGTACTGGGGTAGCATGAATCGGTACTACAGCATATACGAAAACTTCAGCAAATAAAAATCTGTGTATGACTGGTAAATCTCACCATACCTGGCAGGTAGCAGCATGTAATGTATAGACAACTTTTTTTATACCGATTGATTAATGATTTCTCTTAAGCAAATATAACTGAAGACTTTCCGTTTAAACTGAATATGAGGTGGAGAAAATTTGATGTGCTGGGGTCAGCTGAATGGAAATTGCAAGCTACCTTTCAAGAATACCTTCGCAAAGCAGATTCTTCTCCCTTTTCTCTCTCCATCCCTTCACCCTTGCTGTATATACTGTTGCCCTCTTATTTACATTTGTAGGGTCACTGAACCAAGTGAACTAATTAAAGCACTGGAAAACCTACCCAGTCAAAAATAAATAAATAAATAAATAAATAAATAAATAAATAAATAGATAGATAGATAGATAGATAGATAGATAAAAGGGCGTGGGGAGTATTTTTATGCTACATTACTGAGCTGAATCCATTCAGCAGAGAGTATGAGGAGGAGTGTGAGGAATTCCTGCTTATCTAACAGAAAAAAAAAATCTAGCTGGGGCACCAACAGATAAAGAGAAAAGCATGGTATGAGCAAGTTGGGAGGGAGAATTATATAAGTTCAGGTGTAACACACAACTTTAGCCTGTGATCTAATGAATAGAGAAATATAATAATATACATAAAGGTGTATAGGTCTTTTACACTGGAAAAATACTAAGTAGAGGAAGGAACTTAAACAAAGCTGCACAAAATAGTTGCAACCAAATTTTGAGAGATCTTTGTAATATAGACTAAAGTAAGCTTAACATGTTGAGCTTAACTTGTATTTAACAAATAATTGCATATATGGAAAAGAAGTTGAAATGTACAAGGTAATCTATAATTCTACTGACAGACAAAACTTAAAGTTCCT
Source organism: Netta rufina (assembly GCF_964035555.1). Taxonomy (NCBI): domain Eukaryota; kingdom Metazoa; phylum Chordata; class Aves; order Anseriformes; family Anatidae; genus Netta; species Netta rufina. The sequence continues at coordinate 40,146,770 of NC_140123.1, read as the reverse complement.
AAATAGTTGCACACTCCTATAAAACAAAAACAAACAAACAAACAAACAAATAGCAAAAATAAAATACAAAAAAAAAAAAAAAGGAAAAAAAAAATCAATTTAATTTGCCAAATTAATATTATTTGCTAATGCAGGATTTTTGTAAAAACATTAACATAAACTTATTTTGTTTAGAAAGCATTGCATTCAAAGGTGGATAGTGTAATGAGTTTTGGAAATAGTTTTCCTCCATATATTCTCTTTACACTTCTCTGACACCATGCCATGAAAACAATGTTTGGGGCTTTTAATAGACTTCAGACATAAATATATGAATAGCATGGCTTTTAGCTGAACAAGTGTTCATGTTTTTTGTGATGTGAAAGACGCACAATAATAACAATAGCCAATGAACTCTTAGGGGGAGCAGTTTATGATCTATACACTTTTCAAAGAGATCTATAGCTTTGCCAACACTTGATGAATCTTACTTCTAAAGCTTTGAAAACTCCAGGTAAAGAGTTTAGAACTAAGATCATTTCTTAATAATTAGCTATAAAAGGAAAGAAGTAAAATGAATAAAAATATGAAATAACAACTTGTTTAACAGATGGTAATACTAATTTGAATGTTAGGAGCATACGGTAGCTCTCAACTGCCCCTCATTAGAAAAGACAGCCCTCATTTTAGACCTGAATCTCACACCAGCCCACTCAGACCTGCTGTTCTCACATATAATACTGTAAATTATTTACATCAGATAAGGTAAACCATGAAAACAGGACATGAAAAAACTAATTTATTTGATAGAAAGACTGAATTTCCAAAACTGCTTAGAACTCTTCAGTTTTTCTCTAGGCATGTAAGTGAGGGACAGATTTCCAAAAGAAATCAGAACTGATCAATTCCCATTACTCTTACTTTGAGGGATGTACACGGGGATTTGGTACCTCTGGTTGCATTTTGTGGGAGTGGGATTTAAATGTACAAATACCTATGCCTGAACTAATTACTACTGTATACTATGCACAATGGAAAGAGAAGGATAACTCTATATCTACAAGTCAGCTGAATTGTTTTAGACTACTTCAGGATGTTTTGTCCTAGAAATACCTTTCTCTACAGTGAACAAGACATCTGCTGTGACTAGCTTAGATGAAAAAAAAAAAAAAAAAAAAAAAAAAAAAAAAACGCTGCAAACAATCAAAACTAGGTGAGGAGAACTCTAACATATATGGCTATGTAGGAGCTGTGAGCATGTCTGAAAATCAGGCTTTCTTTTCCTTCTAGTAATCTATCCTAAATATATTTTTTCATGTTTCTTTTAAAACATCATGTCTATATATATATTTATATATATATTTAGTCTGATGCATCTTCTAACAAATTCAACAGAAAGGCTCCATGGAATTCAGGAGGAGTTCCGGGAAAAACTGTAGTATGTTTATAATATATTCGCTTACTACACACATAGAATGGTCACCTGTCAGCAATGATTTTACTACATTGACTACATTGACTACATTGACTACACTGTGAGCTATTGCTGGGGTGATAAGGCAGGGGTGCGACTTTGTGAACTCAAATCACCAATTTCCACACTTAATCCAATAAAAGAAGACTGTAATAAGCATCTTACAGTAAATAAAAGTTAACCTAAATGACAATTCCTACTTAATTCTTTATAATTTACACATTTTCCATACTATTCATACTATGCTTTTTGCTTTTTCCCCCCTTTGTTTTATGTATAGTTCCCATTATTTTTTTCTAGTCACATCTGGCTGTTATCTATTTGATTCTCTTCTATTTCACCCACATCTTCTTATAAGAATACCATTCTTCTCCCGTGTTAATTTACTAAATTTGGAATTGAATAATTGATATTTTTGCACTTTTTTTTTTTTGTATTTACACATTCTTTCCATTCTCTTATATATTTACACTTTTCTGCACCTTCTGTTTTTCTAATAGCTTGATGATTTCTTACTTATGCACTCTTCCATTCACATTTTATCATTAATTTATTTTCTGTCTCCCTTTTTATCTCTGCGTACAGTAATATATGATGCACATTTTCTTCCCTAGCCAACTAACCTCCATCTTGTTCTTCTGTAGTGTTGCAATTACCTCAGAATCAAAATATTTTATTATTTTATATTTTTATAGCTATATAATTATGTAATTATACAATTATATAGTTTATATAATATATAATCATATATATATTTATATAATAATGTTTATAAAAATATAGAATATTTATAAATATTTTTATAATGTTATGTTTATATAATTATGTCTAATTGAAATATTTGCTCCACTAGCCTTTCTTTCTCTTCTATTTTCAACATATACAGATAAAGTGCAAAATGCTTTTATATGAATGTTACACATGGGGAAGAAAACAAAAAAAAAGAAAAAAAGAAAAAAAAATGTGTGTCAGTATCACACCAAAATGTGCTATAAAAAGCATCATAAAAATCCATTGTCAGAAAAGAAAGAATGCAAGGTTTTATGTTTTGTTTTGTTTTCATTATATTTTTACTAAGTATGAGAAGAATCACAACATTCCACAAAGTTGGGTGGTTCATGTGACAGGTTTTATTTCATATTGGATGTAAAGCACAGAGGATGACCAAAAAAAAAAATAAAAAAAAAAGAGTGAGGGAGAGAAATAATTTTGCCAAGCAATTAAAAATAAATAAATTATGAGCATCTATTATGCTGTAAGTATTGCTCTCTTAGAAGTGCAGCAAGTTTGTAATGAAGTTAGACCAATAAATTGGACATTTACTAATACCTCTTTGCTGCCACTGAAAATAACTTCAAGAAGCAACAGAGTCAGTGCCTTTAAAAAGAGAAGGAATATTGCTAACTAAAGCAATTCAAACTGCTTTTACATTGGCCATTCTGTATAAGTGGTCTCAGATACACAGTGAAATCATGAAATATTTATATAGCTATTTTGTTGTGAAGCCAAATCTATCCTTAAATACAAATTATAGAAAGAAGAGTACAGGGAAGTTTAGAGGTAAAGAAAAAAAAAATTAATCATTGACAAAATTACTAGATATGCATGAAACCAAAGGTTTTTAGAATTCTGCTTCTATGCTTCACAGGCAAATGATGAAAGTAAATTCTTGCTTATAATTGTTTTCTGAAATTTTTATGTTAATTATCAAGGCTTCCCAAACAGTACTAGGAAAACAGTCTTTATCTAGTTAGTATTTACTATAGAAAATTATTTTATTCAAAGACATTGTACTTTAAAATATAGGTCTGAAAAAGGAAGGATGGGTTGCATCATAAGATAAGAACATCCCTGTGGGGAAAAATAAATATCCGTTTAATTCAGTATCCTGGCAGTTGCTTCACTGGCCAGTGGAGTGACTGTAATAAAAAGAGAGCCTGTGTTCCTTCTACTCTTGCAACTTTCTGTAATCACAAGCTTTGGAGCATCCTGAGCTGAAGGGATATGAAGGGATATCCTGAGCATCTGGACCATTTCTGTATGTCCCAAAGTCATTGTTAAGGTAATTTGGATGATCATTGTTAAACCAAGCAGTGTTGAAAGCCATATTGTTTCTAAAGGTCATCTTAACTTTGTCACCTCATGCATGTACATGTATAAACACATTTTGTGACTTTTTAAGACATTCTTCTGGAAGTTTTTAGCTTTTCAGCCTTTGCTGTACACTAAGGAGATTTACTTGGTTGTTTTATTCAGTAAATTATCCTGTTGTTTTTTGTTGTTGTTGTTTGTTTGTTTGTTTGTTTCCTTCTTTTTGTAATATTTAAGAGCTTTTTACTATAAGAACTAGAGAAATATGTCAACTGCATAGAAAAAACAAACAAACATTTATTTATTTACAAACTATCTTTTACCATCAGAAGAGGATTCTCTGTTACATCCTTCATAACAAACTACTATCTTGTCATTCGTTCTCATCATATTATCTTTGTCTTATCCCTATGAGAACAGTTTGTTTCCTGTGTAGATCCATGTATGCTGTCCAGATACTGCAGCCATCTGGATTTGACACATTTTAGTGAAGTCTGTCACATAAATACAGTTTATGAAGTGTCTATCATGCCATTTCTGTTTTGTAGATGAACACTGAGCCAATGCAGGATAATTACATGAATGAAATTGTGCTAGCGTCTGAAGAATTCCATACTCAGCTGCCTCCTGACAAATAATTCTTTAGCAAGATCACTGAATAAAACATGAAGAGTTTCTTCATCTTGCTACTTTAAGACAAATGAGTCTTAAAATTTGGGGGAAGAAATATTGTAATCTTGAAAAAACAGTATTTCTATACTTCCAAAATGTTTGGCTGTAGTTGACCTGTTTTTAAAGTAAGCCACTTAACTAATTCTTGAATTGTCTGGTATATAATGTTTTCTTTCCATAGATCTAGACTTTAATTTTATATATGCATATAATTACACATATGCTCATATATATTCATATATATGAATTTATATGAGCATATGTGTATATGTATATACATGTATACATGTATATGTATATATATGTACATATACATGCACATAGATATAAACATATGCATATCATCTGTATCTATTAATATACATATATACGTCTTTGTGTATATAAAATTTCTTCTTGGCTGTCGATCCACTGAACCCCCTGCAACAGTATAAGCTAAAGTAGGACTGTCCAATTCCCTCCACTGAATATAGATATAGTTGTATCTATATGATATGGAGATGAGCAGGATGACATTACTGTCAGACAGTGGCAGACTTGAGTTGTTGCCCACAATACAGTGGGCAAAGAAATATCTGAACCAGCCTGTTCTGCAAGCAACCTCCTAGAAAGAAAAGTCAACAAGTTTTTTGTTGTCAGAAGCAGAAGAACTTTAGAATTCTAATATCTAGGAACAGTTCACCAGGACTTTTCTTTTTTTTTTTTTTCAAATATTGCATCTCATATATCAGTAACACAGATGTTTACCCAGATGTTTAATAAATATATGGTCCTGTCTATTAGTCTGTAAGTGTCTGGGCTCAAGGTCTGTGTCCCATTCATCCATTTCTGTATTTTCCCTTTCTCACAATACATTCTGTGAATTCCTCTGAACTTCCTGTGAATAACTGCACTGCATAGCTGAACTTTATCTCAACTCAAGCTAATTAAATCAGCAGCAAGCCCTGTGCTTTGCACTAGCAATACTGCTGGTCATTGACTGACAGCAGTGTTATTACAAAACACCACAGCAAGTTATTTTGTAAGTATATATTTTAGTTTGTATGGCAAGTTATTTCTTTTTCCTTCTCTTCATCACATATTTTGTCTATATCTAGTGGGTGACAGTGATTTAGTCATGGTAATACCATGGAGTGTAAAAAGAAAGCAGAAGGACATTGTCTGTGACTTAAAGCCCCTGCTGAGAGCTGTGGTGTCTAAATGGGTTTGCTGCAGCTAACTATTAGAAAAAAATAACCTTAACAACAAGAATAGTATGATAAGTCTTAAAATCCCTTAGATATATGCTATGTAAAGAATCATAAGTGCCTATAAAGGTGCTATAATCATGATATTTTCCCCATAAATTTGAGGAATTCATTATCAATGAACTTTGAGTATGAAGTTCTGGAGATATAATGTATTGTTAGTCTTATATTTATATAATCAGAGGTTGCAAAGGAGAAATAAGAGAAAAATTGCACTCATTCCCCAGTAGAACTACAGCAGAGATTTTTCATAACCACAGAAAATTACTTTGAAATATGAAGTTTTCAAATTCAATTTTTTAACTGACAATAAAAATGTGATGCATATAAAAGTATTTTCTACTTAGAAATATTTGTATGGTAGCAATAATTAATAAGAATATATAATTTTATCTCTAACACATATATTTCCCAAGATCTTGAAACAAATGCAATGTTTAACTTGAAAAAAGTGTCTGACAGAGAGAGAAGGCTACTAAGAGGATCTGGGTTATAAGGATCCTATCATTTCCAGTAGACACTGATGTCTCAATAAATGTAAAATAATATTTCAGTAAAATAATCTGTGTTAATGAATCGGGAGATAGTTTTCTCCTAAAATATTTTATTATAAACTGTCTAGTTTTAATATCTACAGAAATAGCTCTGATTTTTTTCTTCCAGAAAAAATAAAAAGGTGTCATTCCCAGAGCTTCTGAATATGTTTCAAGTTTCAGAGAAGAATGTACTTTCACCCCAGCACTTGAATGCTTTTCCTCCAGGCAGAATTGTGGAGGTGGTTCCACTCTCTGCATTCTCATACTACAACTCCACTATTCCAGATGATATGAATAGAAATTAAGAACAATTATTCAAGTGATCACAATGGCCCTAATCTATTGATCCATAGGTAGCATGGATGTGGAAGCCATCCAACCAAAAAGATAAATACTTGACTAGAGTATAATAGAGAAAGAAGCAATTAGGCAAGGAGTTTTGAAAATTTTGTGTTTACTAAAACAGAGTCTGACAGTGGAAGAGAAATCAGTAGAAAGCTGGAGTGCACTATAGCTAATAATAATACTAACTAAAAAAAAAAAAAAAAAGTGGAAAAAAAATGAATGTGGAATGGATTGGCATCAAATATTTCATGAGTAAAGCAATGAGTTAAAACCATACACAAAAACAAAGAAGAAAGGCTACAAATCCTTCAGACAGAAAATATTTGCCAAATAGAAAACTTTTCCATGTCTTCCTACATAAATGGTAGATTTTTTGAAAATATATAAATGAATATATGGAAATGGGAAAGGAATGCCACTGGAAAAATGACATATTCAGAAAATGTGCTACTTCTAAACATTTATGATCAGCCTATACATAATTGCACAGAACTCCACGGTTCTTGTTAATCCAATTTTATTCAGATGATTAAGTATTTTGAAATAGCAAGTGAGATGCAGCAAAAGCAGACTTGGTTATATTTTTGACATCTCTGTAAGAAAAGAAAGAACTGAAGGATAAAAGGGCACCACAAAAGTTTGTGTGGAAAGATGGGAGGTTACTAATGCTTAGAGGAGGAAGATCAAAAAAAAACAGAAGTCGTACATACAGATTCAGCTGTGGGTGCCAGCCACTCAGAGAATCATAGGATGGCTTGGGTTGGAAGGCACCTTAAAGATTATAGTTCTAACTCACCTGTTATGAGCAGGGACACTAGATCAGTTTGCTCAGGGCTTCATCTAACCTGGTCTTGAACACCTCCAGGGATGGGGCATCCGCAACCTCTCTGGGCAACCTGTTCCAGTGCTTTCATTGTCTGAATAAAGAATTTCCAACTAACTATCCCATCTAAATCTCCCCTCTTTTGGTTTAAAACCATTCCCTTTTCCCGTCATTATCTGATTGAGCAAGAGTTGCTCTTCGTCTCTTTTATAAGCCCCCTTTAAGTACTGAAAAGCTGCAATAATGTCACCTTGGAGCCATCTCTTCTCCAGGCTGAGAAGCCCCAGCTCTCTCAGCCTTTCTTCATAGGAGAGGTGCTCCAGCCCTCTGATCAGCTTCATGTCACTCCTCTGGACTCACACTAAGTGCAGTTCATGTTTTTCTTGTGATGGGGACCCCAGATCTGGATGCAGTACTACAGATGGGGTCTTGAAAAGCAGATCAGAGGTGGACAATCACCTCCCTCAACCTGCTGGTCACACTTGTTTTGATACAGCCTAGAATGCAGTTGGCTTTCTGTGCTGCAAGCTCACACCACTGGCTCATATCCACTTTTCATCCATTGTTCCTAGCAATGCTAAATCTTCAGCTGGGGTTATGGTACATTTTGCTGCAACATCTGCAGGAAAGCCAAACTGATCTTCCCCTAAAGGAGGTTTCCTTGGGGTACCTGAGGGAATTCAGAGGGAGACTTGCCACAGTAGTTTGGTCCTTATAATATTTTGTCTTACTTCTCCAGCGTTAATATACCAGCCTCAACTTAGCTCCCTTCAGGACGTAGAACATTTGCCTCAGATGGTTACTTTTTTCTCCCTCTGTCTTTATGGCAATCTTTAGGGAAATTAACTCAGACAAATTTATTTTCTAGCATACTTTTCAAGGAACATGTTCTTCCTTCCTCTCCATCCCCTGCCTCCTTGCCTTTGCCCCAGTAACTATTAGTACAGTTATATTGATGAAGCTAATCCTTAATTTTCATAAATTCCATCCCCTGGATTCCCCTGTGTGCTGTCTGATGGAAATTAGGCTATGTTACAGCACTACTGGTGGGTTAGCATCTTGTTTTCTTGAGCAAAATTCCTACAACGTCCCTAGTAAAACCCTTTGCGACAGCTGATCGAGGTAGGGGAGCATGGGGAATACAAACATGCTGTAGTCTGCCTGAAGTGCAGAAACATCTGTTTGAGTCATGAGTGGTTTGTTGGCTGAGCTCAGCAGGGGAGAATCTGGCAATTAATCTGAAGTGTCACTATATTCAATGGAAACTGTTGTAGAGGGATTCTGAGGACATAAAGGTAGCTCTGACAGCCAAAGATTGAATATGTTTTTGTGGTTTATTCGTTCTTAAAGACTTTACTGCATTCAAATAGTAAACTTTTATTTAACTTTTTATGTAAGAATAAAGACTGCTTAGAGACATTTGCCATAAATGATGACCTATTTTATGGAAATAGATTTGTCAGGGTGGATAAGAAGATGCATACACCTAAAAATTCCTGTCTGTGGAAAAAGAGCTGTTATTAGTTCTTCTCTGAAGAAACCAAATAAAGATAATCAAATTTACAATGCTTAGGGCCAAATGTGACCTTTTGATACAAACTTCATTGAATTAATTGGCATATACAAACAACCAAACAAAAAGTAGATTTTGCCCTTTATGTTACTTACCTTTCAATGATTTCACTTCTGCTCTTCTATCAGTTTGAAAACCAGACTCCACTCTGAGATCATCCTAAAGTCCCTGGACAAGTATAAAAACCTTCAAAATACTGTTTTCAGGAATATTGCCTAAACTGAAATCCAATAAATATTATGAAGTGCAGAAAATAATGTGTGGCTTATATATGAACAGAGTTTTCTCAGATTTCAGGTATATTGTTTTTCAGCTTGTTGTGTTTCAACCTATCTTCAGCTAGTATTTTAGGAAGCTAGTATTTTATTTATGTCATAACAAAACAATGTTCCAAAAAAACAGCTAGAACAGTAAAAGTGATTTCAAATGGTTTGCTTCAGGCTTTAACAAACTTCCAGATTAGCTTAATTCCTGTTTTGTTTTTAATTCATATATGCATATATTTACCAATACTTTTGCTACTAAAGCGTACAGACTGGATTTTTCAAACAAGACATATACAAATTTGTCTTTTTACCCAGATTCATAATTATCCTGAAAAATCCTGATTATAATATACTATTTTGATAGTGTATATTAATATCTGAGTTACTTATATTGCGTTCTTATTCTATGAAGACTTTAAATTCCACCAGGATATCACTGCAGAATTTTTTGTTCATTTTGTTTCTTCTGTTGAGAAATTCCAGAAGACTACAATTTCCTCCATCCAGTTACTTTGCAAAATCTTTTATGCTAATATGGTTAAAGCAATAAAGTTAAGCAGAAATCTCAATTTATTTGAAATGTTTAGGTACCTTGAAAATGAGTGGAAGAAACTCCTTGTGGAATACATTTAAAATTTGTGGAATAAAACCATTAAATTTTGCAGATGTTTTCAAGTTTTATTTTCTAGTTCAGTCCAGCTTGGATTGATATATAGGTAATTTATCTACCAGATGAAAAATATTCCAGAAAAATAATTTGTGCAGAGTTCTTCTGAGAATTAATAGAAATTTACATTATACACACTTGTAATTTAATTTCAGATTTGTCCAAACAAACCTGTATAACAGAAACTAAATTGTGGCCTGAAAACAGACATCAGTCTCATTACAGATGGTGTGGAGTCTTAAGAGTCATTTAGTAGAAAACTTACAAGGCTGAATCCTCTATTTCTTTCACACAATTACAGGTAAAGAAGTAAAGATCCTACGTTTGTGTTGTCCTAAATTTGGAAGAACATAAAGGAAATGAAACAGAGTAATTTGCAAACAAGAACTTACTCCCCTTGAAGAGAGACACTGGGTTGTGTCTTCTATTTTTTAGAAAAAGTGTCTTTTGGATTATCTACTTGTAACATAATTATCAGCTAATTTTAATGGAAAATGAAAACTATATTAAAAATATTTCCCCTAAGGAAATCCTTTACTAAATCATTCTTGAAATTGTTTTAAAATAGCATGAATTTCTTCTACAACATGGTATTGGTTTGAAGTCATTGGATTTTCCTTGTGGCTACTTTACAATCTTCTCATTTATTACCATCCTAAATGAAGTTGTCAGTAGTTTAAATTATTAAACATTTGGGGAAAGCAGGGAGGGAGGGCAGGGGAGCATTATACCTGGCAGCCAACCAGGTCAGATATGCAACAGCCAGACAGACTCCACAGCCTTTATTGAGTTATTTTTAGCAGTCAGAGAAAATTCTGAAGCATCAGCCTCACATATGAGTGTCCAAACACCAAGAAAACAAGGAAATGTATTTAACTATCTGAAAACAGTTGTGGAAAAGAGTCAAGTAAATTTTTCTTCTTGTGGTGGTTTTACCGTGCTGGGCAGCTAAACACCACAACTGCTCTCTCACTCCCCCTCCTTAGATGAGGAGGGGAAGAAGTAAAGCAAAGAACAACTCACGGGTTGGGATAAGGACAATTTAATTAAAGAGAAATAATAATAATAATAATTAAAAAAAAAAAAAAAAGATTATTATGAACTAAACAATTTAACTAAAGGGGAAAAGAAAATAGGGAAAGGGGAAAAGGAAGGGGGAAAGGAAAAAAAAGGGAGGAAAGCAAATAAATAAAACAAATGAAGGCTATGTGGAAGTGCAGAGGTAAGAAATTACTCTCTACTTCCCACAAATGAGTGATACTTGACCACGTCCTTGAAGCAGGGCCTCAACGCACATAGCCAGTGTTCAGAAGGAGGACCGATGTTTTCACAATGAGACCCCACCCCTCCCCTCTTCTTCCTGTTTCCACCTTTTATTGCCAAGTGTGACATCATATGGTATGGAATATCCCTTTGGTTGATTTAGGTCAGCTGCCCTGGTAATGTTTCTCTTCTCATTTTTTGCCCACCCCCTAGGAGGGTTAGAGAGAGTCCCGATGCTGTGCCAGCACTGGTGTGATAACACTGCTGTTCCAGCTACAAGTGCAGAGCACAGCACTGTATGGGCTGCTTCAGGGAAAGTTAGCATTCCAGCCAGACCCAGTACACTTCTTCACCAGGTAGTCACTCATCCTGAGACCTGAAAACATCAGGGAAGAATGTGAGACAATGCTTGTTCATATTCCAAATCTTTCTTCTAGCAAATTTATTCTATCTCTCTTTTTTTTTTTTTTTTTTTTTCTTTCCTTTTTATTTTTTCTTTTCTGTAGGAAATATATGGTGTATGATCAACACGGAGAATTCTGGTAGACATCTGTAACTCTGTGTCTGATACTTATGAGGTAGCCCTGACTGAGTCATACTCAGATATCATTGCAAGTGCACTGATCATTAAAAGAATGTTAAAAACCTTCAAGTGTTTTTGCATATATTTCCCTATTCTGATTGTGAGTCCATTCAGCTTGATACTTTATTCTCCTGTTGACTTCTTCATTGAGTTTATGCTTCCAGTAGTATGAAGTTTTCAAGAACTTCTGTTGAAATAAGGATCTTTTAATTTACAGCGACAGCTTCTAAACCTGACATGTACATCCCTGTTGGGGTAAATACCAAAGTTGCCAGGTTTTACTAAGTCTAGCATGTCTCTGAAAGATTTTATAAGACCAGAAGACTCTGCAACAGGAGCTCTACATTTGTCTGAAGGGTAAATCTTTCAACTTGTACAGGTAACTATATAAGAGGAAGGATTATACATCTTACCTTCTGAAAGCAACAGAATTTTAACTGGCGTTGTTTCTTGAACGTCAGTAAATTATCCATTTATCATTCATTAATTTTGTCATTCTTATTTATTTTTACTTATTCTTTTTCTAATAACTGTCCCTCCTTTTGACAGAAACGGTATTCTTACTTTTATTGAACCTTTCTATATTGTTTTCCTTATCTTATTTCTGTAAACATTAGATGACTCAATGTCTCACTGTTTTATATGCCTCATTTGGATTTAGATCTACTCTGATTAAAGTCAATAGAAATACTTCCAGAGGCTTCCACTGGATTCTGAATCAATAAAGTATTAATTAATTAATTAATTAATTAATATATTAATGACCTAACATTGAAATATCAGGTGCAATAATGACTGAGAGTAGTGGTGTTTGGCAGGATAACTAAGCCTCTTTTGATATTGATAGATTTGAATCAACTTCTGCAGTTTGAAATTTCTCCTTTAAAATTTGAATTTTCTCCTTTAAAATTGGAAACTCCTTTTGCTATGTGGAAGATGAATATAGACATAAGTGTTTGATCAACTATCCTGAGAACATCTACAGATAGTTATTTTCAGTCTTTAAAAATGAAAAAAATAAAATAAAATCCCCTATACTTTATATTTCCTTGTTTTGCAACAGAAATTAATGCATGTATGTATACAGTAAGTATATACTTGGATATACTTACATGATTTAGAGGCATTATTCTGCTGTGCCCACTACTTTTGACATAGCTTTTTCATTGTAGCTTATTAAAGTCTTCATTCTGGAATGTTTCTTTAAGCAAAGTCTTTGGGAATGTAGCTGCTCACATAGCAGGGAGTGATCAAAACTTCCTACACACGATGGCTGCCTCTTTTATCCCCAGAAGTACAATTTTCAAGATTAAATTCTCAGTTATTAAAAAATAAATTTAAAAAGCAACAACATAAACACACACGCGCACAAAAAAAAAAAAAAAAAAAATCAAGATTGATCAGCCTTCCAGAGGCTGATCAATCTTGAATTTATTTTTTATTCCTTCTTGGAAGTTAGCTGATGATTCTTGAAAAATTGGAACAGAATATTCCATATATCAAGACATTTGACTTCTAAAAGGCAAAGAGGTTAAATATCACAGAATCACAGAATTGAAGGGGTTGGAAGGGACCTCGAGATGTCATCAGGTCCAACCCCCCTGCCAAAGCAGGTTCCTCAGAGCAGGCTCACCAAGTAGGCATCCAAACAGGCCTTGAATATCCCCACAGAAGGAGACTTCACAGCCTCCCTGGGCAGCCTGTTCCAATGCTCCGTCACCCTCACTGTGAAGAAGTTCTTTCGCATGTCAGTGCGGAACTTCCTGTGCTCTAACTTGCAGCCATTGCCCCTTGTCCTATCCCCACAAACCACTGAGAAGAGGTTGGCTTCTGTCCCCCTCCCCTCAGATACTTATATACATTGAGGTGATCCTCTCTCAGTCTTCTCTTCTCCAGGCTGAACAGACCCAGATCTCTCAGCCTTTCTTCATAGGGAAGATGCTCCAGGCCCCATACCATCTTTTGGCCCTCTGCTGGACTCTTTCCAGGAGATCTCTGTCTTTCTTGTACCGGGGAGCCAAGAACTGGACACAGTACTCCAGGTGAGTCCTGACCAGGGCAGAGTAGAGGGGGAGGATCACCTCCCTTGGCCACACTCCTTTTAATGCACACCAGGATCCCATTGGCCCTCTTGGCCACCAGGGCACAGTGCTGGCTCATGGTCAACCTGTCATCCACCAGGACACCCAGGTCTTTCTCCTCAGAGCTCCTCTCCAGCAGGTCATCCCACAACCTGTACTGATATGTCCGGTTGTTCCTTCCCATGTGCGGGACGCTACACTTGCTCTTATTAAATCTCATTTGGTTTCTTCCTGCCCAGTTCTCCAGCCTGTCCAGTTCTTCCTGAATGGCAGCACAGCCTCCTGGCGTATCAGCCACTCCTCCCAGCTTTGTGCCATCGGCGTACTTGCCGGTGGACACTATTCCCTCATTCAACAAGATCAGACCCAGCACTGATCCCTGGGGAACACCGCTAGTCACAGGTCTCCAGCCGGACTCTGTGCTGCCAATCACCACCCTCTGAGCTCAGCCAGTCAGCCAGTTCTCAACCCACCTTACTGTCCATTCCTCTACCCCACACTTTCTCAGCTTATATCACTTATCTAATATCACTTATACAAATATCATTTAACCTGTGGACACCAACAGAGAACTTAAAATGGGAGTAAATTATATATATGTGTGTGTGTGAGTACCTTTGTAGTGGGTTTACGTGGCAAGGTTTTGGTAGCAGGAGGCCATAGGGGTGGTCTCTGTGAGAAAGATCTAGAAGCTGACCCATGTTTGGGAAGGGCCCCATTGTTTTCCAGATCCGAGCCAATAAGCGATGTTGTTTTGCGCCTCTGTGAGAGCATATTTAAGACAGGGAAAAAACGCTGCGCCACACAGCAGCCGGGAGAGTCAAGGGAGTGAGAGAACAGCCTTGCACATGCCAAGGTCAGTGTAGAGGTAGGGGGAGAGGTGCTCCAGGCGCCGGAGCAGAAGTCCCCTGTGGCCTGTGGTGAGGACCATGGTGAAGCAAGATGTCCCCCTGCAGCCCATGGAGTACCACGGTGGAGCAGGGTTCCACGCTGCAGCCCGTGGAGGAGACCACGGTGGAGCAGGTGGCCCTGCACCGACGGAGGCTGCCGCCTGTGGAAGACCCCTGCCGGAGCAGATTCCGGGCTGGACCTGTAGCCCGTGGAGAGGAGCCCACGCAGGAGCAGGTGACCTGGCAGGAGCTGCTGCCCGTAGGGGAGCCAGGTTGGAGCAGTTTTCTCCTGAGGGATGGACCCCGTGGTACAGACCCATATCTGGAGCAGTTCTGAAAGAGCTGCTGCCTGTGGGAAGCCTACGCCGGATCAGTTCATCAAGGACTGCATCCCGTGGGTGGGACCCCACAGCACAGGGGATGAGAGTGACCGAGAAGGAGCGGCAGAGAAGAAGTGCTGTAGACTGACCATAACCCCCATTCCCCGTTCCCCTGCGCCGCTCGGGGGGAGGAGGTGGAAGAGGGTGGATGGGGGGAAGGTGCTTTTGTGATTTTTTTTTTTCCTTTGTTTTCTCACTTCTCTCGCTTGTTAGTTGTAGGCAATAAATCTTACTACCTCCTTATGCCGAGTCTGTTTTGCCCGTTACAATAATTATTGCGTGATTTTCTAGTCCTTATCTCAATCCTTGAGCCCTTTTTCACATATTTTCTCCCCATTCCTCTTTGAGGAGGGGGAGTGAGAGAGCGGCTGTGGTGGAGCTCGGCTGCCCACTCGAGCGGAACCACGACAACCTTCCAAGGCTTTCCAAGCTATTATACCATTGTCCTCTATTTTACGATAAATAAGAAACTTTATTTAAAGGTGCAAGAACCTGCATGGATGAGCAAACACCTCATGTCAAAACTCAAACAGAGAGGAAAGTATATGGAATGTAGAAAAAAGGACAGGACTATTGGGAGGAATATAGGGACATTGTCAGAATACGCAGGAATATGACAAGGATGGACAATGGACATTTGGAATTAAATCTGGCAAGGAATGTCATGGATAACAAGAAGGTATTCTTCAAAAATATCAATAGCAAAAGGAAAACTAAGGAAAATGTGGGCTCACTGCTGAATGGTGTGGGTGCCCTGGTGATGAAGGATGCAGAGAAGGCAGAGTTACTGAATACTTTATTTGCTTCAGTCTTCACTACTAAGACCAGGCCTCAGGAATCTCAGACCCTGGAGATAAGAAAAAAAATATGAAGAAAGGAAGATTTTGCCTTGCTCAAAGAGGATCGGGTTAGAGATCATTCAGATAAACCCAACACACACAAATCCATGGTCCCAGACAGGATCCACGGAGAACAGGAGAACCTGGGCACTTGAAAAAAAAGACCATGTCACTCCAGTCTTCAAAAAGGCCAAGAAGGAGAACCCGGGAAACTACAAGCCAGTCAGCCTCACCTCCATCCCTGAGAAGGTGATGGAACAACTTGTCCTTGAGGTCATCTCCAAGCACGTGGAGAATAAGAAGATGATCAGGAGTAGTCAGCATGGATTCATCAAGAGGAAATCATGTTTAATCAGTCTGATAGCCTTCTATGATGGGATGAGGGGTCAGCAGTAGATGTTGTCTACCTTGACTTCAACGAGGCTTTTGACACCGTCTCCTACAACATCCTCATATATAAGCTCAAGAAATGTGGTTTGGATGAGCAGACAGTGAGGTGGATTGAGAACTGGCTGGATGGCAGAGATCAATGTTGTGCTTGGCAATGCAGTCTAGTTGGGAGGCCTGTAGCTATTGTTGTCCCCCAAGGGTAAGTACTGGATACAGTCTTATTCAATATATTAATCAATGACCTGGATGATGGAACAGGGTGCAGGTTTAGTCATGACACAAAACTGGGAGGACTGGCTGATTTACCAGAGGACTGTGCTGCCATTCAGAGGGACCTGGGCAGGCTGGAGAGCTGGGAGGAGAGGAACGTTATGAAGTTCAACAAAGGCAAGTGCAGGGTCCTGCACCTAGGGAGGAATAACCCCAAGCACCAGTACAGGCTGGGGGCTGACCTGAAAAAGAGCAGCTCTGTGGAGAAGGACCTGAGAGTCCTGGTGGACAGCAGGTTAACCGTGAGTCAGGAATGTTCCTTTGTGGCAAAGAAGTCCGACGGTATCCTGGGGTCCATTAAGAACAGTGTTGTCAGCTGGCTGAGGGTGGTGATCCCCCCCCCCCCCCCCCCCCCCCCCCGGTGAGGCCACACCTAGAGTTTTGTGTCCAGTTCTGGGCTCCACAGTACAAGAGGGACATGAAGCTACTGGAGCGAGTCCAGCAGGGTTACTAAGATGATTAGGTGATTGGAGCATCTCTCATACAAGGAATGGATGAAAGAGCTGGGAGTGCTTAGTTTAGAGAAGAGAAGATTGAGAGGGGATCTTATCAATGTCTTTTCAATGTATACAAATACCTGACGGGAGGGTGTCAAGAGGATACAGCCAAACACTTTGATGGTGCCTGGTAACAGGGTGAGAAGCAATGAGCACAGTCTGAAATATAGGAGGCTCTATCTGAATATGAGAAAACACTTCTTTACTGAGAAGGTGACAGAGCACTGGTACAGGTTGCCCAGGGAGGGTGTGGAGTCTCCTCTGGAGATATTCAAAACCCACCTGGATGCAATCTTGTGCAACATGTTCTAGGTAACCTTACTTGGCGGGCAGGTTTGAACTAGATGATCTCCAGAGGTCCCTTTCAAACTCAGACATTCTGTGTGATTTTGTGTGTGAATCCAGAACTGTTTTAACACTGAATTTTTGCATTCTTTATTAGACTTAAATGAAGTTGTGGTCACCAATTCTAACTATCCTTACAATTTTCTATTTTTCAGCCCAGTCTTGACTTCTAGTTAGATTTAAATTCAGGATGTCTTATCCTGCAGTTTAAAATTCTCCTTTTTTGCATAATAAAGGTGAATTCTCTATCATTGACTATTTGCCCATGATGATATTCAGATGTATATGGTTCTCAGCAATCAGTTCATTTTCAACAAAGCTAGAGTTATTTTTGCAATGTAAGAGTCTGTCTACATCAAATTCCCCCTGGAGTACAATGTCTTTGTCAAGTTCCATGGGAATTATTCCAGAAACATTTATTTCTCATACATCTGTTGGTTACTTATTCTGCATTACTACTGTAGCACTTATGCATACTACGTTAATCAAAATTATCTCACTATAATATCATACTACTCCAGTTACTCATGAGAGCCAATCATTGGTCTTACACAATATATCAATACACATAGAGGACCAACAAAGATGACAGGGAGAGAGAAAACTTCCTGAAGTCTGGGTACTTTATCTAATACAGAATGAGTCCTGATCTGCATCTTTAGAAAAACAAATTTTATATTTGTCCTAGAAACAAAAGCAATTTACCAATTTTTTTTTTTTTGTTTGTCCCAATCTGTTTTGTTTTTCAAGATTTATGCAGGGTTTTATTACAACACAAACCATACAGACATGAATTTTCATCATTCTAAGCTCCCTATAAGAAAATATTCACATATATTTACATTTGAAATTATTCCTCTCCTCTCCTCTCCTCTCCTCTCCTCTCCTCTCCTCTCCTCTCCTCTCCTCTCCTCTCCTCTCCTCTCCTCTCCTCTCCTCTCCTCTCCTCTCCTCTCCTCTCCTCTCCTCTCCTCTCCTCTCCTTTCTTGCTTGCTTCCTTCCAAAAGTTGTTCAGTTTGTGTATAACCACTTAAAATATTTTCACCCACTTGTATTATCAAGATGTTATGTGGTAACAAAAAAAAATAAATAAATCATTCTATATTTCAACTTCACCACTCCTTCATGGACACTCTCTTCCCCTGTTCCAGTGTGGAGTCCCTCCCACAGGATGCCATCCTTCCTGAACTGATCCTGCATGGGCTTTCCATGGACTGCAATTCTTCAAGAACTGCTCCAACATGGGTCTGTAGTACAGGGTAGAGTCCTTCAGAAATGGACTGCTTCAGCATTGGTCCCCCACATGCAGCAGCTTCTGCCAGACCAACTCTTCCCTATGCATTTCTCTTGACAGGCTGCAGCTCCAGCCCAGGGCCTGCTCCTGCAGGGGCTCTCCATGGGCTGCAGCCTCCTCCAGGCCACATTCACCTGCTCCACCGGGGGCTCCTCCACGGGCTACACTGTGGAGATCTGCTCCATGTGGAAGCCGTGGGTTGCAGAGGGACAGCCTGCTCCACCAGGGGCCTCTCCACAGGCCGCAGGGGAGCTGCAGCTGCGTGACTGGAGCACCTTCTGCTCTCCTTCTCTACTGACCTTGGTGTCTGCAGGATTGTTTCTCTCACATTTTCTCACTCCTCTCTCTTAGCTGCTGTTGTGCAGCAGTTCCACTTCCCCCCCCCCCCCCCCACCTCCGCCCCCCCCTTCTTAAATCTGTTCTCATAGAGTCACAAACATCATATCTTACTGGCTATAAGCCAGCTCTTATCTGACAAGGGATGGCTCCTGGACTCTTTTCAATGAGGTGACCCCCGAAACACTCCTCCCGCTGCAAAAGCCTTGCCATGTACACCTAATGGAACAGCACAGGTAGAGCAGCAATGGAAGGCAAGTTTTTCCTAAGTCAATTGTTCCTAGTATGAATCTCTGCACGGACAGCAGATTATTTCATGCCAGGCTAGCATAGTATAGACATACTTGATAAATGACATTTAGTTTTATGTGAAATTAACAATTTGATTAATTTGTCTATGCTTTCCCAAAATTAAGCATACTTGATACCTACCTCAGAGCTGTTATTTGTTGTTTTTAAAAAAATTATCCATAATCACTGTATCTCAAAGTATACACTTTTTTATACAGCACGATATTAATATGTAAATTAAATAAATAAATAAATTTCATCTTCTGCAAAATATTCTGTTTTCAAATGTACAAAAGATATCACTCCTTGGTGTCATATATGAATTACACTTTTATTCAAATGAAAGCATGGCTTAACTATGTGCTATTAACTATATGCTATTAACTATTTTAATACATTTCCATCTGATATATTATCCAGCCTTGACTGTCTTCAAACATAAATAAATTTTGTCTAATAAAAGGTTAGAAGTTATAAAACAAGCATAATGCTGTCAGGCTTCAAGGTCCATCAAACAATAACAGTAAAAACAAATCTTTGTGATAATTCTTTCATCACACTATAATGTTTACTTGTCTCTTTAGATGTTAACAGTAATTTTGAATCTTCTCAGTGGAACTCAGCTCAGTATCAGATGTTATTTTCCACCTTAAAAGAAGAAGAAAAAAAAAAAAGTAACAAAGCCAAAATAAAGATATATTTAAAATATATATATATATAATGAAAAGATAATATTAGTGTTTTTATTACTCTTCTACAGTTTAGGTTAAAGAACTTAGAACTACAATTAGTTACTAGAAACAACCTGTCAGCAACTGGAAATGGATACATTTAGTAAGAGGTTTTGAGGTTTTATCAATACCCTGACTAGCCCTGGCAAACATATTACTCAAAATACTTCAATTGGTTTAAAGTTTATAAAAAATATAGATTAGTAGAGGTTCTAAAATCTGATCAACGGAAAAAAATAAATAAATTGATTTCAGATGATGCCTCTGAAAAGTACAATCAAATGCTACCAAAGTGGTTTCCTTTGGAAAACTTTCCCTCACTGTAAAGCAGTGGTTTATTTAAAGCTTGCCAGAAATTTTCAAATTTAATATATCAAAATTTTATTACTTTGTTCATAAAATCTTCTATATATCCCTTAGTGAATTATCTGTATAATCTAATTAATCCAAGAGAGTTTCTATGGATAATTTTACATTTAAAAAAAGATGACATACTATGTTACCAGCTACTCTCTGCAGTTTGTTGACCCAGCTGGCAGATAAGCCCCTATTCAATTGCTTGTTCACTCCCCTTAGCAGAATGGGGGAGAGAATTGGAAGGGTAAATGTGAGAAAATTCCTCAGTCAAGAAAAAGACAATTTAAAAGCAAAGCAAAAAAAAAAAAAAAAAAAAAAAAAAATTGCAGACAGTTTCAGTCATCTGTCTTGGATGTGCCCCTCTGAGTTTCTCATGTGCTCCCAGCCTCCTCCCTGTCAGAGCAGCAAGAGAAGAAGAAAAAACCCTTGACTCTCTGTAAGCACTGCTTGGCAATAGCTAAACCATTAGTATGCTACACAGTTTTCACTACAAATCCAAAACATAGCACTATATGCCTGCTATGAAGGAAGTCAACTTCAAAGCCATTCCCCATTCAAAATCAGGCATGCATTTCTGGGTCAACAAGGGATAATTTGCACCCTCAACTGAGAATTAAGCTCAGATGTATACCCTTGACTCAATAGTGATATTTTATGTAGTGATATTTCAGTAGTGATATTTTATTAAATATTTTATGTTGTCAAATGCTTAAAGAGACTTGTTTTGTTTCTTTTTCTAAATATGGAAACATTATCATAAGAAAGAGACTATTTTTGCTATAACATTGCCAAGAAGCAGAGTTCTGCTTATTAACTATCAGCCACTATGCAATGGGTGTAAGTGTTAATAACTGTAAAAATCTTCTTTTGAGATGAAGGAGAATCAGTGTTTGTTGTTGTTGTTGTTTTCTCAGAAAAAAAAAAACTTAGTTTAATTAATTTTTAATGCATTTTGAACTATATATGTACTCAGAACATTCATAATCTTTAATGGAAATGTTGCCTTAAAATGAAAGAAACTTTTAAAAATGAAAGAATCATGGTTTATATTTTAAAAGTATTTTAAATGTTGGAATTTATCCATTTCCTTCTTCTAATCTCTGGACAGTCTAGTCAGTTTCTATACATTCAAAATCATTACAATAATCAATTTGGCATAATTATTTATGTTCATAAGTAGTTATTAATAAATTACTAAGCAGTCATCTTGCTGTCATTAGTAAAATGTGTAATCCTCAAAAGAAACATGTGCATGTAACAGTCACAATTGCCTAACACCTCATTAAAGGACTGGAAAACTGAAATTTAGGTAATGACCAAAGAGTCTATTCAACAGCTTTTGTTCTATGGGCACAGCTTGAACAGTCTGGGAACAATAAAAGAGAGGGAAGACATAATAAATGTCAAGACCAAGGTTGAAACATAAATTACCCCAAAGAGAGATTTAAATTCGCCTGGCCTCTTATCTTGAACATTTGGAGCAGAAGCAAGGAAGGATATAATTACATTGGAGACTGACTACTTCTTATCTCCAGGAGAACATGAAAGTGACATAACATCTACAAAATCAGCAGATGACGTTGGAGTATTAACACGTAGATTTTAATAGCATATTAGTGCTATTGCTATTGCTATTATTATTATTATTTTCTTGGTAAATACACTTTTGTTTTAAATGATTGGTTTTGCATTGTTCATGATTTTTACTAATTTGAATGTAGAATTTCTGATCAAGAAACAAGTTTAGTGTTTTTGTTTGTTTGTTTGTTTGTTTTATGGTAAGTTGTAAATAATTTACAATATCTCCTTCCTGCTCTTAAAAAAATGGACACAGTAAAATGATATTCCATTGGTTGCATCTGTGACAGTGATTCTTGCTGTGGTGTGTAGAAAAACAACCTCCTACAGCACAGCCACATTAAAATACCATGAATGTATAAGGGTGACACTTCTACTTCAAACCAAACCAGAAATTGCTAAACAGTACTTTTGTGCCAAGCACTATATGAGGCTAAAAGAACACAAGGAAGTCTAAGTATAGGCAATGTTTATATATGGGTATGAAGCAGCAAAAGAAAGGTGGGGTTGGTGAGGAAGAATGTATTTTTAAGGACTGTGACAATGTCTCTGTCTTAACATGTTTCTGTTAAGTCCTAATCAGTAGTGTACATGTATACTAATTATCTGTCTAGGGTTTTTATTTGTTTGGTTTGTTTGTTTGTTTGTTGTTTTGTCCATATTGAATTCTAAAATAACTCATGAAGTATATGCACAGATATACAATTGGATATCTGTGGATCTAAAAGTATGGTGTGATAGAAGAGCGGATATGATGCCAATAGGCAAGAATAACTACTATGGAGAAGTCAGCACTCTCAGTGGCAGTATGTTATCATTCTTTCCTCAGCAACAGAGAACAAGTCTGTACTATACATGTATATCCTACTGTAATCAGCAGATGACCCCAGCACCTGAAAGTGGTCCATTGCCTAATTGGAGTCTCATTGGAGACTCCTTCTCTTCCATGAAACAGGGAAATACTGTTGATCACTGTTGAGAATTTAAAATTCATTAAAATAAAATTGTGTGATCATGTCTGTGCAAGAGGACTTGGATTTTTCTGAGCAGATTCAACCCAGTGAATCACATCTAGTTTACAGTTACATTTACCACTGTTCCAGAAGTGGTCTTTTTCTTTCTAGTCTGCTCACAGATCATCTTGATTTTTTTGATACAGTGCACTTAGTGAAACAATAGGATGGGAAACATCAATAACACAAAGATGCCATAAAACAGAGACAAATGTATTTTGCTTCAAGCTTCAAGAATCCCATGGCGAATATGGGATGAATATGAATGCTGAACATGAATCTGGAGATAAAATCATCTTTCAGTCTGCCCCAAATTCCTGCCCTGCTTGAGATCAAATTATCACTTCTTGAAGTTTTTCATCACACATCAAGGTATAAGCGTAAACTATCTGTTTTTCATTATCATGTGTTCTTCCTCTACTTCCTCTGCTGCAATTTTGCAGAAAAAAAAAATGAAAATAAAGCACCTTCCATAAATGTATTATCCTCAGAAAACCAAACAAAACAAAACACACATGAAAGAAAGAAAGAAAGAAAGAAAGAAAGAAAGAAAGAAAGAAAGAAAGAAAGAAAGAAAGAAAGAAAGAAAGAAAGAAAGAAAGAAAGAAAGAAAGAAAGAAAGAAAGAAAGAAAGGCATGAAGGGAGGGAGGGAGGGAGGGAGGAAGGAAGGAAGGAAGGAAGGAAGGAAGGAAGGAAGGAAGGAAGGAAGGAAGGAAGGAAGGAAGGAAGGAAGGAAGGAAGGAAGGAAGGAAAAATGAATAAATTAGGAACCTCCTTCTGCAACTGAAGTTTTATACCTATATTTCTGCCTTGTGATTTTAGTTTACAACAGTTGGCTTGTAGGCAATTTTCCAAATCAGAAAGATGACAATAACAACAGACTAAAATTTCTATTAAATCACCTCTTGTAAATAGAAACCAAAATATATCATATATTAAGTTCTTACAAGTACACCAATATTGTACTGTTAGAAATAAATTTACTTTGTATGATAATGCCTAAATATAAATTTTCTGCATTTTCCACTAAAATGTTTATTACTACCCATCAATCCTGAATGTTTATGAAAATATTTTCTAAACCTGAGTACTCTTTATGTCTTTTTCTGCCTTTGACATTAGTTAACTTCATTTCATGATTACCTGTGAAAGAAAAAAAAAAAAAAAAGGCTAAGAAAAAGCTAAAGTTCTGAGCCCAACAAGAAATGAGTTGCACAGGCTGTGCATCCTCTAGCCAGCAGTCATATGCTTCAGTTAACACAGACAAGGGCAAAAGTAACATCTTGCAGTTAAAGCTGCAAAACTGATGGCTATACACTTATAGTCAACACACCTGCAAATCTTTTCCCAAAGTGCCTGAGCTTCCATTTGGAAGTATAGTCATCACTCCATGTTAATAATTAGCTACAAAAAATATGTTTTAATGGACTTAATTTAAAGTTGTGTTTGATTTGTTTGTTTGCTTGTTTTAACACGGTTGATTTTTTTTTCTTTTTCTCTATATTTCCTTCCTGCTTGCCTGCCTTCTTGTCTTCTTTCCTGCCTTTTTCTGTCTTTCCATGTTTCTATCATTCCATACTCTCCCCACTCTTCTTCACCCATTCTTCCTCACTTTCTTTTTATTTTTTCTTGTCTCTGGCCTCCAGTGCTATGCTTGAAGTGATCAAATATCATTATTTGTTTCATGAATTAAGTATAACAACACCGCCCACCCCAAAAAAAAAAAAAAAAAGGCTGAATTCATGACAGGTTACATTAAGGGATAAAGTAATTCATTTTTATGTTTGATAGATGTTGCTTATGTAAACAGTCCTTTAACATTTTTCACAGTGTTTGCAAAGAGTAGTGACAATTGAAGGACATGTTATGTTCAGTGTTTTACCACCTCAGTGCAAATTAAATAATAATAATAAATTAAAAACAACAACAACAACAAAAAGCCCACTCTGCATGCAGAGTCAGTGATGTGGAATTTGAAACTGGTGAAAAAGATCAAATCTTTATTCATTTGTGATGGCTGCTTTGCAGATTCTATACAGATTTGCTTTGTTTTGTTTTCTGTGTGTGATACTGCAGTTTAGTTTGTGGAGCTGTATGTGCCAGAAATGTATTTGCTATTTAAATGTCAATTATATTACCCTTCACTATATCAGAAATGTTAAATCTGGGATTGGGAGGGAGGGGTACAGATGTGTATGTGATAGACTAGCTGTTTTATGCAAAGATCTCCATGGATACTGGAAGTTTTTTTTAAAGTCCAATAGATGAAAAATATTCATTCATACTGAAAATGTGAAACATGGAGCAACTCTCCTATGAGGAAAGTCTGAGAGAGCTGTAACTCTTCACCCTAGAGAAGAGAAGGCTCAGGGAGATCAATGTATATAAATACTTGAAGAGAGAGTGAAAAGAGGATTGAGTCAGACTATTTTCAGTGGTGCCCAGTGCCAGGACAAGAAGCAAGGGACACAAACTGGAACACCAGAGGTTCCATCTGAACATCAGGAAGCACTTTACCATGCAGGTGAGGAAGCATTTGCTCTGTTTGTCCAGAGATACAGAGAAGTCTTCCTCTTTGGAGATCTTCAAAACACATTGTGACTTGTGTTGTGGTTTAACCTGGCTGGTAGTTCAGTACCTCACAGCCATTTGTTCACACTTTTCCACCCAGTGGGATAGGGGAAAAAATGGAGGGAAAAAAAAATAAAATAAAAAAAATAAAAGCTTTTGAGTTGAGATAAAGATACTTTATTAGGTCAGAAAATAAATTATTGTTGTTATTATTATTATTATTTATTATTAATATTATATCAATATTCTTAATAATAATAATAATAATAATAATAACAACTAGCATTAAAAATATAGTGTAAAAAACAAGTGATGCACAGTGCAACTGCTCACCACCTGCTGACTGATGTCCATTCTGCCCCATCCCATCCCCAAGCAGCTACCTCCCCACCCCAGACAGCTACCCCATATTAATTGTTCAGCATGACACCATATTGTATGGAATATCCCTTTGGTCAGATGGGGTCAACTGGTCTGGTTCTGTCCCATCCCAACTCCTTGTGCATCCCCAGCCTCCTCACTGGCAGGGCAGAATGAGAAGCTGAAAAATCCTTGGCTCTGTGTAAGTACTGTTCTGCAACAGTTAAAACATCAACATGTTATCAACATTATTCTCACACTAAATCCTAAACACAACAACATAGCAGCTATTAGGAGGAAAATTAACTCTGTCTTAGACAAAAACAAGACAATATGGTTCTGGGGCAATATGCTGCAGGTGACCTTGATTAAGCAGTGGGATTAGGCCAGATAACTTCCATTAGTCCCTTCCAACCTAAGTCATTCTGCGGTTCTGGGACTTCAGATAACTTTGTTTTAGTCTTTTTGTTGTTGTTCTTGTTTGTTGCATATTTGTTTTTCCTTCTGCATGCGGTACCGGGAGGTGCTGAAGCATTTCCTGCTGCTAATTTTGGAAATACCACTTGAACACTTTCAGTGTTATTTATTGTTCAATCTCACATGAACAATGACATAAAACTCCACTTTCTCCCCTAGGGTTTATTTTCTAACATTTTTTTTCTGTTCTTCTACTACTCTTAGCATAGTATTATTATTTTAAACACAGAAAAAATTCTTTTGTAACAAGATGGAATTGTGCTGCCAACCTTTTTATTAGTAGGTATGAACTGTCACAGCTGTGAGTACAAAATAGCTTAGAAAATGCACCACTTCAGAATGTACATGACAACTTGCCTTGACCCAGGAAAGCTTCTACATGGTTTACACAATACATTTGAAATGTCTTGTTGAAAATATAGGGGGTCAAATTCTCTTCCAGTCATATTTTTCTCTAGTTTCACTGTGTTCAAGGAGGCTACAATGGTTGAAACACTACCCCAGAGACATCAGTTAGAAGTTTAAAAATGTGGATAGATTATATCTCTACTAATTATACAAATAATGGCTGGTTGATCTATTATGAGGCATGGAATTCTGAGAATTAACACACAAGGAAATTTCATTGCATTACATTTCTCATTTATTTGTAAAGTATAATTTTATTTTATTGCTTTATGATTGTTCGTAATAACGAACATTGTTTTGTAGTTTTTGTCAAACATTTGTCAAAACATTTTTATCAAATGTTTTGTAGTATATTTTGAAAAAGTAATGAGATGTCAATAACATAGAAGTAGAGTACTACATTTTGCCATTTAATCAGTATTAGAAAAATACTTCATTTTGAAAGTGAATTAAAAAAATATATGGCTTTGTGAAATATAATATAAACTTTTTTGTTATCAACAGGTGAAACTTTTTTCTCTTTCTGTTGTTGTTGTTTTTTGGTCATGAATGGGGTATATCTAAATAACAGGGTTACTCCTTTATCATGTCTTGGCTACTGCAAAGATGGGAGCTCATTGGAGGGAAGGCCACAGAAGAGTGGTCAGAACACAACATAGCCCATATCCTTATAATTTTTTTCGTCTTGTTCTCAATGTCACAAATGTTTTATACTCTTGGACATAAATTCAAGTAATCAATAGTTTGTGGAATAACAGTCAAAATAAGCCTAGACCTCAATAGGTTGCTTAGCCGTTTGCTAAATATAGCACAAAGCTGTAGATATCTAATGAAAAAAACACTATGAAATGCTACTTTTCTAATCTCAAGGAAAATTGATTTGTTAGTTAGTTAGTTTGTTTTGCTTGCCTGTTTTTTGTTTTGTTTTGTTTTTGTTTGTTTGTTTGTTTGTTTTTAAGGGACAACTGGCATTATTCAGGACACCTGCCTCTGAATTCATACCACCCAGGTTTGGAAATGTAATTAACTTGTGTAAGTTAAGAGTGAAGATGTCCTAGCTTTCTGTTCAAGCTTTGCTTGTATTCCCCATTAAATCTCACACTTCAACACTTTGTTCTGAGTTAGGGTAACCTTAGTGAAGTTGATAGATATAATGTCTCTCATTCAGATAAAGTGTGAAATAAACATCCAGCCTGTCTACATCCTTTATAGAATAGACAGCTGAAACTGTAAGGTCTTCTGCCTGTAAAAAGATACACACAGGTCTTGAGGTCTTGAATAAGAGTTATCTGTTGTTTTCCTGTACCTTGCTAAAAAGAGAGGCTTACTGTGACTTGGTGATAAAACCAGACATACTGGACTGGCTGGATTAAAGCCCTGAATTTGAGGAAAAAATAGCAAGTTCCAAATGGGGGGGGGGGGGGGGGGGGGAGGGGAGAACAGAGAGAAGCAATTTACAAGGAAATTTACAAGGATACAAAGCCACAAAAAGTATTGTTTTGGGGGTTATTTTAACACAGAGCACAGAACTAAATGTCACAGCTATATGTAAAAAGCTACAAATTGTGAGAAAGGAAAATGGAAAGAGCAGTAGATTTTATTTTATTTTTTTTTCTTTTCTCATAGATTCTAGCTTTTTGTGCCCCTGGGTTCAAGAAAATAAAATTTTGTATATTTTTTAAAATAACATTGGGTCATCTGACTCTACAGCAGTGTTTCTTTTTCAGGTAAATGATCAAGAAGATAAATGACATTTCTTCATACTGGTTAGTCACTTAAATTTAAAAACGACTTAGAGGTAAGCTGGAGACAGGATTGTTGTTTTTCTCCTTTTTCATGATATGCTTAACACTCAAGACTATCGAAATCAAAAAAATGCTTTACTCCCTGACAATAAGTTAGTGCCCCCCCTTTGTCACAAAGACACTGAAAAGATGTTTGAAGGGTATATTACTTTAACTTAAGATACACAGTTTTATAGCAGGTGTGTCAAGTATATTGAATTGTCTTATTGTGGTAACATCATTACATTAGAATAAAAGAAAGAGGGAAAAACAAGAAAGTACTGAAGATTAATGAATGCTTTCTTTCCTACCTTTTTATACATTAAACTAGAAAGAAATATTTTTTAATTTAATTTAATTTTATTTTATTTTTTGGACAGAGAGAAAGAGAAAATATATAGGAAGATTATTTAATGCTTCACACATTGAGATATCTTCACTAAGATTCTGACCCAAAGTCAGTTTAAAACATTGAGAACATTTCACTGATTTTGGTGGGATTTCCACCAAAACTTAGTTCTGAGACAGATGAACATCTGAAAAAGAGATGAAGAAATTAAAGATAAACCTATTACTTTTGTTGTTGTTGTTTTTGAATTTATTTTAAATTCTTACATGGTTGAACAAAGAGGAATAAAAAGAAAAAAATCAATCTTGTATTAAATTTCCTTACAGATGAGAGAAAGCTTGGAATTAACTCTGCATATGTAATAAAGCAAAAGTGGCAAATATATTTCTAAAATATGTGAAATTAAATCATAGAATTATCTTTATCTTAGTGTGAAATATGAAAGTAATATGTTACATTATTAATAAAGCCAATGTAAAGCAACTAAGGACATGTTGTAGGCAGTGCCATGTAAATAATGACCACTTGAAATACATTGTTAGCTATGATTTGGAAAAGAACACAGACACTGAACAGAGAGATTTTAGTAATTTCTACCAAAAATATATCACTATTTATGTCTTTTAAAAACTCACATTGACTTATATTTTCATCTCGTTTTAGTTATTTTGACAACTTCCGTTTGAAAACCTTTTTTTTTTCTTTCATATACATATGATATATAAACATCCAGTTACCATGACAATAACCTCATTAGAAACCTTGCTTAAATATTTGATTTTGTGAGTTAAATCTGCTAACTTTCAAGGGCACAGACTGACCTTGCATGCTGACTTGCCACATTCAGACTTGCCTTCTAACCTTCCACAGTTTCATTTGTCCTGTTGCCTTTCCAGAAATACCACTGATAAAACACGGCTGCACAGTGTGATGAAGAAAAGCTGTCTTTCCTACCATGTGTACCTGCCTGTATTCGCCCTGATAAACAGTATATTAGACTGCTGTTACTTCTGTCCATTACATTATCTACTACATTTCTCAGGCTAGGGAGGTAAACATCCTTTAATTAATTAATTAATTAATTTTTGCTTAAACTTAATACCTATAACTACTTGTCTTTTAAGACAGAGAGCTGAAAGCAATGTAGCAATTAATGTAAGCATGCATGTAAGTATGCAGGTGGAAGTATATGTATCAGGTGATATATGTCAATTATGCTTTTTAGGCATTTGCTTCCAGGAAAAGAAAGAGCCATATCAAGTGGTCCATGCAGAAAATTTGCTTGGTGATGCTGGGTTGACACACATACACATGGTCGTGGTCATTTCAGCTGGAAATAACTTTCAAGTTCTGTGGAAATGTATTATAACAATAAGCAGGCTTTTAAAGGTAATCACAGGTTTTTTGTTTACTTGTCTGTTTTCTTTTCCACTTTTTATTTACTTATTTTGTTTAACCCTCCAGTTCCATAGGATGAACTGGAATCTCTAACTCCTTTAGGTGACCCCCAGTGACCTTAGGCTCTCTTAAACTTCCACTGGAAAATAGTCATTTTCAAGGTGAGATTTCACCTGATGTATTTCTGAATATGATGTTAGAATGCTGCAGCAATTCACATCATTCTAATATAGTATTCAGAAATACACATGATGGAGATACTTATTCTAAGCCTAGAGCAGAGTATGCACACAGTAATTCCAGGGATCCCATCTTGGATTAGACTTGCATGTCCCTCACTACTTCTGGAAGCCTCCTTTTCATTTTCCATGCCCCACATGTTTAGCAAAATATCATTAATATTCATTTATCAATAAATAAGAAATTAATCTTTCTTTCACATCTTCCATTTTTGATCCTAGTGATCCTAGTGAAACCTTGGAGAAAAGATAATATGACACTAATGGAATTTTCCTGTTACCAGTTCAGGCTGGCATCTTCTGCAGCACTTAAGTACCTGAATGCACATCCATTAGTCACCTTGAATTCATGTTGGATTTGTGTTCTCCATTAACCTACAAAGCATTCTCCTTTTTCCTCTGAACAAATGTTATTAAACAGTTTCAGAAAACATGCCTCAAATGCACTGTCCATAGTAACAGAGTCTGCACTCATGTTCACAGTGGCAATATGAGATGTGAATACCACAAACCACACTTGCCTAAGAGCTAGGCAATAAGAATTTCTATATATATGAAAAGATAAGAGTCATTGTGCCAGAAGTCTTTCAGATGTTTTCAGTAGGTAAATGAACAGAGGAAGGCTAGGAGATTTTCAGAGATCTATAGACATCAGTGGGTGACTAATATACTTTGCCATTTAAATAAAGAAATTCAGGAAGAATTTGCACAAACAAACAGACTATAGGTAAGTTTTTCTGCAATTAGTGAACCAAACTTTACATGATTTCTCCGTTGACACTACTGTGAATACAGGTAAGAATATTCAAACCGAACTTGATAATTTTTTAACCTAACCTATTCCATATATATATATATATATATATATATATATAAAACCTATGCCACCTATCCACTTTCACTATAAGTAGAATGGAATGATAATGGACAAAATAAATTTAGTGTATAGAGGAAAGTGGATTGAAACATAAAATCTAGCAAATATAATAAAATTATGAAAGAATTAATGTCTTTTTTTTTCCTTTTTTAAAGAATAAACCATAGTAGAAAGTGTCTTTTCCTCTGTATATGATAAATGACAAACACATTATTTTGTACCTTCTTCCTTCCCCTTTTACAAATTACTGCAGTAGTTCTGTTTCATTTTTTCCTACTGCAATATCGCTCTTCTGTTTTCTCACATCATTCCTTTTACATAGTAATGATAATTATCATATATGAACATAAATTATATATGTATAACAAAAACCCCAAAGATTATGAGTAGAGGAAGACATCAATTCTGTATTTTTTTCTCAGTGCTGGATAGGTGGCAGATATGAATTCATCTCAATATGTTAACTATAAAAGACTCACATACAAGACAGAGTATGACAAGAAAGCACTTCAGTCTCAAAAGAGCCAAACAAGGATTAAATGCTTTTTGAATATAAACAATTTTATTACTGAAGTAACAATTATTGCATATTTCAAAACAACTAAATAAGGGTTACAGTACAAATGCATCAAAGAAAAAGTTAACTCATTTTAGTGGAGTACTATGGTGAAAGCACATTTTAATGGAGAATGTTTATCAGTTCCTGAGTTTTATTCTATGAAGATGCTCTATCCACCATGACAGTTGCTGCTGAGTGTCATGCTGAGAACATTTTGTGTGATATTCAAGTTGGAGAAAAAATATTTGTGCAGAAACAAGTGCCTCTGTAAAATAACAAATTGCTTGTTATAAATATTATGCTATAATATTTATGTATGTGCACATACTATATACATATGTACATGTGCATTTGCATATATTTGCAAATATTAATACAAAGATCTTGATACTTTGAAGACAAATATGAAGATAGAGTCCATGCTTCAAGTATTTACAGAAATCCCAGAAGACCAGAAATCCCTTTATCAGTGTGAGTAACTCACACATAACCAATCTCATTAACCTTGGTAGAGTGGTTTATGCAAATATTACTCCAAGTGAGTCAAGACTTGTCTTCATGGCATTAAACATGTTCCTATCTTGTCATCTGTGCTACATTTTAGAAGAGAGGGATTTTTTTTTTTTAGTCTTTGAAAAGAAAAAATAAAATAACATTTAAAAAATAAATGTTGTCTTCATTGTCAAAACTTTCTCATTTAAGTCAATATGTTAAATACTTTTAATGTATGATATCATCATAAATAACATTGTAATGTTCATGACTAGCTG
Organism: Netta rufina; assembly: GCF_964035555.1. Classification (NCBI taxonomy): domain Eukaryota; kingdom Metazoa; phylum Chordata; class Aves; order Anseriformes; family Anatidae; genus Netta; species Netta rufina. The sequence continues at coordinate 40,114,166 of NC_140123.1, read as the reverse complement.
TTTTGTTTGTATTTTTGAATTTGTAGTCTTTAGACGATACTGAGTTAGAAGAGGTCTGTTGGGCTAAAAAAAGCCAAACAATTATTAAATCTCACTAATGAGCTGATATCAAAGGGAAACAAAAACAGATAATGTCCATCTTACTAGTATTTCTTCATAATTTTTGTATCTCTGAATTAGGCTGGTGTTAGGAATGAAATTTGAAAGCCAGACCATTTAAGTTCACTAGTCCTAATTCTAATTACTGTGTGATTTGGAGTAGCTCACAGGACAGCTGTGTTGAGTTCATATTTATAAAGCCAAGATAATGCTTTTCATGTACTATACAGGGTAATCATATCATGTTTTTATGATTTAGTCTGCATCAAATGCATTGAGATACTACATGAAATTAGCTATGTTTATAGAAATTTTGGAAATATTGGAAATTTTTGTGGCTTGGTGTTTATTTATTGATTCATAATTTTGAATTAAAGATGATTCCATTATAGAATATGAAGAGATTAATTGTTTCACAAATATTTGAAAGTTTGGATTCGAAAGAGCTTTACATAAGTATCCAACACTTAAAAAGATAAAAGATTTAAATATGGTTTCAGAATAATACATACGTTATTGTTCATCTGTTTTGATCAGAAGAAACTTTCAGGAAATGAAAGAAAGCTCAGTTTTAGAGATTTCCAATATTTCAAGCTACATTTTTATTTGAATAAAAATAAATAGTATAGTATGAATAGTATTGTTTATATACTTCTAGTATTTTAGAGCAACTGTGATAACCAGTAACTGTCCAAAACCATTAGATTTCCATTAAAGAAATGTGTTCAAGCAATTAGTTTTAGTTAAAGACATTATATGGTTGCATCAATTCAAACTTCAATTTAAAAAAGGAAAATATTTATGTATTTACCTTGATAAAAATTGCCTTGACTTCAATCTGGGAAGAAATTTTTACAGATTTCATTTTTTTAAATATAAGATTTCTACCAGTTCAGTTAGGCCAACAGCTGAAATTAAGGCTACTTCTGAGTATAAATAAGAAGATTCACTTACACACTACATATTTAGATTTTTTTTAAAGCAATTGCACTCTGAAACCATAAAATACATCTATAATTATATAGACATCTATTATTATTCTGACCAGTGCTCATAAATCACACTTTTTTCTACCTCACTTCTAAAGTCACTTCAGGGAATAAATATAGTACATTCAAGGGTCTATAATAAAGAATCAGTAGAAATAAACGATTATGTTCATTTAAAATCATCTGTCCACCTGGTTTACCCTTGAATTTTATGTTGTTTTTACGGCTGCTTGACAAGCAAACTTCATTCTTTACAAATATGATCTGTTGAAAGAACAAGTTCATTCCAACCTAGTTTTATAAAAAAAGAATACATAAAGTTATATCTCCTGGTCTGTAATTTATAAAGCAATGTTTGGCCTTCATATTCTGTATTGTCATACTCTGTATAGCTGTTTCAGGTACGTATCCAGAAATGTAAAAATAGTTAAATGTTGATACATAATAAATAATTTTCTGCTTATATGCACCTTGCTTTGTACTCTTATTTAGTATTTCCATTTGTGCAAGAAGACCTTACTTGATGTCAGGTCCCTATCATGTTTGTCTCTGTGCACAAACAAAGAACAGAGATAGTTCTTTCCAAAGAGTTTATATTATAAACACAGAGTAAAGGCATGCTTCCAGACAGAACAGCTTGTACCTTTGACTAAGAAAACATCAACAGCAAAAGAAAACAGAAGAGTGCATATTTCTGTCACTACCAAATGCAATCATATTGAGAGCAATATGACTGCAACATCTGCATCAAAGCCAAGATCATGTCTAAAGATGAGAACACAGAAAACAAAAATACTACAGGGCAGATCCTCAGCTGGCATAAATTATTGTTTCTTTGATTGAGTAAATAAAATATTATTTATTTATTTATTTATTTATTGTATTAACTGAGGGTCTGCCTCCAGTATTTTGAGTCTGAAACAGGAAGACAAACACTAATCACATTTGTCTGACTGAATGTTTCAGTGTTATTGAATCTATCTATCACAGGTACTCAAAGCAAAACAGCATTTAAAAGCCCAAACACATCCCCCTTTTCTTTTCATTAGGAATAGCAGAAAGATCACATCCAGTGCATAGAAACACTTTGATGGTCTCTATATGAGGTGGCCAAAATAAATCCTAAGACTGCCTTAAACTTTGTTTGGCAGCATTTTTCTTATATGCTTTAATTAAAGTATGAGTTCCAGTGTAATCAACAGAATACTACTATGTTTACAGGCTTGGGATATCTTTAGATGTTATGCTAAAATGGATCTTCTAAAAGGAACTTCAAAGCTACTGCTAAAAGTTTAGAGATAGCCTAGCTTTCCTTATACAATGATAACCAAGTAGTTACATTTCCATATCACAGAACTCTGCTGTTCATTTTGTATATGCTTTACATTCAAGTGGAAGATTAAAGTAGGAATAATAAAGTAAAGACTTAAGAAAAGGCAACTGTACAAAGTTTGCCCAGTCAACCACCTTCATCAGAACCAGTGCCATAAAAAAATGTATGAAGGGTGTTACTAATTAGAGACTACTTGCTGAGAGGCATTGAGATACCCATTTGCCATCCAGATAATCTCTTCAGAGAGGTCTGCTGCCTGCCTGGGGCCTGTATTGATGACATTATGAAGATTGTACTAAGCCTTCTAGGGCCAGAAGACTACCACTTACTCCTGCTCTTTCATGTAGGGTCAAATGAGGTTACAACAAAGAGATTCTGAAATATCAAAAGGTCCCTTGGAAAGATTCTGAAGGGATCAGGAGCTCAAGTAGTGTTCTCCTCCCATTTGGAGTTTGGGGTCTACCATAGGCTGCCTGACCAAGGGGAGCCTGTGGATGAAGCCTTCTTGCTTCAACTACAAGTGTCACACTCGCATGCTCTGATCCTGATGGAGGACTTCAGCCACCTGGATGTCTGGTGGAAAAGCTACACAGCAGGCTGTAAGCAATCCAGGAGACTCCTAGAGAGCATTGAGGACAACTTCCTGGTCCAGGTATTAGACAAACCAACCACAGGAAAAACATTACTGGACCTGGTGCTCACCAATGCAGACACAGTCTGGGCTGCAGTGGCCATGCCATGGTGGCCATGCTCAGCACCCTCAGGTGGATTTCATCTGGTCCAATGGATGTGTGACAGTCCAGGTGGAGAAGCAGGTACTGCTTCCATGTGAACTGTGATGGGGTTCTTCTGCTCTTTGCCCCAGACTTCCAGGTCAGGAGGTTGGTTACTCTGAGGATAAGTGGTCTGGCTAGTAAAGACAGATGGAAAGAAGGCATTAAGAGCCTCAGCCTTTTCCTTACCCTCAGTAGCCATGTTCCTTCCTGCATCCATTAAAGGATGGAGATTCTCCTTGGTCCTCCTCTTGCCATTAATATATTTGTTAAAACATTTATTTTATCCTTAAATATAGTGGCCTGGTTGAACTCATGCTGGGCTTTAGCTTTTTGGATTTTCTCTCTGCATATGTTGGTTACTTCTTTGTACTTTCCCCGAGTTGCTTGCTCCTTCTTCCATGGGACGTAAGCTCTTTTTCTTTTGGACACTCAGCAAGTTTTCCCTGTTTAGCCATTTTGGTCTTCCCTGTCAGCTCATCTTATGACTTACAGGGACAGCCTGCTTGTTCACCTTTAAAACATCCTTCTTGGGGAGCGTCCAGACTTTCAGGAGCCCTCTGACCTTCAGGACTGACTGCCAAGGAACCCTCCCTACAGCATTCAGTGTCCTGAACTATTCAAAGTCTGCCCTCCGGAATTCCAAGGTAGCAGTTTTAATGACCTCTCTCCTGACTTCACCAAAAACAGAAAACTCTACCATTTCATGGTCACTCTGCCCAAGACAGATCCCAACCGCCACATCTCCCACAAGTCCTTCTATGTTCATGAACAGCAGAACTAGTGGGGCTCCCCCCCAGCAGGCTCACTAACTAGCTGAGTCAGGAAACTTCTACACACTCCAAGAACTTCCTAGACTACTTCCTCAGGGCTATATTGTATTGCCAATATATCTTTAGGAATATATGTTAAAGTCCTCCACAAAAACAAGCACTGATGATTGTGTGACTTCCACCAGCTGCTTGCATAAAGCCTCATGTATCTCTTCATCCTGGCTTGGAGGTCTATAACAGACCCCCACCAGGATGTCCACCTTGTTGGCTAATTCCCTGATCCTTATCCACAGGGAGTTGACTGTATCATTCCCAGCCATGATCTCAACAGCATGGAAACATTCTCTAACTTAGACAGCCATGTCACCAACCCTCCTTTGTAGCCTGTCCCTTCTGAAGAGCTTTTAGCCATCCATTGCAGCTCTCCAGTCATCGGAGAGTGGTCCTGCCACATTTCAGTGATGGCAACTAGGTCATAGCTTGCCTGCTGCACAGTGGCTTCCAGCTCCTCCTGTTTGTTGCCCATGCTGCATACAGTGGTGTAGATGCGCTTCAGTTCCTCTATTGTCCATAACCCTAACCCTGGCATTGCTCTCCCAGGCTCATATTTATCGAGCCTCATTTCATCCCCATCCCCCTTTGTACGTAATGTAAAGCCTTCTCAACAAACCCTGCCAGTTTCTGGGCCAGGATCTGTTTCCCCCTTTGAGAAAGGTGGGACCCATCAGTAGGCAGCAGGCCAGGTGCCAAGTACATTGCTCCACAGTCAAAAATAAATATATAATACTGCAATGGCACCAGCCTTTCAGTCATGTATTTATCATCTGGGCTTTCCAGGTCTGCTCAGTATCCCTCCCTGCCACTGCAATGATAGAGAAAAACACCATCACTCCATCCACTAACCGACCCAGTCACCTGAAGTCCCTTTTGATAGCCTTCAGGCTTCTCTTAGTGAATTCATTGCTGCCAACCTGAATTGTCTGTAAGGGTTAATAATCAGAGGCCAAGAAGTTTCCTGATAATGTTCCTGACCCGGGCCCCACATAATCAGCAGACTTTCCTAAGGGTAGGGTCTGGAGGGCATATAGGGTCCTCTGTTTCCCTCAGAAAGGAGTCACCTATGACAATTACCTTTTCCTTCTTGGTGGAGGAAGTACTGAGGCATGTAGTTGACTTCCTTGTCCTAGACAACCTCCTGAGTGGACCTTCCCCCACATCCTCACCAACCCATCCCTCAGGTTCCAGAGACTCAAACCTATTGCATAAGGGCACCTAGGGAGGTGAGGTGGGTAGGGAGAGGGCTCACCTGCAAAGCCAAGCAGAGATCTATTTCCATTCCTCTCCATTTCTGAGGTCCCTTCCCTCTGCCTGACAGCTATAGGGCAGGGGATCCATCACTATTTGGGGTGTATCACCCCAGTGCCTTTTTCTCAAGCATGGCAGGCAGTTTCTCCACCTATTCACACTCCCTGATGGTCCTTAATCTCTCCACCTCCTCCTTGAGCTCTACCACCAGGCTGATCAGCTCCTCTACCTGCTCTCACCTCACTGAGGTGGTATGTCTGCCACCCTCCATTGACAGCAACAGGCTCAGGCACTCCCTGCAGCTAGAGACCAAAACAGACGTAGTTTTAGGCAGGCACTTGGTCTGGGTTGCCAGTCTTTTTGGCGAGAGCCTTCTGCCTTGTGGAGACTGTGTCTAGATTTTCCATGTGGGAGGCAGAAAATAGGTGAGCTGGTCTCCAGAGTGGGGAGGGATACTCTGCCCTCCCTGCACAGCCTGCCATGCTGTGCTCCTGGTCACTTGTGCTTCCCAGGTTCTGCCTTTGTACAACTGAGGCGGGGTTCTCCTAGTTCTGCTCAAGCCTCATCAGCCACCCTTCCAAGGGCTGCCAGGTCCTGGTGGCTCCCTCTGCTGCCATAAAGGGGCCTCCATGTAGGGAAACGGCTGTATGACTAATGTGATCCCTTGATCTGCTGCAGAACGCATCTGCTGTGTAGCCGATTGTTTCTTCATTCACTGTCCTTGATTAACAATCTACCAAATTATATTAATGAACATTATGAATACCAGAAAATTTCAGCCTCTAATTTTTCACAGAATTTTCAGCAAGATTGCATGATACATATATGTATAAATAATTATGCATGTGTATACAGAGTAGATATTTCTTTTCTTCAACCCTCAGTATTCCTGAAATTTAACTTGACTTATTTTCTAGATGAGTAGGAGAGGAAGCGAAGATCAACAAATTATTTAAAAAAAAAAAAAAAAGTTAATATACATGCATATTATACGAAATTATTTTCTAATATGTTCATATGATCTCAGCTCACAGTCATCCAGCCCCTGCAGCTCCACTGAACAAATGTCATCCCACATCTATGAAATGTTCTGTTTATTACAGTAGGGTACCTATCATCAGTCCATAGAGGCAAATACACAGATAGACTTTGCCACAGTTTTTCAAAAATGTATGTTCTAGAGCTATTCAAGGAACCATACCAAAATCCAGCCAATCAACTAACCAAACAACAGCAAGAAAAGCTAGAGGAAAGTTAACATTTAGCTCAGTACTGCAATCATCATGCAGTAATAGTCCAAGGAATTGCTCTCAGGTTGTCCTGTCTCTGTGCTTGGTCGTAGAAGACAAGCTGGAATGGCCAAATTTAGCAGCCAAAATATTTATATTTATATGTAATGGTATATTTATATGTTCCTTGCCACTCTATCTATGTTTCAGATAGATTGCACCTGAATGCCCATTGCTGTATCTCAGAGGCTGTGACTTTTGCTAGCAAAGAAATGTCTCACTTAATTTCTTTCATTTATTTTTTTCTTTGATATCATTCTTTCAGAGTCTACTGAAGTCTCAGAGTCCACAGGACACAATCTATGCAGCTGTGAGTGACAATGACAGAATCAACTTCCAATTTACAAGAATACTTCTCTTTCCCAGAACTAGCTTTTTTCTTCCTTCTTCTGTTACCATGACATTCAGGATTACTTGAATTGAAACTGCTTCCAACTTGAAACACAAAGTCTTTTGTGAGAGATCTTCTCATTTCACTATAGCCAGTATTTGTTGACCTTAAAGACTTGCTACAAAGCTCATCAGTTTGTGGAAGTTTTCCTTTTTTTTTCTTTTCTTTTTTTTTTTTTTTAATATATATATATATATTTGATTGGCAGGACTGTTTGAAAAGCTGATTAAATCTACATATGAGTGGACTGAGGACCTGTTGTTTCCATGGAAAGATATTGCAGTGGACACAAAAGAAAATGAAAGGCTGATTCCTAAACTTCTTCAATTTTATTTTGTTGTTTTTTTTTCTTTTAAAACGTTTAAGATACATTTTAATGTATGTACAGAGTTTGGAATAGGCACTATGAACAAATCTGAACTAACAAACACCAACATTTTAGAACAGCCTTATAAATGTCAATCTCAAAGTGTCTTTGTTTTCTTGTCTTTGTCTTAACCGAGGTCTTTTTATCCTTGAATATTCTAAATTGAAACACTTCAGAGTTTTAAATTAATATCACTTGACCTAGGTGTGGTGGTTTTACTCAGGTGGGCAGCCGAGCTCCACCACAACCGCTCTCTCACTCCCCCTCTCCTCAAAGAGGAAGGGGGAGAAAATACAACACAGAGAACTCGAGGTTTGAGATAAGAAAGGTTTAATTAAAGGGAAAGGGAATGGGAGAAAAAAAAAACAGAGACAAAAGAAGCAATCAGTCCGCGCGGAAGCACAGAGAGAGGAAAAATTATTCTCTACTTCCCATCAGCGAGCGGTGTTCGGCCACGTCCTGGGAAGCAGGGCCCCAAACGCGTAGTGGTTGTTCAGGAGGAACAGCCCCCTCTCCCACGAGAGCCCCCCCTTTTATTGCTGAGTGTGACATCAGGTGTTATGGAATATCCCTTTGGTTGGTTTAGGTCAGCTGCCCCAGCAATGTCCCCTCCCCATCACTTGCCCACCCCCAGTCTGCTGGCTTTTGGGGGCTTGGAAGGAGTCCTGATGCTGTGCCAGCACTATGCAGCAATAGACACAACACTGGAGTGATATCAGTGCTGTTCCAGCTACGAGTGCAGAGTACAGCACTGTGTGGGCTGCTGCAGGGAAAAGGTGACTCCAGCTCAGACAGACCCAACACACTAGGAAGTCAGCCTAGCTTCATCAAAGACTTCATCCTTGTAGCAAAACAAGGTGCCCTTATAGTCTCTTTCAAAAGAATAAAACTCCAAGACAGTTTCATGGTACAAGATAGTAAGTGTAATTTTCAGTTCTGGGAGAAGAGATTTCTCAGAGCATATTTACAGCTCCTTCTGATATATTTTCTTCTTTTGCTTGGGACTTTACAATCCCTGGTGAGTTTTCCACTCTTAAAGGAAAAGACTGTCTTCCTGAATCTCAAGTATGAGTGAACCATGTGAGTCAGTTTTGAAAGCTGTGTTCATCACAGTGTTATTTTAATCTTCTTCTGTTACTGTTTTGGGGGAGTATTACAGTTTTAACACCTGCTTCTTATAGTTGATTTCAATTCCAAACTCAGATAGGAAGAGTCTCCCTTACACAAATATGTAATCTAATATCATTCTGTAATACTCTACATTTAGATAAAAGATAGGGAATGCATAACAAAGGTAAATTATTGAGACTTCTTTAATAACATAAGAGGAGTATCTTAAATATTTGGCATGATGCCAGATTTATCCAGTAACATAGTAGCTTTGTGTTTTCACTTTGCAGATTTATTTTGCAAAACTAAGATCAATGTTAATCCTTCCTAGATATCCATTGTTCCTCTAAAATATGCTTGTATAAAACCTCTTCTAGATTCTGCTCATCTTTCCATTATTTTGTCATATTGAATTCAGAGAATAAAGACAAAATCTGTAACAGTAGTACACAAAGAACAGGCAGCTAAAACTAAACCTCATCAGTTGTATACATGTATGTCTTATCTAATATCTAAGTGGAATAAAAACTTTGAAGTTCTAAGTTCCATCCATCTGCATGAAAGTTTTTTTTTTGTTTGTTTTGTTTTGTTTTGTTTTGTTTTGTTTTAATTCTATAGTATCCTACCCTAAATTTAATTGGGCATTAAACTTCAGTCAGTGAGAAATGTCTATTACATGAAACAATTCTCCTCTCCTTGAGGAAAGAAGTAAGAATTCTGTTGACTTTAGAGGAAGGAATGAAGGTAAAGTATTATAAATTCTGCAATCCTCACTTCAGAGTTTCCCAAAGATTCATTTTTTCTGTTGCAGGTTTCATGACCTGGATGGTTTTGTAATCAAGATATTATTTAGTAGCTGTATCATGATACTAGTTTTAAATTCCTCCAGGGATTTAGCTATGTGAAGTTTACTAGAAGTCCACTGTGGGTGGTAATGATGTCTTATGTCCAAAGAACAGGAATTTAACAGAGTAACCATGAACCAAGACAACATGCTCAGCTGTTGAAATTAAATTAGTTATGCAGGAAATCAATGGAGATGCAGCCTTTTATACCAAGCAGGAATGTGTTTCCTTTGTATCTTATTTCTAGTTTTATTATGAAGTTTTTGTGTAATGTTCTGCCATTTACTCTGTGTCCCTTACCTTTAAAGCACAGAATCGCAGAATCACAGAATTGTAGGGGTTGGAAGGGACCTCGAGATGTCATTGGGTCCAACTCCCCTGACAAAGCAGGTTCCTTAGAGCAGGCTGTCTAGATAGGCGTCCAGATGGGCCTTGAATATCTCCAGAGAAGGAAACTCCACAGCCTCCCTGGGCAGCTTGTTCCAGTGCTGTCACCCTCACTGTGAAGAAGTTCTTTCGCATGTTGGTGCAGAAATTTCTGTGCTCAGTTTTGTGGCCATTATCCCTTGTCCTGTCCCCACAAACTGCTGAAAAGAGGTTGGCCAAATCCCTATGTCTCCCACACTTCAGGTATTTATAAACATTGATAAGACTTCAGGTATTTATAAACATTGATAATAGTCTAGATAATATTTATTTCATATAAATATTGTGAAACTTTGTAACATTTGTATGCTCATCTGAAAGTGAAAAGTGTGAACTATTATTTTTCATTATGCCATGAGTTATTTTCATCTGGTTCTCTGATAATGTCATATGGCTGCCTTTCTTTCTTTCTTTTTCTCTAGAGTGAAAGTCTGAATATATATCTTTACGGCTGTTTCAGCTGTAAGCTTTTGCAGCTTCTTACAAACTGTTTCATGTAGAATCAATAAGAAGACAAATCCTTCTAAATCTTTCATTATAAAATTTATTTTTTTTTCCAATGGAAAACATTTGAAAGCCAAAGTGAAACATTATTCGTCAATATTAGGGAATAAATAAGATTTAGAGGTTGACTCCTATTTGAAAAGCAGTCAGTTCCGGACTCAGAAAATGTGAAGTATTTGAAACAGGTGTAGTATAGATAAATCTGAAGAAAAGGAGGCGGAGGAGAAGGAGGGGGAGGAGGAGAAGAAGAAGAAATACAGTATAGAAAGACAACAGAGAAAATACATCTAATTGCCTATTCATTTGCTATTTTTCCTTCCCTCCTTCATCTATGATAAAAGACTTTTAAAGCCTTGTGCAGATCCAGGATATTCTGTCTATGGGTACTTTTGCAGTGGTTGTCTCACTACTTAAATAAAAAATAATAACTCATAAAAGATATTTTAAATTAATATTTTATAACAACTCCGTTATTCTGTGAAGGATTAGAAAAAAGACTACTAGCATAAAGAGGCTGTTCTACCATTGTACACAGTACATATGTAGTTGTTGCTTTAAATTTGCATATCTGATGCTTAAAAATTTAATTTGTTCTAATAAATACATTTTGTACTGATAGTTTGTACTGATAGATACTTATCTTCTCACCACACGTTATCTTTTTAAATGGTTTGATTTGATGTTATCCTCAATTCCCTCCTTCCATACACTAGCATGCTTTCCCCTCTTTAAGATGTAGAATATTCTATATTTTTAAACAGTTCTCATAATTATAATCAAACAGGGCTTCTCTAAAACTGTAGTGCTATTTTTATATTGTTTCTAGGAACAGTATTCCAGGAGTCAGCTTAATCTTTGTCCATTCATCATATATTCATATAGTAGCAAAAAGGTGTGGTGTAACTAGTCTCAAGTCACTATGCTTTTCTAGACCACATTAAAGAAGAAACATGCATGACGTTTATGCATTTTCTATTTACTGCATGGACATTGTGCAAGAAAGAATGATAGAATGATTGATAGAATGATAGAATCACAGAATAGCTTGGGTTGGAAGGGACTTCAAAGATCACCCAGTTCTAACCCTCCTGCTACAGGCAGGGATGCCACTCTGCTCAGGTTGCTCAGTGCCTCATCTAATCTGGTCTTGAACACCTCCCTTGACCTGCTGGCCACTCCTCTTTTGATGCAGCCCAGGGTGCAGTTTACCTTCTGGGATGCAATCACACACTGCTGGTTGACGTCAAGGTTTTCATCCACCAGGACCCTCAAGTCCTCAACCCTCTGCAGGGCTGCTCTCAATGAGTTCTTTTCCCAGTCTTGTATTCATGTCTGGGATTGCCCTAGCCCAGGTGTAACACCATTCACTTGGACTTGTTAAACCTCATTCGGTTCATGTGGGCCTTCTTTTTAAGCTTTCCCAAGTCCTTTTGGGTGGTATCTCTTCCTTCTATTGTAACAACTGCACCACTCAGCTTGGTGTCATCTGCAGACTTGCTGAGGGTGTACTTGATCCCACTCCCACTATGTCTTTGATAAAGATATTAAACAGTACCAGTCCCAGGACAAACCTCTGAGGTACACCACTTGTCCCCAGTCTCCACTTGGTATAGAACCGTTGGCCACCACTGTCTGGGTGAGACCTTGAAGCCAACTCCTTATCCATCAAATACACCCATCAAATCCATCTCTCTCAAATTTAAAGACCAGGATGTCATATCAAAGGCAGAATTCCAGATAGATGACATTGGTCAGTCTTCCTTTGTCAATTTATGCAGGCTACCTGATTGGTCAGGCATGTTTATCATTGGTGAAGTCATGTTGGCTGTCTCAGATCACCTCTTTGTCTTGCATGTACCTTGACGTTGCTTCCAGGAGGATCTTTTCCATTATCTTGTCAGGCACATAGGAAGATGATTTAACCTGTTGGGCAGAGCTATGTAAACATTATTAATAATGTTTGTCTCAGAGAAACCAGGCAGAGTTAACCCAAGGTTCTTCTGACAGACCTTGACGTTCAGACAACGACTATGCATATTCTTCTGTGGCACAGATATTCCTTTATTTCTGGGAAGAATATACTTGCTGTATATGCTATAATTACATCTAAGTTGCAATTTTCCTTTTAGCTTTCTTTTTTAGATCTTAATGTTTTTCTGAAAGCTTTATATTTCATGTTAACATTTGTTAGGGATTATATACACTTTCATCTAAACCATTTTTGAAGAGAGTGATTCAAAATTATTTCCCTTAATATTTTCCATTCTAATAAGGATAGACTAAGGGAAGATGGGGGAGAGTTAAAAATATACTTTATGCATTTAAAACAGGGTGCATAGAACGGGGAAAGAGAAGCAGAATGTTACCTGGAAAAACAACTGATTAAGAAAATTAAATTAAATTAAAATATAAATTTATCATCCTCTTGAGAAAAGACATATTCTGAAAGTCTGTTGTACATCTGGCCTTAATATATACTACTCAAATGGAAAAATTTCAATAGAATACAAAGAACTTTTCTTCAGATTCTTTTAGCTACAAAAAAATAAAGTAAATAAAATAAAATAAATAGTACAAAAAGATCTTAAACACTTACTTTGTAGTGCACAAAAAAGATTGTTCTCTGAAATCTTGAGGTCTTCATCCAAAGCTGAATATAAGATGAATGCACTGAAAGAGCATCTCCTGTACTCCAGGAGAATTTCCTGCTTTTTCATATCTATGGTGCAATTAGGCTCAGCCACCTATTGAGGTTCTTCTAAAGATACATACCTTGGATTGACAATTTATATGCACAATTCTCACATTCGCAAACATGAATATATTCATATTTCAATTCAGTAGCTTAAACTGTAACATCCTGCACTATTTGAGAAGTCCTACGGTATCTGAGGCAACCACCTGGATCTAGTAGATAACATTCAAGTATATCAGGAATTCCATGCACTCCTGAAGTGGAAAGTAGGATACAGTCAGGATGAACACTTTGAAACATAAAGATCTTTATTGACATGTTTATGTTTTTTTCTTCTTTATTGAAAAGAAAACAAACAAAAACAAATGAGAGACTAATAATCCTGGTAAAATACAAACTCATATTGTGAGAAATGGGAGACACATAATTAGACTGTCATATGTAAATATCAAATTCCAAAGTTACCAAAAAACCAAAGTTACTGCTTTGGTATAACGGGTGTTATATATTAATTTACAATGTTTTGTTTGCTATTTTATTTAAAAATAAATAAATCCTTATTACCTTCTGGCTGTAGCAATAGTATGGCATTACAAATATTGATATTTATAAAATACTGGGTACATATAAAATTTTTCGCTTTTATATTCATTATCATTTCTCAGTCTAATAAGTAGATATTAGGCATAGATGTCTTCACATGACATTTAATTTCCTATTTACTTTAGTGAAACTGCATTTTTTACTAAAGTAATAAAGAGTTGGGAAGTTATTTTATTACACCTTTATTCCCTTGTCTTAAAAAATAAATAAAATTAAAAAAAATCCAAACATCGGGATGTGTTATCATCCTATTACTTAGGATTTCTGCTATGTTGCAACAATGTCTTTCACAGTCAGACCTTGAAATGGTCATTCACGCTTTTGTTATTTCAAGATTAGATTACTGCAATTCCCTACTGGCTGCTTGCCCAATAGGATGCTTCATACACTCCAGCTGGTGCAGAAAACAGCTGCCAGGTTTTTGTTGTAAAAGGGACAATCCAAACATATTTCAAACTATTTGAAATCTTTGCCCAGATTGTTGGCTAAACAACATATCGATTATCAAATAGTCCTTTCCATTTTGCAGCAGAAACATGATTTTCATCTAACATGCTCTATCAGTATTGTATTTTATTTTAAGTCCATGCCTACCAAGCAAGATCCAATAAGGAAAACATTCAGGTTGTTCCAAGGTCAACTTATAAATTTTAGTTAGGTCCTATGCAGCATCAGTTGCACTATTTTTCCCACTTAGCATAAATGATCCTGAGTATCGGTATAGAGCTACTCATTTAACTAACCAGAATGTCACCGTTTTTCACCAGTTGAGAATCTGGTCCTTGATTTCAGTATCCTTTTTTATTACCATTTATGTTTCATCAAACTAATTACAAAGAAACCATCAGTCCCAGGAAATGATCCTTAACTCTAAGCCATGTTTGTACGTGGCTAGCATTGAGTCTCCTTCACTGGGTTGTACTCACATCCTTACACATCCCTTAGCATAGGTTTTCTCTGAGTCTACCGTACAGACCCAAATGTTCAATATTTATATATTTATTTATTTATTTTCTGCCTGAAATTTCAGTTAATGATAATGAAGACCATGTGGCCCCCAGAAGTTCAGCGGTTTTTTGCAATATGCTACTGAGTGCACTGAAAACATGGCATGACTTGCAGTGACTATGTAGTTGTGCAAGTGTAGTTAAAAGCACAAGACATGATATTTCAGCTAGATGGCTGAGAAGTACTTATGTGCATGTTTTATCCTGAATTTCTTCTAAGAAAAATAATATTGTCATTGACATCACAATGGACCCCACTGTGTATGTTGATATGCTGTCAGTTGAAATGTTTTAGCTACTAAAATATACAGATTATTCACAAGAGGACTTTGCTTTTTTCTTTTGTTTGTTTGTTTGTTTATTTATTTTTAATAAATTAGTTTATGAACTTTGTTGTTGTTGTTCATTTTTGGCACTTTAAATAGAAGTATTTCTATGGTCGGTAAATCTGATCTTAATGTTACTTTAAATTTCTATGGCTCACTAAAAATGTACTTTTTTCATGATAATCTGAATTCCCCCAGTTAGTATGTGGAAAAGAAAAATAAACTTGGTATCCCTGTGAGCACTTCATTTTGTTTTTGCTGTGATTAGCCAGGAAGTCTTTTCAGGAGATTATACTTGTTTGTTTCAAAACAGATTTTTAAAGAAAAAATCTCAGCAATAAATTAAAATGACAACTTTTACACAGTTTATTGCACAATTTTACAATATCTAGCACTGCAGGTTTACAGAATCTCAGATTCTGAATACATATTCAGAAAAGGACAAAGCAGATTGTTGATTCTTTTCAACAAGACACAGTATATTAAAATACACGAAAGAAATTACACCTGCCGCTAATAGCATTCATTTCTCTAGGCAAATTACCAATATCAGAGTTTTATTTTCATCCCATGAAATTCCCATTCTATTTAATATTCACAATAAATTAGGCTGTGTTTTTCTCTAAAATTATTGTAGAAGTAGGCAGGCTTTTCGCTATTTTCTTCATACTAGCAGTAGAGTCTTCCCCTCCGGCAAGAAAAAAGGAAATTTTTTTTTTTTTTTGGGGGGGGTTGGGAGAGGAGGATAACAAGGAGAGAGCCAATGTTTTTCTTTCTGAACATTCTTCTCAATAATTTAAGCAAAAATGTATTTTATTAGTAATGAAAGTAAAAAGTAGAATTTCTACTAAAAGGTAATAAATTATACTTAATTAGGCAAAGGAAAATATTTAATTAATAAAATAAATTGAGAACAAAACATGGTAGGAAATTTTTATGCCTACCAGAAACTGTAAAAGTGGCATATATACTGTGTACTTTTTAAAACATTCTCTGTATGTTTTTGTATGCATATGTGTGTACTAAAAACCTTACAAAGAGAATGTTGCAAATACTGTTTCTTTTTTTTTTTTTTCTAGAACTGTTTTTGTAGAACTATTAAATATGTACTCAATGCATTCCTAAATTTAATAAACATATAAAATGCAATGAACATAGATGTTACTTTAACCTCATTTAGAAAGTAATAAGGTTCAAGCTGAAATATGTCTATAACATCAGTTTGTACTGTGTTATGTGTATGATTTGTGTATGTTTGTACATGTATGTGTATGAAGAATTCAGAAAACTAAAACCTTCTTGTGGGAGGAACAACTCTTTCTCTTAGTGGTGGGGGACTTCATAGTTTTGGAGTTTTTCTTCCCAAGAAGAAAATTAATCAAGAAAAATTTAATTAAAAGTGAGTTTAAAGAAATCATTTCAACCAGTAGAAGGCCAACTGCATCCTGGGCTGCATCAAAAGAGGAGTGGTTAGCAGGTCAAGGGAGGTGAAGGTCTGGGGCCCTCAGCAGAAGAAGGATGTTGGTGCTCTGCTAGAGCAGGTCCAAAGAAGGACCACAAAGATGGTCGAGGGGCTGGAGTACCTCTTCTACAGAGAAAGGCTGAGAGAGCTGGGGCTGTTCAGCCTACAGAAGAGAAGGCTCTGGGGTGACCTTATTGAAACCCTTCAGTACTTAAAGGGGGCTTAAAAAATGATGAAGAACAATTCTTTGCTCAATCAGATATTGACAGGATGAGGAGGAATAATTATTCTAAACTAAAAGAGAGGAGAGTTAGAATAGAGGTTATGATTTAGAATAGAGTCTTCACTCAGAGGGTAGTGAAGCACTAGAACAGGTTGCCCAAAGAGGTTCTGGATGTCCCATCCTTGGAGGTGTTCAAGACCAGGTTAGATGAGACCCTGAGCAACCTGATCTAATGGGTGGTGTCCCTGCCCGTGGCAGGGGAGCTGGAACTAGATGATCTTTGAGGTCCCTTCCAACCCAAGCCATTCGATGATCCAATGAACTATGGATTACTTACTGTTTTCCACCTCACAATTAAATAATATATAGGACTATAACTGAAATTATGTCAGGTGCTCATCACCTTGCACTAGGCAACCTAATCCCATATTTACCTTTAATTGTTTTCTAAAACTATTATTTTCAGTATTTTAAAAGAGGCCTTCTGTGCTGAAGGAAGCTAACTAAAGAGTATCTAGATACTGTGTATGTACAGAAGACTATTTAATAATACATGAAGATTGACTGAAGTTAGTTTCTTTACATTTTTATCTTTTATTCATTAGGAATTTTCAAACAAAAACAAAAACAGGGTTTATGAAGGCAAAAATAAAATGACACTATACTTACAGTCTTTCAAAGTAGAGTTTAAAATGCTGTGAATTAGCAGTGGCTACATTGGAACATCTGGAAAGCTGAAAGTCATACACTATTAAACAGTCCTATTAGTTGTACCAGCTATTAGACACTTGCATTGACCTTTTACCACTACTCTTAGCTGTCTTTATGACATTCCTTCATAAAGCAAATCACTTGTCAACAAAATAAAATTAAGGAAAATACAATGCTGACTTAAGCTTCATTTTAAGAATGAGTTTTTGCTTGTTTGTTTGTTTGGAAAAAGGAACCTTACATTTTTCACCATTTTATCTCTTTGAGCTATTAGTATTTTTAAGACATATGCTGTTTACAATAAGCCTTTTGATTAGCTGAATGTAGCTAACAGAAAGTTTTGCTTGTTTGAAAACACATTGCAAAATACTCAGAATTTAAGTGCATCTATTTCTCACATAATGTAAAACTAAAGTTCTCATCTTTCAGAAGGCCAGTTTATGGCCTTCTGAGTTTAACTCCACACTCCTGTATATAACATAGCTTAGCCACAGAAATGTAGTTTAACTTTAAGCAGACAACACTGAATTCACCTTTTTTGGATACATTTGCTGTCTCCCAAGCTCAGTTAGAGATTTAATGCTATATTTCAGAGGATTTAAATTAAATGTTTGACTGTTTGATGAAAAAAGGTTGTGCCTGCACCAACAGATTCAACCACAAGTAGAGGTTCTGGACTGATTAATATCTATAAAGAGTATGGAACAGACATATTGACTGCTGTGATATCCAGAAAGTTTCTAGATAGAGAGGTATGAGAGCGAAGGCCAGTATTTACGCTGTTAGTGTGCCCTCTGAGATAGGACTCATCCTTGGAAATGAAGCACATTTCTGGAAACACTTTGTATTAGTTGTTAATGACACACTCTCCTCTACAAGTATGTTTCTGTATGACATATCAGAGATAAGGAATATGGAAGAATCTATTAGACACAAAGAGTATTTCTCTACTGTTAATAATGGCCTGGAATAAACTTTTATGTGGGAGATTTTGTAATGACACTCTTCTCGTAATACAGCTATTTCTAACTATTCTTTTGTTGCAAGCATCCTTCTAAGAAGTAAGTACACATCACAGCATCAAAACTTAAGGTCAGTATATCAATGTAGTGTTCATTAATTAAAATCAGCTGCATTAAATACAAGCTAAAGTTAAGACCTTTCAAAACTGGTGAAATATTGCAACCTATATTGCATAGAGGAATTTAAGAACACTTTACGTTACTGAGCATGAATGGGAATGTATCTGTGTTTTCACTATCTTAAATGCTTCATTAACAGATGTGATGATGTGAGAGGATGAACAGACAAACCTGATTTTCACTTATATCCAAGGAATATCTCTAAAATTAGAGTTCCAACACTTGTCTGGGTCTCAGTGTACAGACTCATAGTAGTGTTGACATCTGCTGGATTTTTCCACACCTAATTGAATTCCATAGTAGCTAAAGCCAACCAACCAAAAACTGTACAGAAAGAATATGAATGCTTTATAAGATAAAATCAAAACTTATTAGAGCATTAGTGTCAAACTTTCAAAGGCAAAGCAGATGTCCTAGAAGATAATTTACTGTGAGTGAGCATGAGGAGAGAAAGCCAAATCTCTTTCATTATAACAACAATTCATTTTTCATACTATGTTTTCCATGAAGATGAGAACTACAGCTGTTTAATAGAAAAAAAAAAAAAAAAAAAAAAAAAGTTCTTTACATACCTTCAAAGTAATTTTTATATCCATCTTTCCCACCCACTTCTTTTTATTTTGTAATCAATCAATTTTAATTAATTAGTTATGTACCATTACACTTCATTGCTATTTCTTGCACCCAGATTGAGGCAATATCAAACATGAATATGGACTTGAGGGATGAATGGATTGAGAACAGCCAGCTGGAGAAGGACTTGTGGATACTAGTGGAAAAAAATTTGGACATGAGCTGGTAATGCATGCTTGTAGCTGCAAAAAAACAATCGTATCCTAGGCTGCTTCATAAGAAATATGGCCAGCAGACTGATTCTCCCCTTCACTCATGAAATAGCACAAGAAAGACATAGACCTGTGTAGTGGGTTTAAGTGGCAAGGTTTTGGTAGCAGGGGGACATAGGGGTGGTTTCTGTGAGAAGGATCTAGAAGCTGACCCATGTTTGGGAAGGGCCCCATTGTTTTCCAGAGCTGAGCCAATAAGCGATGTTTTGCGCCTCTGAGAGCATATTTAAGACAGGGGAAAAAACGCTGCACCACACAGCAGCTGGGAGAGTGAAAGGAATGAGGAACGGCCTTGCAGGTGCCAAGGTCAGTGCAGAAGGAGGGGGAGAGGTGCTCCAGGCGCCGGAGCAGAAGTCCCCTGAAGCCTGTGGTGAGGACCATGGTGAAGCAGGATGTCCCCCTGCAGCCCATGGAGTACCACGGTGGAGCAGGGTTCCACGCTGCAGCCCGTGAAGGAGACCACAGTGGAGCAGGTGGCCCTGCACCGATGGAGGCTGCCGCCTGTGGAAGACCCCTGCTGGAGCAGATTCTGGGCCGGACCTGTAGCCCGTGGAGAGGAGACCACACAGGAGCAGGTGACCTGGCAGGAGCTGCTGCCCGTAGGGGAGCCAGGTTGGAGCAGTTTTCTCCTGAGGGATGGAACCCATGGTATGGACCCATATCTGGAGCAGTTCTGGAAGAGCTGCTGCCTGTGGGAAGCCCACGCTGGATCAGGTCATGAAGGACTGTATCCCATGGGTGGGACCCCACAGCACAAGGGACAAGAGTGACAGAGAAGAAGCGGCAGAGAAGAAGCGCTATAGACTGACCATAACCCCCATTCCCCCGTTCCCCTGTGCCGCTCAGGGGGAGGAGGTGGAAGAGGGTGGATGGGGGGGAAGGTGCTTTTGGTTTCTTTCCTTTGTTTCTCACTTCTCTAGCTTGTTAGTAACAGGCAATAAATCTTACTATCTCCTTATGCCGAGTCTGTTTTGCCCGTTACAATTACTGAGTGATTTTCTCGTCCTTATCTCAACCTTTGAGCCCTTTTCACATATTTTCTCCTCATTCCTCTTTGAGGAGGGGGAGTGAGAGAGCGGCTGTGGTGGAGCTTGGCTGCCCACTCGAGCGGAACCACGACAACCTGTTAGAGTGGGTCCAGAGTAGGGCCGGCCACAAAGATGATTAAAGCACTGACGCACCTCTCCTATGAAGACAGGCTGAGAGAGCTGGGGTTTTTCAGGCTGGAAAAGAGAAGGCTTTGTGGAGACCTTGTAACTTTTTTCCAGTACGTAAAGGGGGCCTGCAGGAAAGATGGGGAGAGACTCTTTATCTGGGAGTGTAGTGAATAGGACAAGGAGTTTAAACTAAATAATTTAAATTAGGATAGGAAAAGGCTTTAAACTAAAAGAGGGTAGGTTTAGATTCAGCAGGAGTTTTTTACTCTGAGGGTGCTGAGACACTGAACAGGTTGCCCAGAGAAGTTATGGATGCCTCATCCTTGGATGTGCTCAAGGTCAGGCTGGATGGGGCTTTGAAAAAACTGATCTAGTGGAAGATCTCCCTGTCAGTGGCATGGGAACTAGATCTTTAAGGTTCCTTCAAACACAAACCATTCTATGCTTCTGTGATGCTATCTATGACAAGCTGTTTGATATTTTCTGTAGTGCAGAGCATTGGTGAATGTTAATTATTTATTTTATTTTTTTTTTGAGGGGGGAGGTTATGCTTAAGAAAGGAAAACTTAATTGAAAAAGAAATACATCCTCTTTGTAAAATACAGGGTTTTCTGAGAATAAATCTATTTTCCTTCAAAAATCTAGTCTGCTTTGTATGAGTGGGCTAAGCATTCAACAGAACCATGTGTTGATGGTGCACGTAGCTAGATACTGTCTAGATGCAAACTTCTTAAATGAGAAAGAAGGAAGTTATTGATTCAGCATAATACTAACCATGAGCAATTATAATGAACACTACAATGGAAGAAGAACTAAAAATACATTTGCTTGGTTTTTGTTTGTTTTGTTTTGATTTTTGTTTCTTTAATATATACTGTAGTTAGCCACGCTGTAAGGGGTCAAGGTACATGATGAATTCTCCATTCTTTGAAGTCTCTGAGTCAGTACATATCTTTCTTACTGAAGTCATTAGTTTGCTTACAGAAAGAAGTCCTATGAAATTTATTACTCAACTGGTCAGATTAAATTTCTGTAATTCCATATCCTTATGCCTGAAAACTAAAGACAAAGTCTATAGGTTGAAAACAAAACAAAACAAAATAGTATTTTAGAAAAGCTGTTAGAGACATCTTAAAGCAACATTTTTAAACCTTAATCAATATCCCCCAAAGAATGAGTGAAGTAACAGAAGCAAAACAATTTGAATAGTCAGTTGTACTGGAATCCTTTCTTGTTTCTGACACAATATAGAATTCTTATCTTAATGGCGATTTATGAACATATGTTGTGAAACCATAAAAGCATAGAATCTTTAAGGTTAGAAAAGACAAGATCATTTGGTCCAACCTTACTACCAGTCACTCATTAAACCACATCCCTAAGAACCAGGTCCAACCTGGTTTACAATCAAGAAATTATATAAGTTCTATTCCTTTATGCTAAATACACTGACACATTATATCTTTTAGATATATTGTTTGCTATATTGTTTGCTTTTCTTGTTTTAGTGAATGACTTACCTTTTAAATTTTAATTTACCTTTCTCTGACAAAAGCTTTATACAAATGCTTTATACACCCAATTAGTTTTGTTAGGTAACAGAAATGTCACACAGATGTTCCCTTTTCCCCTGTTGCTTTAAATGAAAACTTCAAGTCAAAAAGATGATAATAACATTTGCATAATTTTGTAAAATTATTTGCATGCATTTTTATTTTGCATCGTAGATGGATTTTAGCTAGTAACAATACACAGTGTTCAGTTCTTAGCATAATTGCATTTTATGAAATATTGATGCATTATGGTATACAGATTGCATTCTAGGAAAACAAGAAAGAGGCTTAATTAAGCACTAAATATGTTTTGAAATAATACCTGTTTACTTTGACATTTCATTTACAGATACAATAATTATTTTTTTGTTCATACAGTAGTAAAATATTATTACATAAATTATAGTATAACATTAAAGCAAACATAAGATGTAAGGCACATTGAATTTATTTGCATTGCTAACATCTAAGAGACCTAATGATTCCAGTGATTTTTCTGTTTGTTTTTTTTTTGTTTGTTTGTTTGTTTGTTTGTTTTTACCAAGTTTCTTTGTTTACCTGTCTTTGTAACAGCACCATAATCTCACATTTAGAGATACAGAAAGGAATAATTTGGGGCTCATTACATTCCAAATTTTGGGCTCATTATATTCCAAATGAGCCCAAAATGTAAATGACAAGCATAACAGGTATAAAAGCAGAAAGACGGGTTTTGTAGTTCAAATAAATAAGAGCTAGTTCTCTGCCTGTAACTTTCGTAAGAGTCATCATGCATAAAACATGTTAGCAATTTAACAACTCTTTCTTGATCCCTGTTTAAAAAAACTTTATAGATGTAGAGCCATAGGTTAGTTAGACTCTGTGAAGTTCTTATTAGCATTTGATCATGATCTGTAAACACATCTTATGTTACCAACTAAAGCTAATGCATTTAAGTATGTAAGTGTGCAGATACATAGGTAGATAGAGGTATGTGTGTGTGTCTGTGTTTACCTGTATATAGATATCCCAATACCCCAATATTTATAAAAATTATGATATCCTGATGTCCCAATAAACTCTTTACTCATTAAAAATCTAACAAGAATGCTAAATTTGATCAAACTGTTAGAGTCCACCATCTATGCAATAATGTCTCTTGGGTGTACTGATAATGTGTAATGGGAAGATATATATTTATATTTCATATATTTAGTTCAAAACAGATCGTCTCGAAGCATACAATGGCACTCCCCAAAGTGCTCAGAGATTCCTCTCAGGTACTGTATTTCAATTCTGTCAGTCAACTAAATGCATATTCTGAAATTGCTACCTTCTTTCCTTATTTAAAACTGAGTTCTGACTAGCTGTTTGGCAGCTGCAACACCAGTATTTTCCCTAATGACCTGGAAATATAGGAAACTTTAATAGTTATATAAACATCTCACTACTTCACCTGAAAGAACAAAAACCACCACAGAAAATCACAGGAATCATGCTAAATTGAAACGGACATATTTTAGTAAGATTTAAAGAGAAAGAATACTTAAAATCAAATTATAACTGTTATTCTTTATAGAATTTCTCATTTGTTTTGTTGCTTGGAATTAGCTTTTAACAGTAAAAATGTTAAGACTTTTTAAAGTAAGAATGCATATCCATTCCATAATTTATCCATATTATTTTGCAGTTCATGAAGTTCATTCAAAATTCTGCAATCACTCTCTCTCCAGTTTCCTTGCCTTCATATTTTGTTGTCAATGTCAGCTATTGTACTAATGCTCCTGAGCTGTTTTACTTTAGAATTGTATTCCATAAATAATATTTTATTTTATTTTATTATTGCAGCACAGCTAAGAATAATATATATGATTTGTGTGTTGCACATGCTGAAACAGATTACAAAAAGGCATTTTTGGATGCTTTCAAATATTGATTTAAATGCTATTGTTAAATTGGAACCTTGAGTAGGAAGAAAGGACCCATGTAGTCTCATGGTTAAAGCTTTTTGAGAGAGTCTTCAGCATGAAGTAACCAAACTTTACACATGGGATTTGTTTCAGAGGAAACTACCTCTTTCAACTTCAAAACAGAGTTTGATTTTGTTCAATTATGTAAGAAAAATGGTTTCTTGGTTTCAAATCAGATAGTACAGAATACTCCAAATCTCTTTTCAACACTACACACTGCAATTTTTGTTTAAATACCAACAAAAGTTATCAGAATTGAAACATGGTAAAATATGATTTTGCGTGGTCACATACATAGAGATTTCCTGTATGCAATTATGCATGTGACAGGGTATGTTTCTCTATCCTAAGGTCATTTTATTGTTGTTGTTGTTTAAAGAATTTAGATTTTTACATAATACCAAGTTTTGTCTTTGTCTTATACAGGCATTAAGTATAAAGTAAAAATACAATAGGTTTCCACTGACAAGAACTTGTCACAATGCCTAATTAACAATGTAGAATTTTCCCAGTGTATATGACTGTTCTGATGGAAAAATAAATAAATAAATAAATAAATAAATAAAAGACGATGTCCATCAGGTATGTCTCAAATTATTAAAAAGGATGCTATCATTTTCTTACTCAAAATTATATCCACATTGAAAAAGTCAGACTAAAGAAATGAAACATTTTCCCAATAATTTTCCTTGCATAGTAGTAAACGTATTTTCGCTCCCAAATGAAAAAAAAAAAATATATATATCTAAAGTTAATAATAAGTTGATTCCAATAAAATGATTGCATGAATTATTTGCAATTGACATAGCAAGAAAATACTTTTGTAAATTCTAACAATTTGATGAAAATAACCAATATATTATAAAAATAGAAATCAAAAATATTCATAGAATCATAGATTCATAGATTATCCCGAGTTGGAAGGGACCCATAAGGATCATCAAGTCCAACTCCTGGCACCCCACAGGTCTGCCCAAAACTTTAGACCATGTGACTAAGTGCACAGTCTAATCTCTTCTTAAATTCAGACAGTCTTGGTACAGTGACTAAGTCCCTGGGGAGCCTGTTCCAGTGTGCAACCACTCTCTCAGTGAAAGAACCTCTTCCTGATGTCCAGCCTAAACTTCCCCTGTCTCACCTTAACACCATTCCTGTGGGTCCTATCACTGGTGTTTACAGAGATATATTCATTTTTTTCATATTTATTTCATAAATTTCATATTTATTTTTCCAACTATTAAAAAGTTTATGAAATACAACACACAGCATAAGGCATATGATGTATTGTAGCTATATTCTAGCTGTTGATTGAATTTTAATTCATCATTTTATTTGCTTGTTGTAAGGCTAAAAGGAACAAACTTTATGCACAATTATTAAACTAGTTCCTAAACAAGGCAGTTCCTAACTGCATGTCATCTTAAAGTCACATGATTTTCAAAATAGTGGATTTTCTGCCACCTGCTTACAAACTGTCAATGAAACTGTGAAAAGACAACAGGGATAATGGTTTAATATTACTAGATAAAATATTTTTGTTTCAAATTCAAAGTCCAATAACCATGAGACTTTGATCTAACAGATGAGGTGTAATAACAAGTGTAGCAGTGTCCTGGTTTCAGTTAGGACAGAGTTAATTTTCTTCCTAGTAGCTGGTAGAATGCTATGTTTTGGCTTAGGATGAGACGAGTGCTGTTTTAATTGTTGCAGAGCAGTGCTTACACCAAGCCAAGGACGTCTCAGCTTCTCACTCTGTCCTGCCAACGGGCAGGCTGGGGGTGCAGCAAGAGTTGGGAGGGGACAGACCCAGGACAGGAGACCCAAACTAGCCAAAGGGGTATTCCATACAATCTGACGTCATGCTAAACAATATATATGGGTGGCTAGCCGGGGGAGGGGGGGTCGGACTGCTCGGGCTTAGGCAGTGCATCGGTCAGCAGGTGGGGAGCAATTGCATTGTGCATCACTTGTTTGTACACATTATTAGTAGTAGTACTATTATTGTCATTGTTGTTATTATTATTATTGTTATTATTATTATTGTTATTATTATTATTATTTTCCTGTCTTAATAAACTGTCTTTATCTCAACACATGGCCTTTACTTTCCCATTTCTCTCCCCCATCCCAGAGAGGGAGGGGGGAGGGTGAGCAAACGACTGTGTGGTGTTTAGCTGCTGGCCAGGTTAAACCACGACAAGTGGTTATTAGTCAATCTTATTTCTTTCAATTTATTATCAAAATCCAAATAAAATTAGTTGGAGAAACAGTGAGAAACAGTGAATTTGAATTTGTGATGTGGTAATACAGATTTGTGTAAGGGGTGGAAGGGAAACCTGTGAACCAAGCAATAAATAAAACTGAAATGGGTTTTGATTTGTTCTGTAATTGAAGTGACAAGAAGAATAAAATTTAATATTAACAAATATAAAGTAAAGCACACAGAGTTCAAAATTCATAAGTCAGTCACAGAATGAATTCAACTGAACTACAATATGACCTCCAAGTGACCTCAGAGCTACTTGAGATTTCTGCCTCTGTATGTCTAGGCATTGCAAAGAAGTAACTTAACGATGGAAAAATCCAAAGCTAAGATACACAATTTAACTGGCAGAATATACGGTCTATTTTCTGTTTTGTTTTGTTTTGTTTTACATCAATCTTATGAACTTGATGTATTTTAAACAAGAGTACCACTGCACAAAGATCTACAGTGGAAGCTACACTTAAGTTTTGCTGAAACATAAGAAGCAAGAGTTACAAAAAAGATATATCTATTACAGAACAAGGACAGAGAGTCCATGCTTTGAATAACTTTTATTTCACTCTGCTGTTTTCACAAGACTTTCTGAAAACACTTGCCTTTCTTCTCCCAGTAACCGTTACAGAGGAAAAAATAATATACATATATATATAACAAGAAGAAATGAGCTCCAGAAATATGAAAAATATAAGTTCTACATATAAAATAAAAAAATTAACATATTTGTCCCTATTTCAAAATGTCATAAGCTTTTATTTCAATGGCATGTCTATGATCACTTAGTCCTGTATCTTGGAATGCATAGAAGTTCCCTAACTGTATTCTTGTTGAAGTAAGATAAGAGGCGATTGGCTCCGGGGCAGATGTGTTCTGCAGCGGAGCGGGGGATTGGGGCAGGCAGGGCTTTTTTTCTGGCATCAAGGCCATTTGAGGCAGCCAAGGGAACCACCAGGACCCAGCAGCCCTCGTGAAGGAGGCTGATAGGGCGTGAGCAGAGGCAGCAGCACCCCCTCACCGGTCGTACAAAGGCAGCCCCTAGGGAGCGTGAGTGACCAGGAATGCAATGACCAGGGCCAGCAAACAGTGCGGGGCACCTCAGTCAGAGCAGGGCGTGTCAGTCAGGGCATGGTGTCAGTTTGCGCGGCAGTTTGCACAGGCTGGGCAAGCAGGGAGGGTGCCCTCACAGCACTTTTCCAACAGTCTTCCCAACAGTGGTTGTAACCTGCTTGTGAAGAGCCTGGCCGTGGTATTCACCAGGCAGAAAGCTATGGCCTCCACATCTCTTGAGGCCTCTCCAGCCACAGTCACCAATGTGGCTACCCAGACAGAGGTCTCAGGGAAACACGTAGCTGTCCAGGCTTCAGGGTGTGCCCAAGTCTTCTGTCAGTGTCTGACAGCGGAAGTGGGTATGCCTGTGGGACATGTGCCCAGGTTGAATAACTGCTCAGCATGGTCCTGGAGCTTCGGGAGGAGGTGAGTAGGCTGAACAGCATCAGGGAGTCAGAGGAAATTGACTGGTGGAAGCATGATAAGACAGACTTACAAGCCTGCCACACCACAAGTAACAAAGGTTCCTCTATCCCACCAGGCAGCCGCTACACAGAAGAAAAAAGTTCCCCCATCCCACCAGGCAGTAGGAGGGGACCTAGGCCAAGGTGGGGAATGGAAGCAGATTTCTGCTCAGAGTGGTAGGTGAGGACTCTCCCTGCCCACCTCACCTTCCTATCTACCCTTACATAGCAGGTAAGAGGCTCTAGAACATGATAGTCAAAACAACGATGTAGATGAAAGCCCATCCCAATTGGAAGGGGCGCCTAAGGCAAGGCAACCTACCCCCTGCATCACTACATCTTTTGTCAAGAAAGAAAGAAAGGTTATTGTCATAGGGGACTTCCTTCTGAAAGGGACAGATGGCCCAATATGCCATCCAGACCCAACCCACAGGGAAGTCTTCTGCCTCCCTAGAGCTGGGGTAAGAGACATAGCTAGAAAAGTCATTCACCTGGTATGGCCCTCTGACTACTACCAGCTACTGTTTTTTCAGGCTGGTAATGATGAAAAGTGAGAAGTCTGAGAGCGATCAAAAG
This sequence comes from Netta rufina, assembly GCF_964035555.1. Taxonomy (NCBI): domain Eukaryota; kingdom Metazoa; phylum Chordata; class Aves; order Anseriformes; family Anatidae; genus Netta; species Netta rufina. The sequence goes on along the minus strand of NC_140123.1, from coordinate 40,085,939 downwards.
GGATGTTAGGGCCTTGGGGCAACTACTAAAAGGATCAGGGGCACAGGTTGTGTTTGCCTCTGTCCTTCCAATAGGGGGGATCAATGCTGACAAGTGGGTTCATCACATTAACACGTGGCTTCAGGACTGGTGCAACCAGCAGAACTTTCAATTTCCAACTCCAGCAAGAGCTTGGGTTTGGGTTTGTCTTTCTGTTTGTTTGTTTGAACATACTCTGCTGAAGATCCTAACAACTTCCTGCAACATTTCTGACTGACTGACATACTAAAGAATATTTGCAACCTGTTCAATTGACTTTTTCTTTCCCAAATATAATACTTTCTTCTTCTTTAATCATTTCATATCATTTATTCAAGTTATAAATTTAGAGTAATAATACTGTCCTTGTATTTGCTGCCATTATTGATTTTCTGTATTATGTCAGGTTTTGTTAGTTATATAACCTAATACCAGACAAGAATAAACTCATAAGGGATGATGCCTCTGTTTCCGCTTTCACTGAAAAGTATGATATTTGCTATATGTATCAAGTCATTAATTTGTAAAAGTTAGCTAATGAATTATTAGCTAATTAGCAATTTCATTTTTTCTTATGATAAAATCATGCATATTTTCCAAAATCATCAGCAATGCCAGACTACATCCTACCCCTACTTTTCTCTTTCACCTTAGAAAAATTACCCTGGAAAAGGAAGAATATGACCTTAATATATGTAACCAAAACAGAGGTAGGTTTTACCAATAAATTAGAAGTACATGAATCAGATAGTATTAGCTAGTCATTAACTTAGCTGTAAGCACGGTAATGCAGTATAACTGAATGTTTTAATTCAGTGGCCTAGTGTAGCCTTTCACAGAATCACAGAATCACAGAATCACACAGAATTTCTAGGTTGGAAGAGACCTCAAGATCATCAAGTCCAACCTCTGACCTAACACTAACCAGTCCTCCACTAAACCATATCCCTAAGCTCTACATCTAAACGTCTTTTAAAGATCTCCAGGGATGGCGACTCCACCACTTCCCTGGGCAGCCCGTTCCAATGCCTAACAACCCTTTTGGTAAAGAAGTTCTTCCTAACATCCAACCTAAAACTCCCGTGGTGCAACTTTAGCCCATTCCCCCTCATCCTGTCACCAGGCATGTGGGAGAACAGACAAACCCCCACCTCACTACAGCCTCCTTTAAGGTACCTGTAGAGAGCAATAAGGTCACCCCTGAGCCTCCTTTTCTCCAGGCTGAACAAGCCCAGCTCCCTCAGCTGCTCCTCGTAGGACTTCTTCTCCAGACCCCTCACCAGCTTTGTTGCCCTTCTCTGGACTCACTCAAGCACCTCAATGTCCTTCTTGTAGCGAGGGGCCCAAAACTGAACACAGTACTCAAGGTGTGGCCTCACCAGAGCCGAATATTTGCTAATAACCTGGTTATTAACCTGTTAATCTTACTATGTGAACTAGACCTTGACACTCCATGTCTCTTATTATGATGTACAGTTTGACATGAGATAACAGCAAAGCCTTGAAAATATTGGCATATATTGAAAACACAGAGATCCCAGAAAAAACAGTTAACTGGGAGTAAAGTACCAGTCACTGAAGAAGTACAAACTTCCAAGAACTGAGGAAACAATTTGCTTTAAGGGAAAAATCAACAGCTAAGCAAGAAAACAAACAAAACAACAACCAAACAAACAAACAAAATAAACCAGTCAAGAAAAAGGATAAGGACTGGTGCCCTGGAAAGTATATGTATACAACGTATAGTTCCGAGGTGGAGGTGAAGAGTTAGGAACTGTCTATAAAGTCAAAACTCTTATAGGAGGTACTAAATTTAAGATGAGTAGGGGAAAGGATGCATACTTTCATTCCCATATCAATTTCTAAAAAGCTCTCAAGCTTGGCTACCTTCATGTCAAAAACATGTTGCCAGTGACTATCCCTGTAGACATCAACTGTCCAGCTCAGTAGCATTAAACACTCACAGACAATTCAGAAAACATCTACTAAGGGTTAACATAATATGTGTAATATATTTGAGTAGTATAAAGTGTTGTTAATGAATGTCCAGTACAGTTAGGTTTAAAATGTTAAAATATTTTAATGTTAAAACTTTCCCTTCCCTTCCCTTCCCTTCCCTTCCCTTCCTTCCCTTCCCTTCCTTCCCTTCCCTTCCTTCCCTTCCCTTCCCTTCCCTTCCCTTCCCTTCCCTTCCCTTCCCCTTCCCTTCCCCTTCCCTTCCCTCCTCCCTTCCCTCTCTCTTCCTTCCCCTCCCTTCTCTTCCTTCCCTTCCCTCTCTCTTCCCTTCCCTCCCTCTTCTCTTCCCTCCTCTTCTTCCTCTTCTCTTGCTCTTCTCTTCTCTTCTCTTCTCTTCTCTTCTCTTCTCTTCTCTTCTCTTCTCTTCTCTTCTCTTCTCTTCTCTTCTCTTCTCTTCTCTTCTCTTCTCTTCTCTTCTCTTCCTCTTCTCTTCTCTTCTCTTCTCTCTCTTCTCTTCTCTTTCTCTTCTCTTCTCTTCTCTTCTCTCTTCTCTTCTCTTCTCTTCTCTTCCCTTCTCTTCCCTTCTCTTCCCCTTCTCTTCCTTCTCTTCCTTCTAACCCTTCTCTTCTCTTCTCTTCTCTCCTTCTCTTCTCTTCTCTTCTCTTCTCTTTCTCTTCTCTTCTCTTCTCTTCTCTTCTCTTCTCTTCTCTTCTCTTCTCTTCTCTTCCTCTTCTCTTCTCTTCTCTTCTCTTCTCTTCTCTTCTCTTCTCTTCTCTTCTTCTCTTCTCTTCTCTTCTCTTCTCTTCTCTTCAGAAATGAAAGATTTCATCTTCAGCAGAAGATGAAATATTAATTGTTCAGCATGGCTCCGTACAGTATGGAATATCACTTTGGCCAGTTTGAGACAGCTGTCCTGGTTCTGTCCCTTCCCAGTTTCTTGTTCACCCCCCAGCCTCCTCGCTGGCAGGGCAGTATGAGAAGCTGAGAAGTCCCTGACTTAGTGCAAACATTGCTTAGCAACAACTAAAACATCAGTGTGTTATCAAAGTTATTCTTATCTTAAATCCAAAACAGCACCATACCAGCTACTAGGAAGAAAATCAACTCTATCCTAGCCAAAACTAGGACATATGTTTGTCTACAATCTTGATGAGGGTGTTGATTTCATCCCCAGTCAGTTTACAGAAAACACCAAGTTGGGCAGGTGTGTTAATCTGCTTGAGGGTAGGAGTCTCTGTAAGGTGATATGGATAAACTGGATTGATGGGGCCATGTCATCACATGACATTCAACAAGGCTAAATGTCAGGTGCTGCACTTGGGTCATAACAATACTGTGCAGTGATACAGGGAAAAGGCTGGAAAGTTCCCTGTCAGAAATGACCTGGAGGTGCTGGTTGACAGCTCACTGAACATTACCAGGAGTGTGCCCAGGTGGTCAAGAAGGCCAATGCTGACCTGGCTTGTATCAGAAATAATGTGGTCAGAAGGACTAGGGAAGTGATTATCCCTCTGTATTCATCACTGGTAAGACTGTGCCTTGAGTACTGTGTTCAGTTTTGGGCCCTCGCTACAACTGAGTTGCTGGAACAAATTCAGAGAAGACCAATGAAGATTGTGAAAGGACTAGAAAACAACACATATGAGGAGTGTCTGAATGAACTAGAGTTGTTTAGGTTTGAGAAAATGAGGCTGAGTGGAGACCTCATTGTTCTCTACAAATACCTGAAATTACGTTGTTGTGAGGTGGGTGTTGGTCTTTTTTCTCAGATGACAGTTGATAGGGACAACAGGAAATGGCCCTAAGTTGTGCAAGGAGATGTTTAGATTAGATGTCAGGAACAATTCCCTTCATGGAAAGAGCATTGGAGCTGGCTGCCCAGGGAAATGGTAGTCATTGAACCTGGAATTTAAGAGATATGTGGATGTGGTGCTTTACTCATGGACTTGGTAGTATTATGTGATAGACCTGGTGATATTATTTTCCAGCCTAAATAATTCTATGATTCAGGAGCACAGGAAGTGTTTTTCCTCAATCCTCCAATTAATGGGGAGAGACAGGGAAAGAAACAGATGACCACAGGTCATCAATGTCTGTCTCCAAGACTGGTATCTATACAACAGTTTGGGTTTTAATAATCATCGAAGTCTTTGAGACAAGAGCTCTGCTGGAGCCTGACAAGATGCACTTGTTTCAATAGGGAAAACATTTCTCAGCCTATAAATTTTATGAATTGTTTGACAGAGTTTTATACTAGGATCAGTGAGGAAAGATACCATTAAGAACACTGAAGTTAAGCCAAGAGATATTATTAGAATTACCATGTGAAGGTGGCAAGGCTAATGGGAACATCTACGCCATTCCAGGGAGGTTTCAAGAAAGAATCATTTTTATTCTGTATTCTTTATTCTGATACTAAATTTGTACCCACTCTCATGCTTCATGATCCTACATGTAAGACAATTACCAGAACCAGCTCCTTCCTTTTTTAAATATCTTCATATTCCTATGATTTAGTTCTGTGGAAAAAAATAAAAATAAAAAGGGAAAGGGAAGTAGGCAGGGAAATACATACTGGTAATATTATAGGAATATGGTTCAGGATTGCAGGGAGGCAATCAGGAAATCCAAGTACAGCTGGAGCTGAACTTGGCTAGAGATGTAAAAAATAACAAGAGGGGTTTCTTCAAGTACATAAGAAAGGAAAATAAAAGAGACTGTAATCTTTCACTGATGAGTGAAATAGGAGATCTAGCTACAATCTACATGGAGAGGGCTGAGGTGCTTGACAGCTTTTTTGCCTCAGTATTCACTGGCAAGTGCTGTAGATATACTGCCTCAATCACAGATTCCAAAGGCAGGGACTGGGAGAATAAAGTACCACCCACTGTAGGAGAAGGTCAGGTTTGACATCATTTAAGGAACCTGAAGGTACACAACCTGAAGGACTTGACGAGATGCACCAGACAGTCTGTAGGGACCTACTAGATGAAGTTACTTAGCCATCACCTATCATATTTGAGAGGTGGTGGCAATCTGGTGATTGCCACAAACTAAAATCCTTTAGTTTGCTTTTAGTTTCTCTCTCAGTATTCTAGTCTGTTAGTAATAGGCAATAAATTATATTAATTTATTATTTAAACTCTACGTCAAGATTGTTTTGTCTGTGACAATAATTTGTGAGTGATCTCCCTGTCCTTATCTCAAGCCTTGAGCCCTTTTCATGGTATTTTTTCTCTCTTTCCCTTAGAGGAGGGGGAGTGAGTGAGCGTTTGTGGTGGAGTTCAGTTGTGTAGCAGGATAAAAACATGACTCCACACAACATTTTTATTTCTAAAATAGAGACATATGGATTTGGCAGACTGACCAGTCAGTGAATCATGAATTGGATGAATAGTTTCACTCAGAGTAGTGAGTGGCTGAATGTCCAAGTAAAGGTCAGCGATAAGTGGTGCCCACTAGGGGTCTGTACTGGGACTGGTATTAATATCTTTGTCAGTGATGTGGACAGTGGGATTGAGCGCATCCTCAGCAAGTTTGTGGGTGACACCAAGTTGAGCGTGGTTGACATATTGGAGGGAAAGGATGCCATCCAGAGGGACCTGGATAGTTTGGAGAGAGATGCCCATGCAAACCTCATGAAGGTGCAAGGTGCTGCACCTGGTTCAAGGCATTCCCAAATAATGAATGCAGGCTGGGCAATAAGTGCATTGAGAGCAGCCTTGCAGAGTATTACTTTGGGGTATTAGTGGATGAAAAACTGAACTTGAGCCAACAATGTGTGCTTGCAGCCCAGAAAGATGAGCATATCTTGGGCTACATCAAAAGAAGTGTAGTTAGCAGTTCAAGGGAAGTGATTCTCCCCTTCTACTCTGTTCTTCTGAGACCCCACCTGAAACATTTTTCACCAATGATGACATTGAATTTTATGCCCTGCTCTTTTTTTATTTATCTTTATTTTTATATTTTCTCATAGTTTTACAGCAAGCCTTGAAATTTAAAGAGATATTCAGAAAGATTAAGTATATTCTGGGGACTCCAGTTGTTCAGAAGAGTGTATAGAGAGTCTTTCACCTCTTAATCATCATCTTTAATGCAGTAGAGGATGATAGACACCAAAAGGTCATCATCTGACAGCTGTTCTAGAGGTGAAACATGAGCCAGTAGCAGAAGTCAAATCCCAGTAGATAAACATCTATAACACAAAAATCACCAAAATAACTGGCAATCTCTGCTAAGAGAATGAAGATTGATAGGAAGATGCAGTTGCCAACTTAACATGTGGTGATAAACAAATATTTTCTATTTCTATGGTTGTCCCAAGCAAATGAGCAAAAAAAAAATCTGTTTTTAAAATGAATAATGTTTGTCAGATTTAAAAAAAAAAAAAATAATCAAATGCTATAATTCCCTGCAAAAAGAAAATATTGACATGCATTCTATGATCACGGTAGTCCTTTCTTTCTGTTGTGCTCAGATGGATATAGGGATGTATTTGAATTGAAATCTTTGTAACATAGTATTAAATTTCTGTAAAGCTAGCCTACAAAATACTCTTCTGAAGAGATTTTCTTTAAGTATACTTACAGCTTTGTCCTTGAATAGTAGGTAGGATCTGAAGAGTTCTTTCTTCTTCTACTTGTTGCTTTTTCTAGCTACTTCTTTATTTTGACTATCTTCTTAATCTCTCTATTACTTATTTTCTCCATTGATCCTGTTTGCACTGATTATTTTTAAGACTGGATGACTTGTTTTCCTCCTTAATATTAGATTGTTAGCTGGTTAATAAACACACTGTAGTTAATAAAAGGGAGAACATAGGACAGCCTCTGTAGGATTCCTCTTGACAGTAATCCTTATAGATGTCTTTTGGATTGTCAGAAAATCATGCCTGTTCAGAAGTTTTTTGGAAGAAGAATTTTGAAACCTATTTCAGATAGAAATCATGAAGTGTTCCACATCTTCTGAGTTTTTCTGTTTCCAGAGAAAATACAGTCATTACCAGACTCCTTGAGGTTACTTATTAAGTTATTGTGCGCATATGGGAGGAATATAATTCTTTTTAACTATTTAACAGTTTATCTAAAGGCTTTTAATCAACTTTATACAGGCATATTCTATATTACGTAGTCTTTTGATCTATGAATTTGACCAATGTCTGAAGTAAGATTTCGGTTCTGTTCCTCCTCTTACCAAAGATCCAAGTCCATCTTTGTCTTTGAAAATGACTTATGGAGGATATTCATTAAAAACAGAATCAAGTGTTTAATATTATGTTACAAAAAGAAATTTAAAGATAAATCTATGAATTTAGAGTTTGTTTACTACCTGTATTTACTATCTTTCCTGATTTAAGAAGTTCTACTTGCTGTATTCTCATCATGGATTTTCAAAAGTAAAAATATCTCCTTTTATTCAGGGAATTCTTTCCATTGTTCTGTCAGCATCCTTTGATTTTTAAGTGTGAACATCATCTGTTAACTCGTGACTTCTAATCAAACTGAGGACATAGAATCTGCACAGAGACCAATATCTCCTCTGGTATGTCATGTCCCATTTATTTAATAGTAAATGAAAATATGTTTCCTAGATAGATGGTTTGTTTTTCATGTCTTCTTACTTAACATATATCATCACTACAAAACCCTCTCTGATCCTGGGTAAATGTTAATTAAAAGCAGATAACCTCTGACATAGAACTTGAGTAGAATAATGTTCATTTGCATATGAACGGCTTTATTCCCAAGGAGTATGTTGCATGTCTTTGCTCGTAGTCAGGCAGAACGTAACTCACAGATGGTCTGAATCATAAAGCTAGTTTATCAATTATTTTCATATTACTTGAAATTCTAATCTATTCTACCTAATCTACATAACTTCTTATGGTTAATATCTAGTTTCCAAGACCACAAAGTTAAATGTCTGAGTATAATAACCTGCAAGTTAGGAAATGGTTCTAGAAGCTATAAGATCTGGATCTAAGGCTCTGTTCTACCACTGATTTACTTCATGATTGAAAAGTCACTTATGACACTGTTTATCAATTTTATGTAGCTAGTTTTCATTTATTTATTTATTTATTGGGGGGGGGGGGGAGGGGAGGCGGTGTTGGTGCTGCGGGGGTAGCCTCTGAGAGAAAATACCAGGGGCGGCCAATTCCATCTGGCTCCAAAAAGGACCCACCACTGGCCAAAGCTGAGCCAATAAGCAGAGTTAGCTGCTCCTCTGTAAAAACATATCTAAGAAATGATAGAAATTGCTGAGCAGGAGCTATGAGTGAGAGGAAAGAGAAAAATATGGGAAAATCAATACTGCAGACATTAAACTTAGTGAAGAAGGAGGGAGGAGAACATGCTTCAGCCACCAGAGCAGGAGATTCCCTGCAGCCCATGGAGGGGCCCACAGTGGAGCAGCCTGAAGGAGGCTGCAGGCAATGGAGAACACATACAGACTCTGGGCTGGACCTGCAGCCCATAGAGAGCAGGAGGTCTGTCAGGAGCTGCTGTCTGTCAGTGACCCACGTTCAAGCAATCTTTCTAAAGGACAACAACCTTGTGATACATTCCCATATTGGAGCAGTTCTTGAAGACCTGCAGCCAAGAAAGGAGCCACACTAGATCAATTCATAAAGGACTCCATTCTATGGGAGAGACCCTATGCTGGAGTGGAGGAAAAGCAAGAGGAGGAAGGAGCAGTACAGAAAAAAACATTATGTACTCTCTGCAGCCTCCATTCCCCATTCTCTTGCTCTGCTCAGAGGGAAAAAATAAAAAAAAAAATAATAAAATAAATGAATTTGATGTTAAAACTGGGAAGAAGAGGGGTCAGGAGGAAGGTGTTTTTAGTTTGCTTTAGTTCTCATTATCTTACTTTGTTATGCATTAGCAATAAATTAAATTATTCTTCTCCTAGTCCTCTGCTTTGCCCATGACAGTAATTACTGAGCAATTCCACTGTTCTGATCCCAACCCACAAGTTTTTGCATCATATATTCTTCCTGCTGAGGTGGGAGAAGCATGGTTAGTACCTGGTAACCAGCTGAGGTTAACCCATCATACTGGTTTTAAATAGATTTAAACCTTAACATCGACTGATTTCCCCCAGATGAAATAAGGTGCTCAAGAATCTTTAAAATTCACCTCTTTGTTTTCTCCATTTGTTAATGAATGAAATATAATTTTTCCAGCAGTACAAAAGTGAAATATTTGGTTTTGCATTGAGACATCATTCATCCATTTATACTTACACAATATTCTACAAAGATGGAAGTTAGAAAGAAGTATCAAAGAGAAGTGAAGTGAATTGTCCAGGTACAAAATCTAGCCCATAAAGGAGAACAGGCATATGAGTCATTTGAATAGCAACTCTCCTGAGGCCTATAGCAACACATGGGACACAATTAATGTCCAAGTGACCTGAACCAAAATATTTCACTGTCTCTTGATTTTGTTCTTACAAAAGATGAAATTCATGTTGTTGTATTAACCTTGCACATAAGATAGAAAATCAGACTTTATATCATAAAATAAAGTCTTGAAAGGAAGTTAAAAATAAAAAAATAAAATAAAATAAATGAGGATTCTACACCATCATATAACAGTACTTACTAAACATTACTTACTAAACAGTAGTACTTACTAACAGTACTAAACTGCAACAAACATTATTTCTGTATTTAACCTTGTGTTGTTAAATGTCTGAAAGCATTTGTTTTACCAACACAAATCCCTATTGGAATTATTTCGGAGAAGTCTTGAATCTTTCTAGTCTACATTACTTGTTTTTCCAAGATTTTGGAAATCAAGACCTCTTCAAAGATAATCTATCACTTTATAGTGAGTGAGATTAATGAATGCATGGTCTAGTTATATTTGTTTCATCCATGCAAATGCACCATTGCAATCTGTAGAAGCTGAGAACAGCAGAGGAGCCATACTGAGATGGCTGCTAAATGACAGTAGTGTTGATGGTCATGGTGGCATATACTCCATAGCTCTGGAAGATAAATAAATGATCAATAAGATATAACTGTATAGCTAGAAATGTCATCAAAATATATCTAAACATAGTTTACTATGAAGTTACTGAAAAATCTTTCTCAGAATTTAGCCTCAACTATTGTTTCAAACCTGTGCCTTTTGAGGAACAGAGCATAAAGAGCAGGGAGTTTCTCAACAGTGCTGACTTTTTTGTCTTTCTGTACAGCTATTGACATATTCAGCCTAAGCTATGTACAAAGTTGTCTTCTGAACTACTGATGTATAACTTGCAGCTGTATTAGCCTAGGAACATTTCTGTGTAGAGGCCAAATCTACAGGAGCCACTGTGAAAAAAGTCATCAGCACCACACCCTCACCATAATTAAGGTATGTTTGTCTATTTCAGATTCTGTGATCTTATCAAAAGATTAATTAAATCAGAAATTGTCTTTCAGCTTAAAAGATCATATCACTTTCAAAAATCACTCTGCTGTCAAGATGTCTGACTTGTACTTTTATTTATGGCAGAGGCAGGGTTAAAATAACTGTCCGTATTTGTTCATTTGAACATCACTTCATTCTCACATGGGTGCAACTTTTACACTAGAGAGGCAGAAAACATAAGAAAAATACAATGGAAACAAAGAACTGCATTTTAGTGTGTGACACTGTCCAGTTTCAATTCATGCTATATCAAGTGAACATGGACATTTCTTTTGATTTGATTTGTTTGGCCTTTTTCTAATTTTAGATGTATAATTTCACTTTGAAGTGCATTTCCTCACTACCCGAAAGGAAAGACTAAAACCCCTGTTTTTCCTTACAACATAATTTTAATTGTTCATCAAATGTTTTTATTAACAGATACTTCTTACATGTTAGTAAGAGATGCTAGTTCTTTTTATCTTGTTTAGAAATCTTCTTGTTTAGTTCTTGTTAAGATCTTCTTGTTTATGTGGACAGTCTTTACTACAAACCATTTTGTTCTGACCATCTTTCCTCTCAGATGGGCTATTGATCAGAAATATACACACTTAGGTTTATTAGTTTGCACATTTCCAAGAGTTTATGGTAATTTTCATCCAGAGAAGGGCAATGAAGCTGGTGAGGGGAATGAAGCTGGTGAGGGGTCTGGAGAACAAGTCCTATGAGGAGCAGCTGAGGGAGCTGGGTTTGTTCAGCCTGGAGGAAAAGAGGCTCAGAGGTGACCTTATCGCTCTTTATAAGGCTGTAGAGAGGTGGGGGTTGGTCTATTCTCCCACATGCCTGGTGACAAAACAAGGGGGAACAGGCCAAAGTAGAACAGGGTTTTTTTAGGTTGGATGTTAGGAAGAACTTCTTTACTGAGAGGGTTGTGAGGCACTGGAATGGGCTGCCCAGGGAAGTGGTGGAGTCACCATCCCTGGAGGTCTTTAAAAGACATTTAGATGTTGAACTTGGTTTAGTGGAGGACTTGTTAGTGTTAGGTCAGAGGTTGGACTTGATGATCTTGAGGTCTCTTCCAACCTAGACAATTCTGTGATTCTGTGATTTTATTAATTCCTATTATCTGTTTTTACTTTGTTATTTAGTTATTAAAATAATGACTTGTCTATAGTTACTTCTTATTTTTTACACTGATTTTATATGTTTTTCTCTCCTTTTTTTTTTTTTATTGATTGTGTGAATTGAAAAAAAATATGTTATTAATCTTTCTCTTCACAGTGAGACTTTAAAAGAAAACTATGGGGGGGGGGGGGGGGGGGGGAATAAACCAAAGAACAACAAAGAAAATCCCAATACACTGCAAGTCCTGGACTGTTAAAAAAAATAATAAAAAATTAAAAAAAAAAAAAAGTAAAGTCAAATTCTTTAATCTTCTGTTGTTACTGAGTTTTCTACTTCATAGACTTCATAGACTTTTAGTCTTAAGGTAAGTAATTAATTGCTAAAAACATGCATGATCTCTGTATTTTTTTTCCTTGTGGTAGCACATATTAAAAAGCTTATGTTTAGTTATCTACTTCCTGTACCAGTGTAATTAATATATCTCATTTGTATCTGAGAAGTCATTTGTGATTGTTGATACTGCACTGATTGGATTCCAGGGGTCTCTGTTGGTAAATCAATTCTTCCTTATGTCACTATCCAAAAGGTCTTAAATATGTGATTCCCCAGTTGATCAGTAAACCTAAATATTATCTCTAAACTACCATAATAGTGAAAAGGAAATTTAAATGTTGAAGTAGGAAGTTGCTTTGATCTATTTTTTCAAGATATTACTGTGAGTTTCTTCCCTTCCCTTCCCTTCCCTTCCCTTCCCTTCCCTTCCCTTCCCTTCCCTTCCCTTCCCTTCCCTTCCCTTCCTTCCCTTCCCTTCCCTTCCCTTCCCTTCCCTTCCCTTCCCTTCCCTTCCCTTCCCTTCCCTTCCCTTCCCTTCCCTTCCCTTCCCTTCCCTTCCCTTCCCTTCCCTTTTTCATTTTCTTCTTTATCCTTTCTGAGGACTACAGAAAAAGAAAGAAAAGAAATAAACTATTAAGTTTGTGATTTTAATTCATCTTAGATATAGTCAACAAAGTATCTCACAGATTCTTTGTCCTGGGTCCTACAGTGAACAGCTGATATTGAATAAGATATTATGCAGCAAAGATCTTTTCTTTTTTTTTTTTTTTTTTTCCTCCTTAAATCTGCACTAGTAAAATTACTTTTTTTCATATTATTTAAGTAACATAAGTTCCTCAACAATTTAGAAGCCATTTAAGTCATTAAAGTTATTTTGTATTGTCCCACAATTTAATAAAGTAATAAAATTAAGATTTTTAAAATGAAAGGATTGTCATGTTTTGAAACTCATATCAGAAAGTCATCATCTATTAACCTTTGTATAAGCCTGCCTGCTTTATGCTCACAACAAGCTAAATTTTGAAATCCTTACTCGGGCATGGAAAGTACTGCGGCCACTGGGAGACTTTTCAGAATGCTAACTTCATGATTTCTACAATAGTACTGTTTAGTTTAAACTATTTCATTTTCTAATCAGTCACTGTTATACAGATACTGTTGATCTAGTATGTGGATATTGATTATCTGATGTTAGAATTTGATCCGGGTATTTGGTTTGCTTCTGAAAGTCAGACAATTCTTTGCTACAGAGTTCACATATTCTTAAATTCCTGTCTGATGAGATGGATCTTAGTGGAGCTCCCTGAATTCATCTAAGTAAGCACACCATTATCACTATGTTATCTCCAAGCTAACATGGGCTTTGTGTAATATACTTCCAGTTTTGAAATATCATTTGCTGCAGATGCAAGACACTTTTGTCAACATGCCAAAAAGCACATTAAACTGAACACACCTTAACGACAGCTGGAGTCTTATGACCTCATTATTCAAAGAGCAGGAGGCAAAATATGTGACACTTTTTTAAAAATAGGTGATTTAGATAACTGACTTGATTACTGCAAAGAACAGAAATATAAAAATAAGCATAGGTTTTGTAAAGTAAAGTTATAAGAAATTACTTGAATCTTATATGTTAATGGTTTCTTTTAGCTAGTTACTGGATAAAAGGAAGGAAGACTGCTTAATTTGTCCTGGGTACTGCCTAGGTTGTATCCTCAGAGCCTCTGTCTCTTTTGTGAGCAACTCTACACCCTCTTCTGAAAGAAGCTGAAATGAACAGGTAGTAAGTGAGAAAGCAAGAGAGAAATAAGCTTTCAGAACAATTCTGAAGAAGCAAGGAATATACAGGCAAGTTAGAAGGAACAACAACAAAAAAAAATATATATATATATGTGTGTGTTTATAGTTTGTTGCAACCACATGGTAATCATAGAAAATTACTGAACTGGTAAATTAAATTAGAGAAAAACTCTCCTCTGCAAGAGCCCATTGGGGAGGCAGAAATCTCTTTGTCAAGTTATGCTTTAAAAAATAAGAGATTTGAATTTTCTCCATTTAAACAGTTACTGCATTCTAGTTTTGTTGTTGTTGTTGTTGTTTGTTTGTTTGTTTTTGTGTGTGTGTGTGTCCAGATAAAATGTATAGATGTGTGCCTTCTGGTATGCTCTTTTGAAGGAGAAAGTAGTCTGTTATTCAGATCTAATTGGATTTGGGTCAGAATCATCAAATCAATTACAGTTTTTAAGGAATCAGTATATATGCAGATAAAATAGTCAAATGTACTTGAAAAATGTCAGTATGTTTAGGAAACTTTTAGACATAAAGACTTAAAGAAGACAGATGTTGCTACAGTGATGGAAAGATAGGAAGGAAAGGCTATGGCTAAATAGCTATACAGATTGTAAAATAATAAAATAGCTTACAGATTGGAAATTTCAAGAGAAATTTCTGCTGAGACTTCTGCTTTTACTATATTCACAAATTAGCAAGAAAGAAGAAAAAAAAAAGTGAAATTACAAAGTCTACTGATGACAAAACTTGACATCAGATGCTTGACATGATAACAGATAAAGAACAGAAGAAATATCCCATTATATTGATTCACTTGATTAAGAAAGGAAATTCATTATCAAAAAAGGAAAACTATCAAAGAAAGAGCGCTTGCAGTCATAAAGATATCAACTCAGAGCAGCTAAAAAAAAAAAAAACAAACACCACCACCAACAAAAGATAAGTGTAGAGCATAAGTAATTACTAAGAAAGAAATTGAAAGCAAAATGGAAAACATTTTTATATTACTATAAATCTATAATGAACCCATATTTTTCATGATAGATTTAGTAGCTGTCCAGCTTAGAAATGAAATGTGAAAGGTAAAGTTGTGTTTACAGAACACACAAAGAAAGGACACAACATACAATATATTAAATTGTACTAGAACAGGAAAAAATACGTGGAAAGGTAGCAAGACTAATCAAAGATGCAGGATAGCTTCTGAACAGGAAAGTGTTTAATTGAACAGTATTCTTCACCTTGGAATGGAGACTGCTGATGTGGATGTAAGAGTAATTGAGTCATGAATGGAGATAAAGTAGAGGTCACAAATTAGATTGGGGGTTTTAAAATAGAACAAGTTCTTTCTTTCTTGACATATATTTAATTTGTCAAAATTAGGGTTGCTGGGTTGCTAGAAGTTCTGGAAGCAAATACCAATGGATTCAGAAACTGAATGGTACAGTTTGTAGCATAAATGCTAATCATTTGATTTAGGCCTTTGAAGAAGGTAAAATTGTGCCTCTTGCACAGGGATTGCCTAAGCTTCATTTTATCTCGAGTCTGGCAGTGTGTACTTGCAAAACCATCACTGCTCTCTTCTACTTTCCCTAGAAATATAATTTCAGTGTTAGCGGTGTTTTTGTTTGGTTGGCTTAGTTATTTTATTTCCCTGAGCTGTGCAGTGGCTCTATTAACAAAAGAATAAAAAAAAAACTTCATGAAATCATTGTGTAAATGCATTATGAGTTTTTGTCTTAAGTATGCTAAATAACCTACCGTTCTGGTTTCCCTGCTTCAAGAAGGTTAGAGAAGAGACAGAAAAGAGTTGTGAAGAAGGATAAGTCTATCCAATGTTAGATATTTGTTCTTTTTATAAGGAGAAGTAAAACGTACTATGAATTTAAAAACTGTCTGAACCCCTCCTTTTCTTTTGTAGGGTCTAGTTCTGCTTCCTAACAATTTCTAATATTTCCTGGGCAGGAGCCAAAGCTTCCACTGAAAAGGTAATTCAGAAAGCACTGAGTTTCTGGATTTTATCACCAATAATCTATAATGCAAAAATTCTTCAAATGATAATATTGAAATTAAACACCCAATGACACTTATCTGTGATGTCAGTGGAATTCTCAAAACTGTTTAGCAAAAACTGAAAACAGAAAAGTAATTGAACACTTTTTTTTAAGTCTATATGTTTCTTCTCTCTCTCTCTTTTTCTTTTTATTTAACTTCTTAAAAACCTTTTGAAAACCAAAAACAATGGCCTAAATTGATTCGGTCTATATTTTTTATACTAGAAATTAGTTGGTCCTAATTTGTAATATTATTGTCTGCTTGAGAAGTAGTCTTCTAGATGTTCTTCATAATAAATGAGGAAAAATAAGCATGCATAAGACATAAATTAGTTCATTCTAAAGCAGATATCTGAAACAGAAGAGAAGAATATTTTCTGCTACAACTTCTTTTCTTTAAAGTAGCTTGATATTGTTTTGGTTGTTCCATGTTAAATATACATGTGTTTTATTGACAAAAGATTATAAGCACAAGCTACTCTGTCTTCAAAAGCTACCACATCTTGGCTGAGTTACGGTAACCAAGTTGCCTTTTATAAGCACTTTGCAAATGGCAAATGAAACAAATTGGTATAAATCATCTTCCCAGACAGTGTCTCATCTGAAAAGCAATAACTTCCAGCTAAGGTGTAGTAAAGTTTTAATCGTAGAATCATAGAATGGTTTGGGTTGGAAAGAACCTTAAAGAGCATCTAGTTCCAGCCCCCCTTCTAGTCAAATGTACATCCCTGCAGGGATGCAACCCACTAGATCGTGTTGTCCAGGGCATCATCCAACCTGGCCTTGACCGCCTCTAGGGATGGGGCATTCACAACTTCACTAGGCAACTTCACCTTCCAGTGCCTCACTATCATTACAACGAAGAATTTCTTCCTAATGTCTAATCTAAATCTATCCTCTTTTAGTTTAAGGCTATTCCCCCTTGACATGTCATTTTCCACCCTAGTAAAGAGTCCTTCTACATCCTTTTTTATAAGACCCTTTAAGTATTAAAAGTCTGCAATGAGGTCTCCCAGGTGCCTTCTCTTCTCCAGGCTGAACATCCCCAGCTCTCAGCTTTTCTCCATAGGAGAGGTGCTTCGGCAATCTCATCATCTTTGTAGTCCTCCTTGCTCTAACAGGTCCACATCTTCCTTGTGCTGGGGGCCCAAAACTATGGTAACTTGTTTGCTTGCAAATATGTCGTCATATGTGTATATATATATATATATATATATTGTCAGCCTGCTCTGTATAACAAAAGTGATTTGGATTTTATAATTTAAAGACTTGTTTTCTGTGTGATGGTATCCCAAGACCATGTCATAGCAGTTGGTAGGCTCTTAAAGACCTGATGGTTCAAAACCTGACTAAGGGCAAGTGCATATATGTAAAATGTGTACCCAAACAGAGTAACCAAGAAGCCTGCAGGAAAAAGCTTCTGTTGTTACTATTTCTTCCAATTCCCTCACCAAGAAAACATTCAAGATGCTGATTTTTGAAGGGGTCTTGCGCTGACCCAAATAAGAGTGTTAGCCTGAGCCCCGATCAGAAAGGACCATCTCTGAAGGCAAAATTTACCTTCCTGTCTACTTTTCCTAAATGCCGTAATGATAATGAGTAAAGTTAACAAATTTCATGGTTTGCAGGATCAGGTCACATACACACAACCAACATTTCAAGCTCTTTATTGCCTGTGGCTGCAGTGAGGTGGTAAACACAGAACTTGTAATATCTGTGATAAAATGTGACACCTTTAAAATTGAAACAAAACAAAAACATGTATTGGGAGAGAATAATGATGACTGAGACTGAGTCTGAAAAAAAATATTCCCTGTCTGCCTGTATGTGTATGTGCATGTGCATGCATGAATCCTTTGATCTTTTTAACATAGAAGATTTAAATGCCACTTCAAAGAAGTGACCTAGGAGAAACAGCTGTTTGTACATCTGAACACTGTATTTCTATCTTCCAACACCCTTTAAAGTATTTGATAAGAGTGTGCTGCCAAAATGACAGATGAAATTTAGTCAATATAAATATAATATGACGTACATGGAAAACAAAAATAATGTCATTTTGCGTGAAAAAAAAAAAAAAAAAGAAAAAAAAAAAAAAAAGCTAGGCTCTGACCTGAGCATTATGACACAGGAATAAGATTGCATGGCTATAAATAAACAGTTTAGTGCTAGTTAGTGACCAAAAAAAATAAGCTGAATATTAGGATGAATAGAAAACAAAGTAAAAAGATCATTGCATCACTGTATGGATTTGTGGTTCACCTGAATTTTGACTACTGAATGTAGTTATGAGTGAGAGCTACATCTCAGAATAGGTATAGTAGAACTTGGAAAGAGTTCAAGAAAGGGTGATAAGGATGGACAACATACATAACAGTTTCCTTGTGAGAGGTATCTGAATCTTCTAGGGCTTTTCAAGCTGGCAGACAAGCTGGAGTTGTTAGAAAAGTCTGCAAAAGCAGGTCATGAAGAGAACAATAAGTGTTGCAAGAGCTGTTGTTTCATGGCATCAAGGCAGCTTCAGAGGACAAAAACAAGGATATGAGTTGTTATTATTATTATTATTATTATTATTATTATTATTACTTTGTTTGTTTGTTTGTCTCCATGAGCTACATTTCAACATTAAAATACAGCAAAACATAATAACCTGTAAGTGTTTTGATACCTCACATCAGTGTCTAAGACACTTGTTCTATAATTGACCAAATGGAACAAATCATGAGCCAGGTGCTGACATATTGGCAGATAGCTCTTCTCTCTTTCTGTTTTGGAGACTACATTCTCATAGTGGTATTGCATGTGTGTTAGTCCTTACTGGCTTCTACTTGTACATGACTAGCTTGCGATGTGCATGCGATTGGCCACATGTGCATTTGACAGGAAAATAAAATCATCCTAGTTCTTACTTTTCAAAGATTCCACATCGACAGTGTCTTCATTTCAATAAGCTATTGGCAACCCATAACAGTCATATATATATTCATATATATCAGCATACCAGATTTCTTATGGCTACAGCCATTAGCTAAATAAGAGTAAGAATATCTTATTAAGGCTTGTACTCTAACTCGGTTTCCTTAAAATCTGTTTTTGACATTATAGAAGAAAGGATAGTAAGCTAAGTGGGCCATTAGTCTAATCCAATAGGGCTGGTATTTCATATTAAGTTTATCTAAAATTAGCCTGATGACAAAAAAAAAGAAAAAAAAAAAAAAGAAAAATAAATAAAGGAAGGGAAGGGAAGGGAAGGGAAGGGAAGGGAAGGGAAGGGAAGGGAAGGGAAGGGAAGGGAAGGGAAGGGAAGGGAAGGGAAGGGAAGGGAAGGGAAGGGAAGGGAAGGGAAGGGAAGGGAAGGGAAGGGAAGGGAAGGGAAGGGAAGGGAAGGGAAGGGAAGGGAAGGGAAGGGAAGGGAAGGGAAGGGAAGGGAAGGGAAGGGAAGGGAAGGGAAATGTTCCCTCCCCTGAAAAACAAAATTAATTTTCAAAATTGTTTCACAACATACATAATAAAAGTAATCTATGTAAACCATATTAATGTCACATAAGACATTATTGTAGAGCTTAATGTATAAGACATTATTGTAGAGCTTATTATAGCTCTACACTATTGTAGAGCTTAGGGAAATGGTTTAGTGGGGACTGTTAGAGTTAGGTCAGAGGTTGGACTCGATGATCTTGAGGTCTCTTCCAACCTAGAAAATTCTGTGATTCTGTGATAAATGGGTGAGCATGAAAATGGATCAAAATATATAATATTTAGTGCTTACAGAACTGTTGACTTTTTTTTTTTTCAGATACAACTTTACTTAATGCTCTGGGTTCATTGAATATAGCTAGTTAGGGTATTTTATTTCTTTTGTGTACAGTGTTGCATAAAAATATTGCATTGTTTGGGCAATAATTCATTGAATTTACCTTATTAGTTAGTTTTCTATTTTTTGTGTTTATTTATTAACAATATTTCATAATGTATCAACATTGCACACTTCACCCAGGTTACAGAGAAATAGACAAGTTATACACCTTTACATTGATAAATTCAGTCCTTTACACCAAGAAGCAATTATAGATTATTCTTGTATGAAAGTTTCCTTTCAATTTGATGAATAACAGAAATGTTTTGCAAGTTCTTGGATGGCACTCCTCACAGACTGCCTTCCATGCAGCCCTTCCATTTTGATATCAAAACCTTGTGATCTACACCCAGTACAATGATTTATATATTTAATTTACATTTTTCTCTAAATTTTATGTTTACCTGAATATGAAGCTGTATTATGAGCAAAAGATTTTTTTATTTTTTTTTTTCTGGAATTGAGCTTTGTCTGGGTGTGGTAAATATTGCTTCTTACACCGTATTAGCACTTTCTGTTGTACATGGAACTTACACGCTGTAGTAGCCAGCAGGAGTAAGCCACATCTACAAGGCTGAGTAACGCTCAGAAAAGTCCGTAATTAAAGCAAGATAAGATGTACTGCAAGTTAACAACACCAATAAGAAATCTCATAAATAAAAACAGAGAGAGAGTGTAGTGGGTTTACGTGGCAAGGTTTTGGTAGCAGGGAGCCATAGGGGTGGTTTCTGTGAGAAAAATCTAGAAGCTGCCCCATGTTTGGGAAGGGCCCCATTGTTTTCCAGATCCGAGCCAATAAGTGATGTTGTTTTGCGCCTCTGTGAGAGCATATTTAAGACAGGGAAAAAACGCTGCGCCACACAGCAGCCGGGAGTGAGAGAACAGCCTTGCACCAAGGTCAGTGTAGAGGGAGGGGGAGAGGTGCTCCAGGCGCCGGAGCAGAAGTCCCCTGTGGCCTGTGGTGAGGACCATGGTGAAGCAGGATGTCCCCCTGCAGCCCATGGAGTACCACGGTGGAGCAGGGTTCCATGCTGCAGCCCGTGGAGGAGACCACGGTGGAGCAGGTGGCCCTGCACCGACGGAGGCTGCCGCCTGTGGAAGACCCCTGCCGGAGCAGATTCTGGGCCGGACCTGTAGCCCGTGGAGAGGAGCCCACGCAGGAGCAGGTGATCTGGCAGGAGCTGCTGCCCGTAGGGGAGCCAGGTTGGAGCAGTTTTCTCCTGAGGGATGGACCCCGCGGTACGGACCCATATCTGGAGCAGTTCTGGAAGAGCTGCTGCCTGTGGGAAGCCCACGCCGGATCAGTTCATCAAGGACTGCATCCCGTGGGTGGGACCCCACAGCACAGGGGACGAGAGTGACCGAGAAGGAGCGGCAGAGAAGAAGTGCTGTAGACTGACCATAACCCCCATTCCCCCGTTCCCCTGCGCCGCTCGGGGGGAGGAGGTGGAAGAGGGTGGATGGGGGGAAGGTGCTTTTGTTTTTTTTTTTTCCTTTGTTTTCTCACTTCTCTCGCTTGTTAGTTGTAGGCAATAAATCTTACTATCTCCTTATGCCGAGTCTGTTTTGCCCGTTACAATAATTATTGCGTGATTTTCTCGTCCTTATCTCAATCCTTGAGCCCTTTTCACATATTTTCTCCCCATTCCTCTTTGAGGAGGGGGAGTGAGAGAGCGGCTGTGGTGGAGCTCGGCTGCCCACTCGAGCGGAACCACGACAGAGAGAGAATGCACTTTCAAAGAAAATATCTGTGAAGTGGATGTGGTGTCTTCTTTCTTATTGAAGAAAATTAGCCGTATAGATATTGATCAGCAGTAAGACTTTGGAGTTACAGCCTGTAAAATTATGTCAGCTGATTTACCAAGAGAGCTTTAAAATAGTCTGACTGAGGAATCTGTTGAAAATATTTCGGGAAGCACAGAAAGATGCCAGACCCTGTGAGAAAGCAGTATAAGCATGAATTTCTGTTGGAATTAACTAATTATCATCCTTCTATGTGATAAAATTGAATACAGCTTGCTAAGCAGAACACAGAACTCCATTCCTGTAATGTCTCTTGTTTCATGATTGGTTGGTAACGTATCTCTGATGGTATCGCCCTCTGCCTCTTTCAAAACACCATGGAAAATTTTGACCATTTTATAACCAGAATTAAGAAGCAATGCTAACATCATAGCTGTATACTAGATGAGGTTTTTATAAAGACTTCCAAGTGCACACGGTCTGAAGGTGATTGTAAATTTTAATTTGGAATCAAATTATAGAACTGCTATCTTTCCTTAAACAAACAAACAAACAACAACAACAACAACAAAGATGCTTCCTTTTCACCATTTCTAGCCTCCTAGCCTTCTATAACTACTGTTTGAAAAGTCTTTCTTATAGTCCAGCAGTGCTGAAATACAGATAATGAACAAAACAAGATACAGCTAGTCATCAATTTCATAAAGCAATCATGGATGAGATGACATCAGTTTATGGAAATTAATTATTGGTCTGAGAACAGTACATTGTTATGTAACAGGTCCAGCCAAAAAAACATTGTTGCATTATTAACTTCATGTAGATATTTTTCTGTGGTAAGTTCTTTGTTTTATATTTTTTATGGGAATAAAATATTCACCTTTTTTTTTTTTTTTTTTTTTTTAAGAAATTACACTTTGATTAGAAACTAGAACAACAAAGGAACCTAGGTGTTTTCTTTAATGAATGCAAGTAATAGAATTCCTATTTGTTTTCTTACAGATTTTTGGTGTGTTATACAAGTGCACGGACATCAACAACAAAGACAACTTAATTACCATCCTTTACCCTCTTTACCCTCCCACTCCTGACTATTAATTTTTACAAGAAGTGGTGCTCTGCTGGTGCTCAAGAAGTGTTCTCTGCTGTTTCAGTTACAGTGCTATAGTAGTGTGCTCTCTATGGGCTGCAAAGTGAACCAGAGCACAGAAAAAAAATCAATATTACAAGTGACTATCAGTGGAGATCAGAACCTGTTTCTCTGCTCCCCTTCATGAGGAAGATGTAGACGACAATAGGTCAACCCTCAGTCTCTTCCAGGTTGAACAATCCGAGTGACTTCAGTCATTCATCTCATGTCTTCCCCTCTACACCCTTTACCATCTTTCTTGCCCTTCTTTGGACACTAACAGTTTTATACCTTACTTATACTGTGGAGCCCCAGACTGCTCACAGTACTTGAGGTGAAGCTACAACAGCTCAGAGTAGAGTGGGAGTATCACTTCCCTTGACTGGGTAGCCATATTGTACTTGATGCACCCCAGGATACAGCTGGCCCTCCTGGCTACCAGGGCACAGTGCTGGCTCATGTTCTGCTTGCTGTCAATCAAAACCCCCAGATCCCTTTCTGCAGGGCTGATCTCTAGGATCTCATCCCCTAGTTATATGTCTGTACATATAACTAGGGTTGCCTCTTACTAGGTGCAGAATCTGGCACTTGCTCTTGTTAAACTTCATATTGTTGGTGATTGCCCAGCTCTCTAATTTGTCCAGATCTCTCTGCAAGGCCTGACTGCCCTCCCTGAGTCAACAGCTCTACCCAATTTGGTATTATCCATGAACTTGCTCAAAAACCTTCAAGTCCTTCATCCAAATCATTTATAAAAACTTTGAAGAATGTTGGTCCTAAAAAGGACCTAAAATAGTACTAATTATATCAGTTAATACAGCTAATATATATTTATTTTAATTTTAATGATAATATTAATAGCAATTAAAATGATGACTGCAATACCACTGGATCTATTAAAAATATATATATATATTTCTATTAAAGTTGAATATAGGAACCTAAAACAAAATAAATTACTGAATTATAAAAAAATAAATGTATCCTCTGACTGGATCTCCTTATCACTGTATAAACTGAGAAACAGTAGTCTTCATATTCTTTCTTTTTGTACATATTAGATAAAAAGGGTCAAACAATGCAGGCTCTCCAGATTATGGCTGTGTGAATGGTAGCTACTTTCTTACCAGTCCTACATGCAGATTTAACCTGTGAATTTGTTTCCTGTCTAACCTGAGCTCATTTTCTCCAACAGATATAGTAATTAATAGAGTAATTGAAACCATCTATTTCAATATTAGTTACTGGGGTCTAATTGTTGCACCATTTAGACTGATTATGACATTGCCAGTGGAATGAAACGTGTTCTTGAATAAAACAGTTTCCTTCCTTCACTGTCCTATACCTCCTCTTATTTTTAACTCTGTCTCATTAGTGTCTATGCTTGTCTCCTGTGTCACTCAAAGAAAGAAAACAAAGGCAGTGTTTCTCACTCCTCTCTCCCAGCTGCTGTTGCACACCAGTTTTTCCCTTTCTTAATTCTGCTCTCACAGAGACTCAACCAACATCACTCACAGGCTCAGCTCTGGCTAACAGCGGTTCGCTTAGCTGGCTCTAAACTAACAGGGCAGGTGCAGAGTTCTGTTCACAGAGGCTACCCCTGCACCTCCCTTGCTACCAAACCCTTGCTATGTAAACAAAATACACAAACAATGACCAACTAGTTAAATTTGTTTTCAGTAATCTGCTGTCATCATCCAGATGCAATTTTTTAGTAAGTTAGGTTGTGTTCTGTCCTAGTCTACCAGAGCTTTAGAGGAAAACGAACTTTACAGGTCCTTCTTTTTTCCTGTCACGATGATGATGAAACTCCCTCTCCTCACTGGAGCTATATGGAACAAGCTATGTGTTGAAGGACTAAAAGAACAGAGGACAAAAACAGCTACTAACAACAATTTTGGACATTGTGGTGTGACATTGCAGCAGTTCCAAAAGTGTGTCTCTGGACACTGTTAAAAAGTGAAGTGTGCTTAATATAAATATTCCTCAAAGAAGTCTGAACATAATCATATCAGTAATATTTCTTCTGTCTCCTTTGTTAAACCTTAGGGAAAAGACTTATTGAAGATGCAACATTTTCAGGAGCTCTAAGTCTCCCAAGGTCATTTTAGGAGATTGAAAAAATTAAACATTATGTAGTGACGTGGTGCTTGATTACATTTTTAACATCAGTGTTCTTCAGTGACTTATAGTTTTCACTACCTGATCTTCTTTAAGTTAGTTTCCATTGTTTTTCTTTCCATACTTTGACATTCTGTTCATTATATCAAGATTCAATCAGAGGCAAAGAATAGAAAATGTGAATTATATAAGCAGTCCCTGATAATCATGAAGACATGATCTTCATTCCCTTCTTTGACATATCTGCTCAAATACTCATACAAAACGGGCCAGAGAACCATAGTTGTTGGAAAAATATGGTGAGCAGTACTTTTTTTCATCTTCATGCTCATAATCTTATGGCTTTTCACAGATGAGAGTGACGAATTACTATCGACACAAGACAGCATTTTGATGTGTCCTCTTGCACATGAAAAACTGGACTGAGACCACCTGAACTCATTTCTCTTGAGATTTTGAACAAGTATAAAAAATGTTTTTGTTTTGGACGTGGTAGGCCTCAGAAATGAAAATGTCATTATGTCGAGGAAAACACATCAATCTAATTTGCTACCTAGGTTCCCAATCCTATTCTTTTGCTACTGAAATTGCTATACAATGTATGATACATCAGACATATACTACTATCAGGATGTAGTTCTTTTTAGGAAGTGAGTGTTTATCTGTTTGAAATAAGTTTGATTGGAAAGATTGTAGGTGCAAGCAAGTAGTGAAATACTCATTTATTAATTTTCAAGTCATTTGAGAAATTCTTTTAATTAAAAGAGAAACTGATCAACGCAGTAATATAATGGATTATAGTTAGTGATTACCTGATGCCATCTAAGAATATATTTTGATTATTTTTGCTAAAGAACAATTTGGTATTTTACTGTGGGATGATTTGGGTTTTGTTTTATTTTCTTGTCTTATAAGACAAGAATCTAAATAACTCTTTATATATACATATATGTATATTTAAAATAGTTTATAGCCAAGAGTACCGTGTTCAGTTTTGGGCCCTTCACTCCAAGAAGGACATCGAGGTGCTCGAGTACAGAGAAGGGCAACGAAGCTGGTGAGGGGTCAGAAGAACAAGTCTTATGAGGAGGAGCTGAGGGAGCCAGGGTTGTTTAGCCTGGAGAACAAGAGGCTCAGGGGCAACATTATTGCTCTCTATAGGTACCTTAAAGGAGGGTGTAGTGAGGTGGGGGTTGTTCTATTCTCCCACGTGCCCAGTGATAGGATGAGGAGGAATAAAGTTGTGCCAGGGGAGGTTTAGGATGGATATTAGGAAGAATTTCTTTACTGAAACGGTTGTTAGGCATTGGAATAGGCTGCCCAGGGAATTGGTTGGGTCACCATCCCTGGATGTCTTTAAAAGATGTTTAGATGTAGAGCTTAGTGGTATGGTTTAGTGGAGAATTTGCTAGTGTTAGGTCATGGGTTGGACTAGGTGATCTTGGAGGTCTCTTCCAACCTAGATGACTCTGTGACTCTGTGATTCTATGATTAAGAAGTTAGAATTATTCCATGGATTAGTACTTCTATGCATGTATGCATGTGTGAAGTGATATTATACTGTAATTCTGTAACTGAGAATATTAATACAAATTTTAACCTCAAGTGCTATGCATTAATTCCCTAAAATTAGGTTAAACTTCTTTATATATACTTATATGCTAACTTAACACTTCACCATAATATATACAAAGTGACACATAGAAAGGCTATAGGTTATCGTAATGTCTTTATGTCATAACTGATCACAAGAGTATCAAGCTATCCCAAAATACTACAATTACTTTCTATGAAACATTAGTAGAATTAAGAAAATCCAGATCTGGTATAGCATAGACTAAAGTTAGACCAGACCTTTTTTATCTTATCAGTCCACTGAGGGAATATTGACCTTTGCTAAGGTGAATAATATAATTTATTGTCCTAAGGAATAAGTATTGATTTTAAATATTGACCTCCTGGCAAAACATTTCTTTATATGCACTGAAATATGAGGTACATATGTATCGGAGTTTGCTTGCATCTATTATAAGGATTAATATCAGACCTTTGCAGGAGAGTATAACACACTGTGTTATTATAGAAAACATGGCACACATTAATATAGTAGCATGCATCCCAATTCTGGGGTAGGATTTCTTGCAATCAGCTACATCCTTCAGTGCTCTTCTGTGTATGAAAAAATTTTGTGTTGATAAAATGGACACTATTGATCAATTATATGAGTTACACAAGTTGAACAGCAATTTTAACTCATTTATAGAAGGTTGGAATAAACGTACTGGCAAATGCAAATGTGAATCAAAAAGATATTAAAAACAGACTATATGTTACAGACTATTTCCATCTAATGAAAAACGAAATTATTCTTTTGTTTCCAAAGTGGTAATTCTAGCAATTCGACACCTAGAGAAGTTTAATCAAATAAATTCAGTTTAATTATGTATGCATGCTTCCTATAACTACTAGAATGAATGGGCTGTAGCTTGAGCTTGCCTAAATGATAAACCACATTATATCCATGTCAAACCACATTACATTTACAGATGTTCAGATATGCAACTGATTAAACAACAGAAGATGGTTTATTTAGTTATCTAGATTATTAATCAATTAAGACTGTAAAGAACTATATATATACATTAAGGAATCTAAGCTGTTAAATTGATATTCAGGTGCAGATAGAAAATATATTCATCAACAATTAAATTATGAAAATATCTGCTCCTCTTGCACCCTAATCCCAAAGGAGCTATTGATTCACAAGTACTTATTCCACTTCAGACAGTTCAAGATTCATAAATTTGTGTCTCTGTACATACTCAGATTTTTAAATAAAAAACATATTTATTAAAGCTTGACAAACAATCCAGTATAATCCTTAAGATTAATTCCCCTTAATTCCCCTGCAGACAAGTACTAGAGATTTCACCTTTGAACTGTTTTGATTCATAAGGTATGTTTATTTTTTACCTGCAAATATCTTGCATGCCTGTAGTTCTATATTCTGCCTTTGTCTGAGGCTACAGCAATCAGTGTAACAAGATGTCCTTGGGAACAAAAGCCTGAGTGGCCCTCTGCTTGAAGAGACATTGTTCCCACACACCCAAGTACAATCAATTTCCAAACAGGGTGTAGTAGTAGCAACTAGCATCAGGGCAGTGGACTTTTATAGAAGAGTCAAAAAGTCTGCAATAAAGTTACTCTTTTTTCCTGAGATAATTTAATTCCCTGTCTTTAACTACCCTAGAGACACCTTTAACTATCAAGCTAATGTGTTGCTATATTTTCTCTGGTTCAAGCCTTATTTTATGAGGCAATGAGTTGTTCTGCATGCTGCTGAGGTGTCACAACATTAGTCAGAGTTCAAAATATTCAGCAAGTGACAACAGGTACTTACAAACTTCCTGACTGGGACAGAATTTCAGCTCTTGTTTACAGAAATGCCTGCTTGAGTGAAAACAAATTGCTAGTCATACCAAACAAGCAGTTTCCTTGCTGTGAAAAATAGATACAAATAAAACCTGTATATGTAAACACCCCTGCATATGAATCCCTGAGTTTTTATTCTCAGAGTAAAACTTTGAATGAAATAGGACCCAGATTTGGTGAAACAATACTTTTCCTTAGATAAGATTTAAAATTTCTTTTCAGATCACAGATAATCCAGTTATCTGATTTACATGCACATTATTCATTTGATCAAACTACTATATGCTTAAGGATATACATAATAAATTTAGAGACAGACACAGATCTTCCTAGCTCACTGAGTTCACATCTTTCCTTTCATATCCAATTTATCATCTGAAGCTAGATATGTGCAGGATTATTTTCTTGCTTATTATGAAATGTACCGAAAAGTAAAGAGTTTCATACAACTTTTGCAGTCATGGTTTTGTGCCTCCTGTCACATACCATAGAGCAAAATATAGCACAGATGAGGCTCAGCAAATAATTGTAATAATTACTGTACTCACATTAAATTTTGTCTTGGTTTTGTTCAGCCTACAGCATATAAACTTCTTTCTATTGCATAGTATACATGTATATTCTACATTGTTTTTCTCAACTGAGAGTCACATTAAAGTCTTCTTCCATGTTTTCTATGGAAATAAAGCTATAGTATTTCTTGTTCTTCTGTTTGGAAGGTAACCTTCATAATAGAGGCTCAAAATTCAGTAGCCCTTATTCAGTCAAGAAGTGCCACTGAAGTCAACAGAACTAATAATACAGACTAACTTATAATAGTGCTTATTAACATTATATCTAATCAATAAATAATCATTTTATTTATTTTTATTATTATTATTATTTCAATTATTTAAGGAAAAATAAATCATTATAAATTTGAGGTAAGAAATTGCACATCTCTACAAGTGAAAGAACAGAAGAATATAATGTCTTGTCTTTTTCCAACATTAAATTTATCAAACAGATAAGAGGAAATGAACAAGGGGAAATGGCCTCAGGGGAAGTTTACTTTTGATATTAGAAAAAAAAAAAAAAAAAAAAGAGGAACAGAACTATTTTGGAGGAAGTATATAGTGACTTTCATCCTGAAAGGTCTTAAGAAAAGCTTGTGCAAATAAAGTCGCGTACAAGGCAATTCTAAGAACAAATATAGGCTGTGCAAAGAGTATATTGAAAGCAGTCCTGATGAGAAAGACCTGGTGGTATTGGTGGATGAGAAGCTGAACATGAGCCAATAATGTGTCTTCTAGCCCAGAAAGACCAGATACAGATCTTGGGCTGCAGCAAAATAAGCATGGCCAGCAGGTCAAGGGAAGTGATTCTCCCTCTATATACTTATCTTGTAAGACTCCACTTAGAGTACTGTGTTCAGCTCTGGGGCCCCCAGAACAAGAAGGACATAGAAGTATGAGAATGAGTCCAAAGGAAGAAATGAGTCCAGATGATCAAAGGGCTGAAGAACCTCTCTTATGAAGAAAGGCTGAGAGAGTTGAGAGAGCCTGAAGAAGAGAAGGCTCTGGGGAGACTTGTGACTTCCCAGCACCTAAAAGGGACATATGGGAAAGCTGAGAAGGACTTTTTTTCAAAGAGTGTAGTGATAGAACAAGAAGTAATGGTTTAAATTGAAGGATGATAGATTTAGATTAGCCATTAGGAAAAGACTATTTACTCTGAGGGTGGTAAAGCACTGGAGCAGGTTGTCCAGAGAAGTTGTGGATGCCCCATTCCTGGAAGTGTTCAAGGCCAGGTTGGATGGGGATTCAAGCAGCCTGATCTAGTGGAAGGTGTCGCTACCCACGGCTGTGATCATTGTAATTAGATGGTCTTTAAGGTCCCTTCCAACCCAAACCATTTTATAATTCTATGAAGGCTGTCTATACAAAGAAAATTTGCTGTATGCTAGGAGCACAGCCAGTCAAAGGGGCTGAATTACACACTGGGACAAAACCAAAGAATTTCAGAAAATTAGAAGATGAAATTTTTAGTATTAAATTTAGTAGTTTAAAAATTCATCTGAAACTCTCACTTGCTACATATATATATAAAAAAAATGCAATAACCTTAGATAATGAGTCTGATATAATTACCTCAAAAACCAGTGACTTTCTGTTGACTTCATCTGAATTAGAACTCATCCAGTATCTGTCACTCTACCACTTTTGCTCCTGTTCCTCTTCCCCCTTTCCTCACTTTTCACCTTCCTCAGCTTATCTTTTGCCCAGCTGCTTCTTCTGCTGGCAGGAAGCACCACACTTATATAAGAGAATATATTTAAGTTTTTGGCATTCATAACTATACTGGTCATTGTAACATGCCACATTGAAATGGCTTTATTTTGACTAGTTATTTTATAACATTATTTTTTATATATATATATATTAAAAAAATATATTGGAGGGAAAAAAAAATGAATGAACAAGCATTTCAAAGTATAATTTAAATGAAGTCATAGGGTCATGAACTAAACAAAAAATAAATAAATAAATAAAACAAAAATGTAGTAAAGTCAGTAAAGTCAATCCCCAGTCTTAAAATTTTTAAGTTTATTTCTGTGATTTGAATAAAAGCACTGCAGGTAATCACATAGACAAACTCTAGTGTTGAGATTATTTTAATTTACTGAATGCTTGAATTAGTACCACATATTTGAAGAAAGTTAAATTCATTAACGAGAAAAAAAAATATACATAGTGAAACAAACTAACAACAAACAAACAAAAAAAACACATGTATACAGTTCGATCACTAACGGCAGTACCGTTTAAACCCTTTGAACCTTGAATAAAATGCTAGCCCTAAAATAAAATGTTCTTTACATGAGAGTAAATGCTGTGAAAATGCAATAACTTTACAACCAAAATCTTTGTTTCAGATGACTGTAAGGAGACTACTGAGAAATCATTTACTTTATTTATATATTTATTTTAATAAACTTTATTTTCTAGAACAGAAGATTTTAATAAGCTATGACTTTCAACTCTGAACATGCTAGTGTAATTATCCAAAATATATTAATTGCTATAATTGAATTCTCAATAACTGTTTAATTTCCAAGGTAATATTATTGTAATATTTTTTCATTTTACAAATAAATTCAATATATATATATAATCTTATTAAATGTTTTGTCATATACTTTTATTCTTATGAGACACCAGAATAATAAGGAAAACTCATATTTTATTCTATCTAAAGAGTAACTGTAATAAAATTGGTAGAATGATGCAATTTGGATTTACTTCAGTGCAAATGCATGGAAATTTGGCTCATTTATAGTAATATTAAGATCAATTTGTGCACTAAAGACAAAATTCTTGCCTATATTTTACATAAAGTGCATTATAGAGTATGATTTATTTATTTATTTATTTATTTTTAGAGCTAGCTAATTGGTTTACTTCAACAGCTGGTTCTATTCCTTTTACTTCTCAATTTATTGGGAAAAGTGAACTGATATTATGATTGGGTTATGGATAATTTTCTTAAGATTAAAAGCAGTATTCTAACATAAGAAGAAATTATCATGGCCAAAATATAGTCTAAGCTATAAATTCTAATTTTAGTTTACTTTTTATATTCTAAACTTCTTTTGAAAGTCCTTCTTCTTGCAATCGCCTCATTATTATTAGAACATTTGAAACATTTGAAAGGAAAAATAAAATCAAGAAAATGTTTTTAACCCTATTAGAACTGAGAAATCCATTAGGATAGTAGACCATTGAACAAGCAAAGAATAAAAGGAGAAATAGAGGTGAATTAAAGCACTGCAAATGATAAAATATCAGTTCAGCAAGTTTTTTATGGGAGAAGAAATTAAGAAGATATCAACCAGATATCAGAATAATTGAATGCATTCAAAAGGTATGAACAAGTATATAGCATGATGGAAAAATAGCTATTAATAACTATTTTAAAAGACATACAAAGCTAACACAAATCTTGTTACTTCCATTTTCTATGTTCTGTTTAACATGCTGTTTAACATCACTTCAGTGTTTTTCATAATCCAGTAATATGAACTCTACAACTTTATGAGCCATAGCCATAATCCATATTTTTCCTGCTAAGAAAACAAAAACTGTCCAGCAACAAAATATGTAATTTGCTTACACAGATGCACATCTCGATCTTATTATTATTGCTCACTTAGGGATTGTAGGACATTTTGTAAGGTTGCATTGTAATCTTAATACTGATCTGAATTATCTCACTTTGTAATTCATAAAATACTTCATAGCAGTTTATGTGGTGTTATGCTTTGGATTATGAACACATAATGAAAAAGTGTTACTAACACACTTTAGCTCTTGCAGTGCAGTGC
This sequence comes from Netta rufina, assembly GCF_964035555.1. Lineage (NCBI taxonomy): Eukaryota > Metazoa > Chordata > Aves > Anseriformes > Anatidae > Netta > Netta rufina. Next base: position 40,053,613 of record NC_140123.1, on the reverse strand, counting down.
TTAAACAGAATCAAGGACTGTTATTCTTATGCTACCTTGCCATCAAGGAGGCTGAGGGTGCACAAGAAGCTAGGACGGGGCACACCCAGGACAGATTACCCAAACTGACCAAAGGGATATTCCATAGTGTATGACATCATGCTCAGCAATAAATGATGGGGGAAAGGAGGAAGGAGAGGATGTTCAGAGTGAAGGCATTTTTCTTTCCATGTAACCATTACATTCCCCAGCACAAGAAGGACGTTGATCTGTTGATCTTTTCGTCCCCCTGTACTCAGCTCTGGTGAGGCCGCACCTCGAGTACTGTGTTCAGTTTTGGACCCCTCGCTACAAGAAGGACATCAAGGTGCTCAAGCGACTCCAGAGAAGGGCGACGAAGCTGGTGAGGGGTCTGGAGAACAAGTCCTATGAGGAGCAGCTGAGGGAGCTGGGCTTGTTCAGCCTGGAGAAAAGGAGGCTCAGGGGTGACCTTATTACTCTCTACACATACCTTAAATGAGGCTGTAGTGAGGTGGGGTTTGGTCTGTTCTCCCACATGCCTGGTGACAGGACGAGGGGGAATGGGCTAAAGTTGCGCCAGGGGAGTTTTAGGTTGGATGTTAGGAAGAACTTCTTTACCAAAAGGGTTGTTAGACACTGGAACAGGCTGCCCAGGGAAGTGGTTGAGTCAACATCCCTGGAAGTCTTTAAAAGACGTTTAGATGTAGAGCTTAGGGATATGGTTTAGTGGAGGACTGCTAGCGTTAGGTCAGAGGTTGGACTCGATGATCTTGAGGTCTCTTCCAACCTAGAAATTCTGAGTGATTCTGTGACTCTGTTACAGTGAATCCAGAGGAGAACAGTGAAGAAGATCAAGGGGCTGGAGCATCTCTCCTATGAATAAAGGCTGAGAGAGTTGGGGCTGTTTTGTCTTAAAGAAGGCTCCAGGGTGACCTCATTGCAGCTTTTCAATATTCAGAAGAGATTTATGAAAAAGATGGACAGTGACTCTTTGCTCAATAACATATTTTATTCAGATATTATCAGACAGGACAAGGAGGAATGGTTTTACACTAAAAGAGGGGAGATTTAGATTAGAGGTTAGGAGGAAATCCTTCACTGAGGGGTTGGTAAGACACTGGAAAAGGTTGCCCAGAAAGTTTTTGGGTTCCCCATCCCCAGAGGTGTTCAAGACCAGGTTAGATAAGGACCTGAGCAGCCTGATCTAGTGGCTTCCCTTGCCTATGGCACGGGGGATTGGAACTGGGTAATCTTTAAGGTTCCTTCCAACATGAACCATTCTATGATTCATTCTATGATTATGTGTGGAGAAGCCCATCATTTCTGGAAATCACTAAACATCTGTCTGCCATTTGCAAGTGGTTAATGAACTCCTTATTTTGTTTTGCTTGCATGTTCATCTTCTCCTCTACTTACTTTATCTCAAACCATTATTTTCTCATTTTTACTTTTCTGATTCCTCCACCCCTACACACACACACACCACTAGGGGAAAGGGAATGAGTAGCTGTGTAATTGTTAACCAGGATTAACCTGCAACACAGCTGGGAAAGAAGAAAAGCAAGCAACAACTAGCAAACAAACAAACAAACAAACAAACCATAATTATGGATTTGAATAACAGGTACATCCTCTGGGTCCAGAGGAGATTCAGGGGCATGATCAGTGGCATGTCTGAAAATATTCATAGAGAACAACAATACAGTGGTAAGACAGTTTATACCCTTTAGCTTTGGTGCCAATGACCAGTGTCTGAATCACTTTTGTTTAGCTTCAGAATCACTGGCATAAGCTACATCTGAAATATGCTTGTAATCAGTGGGAGAGGGTACCAAAACGATGCAGAAATAAATAAATAAATAAAATGAAATAAAAACATGAAAAGCTACATTTCCTTGGTCCAGAAGCCATGCAGTAGAGCCTGTTGCTACAGCAACAGTTCACACATTTCTCTGATGCAATGAACTAGCCAGTGCCTCACCTGGAACTAGGAGAGAAATACAGGAGATGCAGCATTCAGCAAAGCACTGTATAAATAGGAGTCACACATGCAGTGAAATTTTCAGAACCGAATCAACAAAACAGACATGAATTACTCAAATTTACAACTTCATATTAACCTGGAAGAACACAACATCAAATCCAACTACATATAGTACTCTTTATTTGTGTTGTCCTCCTATACCTTCCTGATGCATCAGCTAAACTTTTTATTAATTCACTTGGCCACATTTTATCTTAAAGTACTTATTATTATTTTTGTATGTAATATGTATGCTTATACTTCCTTGGGAACCAAAAGTAGAATCCAGCATTGTGGATTACTCATATTATCATATAAAGTAAAATAAGAAGTGCATAGCTGCATCCATAAAATATTGTTGCTTGCAAACTTTTTTTACACACAATGGTAAACCTGATTGATTAGAGTTTATAATAGCAATAATCTTTTCAATATCGTTCATTAGCACAGTTAACAACTAATTTACTGGAGTTTTAACTGCCCTTGGCTTTCCCTCAAGCTGTTCACAAACTGGTCATTAACTGCTGGTTGCAATTGATTTCTCAGGGCCCTATTTAAAAGAAATTTTATTTCAATTCAACACCCACGGAGCCTAATCTTGATTCAGTAAACAAAAATCATTCTCTTCTTTAGTGACAGACCCTTTATTCCTTGTTCCCTTTGGAATACCCATTCAGGGGTGTATAAGGATGCAAGCTTTGTGGCTAAGGACTAAAGCAAAAGCCAGACCCCTGCTTTTTTTTTTTTTTTTTTTTTTTTTAATTTTCAAGCAGTAAGGGAACCCAAAATGGAAGAACACTCTATTGACATCTAGTGGAAAGAAAGGAGATAAATGAAATGTTGCAACTGGCAGCCTGCAGTTTATTTCTTAACATATATTATTGATATTTGGAAAGTATTTCTTCTAATACAGGAACACAAAGAAACTTTTCTAATAATAAAAGTATACAGGAATACTGGGCAGCTAGATATATGCAAACAGAGTGGACAGTTTAAGAGGTTTCTGTAAATTGAAAGACTCTGTTTAAGAATCATTTGTATGGTATAAAACTGTTGGTATTCAGTGCTTAATGAGTTCCTTGTAAGAATTTATAAACACCTCCAATGTCTAGTGAAGCTGCTAGCAGAACAATGTAGAAAAAAAAAAAAAAGTAAATCGGTAACAGAACAAGGAACAATGAGGGACTGTCATAATTAAGAACAAAGTAGGTCATATCACCATGAGGTCAGCAGTAGTGTTAACTGGACAAGTACCAGAAAGACTGAATAATCCCACCTGTGAGGTATATGTTACTGGCAAAGGAAGTGGGGGGGCGGGGGGGGGGGGGGCAATGGGGGGAAGCTGATTTAGGAGTTACCATAGCATAAAGGAGAATATGAAATAGGTAGCACTTAAGAGTTTTATGTTGCCTTGCTTATGTGCCTTCTTATGTTTTCCTTGTCTCTCTCTCTCTCTCTCTTTTTTTTTTTTTTTTTTTTTTTTTTTTGTCAGGTAGATCAATTTATGTTTGTAAGTGAGGAAAAATAAGAGTTGACTGTGCACCAGGAAGCTAATTTTCCAGGGTTTGTATATGAGAATTTAAGTTTCTAAAAGAAAAGAAATAACCAATTTGATTCCAAATAAGACCTGACTGAAGGAATACATAGAATTCAAATCTGTGATGACCATCCTACTGAATAAGTTACTCATGTCACCTTTTTCTTTGCAGCTATCTAGACCATTTTTCTCATCTAAGTCTCTGTATGTTTTTTTTTCCAATTTATGAGCTCTTATAAAGCATTAAAATTTACTTCCTTCCTCTACTTCCCATGCACCATTTTTTCAGACAAATACCTTCATGACTTATTCTATATATATATGCTTCCCTGCAAGTAGACACAAATCCACCCATATTTGTTATATGTTTCATTGAACCTTTCTGTGAAACCTAGATGAAATTGTATAGAAGATATGGCCTCGTTACAGCTTTTAACATTAAGCAAAATTATCTCATTATCTTGATCCCTTCCCTCTATTTTGGAGATCTACTTTTTGGGATCTTTATGCTTTGCTCACACATTTTTAAAGTAGGAGCTAACTATTTTGTATTTATTTTGTGCCTGAATGGGACTCTGAGACATGTATGGAGTCTCTTGGTAAGACTGCAGAACAGAATCACTGAAATAATGAGAAAATCTTCCACCCATAAATGGACCAGATCACTGTTCTAAATAGGAACTTAAAATTCTTATACTTAAACAAAATAGAATTCCATCACACACTGCAATTTTGTTTGTTGTTGTCACTTGTCTGTTTATTTTCTTTTAATTCCATGAGGAAAAAAAGAGAAGAAGAAGAAGAAGAAGAAGAAGAAGAAGAAGAAGAAGAAGAAGAAGAAGAAGAAGAAGAAGAAGAAGAAGAAGAAGAAGAAGAAGAGAAGAGAAGAGAAGAGAAGAGAAGAGAAGAGAAGAGAAGAGAAGAGAAGAGAAGAGAAGAGAAGAGAAGAGAAGAGAAGAGAAGAGAAGAGAAGAGAAGAGAAGAGAAGAGAAGAGAAGAGAAAAGAAAAGAAAAGAAAAGAAAAGAAAAGAAAAGAAAAGAAAAGAAAAGAAAAGAAAAGAAAAGAAAAGAAAAGAAAAGAAAAGAAAAGAAAAGAAAAGAAAAGAAAAGAAAAGAAAAGAAAAGAAAAGAAAAGAAAAGAAAAGAAAAGAAAAGAAAAGCCATTCTGGACATGAAGAAGCAGAAGCAGAGGACGAGGACCAAGAAGAAAATATATTTCTGCTATCATAAAAATTCATGCTTCACAATAATCGTGATACTCTGAAAATGAGTAAATAACTGAAAACTTGTCAGAAAACAGATTCATAATTAAACTAGGCAAAAAGAAAGACAAAATGAATAATCCGCTTTGGTAGACTGGGTTGACAAAATTTCATTTAAATTTCTTCCTTTTTTATATTAAAAAATAATCTCTCAGGAAAAGTTACTACTGTGGTAGAAGTGATTTACAGAATGTCTATATTTTCACTTTTTTGTGTATGTGTATAAGAAAGAGAGTTTTTAAATCCAGTGCTTTTCTTTCAGAATTATAAATTTACATTTGTTGAGTAGGTGAGTGACATACATATATACACACACAGAGAGGTTGACAGGACTGGCTGACATTACCACCACGCATGAAAGACTTTTGTCTCAAGGAAAGCACACTGATATTAGCTCTTGTATATTTGAGCTCAGTAACAGACATTTCAATACTTCTAGTATTCAACTAATTCTGTCAAAGTCTTGCTACTCATTCTTCTGTGTAAAATTTCTCCCCTCTGTGCTTCCAGCCATTATGCTGGTATATATATTTATTATCTTTTGCCTTGACAGCTTTATCCTCTTCCTGTACAGCCTCTGCACCTTCCTTGGTCCATTTCTTTTTGAAGTATCAAAATTAAATGCATCACCCTGTTCTGGAAATCCAACTCTGTAACTTGCTGTCTTCCAAATTTTTCATCATCTCCTTATCACATTCATGTATAGTCTTCAAATGCTCCACAACATTACTCCATGTCTGATTTCTTTATTTAAAATTATTATTTTTTTCTTAAATCTGCATTAAATCTTCATCTGTTCAGAAAGCTCTGAATGATTTGTTGTTGTTGTTCTTGTTCCTTTCAAGCAATAATAATACAATAGAAATACAGACTATTTCCTTATCAAAAAGCAGGACTTCATCTCAATCTAATCTGTCTTCACTTCATTTACCTACAAATAGACATCTTGGGTAAATTTAGGCAAGTTTCTTAGGATCCAAAGAAGATAACTGGAAAGCATTTTTTTAAGCATCTGACAGGTGGGAATAAAAATCTATATGCCCTACACAGTATATTAGTAGCTTTAAGCTCCATCTATACTAGTCAATTAAGCATGTCCAGAAACAATGTCTGCCATAGAGCGTGATAGAAATTGAATGAGACATTTTGCATATGTTCATACCATTCAACTTTAATCCTCCAAAATTGGTGAGCAGACTCAAACTAATAACTGAGAATGTCCATAACATGTGTGACTTACCCAGGAATCATTTGGAAAAGTGCTAAATAGCCCAAGTCAAACTGCCAAGGACCATTATAAATGAAAAAATATAGACACCTAAGTTCCAAAGCATATAAACATTCTCTGGAACTGTTTAATTTACTAATATAAATACAGAAAAAGATAACTCAGAGTATCATCCATCCAAGACATTCTAGGGTGTATAAGAGGATGTGTCTAAGTGCAGGATGTATCTTGAAAAATACCTTGGTGTCTTTAGACACTTTTTTTTTTCTGAAAGAAGGTAACCAGAGCCTTTCAGAGAGGAGTCAATTAGGTATCATTCTTTAAAAACAAACAAACAAAACCCTGGAAGTTAAATAATATGTTTAATGATGTAAAGTTTATTTATAAATTTGAAGATATTTTGCTGGAAGGGATAAAAATACATATTCAAAATTGCTCCATAACAGCCACACTACTTGATGAAGAAGTGCTATTTTTCCTAAACAAGGCTTTAAAGCAGAAAGAAGGTCATTCTTATGGGTAAAATATTTGTAGGTGATCTGATTTCTATCACCCACCTTAAATACTTTCATATTATACAAAAGATACATTCCTAGTAATACCCTTATCCCAGCTGTGCCCAGTCTACCAAATTAACAAAGTATACATTTTTTGTCTATGTATTTCTTGCCTAATGAATCTTCTGAACTGAAGCATGATTTCAGTAACAGAGGTAGACTTTGCCTTTTCACAGAAAAAGTGAATAGCCTCAAGGTTAATGTCTTTGAATGGATTACAGTTTGAACTTTCTGACTTTCAGGAATAGCCATGGAAATGAACCTTCAACACCCACATCTCAATCAGCATTTTAGCATCTGGACATCTGCATAAATTTGAAGATTGCTCCACATTTTCTGAGTATTTGTGTCACACACATCTGAGAACACCAACTCAAAGAGCTTCCTCCATGAACACAGCCAAAGAAAGAAAAATTTCTCAATCCCAACTGTATTTAGGTTTGTATATCACAGCAGTCCATCTGACTAAGGTAGAGGAATACCTTTGAAAGGTTAGGAGCGTAAATCTGTGTTTATGTCATATTAGATTAAAATAAAATAAAATAAAATAAAATAAAATAAAATAAAATAAAATAAAATAAAATAAAATAAAATAAAATAAAAATGTATCTGTTTTCACTAAGATTTTTCTGTTTCTGCATTACTATTGCTAATTGTGTTGTTCATGAGAGTAAAGCATAAAGTTCTGGTTTTTGCCCTAAGTTTATATTGTTTGTTTTACTTCTGTTGGAAATGTTGTGTAAGTATAAAAAATGCTTCAAATATATATTTCAAAATTGACGGGAGAGGTCTGTATTAGTTAACTCTTTAATTTGCTAGTTTTATTTCTAATCAAAAGGATTCTAAGCCCCTTCACTTTCTCTTTTTCTTACTACTTAAAAAATTTCTCTTTATCAACATTTTAAGTCAGGATTTTCAGGTTCTAGGAGATCAAATTTCAACTCAAGTGGAAGACAGCAGGAGCTAGAAGTTAAGCATCAGGCATCAAGATAGCAATAGCCAGGAGTCAGACAGAGTCAGCATGCAGTTTAATATAAGGATCTAAAGAAAAAAGTTACTTGTTAAAAAAGCACCTTAATTTTGGTATAATTTAAATTCAATTTTAGCTTTCTTTCCTAGTAAAACTGCTTCTGAAGCCAGGGACAGAAATCTCTGATATGCTGAGTTCCACAAGGTATATGATAAAGGGTAGGCAAGTAAGTGGGAAAGGCTTGTTAGTGTTCCCATTCCCAAAGAGCTTAAATTTGAGTTCAATAGGGCTTGAAATAGATACAGAAAATGCTCACGAGAGAGACATTATGGATGAGGCAACTAAAAGAAGACTTTTCGAATAAATTTGGCACTTAACTAGAACCTAGAGTTGACAGAATAACTAGTAAATTTATCAGGATCACAAATAAGTTACAGCCCTTGTGCCTGCTCATCTATGATATGTAATTGTTAACATGCTCTCTTTCATAGTTTTTTGACTTACAAAGTTTCTTCAGACATTTCTCTGGACATGACTTTTAAGTAGCACAGGGTGAAATAAGGTTGAAAGGAAGTGAGTCAAGCTATGCTATATCAGCCACCTAGGTAGAACTTGATAAAAGTCTCTAGAACTGATTAGATTCCTAGTCGAGATACATTCCAAAGATTGTAGACCCTTTTTTATTATTACTTTATTTTATTTAGTTATTATTTTTTTATGTCACGAGTGTTTGAATAATTTTAAGTGGGAGATAGAAATGAATTTTCCTCTTCTACCATCTGGGCATCACTCTAACCACCTTCTTTTTACAGAAAAAGAAGCGTTTAATATCTGAACAAAAATAATATCTGAACAATATTTGTCAGCAGTCCACTTTTGTCATTATGTTAAGGCAATAGTGAAAAATATTTTCATATCAAACAGTAATATTTTGGAAGATTAATTTCTTACTTCATGTTTTAACTGATCTCAAGTAAAAAGTAATCAGCTGTAATAAGACCATCACAGTTCTAAGTATGCACAAAAAAGATAACTGAAGGTTTAAGAAATTTTAAGTAAAGAAATGGTGATATATACACAGGCAGAAAGTTAGAAGAAAGTTGAGCAGGGTTTCTTTAAATAATGGATTCTATGTTGGGCATGTAGATTTCTCTTTGTTTTCACTGTAGATTACAGAATCTTTTCTTTGGGTTGTTGGATCTGACAAATGACATTGTGTTTCTGCCTGATTCTGTTGGGTGTTGCCATAGCAAAGACACACATAAAAAACTGATGTATTCCAATTCAACACCTGGTACATTTTCCCCCAACTTTGGCTCAAACAGATATTTAAAGGCACCTGCAAATCCCAAGCTTTATTTGAAAGATCTGCTGCAGATACCTGTGTATAATTAATGCTCAATAGACACTTTGCTCAGTTCATTACATTTGAAACTTATGTAAAAGGAACCATTGCATTGCAAATTACTTGGGTGGAATAAATGGAACTTCACAAACTCCGTCCTATGATAGTAATATCATATCAATGTCAATTATGTGATCATCTCTTGAGATAAGTATGCTGCTTACAGGGACTCATATCAAGGATATCATCAAGAGACTACCAAGACTCGTAGTCTAATAACTATTATCCACTGTTGTTGTTTGTGCACTACTTATGCAGCCAGTCTGCAGCCAGTCTGAGGAGTATCAAGAGAGATTACAGAACCTTGGGGGGCAGCAATAAATGAATTAAAAGTGCAGCTTTTTTTTTCCAAACTTTTTTTTTTTTTTTTAATCAGTCCTGCTGGTCAAAGGGAAGGAGGTTGAAAAGGCCAGTCAAGTCTAGCAAATCAGCAGATGGTTACAGGACTATTGCCATATCCAGGAGTTTAACTACTTAGACCATGGGACTTGCTTTGAGAAATCTGGTCTGCTGGGGGCTGATGGAGTCCACCTGTCAGCAAAGGGGAAGAGCATCTTCAGCCATAGGCTTGCCAAGCCTGTGAAGAAGGTTTTAAACTAGAGTTGCTGGGGAAGGGGAACCTCAATCCATCACATTCCTCCCAGTTTGATGTTAACATCAGCAATAAATGTCCAGAGCCTGGCGAAGGGTCACAGTTGAGCAGGAAGGCAAGTGGAGAGCATCGCAAAAGAATTCCAGCCACTCCAACCAGTGAGCCATCCTAATCAAGGGCCCAACTTAAATGCCTATATGCAAATGCACATAGCATGCATAATAAACAAGAGGAGTTACAGTATGCATGCCTGCAGGGTTATGACCTCACTGGCATTACGGAGACATGATGGGATGGCTCTTATGACTGTAGTGTTGGAATGAAAGGATACAGGTTCTTTAGGAAGGACAGGCAGAGGAGGTGAGGAGGGAGAGTCACCCTCTACGTCAATGAGCATCTGGAATGCATGGAGCTCTGACTGGGGATGGATGAGAGAGTTTATGGGTTAGGATTAAAGAGAGGGCAGGGACAGAGGACATTATAGTAGGACTCTGCCACAGGCCACCTGACCAGGAAGACCAAACAGATGAGACCCTCTATTGACAGACAGTAGCAACCTCATGTTCACAAGCCCCAGTTCTCATGGGGGATTTCAACCAACTTAATATCTGTTGGAGGGACAGCACAGGCATAGACAATCCAGAATCCAGGAGGTTCCTGGGTGCATAGATTAAATGGAGCTCTGATGAGGAAGACTTGGGGGTGTTTGTGGATGAGAAGCTCAGCATGAGCCGTCAGTGTGTGCTTGCATCCCAGAAAGCCAACCATCACCTGGACTTCATCAAAAGAAGCATGGCCAGCAGCTCAAGAGAAGTGAATATTCCTCTCTCCTCTGCCCCCTTGAGACCCCACCTGGAGTATTGTATTCAGCTCTGGGGCCCCCAGCACAAAAAAGACATGGAAGTATGAGAATGAGTCCAGAGGAGAGACACAAAGATGTTCAAGGTGCTGGAGCATCTCTCCTGTGAACACAGGCTGAGGCAGTTGTGATTGTTCAGCCTGGAGAAGAGAAGGTTCTGGGGAGACCTCCATGCAGCATTCCAATACCTAAAGAGGGACAACAGGAAAACAGGAGAGGGACTCTTTGTCAAGGAGTGTATTGATAGGATAAAAAGTAATGGTTTAAACTAAAATATGATAGATTTAGATTAGATATTAGGAAAAAAATCTTTACTATGAGAATGGTGAGACATGGGAACAGGTTGTCCAGAAAAGTTGTGGATTCCTGAAAGTGTTCAAGGTCAGGTTGGATGGGGCTTCAAGCAGCCTGATCTAGTGGAAGGTGTCCCTACCCATGCCTGTGATCATTGTAATTAGATGATCTTTATGGTCCTTTCCAACTGATACCATTCTATGATCTTATGATTCTGATATAAGCAGTTCTGAATGAGAAATGAAGTAAATCCTCTGTTGATCATCCTATTACTCTCTGTTGAAATCTATACCGATTTCCTAAAGTATAAACTTTTTCTTCCCATACTGCTGTTTTGTTTGTTTGTTTGTTTTCCCTCAGTTCCATATAATATTTGTCAATAACCATAGCCCAACAAAGTAATAATATCTTTGTTACCATTTTGGGTATGTACAGATATAGTCTTGGTACATCAAGAAAATAAGATATAATCAGTCTTTCCATCCTGAAGTGAGAAGCAATGAAAAGTATCACAGTATAACAGAAATGTTTATACAGAGGAAGATTAGAATGCCATCTGAAAGACACCAAGCAGAGATTTAATTAAAGCCCTGTCCTTCATGTATACCCACCAATAATCGCAAAATACATAAGTGAGCTGAACAAGAAAGTTTTACGTCATTCAAGGTGAATGGTAATTGCTCAGCCATCCGTTACAATCTTCTGTTGAAAAAAAAAAGGTAGAGATGAAATGGTGTGTATCAGAAAGTTATAAAAATTGATGGCAACTGCTTCTTCCAAATGTATCTGCATGTAAACTTGTAATGTGAACTGATGGAAAACAAATGTTGTTTGCCTGGGAAAGGTGCTTTTAGCAAGCCTAATTTCCATAGCCCATTTACACAGCAAAAGCATGATCTAATAGGTCCCAGAGAAAGCAGCTGGGCCATGATAAGAATTCAGAGCCACAAAGCTAAATAAAAAGAGATTATTAGCTACATTGCAGTAAGCAAACAGTAAAGTCTTAAGTGATCAATACTTGACAAGAGACATGTCACCAACTTCATGTATAGGTCAGACACACAACGTGTTTTTTTTTTTAAATATATCGAATGACTTCTGGACAAGGCACATAAAATGTCACTTTTTATCTCTCTGTTGATATTTTTTCTCAGAGATTAAAAAAAATCACTTCCCTCAGAGATTTGATCGAAAAAATAGTCACTCTTGGTACAAGTTTAAGGGTGAAAACTGCAATCAAGTGGAAATTTTTGTCGGTACCTTAATCTCTGATTTGTAGAAGGTTGTGCTTTGGGATATTTGGTATGTCTGAGAATTGCCACCAAAGAGCCCTTCTGTTCTTTAATGGCTGCACTAAATCTTTACAAACGTGAGCATGAAAACTATTGTGCTGTACTTGTGAAGCATATATCAAAGTTATATTTTTTTTAAGACTTGGAAAGGCAGTTGAATCATGCATGCTCTTTATGGAGCTCTGATCAGGCTGATAAAGGCAGTTCAGCTTCAATAAATGCTTTTTAAGTGAATGTTTTGGAAAGCGAATAGGAAATTCAAAGCTCAAACTGTTGCCAAACTGCTCCCATAGCACTTTGATCACTTTGCTACTGACATTTTGTTGAAAATGTCTAGTTTTTATTAAAATGTTGGCATCTAGGGATTCAGAAAGTTAACTGTAGTCACTAAAAAATAATTTATAGTAAAACTGAGTGGCATAACTTAAGTAGTTTGTACATGTTTCTTAAAAAAAAAAAAAAAAAAAAAAAAACTTTTTCCCCATGGGGTCAAATACAGCTTTGCAGTTTTCTGAGAAAGTTCATATTGTTAGAGCAAGACAAGTGCATGGAAGGTGGGAATTTTCTTGTTATGCTTTTGTTAAATATTTATGTTAGATTTTTTTTTTCTGTTGAAAGATATCAAGGACAAGCGATTGCAAGCACCTCAATTTTCTCATTACAAAAAATTCAACATTATAAGGTTCCTTCTTTCTCAGGCATTAGAATCACAGAACCACAGAAGGTTCACTAGGTTGGAAGAGACCTCCAAGATCACCTAGTCCAACCTCTGACTTAACACTAAACCATATCACTAAGCTTTACATCTAAACATCTTTTAAAAACATCCAGGGATGTTGACTCAACCACTTCTCTGGGCAGCCCATTCCAATGCCTACCAACCCTCTCAGTAAATAAGTTTTTCCTAATATTAAACCTAAACCTCCCCTGGCGCAACTTTAGCCCATTCCCCCTCCTCCTGTCACCAGGCATGTAGGAGAATAGACCAACCCCCACCTTGCTACAGCCTCCTTTAAGGTGCCTGTAAAGTACGATAAGGTCGCCCCTGAACCTCCTCTTCTCCAGGTTAAACAACCCTGGCTCCCTCAGCCGCTCCTCATAAGACTTGTTCTTTAGACCCCTCACCAGCTTCATTGCCCTTCTCTGGACTCTCTCGAGCACCTCCATGTCCTTCTTGTAGCAAGGGGCCCAAAACTGAACACAGTACTTGAGGTGCGGCCTCACTAGAGAGCTTGTTTAATCTGGAGGGAAACTGCAAGTATAGGCCTCGTGTCTGGTCTCTGGTAGGTGAGCCTAGGCATAAATGCGAAAACACAGTAGGTGATTTTTCAAGATAGGTTGCATGCATGGATCTTAAGTAAGAATGATGTCTTATGTATTAAACTTACTTAGAATCTAATATATTTAAAAGACGTTAGTCCACTGTACGGTGTGACTCTGTTCCAGTGAAGAAATATTCAGCCTGTTTGAAAATTACAAAGAATTCCACTCTGGATTATTTTCCTCTGTATTCTAAATCAAATAACAGCTCAGAGAGCAGAGGGAGGGAATCCTGTCTGATAATGTTGCAGACTTGATCAGCTGACGTTTTGCACACACAGTAGCCATTAACCTACTCAGGCCTGAATCATTCTGCATATACACACCTATGAATGTCTCAAAAATAGCAGTCTATCACAGTATAATGAAATGGATAGAACCTTTTTTTTTTTTTTTTTTTTTTTTTCCCTTTTCCAGAAGTTGAGAATGCTGTGTTTTGAAGGCAATTCCAGGCAATACACTACTATCAATACAACAGAAGCACTTTATATACACTGACCAAATTTCAGAATTACTGAAGATACAGAATACTTTTCTTTTGGTTTAATGGCAACAAACAATCAGCTACAAATAAATTAAATAAAAACTAATTTTCATAATTTGTTGAGAAAAAGAGTTGTGACCAAACAACATCCAGTTAACAATAACTGATATAGGAGGTTCAGCCCAGGGACCATCTCCTTCAGAATCAGAAACAGACAGACCTGACGCTTCAGACTAGAAATGTAAAAACATAATGGGAAGACATAGAATGTCTTCTCTAAATTCCTGACTTAAAGACTCCTCTAAATACTAAAGTTTGAAGTTTAATAATTCTCTCAGAATATGTTTGTATTAATTGTTATGATTCAGGACATTATTTTCAATGCCTCTATTTTACAGAGAGAAAAAGTAGAGTCTTAGGATCAAATTTTACATCTGCAATCTAAGTTAACCAGTGGAGATCAGTTAATCAGTGGAGAGGAACCAATACAACTACTCTGCTATTCATTGGATATGAAAGTAGACACCTAAAATGTATTACTCAGATGTATTTTATTTACACCAGTCAGTTTCAAAAGTATTTGCATTGCAAGAGAACTTACCAAATAAATAAATAAATAAGAAGTCTAAGAATAAGAATGTGTAGATACTTCTAAATTTCTACATTACACATGACCTTTCTGCAAGACCTTGTGCCAAACCTTAATATTATTTCAAAAGACAATTGTGTAAATTATGTAGAAATATCTTCTGGTACTGGAAGCTTCTAGGCTACAAATTGTCATAATCTAAAAACACGTTCATGCCTGACCTGCCATAAATTCTTCCTTTTAGATTATTTGCAGAAAGCAGGCTAATGGAATCTTAGGCCTGATCTGATATTATCAGATGTTGTGTTCTTAATAGGTAATACATTTCCACCTATAAGCACTTTTCCACTATTAATCACTAATAATCTAATCTAATTTTCATAACAATTTCATCTAATTTCAAGTTTTTATTTGGTCCACAACCCAGTCAAGAATTTGGACAGATAGCATTTATTCTTTACTTTTCCTGTAACATAGTTACATTAATTATGGTTTTTGTTTGTTTGTTTTATAGAGTTAGAATTGCTGAAGAAGCAATAATGATGATGACAATATCATTAACGATATCTAATATATCCTTGAATAATAACATTTCCATCTTAAAAGTAACATTTAATTTATTAACTTAAGTGACTTATACTAGTTTCTGAGGTATAACGAAAATTGAAGAACATTTCCCTAGAAGCTACACCAAAGTAAATGACACAAAAATACATGGCTCCACAATTTTCTAGACCATTCCTTATGAGGTATCACATTGCAGGGAGTACCCAGCATGTTATATCCTGAAGTACTTCATACTTCAGACATCTAAAATCCATTCAGGGCATTCCAGGACCTTTGACACTACAAGGTATGTGCAGAATGTTGGTTGCTGACGCTGTCCCAGAATGTGGACAAGACTCATACCTTGACTTAAACACATTAGCACTGGACAAACCCTAAGTACAGTCCTACTTCAAGTACAAAGATCTGCCTAAGTGCAGATAAGTAATGAAAAAAAAAAAGAAAAAAAAAGGAGGAAGACCTGCAGCCATGGGTGTAGTCCTAATCCTGACTGCCCATATGGAGCTCTGTTTCTCCTTTTGTAGAAAAAGAGCTCATGTCTATTTTCCCTGTCTCCCCTCACAGTTGTGGGAGTGTTATGGACTGGAATTCTGTTGCTTAATGCTTTGCAAATATCACTGTCTAAATATATATTCAGCAGGCAGTGACAAGTGTGCTTTTTTTCTGGACTTTTAGCTTTAGTCAGTAGGACTAATGAAGATCAGGATAATTCATAGTGTTGGAGGGGAGGATGAAACTTATGGGGAAAAAGTAGTACTAGAGAATTGTCCTTTCACAGTGGACTGGCATGTTAAGATTTTCCTCCTTGGAATGCATTTTTACTAGAGAGAAAGGAAACAAGATTCTACAGATTCATGCTAATGTAGTTTCAATATCTTACATCTAAGAATCATATATATTAGAGATGAGTAAATTTTAAACTAGAGCTGTTTATTCACAAAATGTATCCATTTCTCAAAAAGTTTCACGTGAATAAAATAGATTTAAATTCTGAGCTTGTTTTTTAATGAAATAGTTAATGTTCCCCTACATTAAAAAGATAAATACATTCTAACATGGATGGCCTTCTAGCACAGATGTGCTTTGTCTTGTAAAGTTAATTGCTTTGGCTTTTATTAATTCACAACCATATACTTTTAATTGTTTAATCCTTATTAAGTAGGATTGATCGTCATTATTAAAGATAATAATTGTTTTGTTTGGTATAATTTTGTGGGCTACAAATTTATTTCTTCCCTATATTCTATGCCATGTGGAAAGTAAAACAACAGCAACAAAATCAAACATACAAAAACAGTAACATGAAGGTGTCATTAGAATATAAAAATTTGTACCACTAGTGAGTACTGATTGAATTTTCTGCTTTTATTTTTATATTTTTATGAAAAATCTAGACTGCTTAGCGTAGTGTCTATGTGCTTTTCATATTACATCTTCTCAATTGTTCTTCATGTTTGTTTTACAGCAACAACTTTAAAGACCTTAGGAAATTAGTGTTTCATTTACTTTGATTTACAGATATTACTGTACAACAACGGCCCTGTGCTTTAGAGAATATATTGAGTTTTAATACTATATAGTATACTATATAGTATTGTGTATAGTATATATACATAGTATATATATACTATATAGTATACTATATAGTATACTGTGTATAGTATATATACACAGTATTTATTTTTTCCTATACATTTCAGTTAAAGTTCTTAGAGGTAACCCCAATTCAGCATTGAAGTATTGGTTTTCTTCACCATGTCTTCAGTATTCCTCTCTTAGCATAAGAGCAAGTTATTCTCTAGTGGCTTTTTTCTACACAAATACATACTACACACAACATTTTGCATAATCTGCTCGGGGTTGTACATCTGCAATCATAACAGTGAATTATACCAGTTAGGTGGTGCTGTGATTCTGTATATCAAATGGCAGATTCCAGCTCTAAAAGCCGACAGCAAGAACTTCTTCACATTTTATTCTGAAAAGCAACTGGCATTTTTTCCCTGCTATGCTCTGAGGGAGCTCACAGAATAATAGGTGAAATGTCAAGAATAATTAAGAAAAATGATGGTGTTATACTGCAGCACAAGAAATTCATCTTTTCTGCTCTGATCTTCCAGCCCACCTTCCCTTCTGCTTTTAAATGTCATCTCTGTTCTCAAATTATTTAGGATAGGTCTTGAAAGAGGGTAGAATATTTTTTAGGTAATTTGACACACTCTTTGGGTTGAATTCCTGATAGCCATTTCTCTCCACATTTCTCCAGTTAAAAAGGCTCCTTTTAATTCCTTTTTCAGCTATGTTCAAGTGTGGTAAAATTAAATGCGTATGTTTTAGCTTCATGGTACTAATGGAGGAGGGAGTTCAAGCCCAGATAACCTTTTCTTTCCTCCTTGTATGAAAATGGTTGCTGAACTCTTTCATATGTCTTATTTTAGCATCACTCCATTGTCTTTTTGATCCCCTGTATATACCACAAGAAAGCTTTTTTCTACTTATTGGAAATAAGGTGTCCAGAATACACCAGTGTAGTTCATTGTAAAAGACTTTAGAACCCATGCCTACTTCAGCTTTACATCAGAAATTTGTTGCAGTGGTGGAAATAATAACTATTACAAGTATCCTCCTTTTAGTCCTGTTTTTTGTTGTTGTTTGTTTGTTGTTTTTTTCGTTTTGTTTGTTTGTTTTGTTTACAGTCTATTTTTACAATTATATCTTTATTGCTTTTATTATTTTCTGTAGCATAAAGTCTTGAAAGAAAAAGATATCTCTTCTTCACTGGGGTTTGTATTTGGAACAGAAAATGAAGAGACTAGGA
Organism: Netta rufina; assembly: GCF_964035555.1. Taxonomy (NCBI): domain Eukaryota; kingdom Metazoa; phylum Chordata; class Aves; order Anseriformes; family Anatidae; genus Netta; species Netta rufina. The sequence goes on along the minus strand of NC_140123.1, from coordinate 40,035,816 downwards.
AGCAACAGAAACAACAAAAGTAACAAATAAAAGTATAAGTGCTACAGATTGATATTGATCAAAGTTATCATAAAACTTTGTTATAAAATATTTATTTTTTAATATTTCAGAAAAGATAGCACAGCTTTTTTTCTTTTATTCTTTTTTTTTTTCCTTTTCTTTTTTTCCCTCCTCTTAAGATTATCACGTTTTTTTCTTTTTCCTGTGGAATCCTTGGGCCACTTTCTCAGTAATCTTAGCTTGCCTTCGGCTTCACCCTTTTTATCTTGCATAGGTCCTAGTATGTGTAGTTTTGTCACACCTTTTTCCCGTGTTTTGGGAGTTTTCTCAGCTGCAGGAAGCATGGTTATACTGGAACAATGTATTAAAACTAAGCTTTGGATCACTGAAAGGTGACACTCTAGGAAGAGTGTTTAAAGCACTCCAGACTCCATTGACTCAATTATTTTGCCTGATCATATCTGTCTAGTGCCATTTGAGGTGTCAAAGACATCCCAATGTGATTGATACAACAGGAGGCTTACAACATTCTAGATCAAGAGCAAGGGAAGATAATTGAGACCATATCTGTTCAGCAGTGTTTCAGATGTTCCACAAGTACAAGAAGAGTTCACAAAGGTAGCTCAAAAGGTAAATATCAAAATTTTAGTGTCTTAATATAGAGCCTAATCCACCTTAATTTTTAGATAATCTGAATTAGCTGGGATAAATCAGGTTGTTTGTAACAAAATAGATCAGATAGTTTGATATGTGTAGAATATTTTTCCCTACTGAGGTACAAGAGGTACAACTATGAATCCCTAAACCATCTTAAGTCTGTGATTTGCAACTATGCTGTCTTATTACAATGGAAGAAAAAAAAAAAAAAAAAGGAGAAAAAAAAAAAGCAAGTATATTTTGTAATCTTCAAACCTTGTGAAATCCAGAATTCAGCAAATGAAACATATAAACACGGGAAAAGAAATAGTTATATTTCAATTACTGCAAGTCTGTTTATTTGTGAGCAACAAACATTTCTCTTGTTTGAAGAAGGAAGGTGGGAGAAATCGGATGATTGCTTCTGTCCCTGTTTTGTTTAGTTTTGCTACTTTTGAAACCAGATAGGACAACAAATTTCCTCTACCAAAAACTTTGAAAGATTTTTTATTTTATTTATTTATTTATTTATTTTGTAATTGCAATGTTATATACAGTTCTGCCACTTTAATGTCATTGTGTCTTCTACTATAGTCAAACAGAAGTGTATTGAACTGGAGGAAGTGGAACTGTATCTTTTGGATTTATTTCTCTTTATACAAAGACAAACTCATTTTCACAACAGCTGTGTCAGATAGATCAATCAATGTAATAATATTTTGTGACTCACAGCCACAAAATTGTAACAGGACATCTTGTATATGACCCATAACCACATACCGTTAAGCATTTCTTACCCACTCAGTCTACCCGCCTGAGATTTGCCTCACCTAAATTGACTTATCTGAAGTTAGATGTTCAGTCTAACACTGATGCCTAAAATGCCAATTAAAAAGAAAAAAACAAACAAACAAACAAACAAAAAAACCTACAGCACACCCTTGCAGTCAACAATTCATCCCAACATGAATAATAATTTTTTATTAAAATGGGAGGCAATTTGAATGTCTTATTTAGATTAGATTCCAAATTTTTTTTTCAATTGGCTTGTTTATGAGTTTTCTCCTACTCCACTTTCTTTAACATTAGGTTCTGAAATCATTTCTAACCACCCTGTTATCCTATTACTTCTACTCTATATGTTGTCCTGTATTGTTTTCCATAATTAAGGAAATATTAATAATAATAATTGAGGAAAGAAACTGAACCTACTGTCTCATAAATTTTATCATTAATTAAGTTATCCCAAACAGCTGCTACAGTTAGGTACTGACAATTTATAATATACAGCCATACTTGCGGTCATTTCTGTTATTTCATTTTGGGACAAATAAAATAATAATAAAAATTTAAAAAAAAAAAAGTAGCAAGTTAGGCCTAATTCATAAAACAAGACATCTAAAATCCGATTCTCTAACTTTTTTTTCACTGATGAAGACATATGGTACTAGTAATAACAGATATTCATAGAATCACAGCATCATTCAGGTTGGGAGAGACCTCTAAGATCATCTAGTCCAACCTTTAACCTAGTACTGACAAGTCCACTGCTAAACTGTGTCACAAAGTTCTATGTCTACACATTTCTTGAAGACCCCAGGGACGGTGACTCAACCACTTCCCTGGGCAGCCCATTCTAATACTACACAACCCTTTCAGTAAAGAAATTCTCCTAATTTCTTTAAGAAACCTAAACCTTCCCTGGTGCAACTTGAGGTCATTTCCCTCTGTTTTATCACTTGGTGCTTGGGAGAAGAGCCCGATCTCCACCTTGCTACAACCTTCTTTAAAGTAATTGTAAAGTACAATAATGTCTCCCCTGAGCCTTCTTTTCTCCCTCAGCCACTCCTCATAATATTTGTTCTCTAGATCAAGTTTTGTCCAGATATTAATATCTTCAGGTACAAGCCAGTGAAAAATGCAGCTTATGGTGTGTGGAAAGATAGAGTCAAAGGCTGTTACATTACTTACAAAATAAATAAATAAATAAATAAATTTCTACTGTGATACAGAAAAGGGTTATAATGGATATCGGGAGAAAAGGGAAAAGTACTATACTCTTTCCAATAATTAAAAATAAGTTCACATCAGACTTTTACAGATTCAGAAAAAAAGGAGATTAACAATGACAGAAAATTCAGGTGTTGATGGTGGGACTATTACAGAATCCTTAAAAAATAAGTAAGTAAAGTTTACAGACTTCATGCCATAATTGTCATTAACACCCATGCTCAGCAACTAGCTAATTCACTGGCCTAAATAAGTTTGACCTAAAACTTTCCTAATTACCTGAAATTCTACTTTTGCATATTTCCAGAATTTATGGTATCTTGAGGATGCACAGCCCTCAACTAACTCATAATGGAATTTGTAAGTTACCTAAGACAAAGGTAGGGATGAAGATCTTAAAATTATACTTTGAGCATGTCTGCCACTTACTGATGATGATATAGAATGATACGCTGGAGAGCCACCCCGCAGAGAGGGATCTGGGGGTTGTGGTTGATAGCAGGCTGAATATGAGCCAGCAGTGTTCCTTGGCAGCCAGAATGGCCAACCATTTAGGACCCTGTGGGAATGGTGTCAAGCTGCAATAGGGGAGGTTCAGGCTGGACATCAGGAAGAGGTTCTTCACTGAGAGAGTTGTCACACACTGGAACAGACTCCCCAGTGAAGTAGTCATGGCACCAAGCCTCTTGGAGTTTAAGTGTTTGGGCTGTGCACGTAATCATATAGTCTGAATTTTTGGGTGGACCTGTGTGGTGCCAGGAGTTAGACTCAATGTTGTCATTGTCATTGTGTCATTGTAAATGCAATACAAGCCTTTTTTTTTTTTCTTTTTCTTTATCACTTTGGAATATTTCATCTGGTAATGGCCCAAAACACATTAACAATACAGTCAGAAGGAAGAAACAGATCATTAGGATGGAATTCACATTATTGGAAAAATCAGTATCTGGATGTTAAATGGGGCAATGCTGAAATACCAATTGCTTATGGGTGACTGGTTAACTCTGAATCAGATTATCCCTCACCTTTCATCTTGGTCAGTGTGAATGAATATAAAGTGATAGAAAAATATGCTTTGTTAACTTCTTTTGGACACCCTGTTTCAATGTAACAACTCTTGAAGATGAAATTTAGAAGGGAATTTACTGGGCCTTGTGAATACTCCTGAGTATTATAGGTATGTGGATTTTTTGAAACCACAGTTCAAAAAATCACCTTTTTGAAACCACTCCAATGATGTCCAAATCCAGTTGAAGACAGTATATAAAGAAAAAGAAATGAAAGTGTCTCAACTTCTTAAAGTTATGCTGATCTTATAATGATTAATAATAAATAACAATAATAATAACAATAATTATGTTTATTTCCTACACTTCACAGTGCATGTTATTACCTTAAATTATAAAATACATCTATATATTCTCCCATAAGCAAATACTGGTTAAAATGTTTCTTTTCATCCATTGATTTATGTTAGTCTTGCAATCAAACACAAAACCATTCAGTTAATTCACCAATCTAGATCAAAAATGGTGCAGGTGTTATGTGGTGTGCTGGAAGTCAAATGAGCTCCCACAGTTTTTATACAGACAAAACAAAAGAAACATTAAGCTTAGGAAAAGGAGATTGACAGATCAGGTTTTATGGGACTCTCCTGGCTAGTAACAATATCAAAACTTACTGTACGGAAAATAGAGGTAAGCCAGGGTGACAACATTTTCATTCAGTTTGTCAACTAGCCAAAATATACAGACCCACTGCTTAGTTCCTCTTATTATAAAAAGAATTGCCAGCTGTTGAATTTGGATACACTTTACAACCCAGTTCTGAAGCATCACTGCGAGCATATTTGTGCTGATCTCAGAGGGAAGACAATGGTTTGTTTGCTTGTTTGTTTTTCTGATAATGCCTGGATGACTAATTCCCACAGTATGTGTTTCACCACTTTCCCTAAAACCCTAAATGTGGCAATTAATTTTATGAGAACTGCACGATTTCCTATTCTGCCATTGAATAATTCCAAGTCATTTCAAATTCCAATTAATGTTGTTGTCCCTGCCCTCTGTTTACCTCTCTCTGCTCTGCGTCGCATCAGGTACCCAAACATACCCATACATATCATGGTCCTAAACAGTTAAATACAAATGTCTTTTCTGGATCTCAGCAATGATTTATGGACTAAACTTCAAGTTTTCATTTACGAAAAGGTCTTTGCATTTAACACAGAGATTGGAATTGTAGTAGAAGAAACAATGAAATATTCCAAATTTTCAAAAATAATTAATGCTTAATGCTTAATGAAAGCAGAAAAGAACGTGGTTAACAATCAATTCTCAATGTTTACATATATAGTTATAAATTAAATTATGCCAGGGAACAATCATTGTGATAATCATGGGAAAACATTTAACTGTGCTATTGTATTGCCAGAGTCATCTCTGTCACAGTTTTGATCAGACCAATTAACTCTCTGGAAGAACAAGTTAGGACAAGTTGGAGATTGGCACATGGCATCTGTGGTCAGCTGTGGGACAAGAGAGCTTCGGTGAACAGACAGACCTGGTGTGCTGGTTTGTTTTAAGTTCACAGAATGGTCCCTAGGCCATTTTATTCATTATTTTAGACATAGATAAATGTTCTATCACACCCTCTGCCATCCTTTCTCTATTCATTGTTCTGATACCAGAATGGCCACTAAAATATTAGAACAGGGATACTGTTGTTTTACTCTAACCAACTGAAAGGCTGCTCATGAAAGATTTTATATGTGTATGTTTACACTCCTAGTTCATTGTCGAAGAGATGATCAAAACACAGGAAAGGCATTTTGCAGGTAACTTCAACAAACTGCTACTTGATTTAATCCATATTTGAAGACAAAATAAATATTGTCATTACAGTACAAGCACAGTTTGATCTAGAAACTAAGATACTGTGTTTCAAAATGATCTGACTGGAAGCTGCCTTTGATCACTTAAATGAAAAATTATACATGTATAGACTATTTCAGGTCCTACGTGCAATCAAAATATAAAGCTACTTCAGTGCTATCACTATTAACAAATCATGAACTGCTATAGAAATAATTTATATATATATATATTTGAAATTCTGAATTAAATCTCAACTTTTTCTAAATCACTACCATTTTATTTCAGTTCTTACAACTATAGCAGATAAATATTTTTGATATCATTGCAACCAAAACAAAAATATCTTTATTATTATTTTATTATTGATATGAAAATACATATCTAGAATACCATTGTTTATTCACAAAATAAATGCACCACAGCTATCTCGACAAGTATCTTCAGTTTTAACATAAATCTTAATTCTGCCCTAACGGTTTTTCTTATCTGTTGAAGTGTTAGCTTTAGCTTAGCAGTGTTATTTGTTATGACAGTTCTGGAATTATAGACACATACTAGAAGCTGACCTAAGCCCTTTAAAGTCATTCTGTATCTGGTAGTACATTATGATTAAATACTAATGACTTTCCCTAATAACGCTAAGGTGAAGTCTTGGTTTGTTGTCCATGAACCATACAAGCAATTTCAATTGATTTCATCTGATGTCACTTAAATTTAATGCTCCTTTGAGTTCTTTTTATTTTTATTTTTTTCTTTTTCTTTTCATTTCTCTTCCCAAACTTTGGGGGCAATAGATTTAATAATACACAATCACACAGAATCACAGAATTTCTAGGTTGGAAGAGACCTCAAGATCATCGAGTCCAACCTCTGACCTAACGCTAGCAGTCCCTACTAAACCATATCCCTAAGCTCTACATCTAAACGTCTTTTGAAGACTTCCAGGGATGGTGACTCCACCACTTCCCTGGGCAGCCTGTTCCAATGCTTCACAACCCTTTCAGTAAAGAAGTTCTTCCTAACACGTTCTTCTTTTTTTTTTCCAATAGTTACATTCTCCTTCTCCAGTTTAAATAATTAATTAGAAGGAAATTAATTGATTTCAGGCTTATTATTGCTTGTCATTTGTGCCAATGCTCGGCATTCAGGCATATGAATGCTTGTCATTTAAAGTCTTTCGAAGATTTAATTAAATATCTCTACATTCACTGGAGGCCCTTTCAGGAATATTTTCTGATAGGCCTACACTTCTCCCAGTTCTAGATATCTCCTGTCATTTACCCAACACTATGTTATCTGCAGACTTTTTCTATATGGAAATCCTTCTTACTATTGACTACCAAGTAGAAAACTGACTAGACCCTGAAAGTCACATGGATTTTGGATCCAATAATTAAATATTGGATCCAAATAATCCAAATATTAAGCAGATTGCAAAACAATGCATTAGTTACAGTTAGCAAAGTTTACATAACAAGATAGTTAACCTTTTAGAAATTACAAAAGCCAATGTACCCAGAACTATAAGACTGGAACAAGTTTAAGAGCATAAGGAAAGATGAATGTGCATTACTGCCAACACATACAGAGTTGCACAAAATTTAATCAAGAAATTTGTAAAATTGTAGTGGTAGGAGAATAGAATATGTTTCCAGACCAGAAAGATTTTTTGGCAGTTAATAACTGAGTATTCAGAGAAGCGAAAATGAGTATACATCCAATGTTTAAAACAGTTATATAGTTATAGTTATTATAATTGTTGTATATAGTATTGTATAGTTATATAATACTACTGACAGAATCCCAGTCTGAGAAAAAAAAAAAAAGAGTTTATAACCAATAAAACCCAAAAACATATAGAAGGAACATAAAAGACAAGATACTTTCACATCTCTCTAAAACAAAACAGTTGATTGTGACGGCCTGGAAGAAGTGGTGGTGTTTTTCTTTTTTGTTGTTTTGTTGTTGGTGGTTGTTGTTGTTGTTGTTGTTGTGTTAGTTTGCTTGTTTGTTTGTTTTCCTCTTTTCCACATAGTGAAGACAAGTGATCCAACTGTATTGATGACAGGAAGATTTTTAGCTGTCCTTGAAGTCTCAGACAATGACAACTAATACATTTATTGGTTCATTGATTTGATTTGGGATAGCAGGTCAGGTTTCCTTATTCCATCTACTTGGAGAGGTGTTAACTGATTTCTCTTCTCACTAGGCTATGGTAACTTATAGCTCCCAACTTGCATTTGAAGCTCTTCCCTGTAAATATAGATAGGACTTCTGATGATTCTTTCTGAATACATTTGAGGTTTGATCAGTATATTAGGTCAAGTTGTATAAACATAGACACCTACATTTATTTTATATAGCCTGGAGTTTCCAAAATACTGGGTCAGCAAATATGATACAGACCTTGTAGGAAACCCAGAACTTTCTGGAACAATATCACAGGTTAGGCAAATTATCCTAGAGCATACTTTGGTGATTTAGAGGTATTCTGGGAATCTTTATATTAATCGAAGTGCTTCTAATCTGGCCTGTGTGGTGGTTTAACTGTGCTGGGCAGCTAAACCCCACAACCACTCTCTCACTCCCCCTCTTTTTAGATGAGGAGGGGGAGAAGTAAAGCAAAGAACAACTCACAGGTTGAGATAAGGATAATTTAATTAAAGGGAAATAATTATAATAATTAAATAAAGATTATTATGAACTAAACAATTTACCTAAAAGAAAATAAAAATGGAAAGCGGAAAAGGGAGGGGGAAAGGGAAAATAAAAAGAAGGGAGGAAAACAAACAAATAAAATAAATGAAGGCCATGTGGAAGTGCAGAGGAAAGAAATTACTCTCTACTTCCCACAAATGAGTGATTATTGACCATGTCCTTGAAGCAAGGCCTCAATGCACGTAGCTGGTGTTCAGGAGGAGGACCGACGTTTTCACAACGTGATCCCACCCCTCCCCTCTTCTTCCTGTTTCCACCTTTTATTGCTGAGTGTGACATCACATGGTATGGAATATCCCTTTGGTTGGTTTAGGTCAGCTGCCCTGGTGATGTTTCTCTTCTCACTTTTTGCCCACCCCCTAGGAGGGTTAGAGAGAGGCCCGATGCTGTGCCAGCACTGCTCAGCAGTAGACACAACACATGTGATAACGCTGCTGTTCCAGCTACAAGTGCAGAGTACAGTGCTGTATGGGCTGCTGCAGGGAAAGTTAACATTCCAGCCAGACCCAGTACAGCCTGATATAATAGAAGTTATAAGAAGCTTCAGACAAATATTAGAGAGTTTCCAAAGTTCTTTGTTTCTGTCAAATAGGCTTTATCAGAGAAATGTTATATTAGCTGAAGATCAGGAGAAAAAAAAAATAATAAACCTACATCTCACTCAGCTCTTTGCAGGATAACAGTGTGAATGCCTACATTTAGGGATCTGAAGATAGACATCCCCACATGAGGTAAGAGTTATTTTCGATCAGTTAATAATTATGTCTAGAGCCTTTTAAGATACCTTAAGATACAGATGCCCTAACGTATCTGACATATCAACATATGGCTGGAATACATGACATGGGATGTACAGGAGTGAGACAGGCTATGCCTTTTCAGAGAAGCAGTAGACAGCAAGAATTTCAAATGGCTCGTGTAGAAAACTGAGGTGACTTCAGTGTCTGACTTTCCAATGTACAAAGAAGAGCTGATTAATTTACTACAGTGATAGTAGTAAAACCTGATAGGCTTTCAGCTTCCTATCCAGTGTGAAACAAGTCTCTCATACGTGTAGGTCCTGTACTACAGTTACTGTCAATCACACATGATTATCACAGACACATTAGACTATCTCTTATGACACTAGACACCTATTGCTAGGATGCATCAAACTTTAAGTGTCCATTGAGTATAACAGAAACTGTAGAAGTCATGATTAAGGACATCCTACATATAGGGTGCAAAGAAATTGTTCACAACAAAGAAGAGTTATTCCTGTTGTACATTTTTCAATGTTTAAGGATTTTAATGAATTAACAGTTGTGTTTTGTAGTGTTGATCAGAAAATAATGTACTAGAAGGTAATAGGAATATATGGAAGACAATTTACAAATATGATCCTAAGAAGTTCGCGATTACTCCTGTCTGTTGTGGTCTCATCTCAAGTATTGTGTGCACTTGTTGGCACCACTATATAAAAAGAGAGAAGATAACAAGGAGGTAAACAAAGAGAACCTCTGTTTACCTCTGTGTTCTTCTACGGAGAAGATAACAAGGAGGTAAACAAAGAGAACCTCTGTTTACCTCTGTGTTCTTCTACAGAGAAGATAACAAGGAGGTAAATTATATAAGCATGTTAAGAATTGTCTTTTTTTTTTCCTATGACAAGCTAGCAAATATTGTAAATAGCTACTGTAGAATCTGTAAATTTCCCATATCTTCATTTTACAGAGGCTTTTTATGTAAGTTACTATTAATAAGCCTTGCCAAACAGCTAGGATGTATTGCATCAGGTTTCTACTTTGCAGCCAATGCCACATAATGATCCTGACAGTGCAATAGGAAAACAAGATTAGATGCTAATACGTTCTTAACAAATTGGAAAGGCAGCATAGTAAATGAAGATGTTGTCTTTTAAGGCCATGTGCAAAGTCCTACTATTAGGTAGAAATAATCATCTGTACTAATACAGTCTAGGAAACAACAGGTTAGAAGGGTTAGAAGTCAGTTATAGCAAAAGATCCGGGATATTAATAGCTCAGAAATGCTGCCCAGACTCAAATAAGAAAAATATTTTAATGGATTATACTTATCTAAGCCTTTAGTAAGGCCTCAGTAGCAGCTAAAGAAAGTGAGCCCCACCCACCAGGCCCACCCATCCCAGCCTAGCCTCAGCCTTTCCCAGGCCACAAGGAGGTGTATGATACCCAGCACAGGAGCTGCCCTGATTGTTGCCAGGCCATTCCCTAAAGAGCCCCATGAGTAGTCCCCCAGAACCCACCCAGGAAAATCCAAGCCCATGCAACATCCTTACAATCAGTCCTACTGCAGTGTCGTTATCCTACTGTGGTGTTATTGTTGAGTATGACGAGCAGTAAAACAAAAGTTCTTGGTTTCAGCATGAAAGCAACCTGTAGTGGATTTACATGGAAAGGTTTTGGTAGTGGGGGGTCCTATGGGTAGTTTATGCAAGAAGAATCCAGAAGATGCTCCATGTTAGATAAAGGCCCTGCTGCTGGCCAGAGCCGAGACAATAAGCGATGCTGTTTGAACCTCTGTGAGAGCAGGTTTAAGAAAGGAAATAATAATAATAATAAAAAAAAAAAAAAAACACTGATGTTTCTCAGCAGCTGGGAGACAGAGAGGAGTGAGAAACAGCCTTGCAAATGCCAAGGTCAGTGAAGAAGGAGGGAGAGAGGTGCGCTGGAGCAGGTCCCCTCAGGCCTGTGGTGAAGGAGGCTGTCCCCCTGCAGCCCAAGGAGTACCATGGTGGAGCAGGGTTGCATACTCCAGCCCGTAGAGGAGACCACGGTGGAGCAGGTGGACCTGCACTAAAGGAGTCTGTGGACTGTGGAGAACCCTCACCAGAGCAGGTTCCAGGCCGGAGCTGCAGCCCATGGAGAGGAGCCCACAGCAGGAACTGCTGCCTGTGGGGGACCCAGGTTGGAGCAGTTTGCTCCTGATGGACCTTGTGGTACAGACCCATATCTGGAGCAGTTCTCGAAGAGCTGCTGCCTGGGGGAAACCCACGCAGGATCAGTCTGAGAAGGACTGCATCCCATGGGAGGGACCCCGTGTTGAAGCAGGGGAAGAGAGTGACTGAGAAGGACCAACAGAGATGAAGTGCTACAGACTAACTACAACCCCTATTTCCCCCTTCCCCTGTGGGGGGGGGAGAAGGTGGAAGAGAGTGGATGATCGTTTTTGGTTTCTTTCCTTTGTTTCTCACTTTTCTAGCTTGTTAGTAATAGGCAATAAATCTTACTATCTCCATACTCTTAGTCTGTTTTGCCCGTCATGATAATTGTTGAGCAAACTCCCCATCCTTATCTCAACCCTTGAGATCTTTGCATCATATTTTCTCCCCTTCCCCTTGGAGAATGGGGACTGAGAGGGTGGCCGTGGTGGAGCTTTTCTGCCCATTCAAGTAAAACCACCACACAACCAGGCAATATAATTTAATTGGATGATATTATTCAATTATATACTAAACTCTTTCTTTTTTTTTTTTTTTTTTTTTTTTGCATTTACTGAATGTATTTTAATTTTTTTCTTTCATCAAAAGTTATAACAGGTTTCCTGATGTCAACTGGTGTTGAAAGAAATTGAAATGTAATAGTAAGATTCATTGTAGAAAGCTGCAACTAAATATGTACAGCAAAACTACAGGAAAAACTTGGGAATTAGAGATAGAAAAACAGTGCTTAGTGAGGTGATGACCACTGAGCTTACACAAGGCTTGTTCTTTTATTTATGACATCATAAAATAGAGATATCTGTAATGATTTTTTCTAGGTCAAATATATAATATGGAAGGTGCTGAAAATCATAACTCATTTCTCCAAATTCCCAGTCACCTGCTGGGATTTAACTATACTGTAGCTGTGATGGAATTGTACTGACACTGAATCCTGGTAAATGAGTAATTCTTAAGTGCCTCACCCCCCTGGGTATCTACTGAGGAGAGATATGCCATGAATGTTTTCTACTGCAAGTTCCACTCCAGATAAATCAAGAGCCTTACCAGATAGTGAGCTATTTTGGGGGAAGAGGGAAGGAACTATCATCTGTACATATTTAGACATTTTCAGTGGAGACTTTCTTAAATTGCTTTTTTTTCATTATGCTGATGATCATAGCTGGATAGTTAAGGCTAAGTACTTAATTTCATAGTTAAATTTAAATAGGATAAACCACGACCTTAATGAAGACTAATTCACTCAGGCTTTTTAAGACTCTTGGCCAAATTATAATTGCTCTAAAATGTATAGCTGTCCTCTATGTGTGATGCAACTTTTATTCAACATCTTCATATTCCTCAATAGACTGCTAGCCCAACAATGAAAAGCCTACAGTCATACAACCACTATTACAGGTCCAGATCCTCTGTTGAAGGTGAGAAGTCATTTATTAAGTTATTATCTGCTGTCAATTTAAATTTAAGAGCTTTCTAGAAATTACAAGCACCTGCCATAAAAGAAATGAATTACGTAATGCCTGGTAGAAAAATAAACATAATCAAAGAAGTGAATCTTGCCTATGTGTAAGATGGATATTTAAAACAACAAAGGCAGTCTTTATACAAGATCTGCATAATTAATATAGATAGAAATTGAGGTTGAAGAAGGGATTGAATTAGAGACCAAGGTTTTATTGCCTAAAGTCTTCTTTTAGTATCTGAATGACATAATTAAATTAATGATAAAAAAATAAAAATTGAGGTATATGTAGGTGAAATGGAGAAGTGAAATGACTCCTACCTTGAACTACTATGTTACTTAAATAACAATGAAAATCTGCAAGGAACTTTGAAAGGTAGGAAAACAAGTAAACAAACAAAACAAACAAACAAAAAGAACCTGTTTAGTCACATCGTGTCATCATCTTCCATGTCTGCAGTCAAATTCACTGTAGCTGGGCTTCCAGTTTTATGTCTTATCTAGTAAAATGTACCCAATCTAATTGGGGATCATTCTGAGATTCATTTTGAGTTTCCAGCATGTGTTCTTGCACTTTGTAGACTATATCATACTGATCTGCACATTGATTTGTGATGTTTAAAATATTCCTTAACACATTCATAGATATCTATTGTATCTCAGTTGATTCACAATATATTTTGGCTTTGACAACTTTTTCTTGTGGATATAAAAGTACAATAATCTCTTCCAGGTTTTAAGTTTTAAATTTTTATTAATATTATTATTTAATTAATATTACTATTTGCTATTCATTTTTGCTCTTACTAAATTTTAAGATGATAATCACAAAGCTAACTTTAATTAAACAATTAAATGTTACTAAGACTGTATTACTTTCTCTGTTCCACATTCTACCTATTATATACCTCATGATAGAAACCATTTTGTGCAATAACATCCAGCCGTTAGGTCTGTAGTGCTATTCTAATGCTAACTAGAACTTAACAGCTTTGTGCATTCCCTTGATGTTACATTTTCCTAAATATATTATTACCTAGTATTTATCTAAATTAATTCATTTGATCTGAGGCTACCTCTTATGACAGAATATAATCAATCAATCACGCTTCATTTGTAATAATTCAACATGACAAGTTATACTTCTGCATTCCAGATTCATTTCTTGCATATGTGGTATTGTTACATCTTTACAGCTCCTTAGTATTAACTTCAGTTTTACTATTCTTGGCTCACAATGACAGTAAAACAAATTTAGGTGTCTTCATCCGAAGAAGGAATAATAAAAACCACATCTCACGTACTAAACAAAACTTGCCTGTAAACATGGTCTTGATGGGAGCAGGCAAACTGCAAAATAATCAGCCTGCTTTGTCAACAAGGAATGTGCTTACACTGTGTAAGATAGAACTGAATAATATTTCTTTGGATTTTGTTTTACTGTGTGTTTTAAGTGACCCTAGTTTTTAATGATCTTAGGCTTAGATTCACTTGAACTTTGTCTGAGATGAGTCCCATCCTACGGGACTAATTCAAAATGATTTGAGAACCAGTAATTTAGAAATTCCCATGATGAATGAACTCTAAGAAACTAACTTTAAAAATAATGATGAATAAAATGAGATGTTAGACAAGCTCTGAAAATTCTTCTGGTTCCTCTGTACTTTGAAACAATGTGGTTTTAGGACTGTCTGACAGACCCTGTTCCCATACGTAACTGCAAATCTTGTAAACCTAATTGATTTTAGGAGATTTAGTATCAGTATGCTGTTTCAATGTGCAGGCAAATCTCTTCAAGCTCTTTTGTAAGATCTCACAGAGAAACATATCACTGGATTTCTTAAATCTTAAATATTACATTTGCTCCATCCTTATTTACTTATTTATTTGCTACATGTATAGAATAAAATTTGAGTTTGTGGAGCAGCTGATGACATATTTTTATTGTTTTTCTCTCCAATTTTTGTTTGTTTGTTTGTTTGTTTGTTTTCTAAGTTGAATTACCTTTCAGGTTTCATTGATAGGCCATTACACATATAAAATTATTATTCAATCACACTGTAAACTAGTATCATCATCATATGCCCAAAAAGAATATGGTGAGAATTTTACACTGAAATGTGTAAATAAGACAAAACCTCCAAATATGTTCCAAGATTTACCATAAAATGTCGATAATGATATGAATTGGATGAATTGACACCAGGGTTCAGTCCTCTGAACTTCATTCAGAACAAATTGTGTCTAACCAAAACACTTGATTTCCTGGATTGTAAAAACATAGATAATGCACTGAAACACAAAATGAATTAGTTAATGGATTTAAAAAAAAAAAAAAAAACCTGCTGTAAATGTACAAATTAGGATTTTTTTTATCTCATTAAGACTTTTTATATTTACACAGATGGCTGTTTCATCTATGCTTCATGTGATAATTGGGTGTGAAACTTCAAACGGAACTAAACCTTACTCCTGATTAACAAAAAGCATCTGTGTTTGTGACATAAATGCAACAGTCTAGTAGTCTAGTGCTAAAACAATAACTGTAGGGAAATATCTCATCCTTCTTGGAATTCATTAATGGCTATTTAATTAGACATGAGAATTGCTGCTTGATAAAATTACAATGTTAAATGAAAGCTTACATGTTTCAAGATATTAAATATTGTAAAGAACTTATGCAAAATCCTGGGGTTCTGCAAATAACTTCAGGTGGTATCAGACATTCCACCTACAAAAATGAACATAAGCTTCCACAGCACCTACTCTTCTACATACCTGTTATTTGCATATGTCATAGAATTGAATAATAATTAGCTAATGGGATTGTATAAGGCATACTACAAACACTTTAACTGCAGTAATATTACTTGATATTTGTTAACTTTCAGGAAGTAACTAAAGCTAATGTAGTAAAAGATGTTATTTTAGCTTCATTTGAATAGCTTTTTTTCACTTTTATTTTTTATTTATTTTTCCTCAGATATTCTACATGGTAATAACATATAATTATATATAATATATAATATATATAATATACAATATGAATAAGCCATCACATGTATATATGTATATGTATATGTATATGTATATGTATATGTATATGTATATGTATATGTATATGTATATGTATATGTATATAATACATATAAGCCATCACAACGTGCAGTAGCCATTCATCTGGTTATATGTCCCAACCTTAGACTGTATAAAAAGTTAAAGACAAATTAATTCTATAAAATATGTATTTTTAAATACAAGCTAAATCAAGAATTTAAAAAAGTTTCCAAGAGATGTCTTGAAGGTTTTACATTAGAATCAACTTAATTCTGAAAATATTTATTTTGGATCAATTAAAAGTTAAAGATTAGGTTTTAAGTTATTTGGAGCTATTTGCAGTATGCAGAAATCTTTACTTCTTAGATCTTGTTGATAGCAAAACACTCAAGAATCTATTAATATTCTAATTCTTTTTGATATTTTTAATACATTTTGTAGAGCATTTTCATTTATTATCCTCACATACTTTTGAAAGCTAAGTATGCTCACAGGACCTAAACTCAATAGTCCTCTGATCTGAAGACAAACTGGATTCACAAATGGAAATTCTGAGGCAGTGCTAGATAGATAAGTAAAGACAAATAATACTGAAAAGTTTTAAGAAATAAACAAATAATGCTTTATTGCTTAATGTTAATAATAGTCACATGCATTATTAATTTTAAAACTTGCTGTAATAAAAACAGTTGGATATGTTCTATGTTGTTCCTTGCTTGCTTTAATATTTATTGTACAATCTGTTCTTGGCATACATCAGAAGTCAAAAGATCTTGTTGCAAGTTTTAGGTAAAATTTGCTGTGTTAGCTCTTTGACAGGCAAAAATATTTCACATTTCTTTTCAGGCAATGAAAGAAGACGTTCTGAAACAAGGAGATCTGCGCTCCTGTTTGAACTGGATGCAAAAACTACAAAATTAAGAGGGGCAGTAAGCAAGTATGAAGAAGAAATTGGGAAATACAATTAACTGGCTGCCAATTATCATTATTGTCCCATAGCTCATTTTTTTACTTCTTTTTCAGTGTATTTCAGGTAGTAAAATCTGGGGAGGAACCATCACTGGAATTTTCACCAGAGATGCAGAAACAGATAAAGAGATCCAAAATTTCCTTTATTTTCATTGTACTTGCAAAGGAAGATGTACAAGTCTACAGAGCTTTAAGGTCAATGACTGGATCACATTTCAAGCTTTTTACGACTCTTTCTTTTAAAAGTAAACCTGTAATTCCTTCAAAAGTCATGGACTGAAAGAAGCAAGTTTTCTTTCCAGCCAAAGTAATCCCAAGCATAACAGGGTATATTAGTGGGCAATAGCTGTCCGCAATGGGAAAGATCTTAGATGTGAAATAGGTATTTATACACAGCTTTCTATTACATTCAAACCTGTCTAAATTCACAGATTAAAATGCATGAAGTGCCAGCTACCATAAATTCAGAAGCCTATGTAATTTGTCATGGGTTTCAGTGTTCCTGTTGCAACTCTCCAAGACTGCAGTAAAAGTAGTGGCAAAATGCTTCAGTTAGGAAGTTTCCTTTGCTGTATGAACAGCAATAGGGGTTAAAGAATTGGTGGTGGTGGTGGTTTGGTTTTGTTTTGCTTTATTTTTTGTTTGTTTGTGAGGGTTTGTTTGCGAGAGTTTGTTTGCTTTTCTGTATAATGAGCAAGCTGTTAGTCTTCTATCAAGGGATAGACAATCTTAAGAATGAAATTAGCAGCCTACCTTATGTTCCTAAGGTGTTAATTTTATACCACCTACTTTTCTTCTCACATTGTATGCAGAAAATTTGTCTGATTTAAGATTCTTAGCCCAAACATATAAAGTCTACCTGTCCTGACAAAAATGATCAGTGAATGAGACTAATGTAGAAAATACCGTTTAGTTGATTGCAAGACTCTCCCTAAATTGAGTTGCATCATGGAACTAGAAATAAAGCAGTTTTTCCTCTGATTGTTATTTGATCAGACAAAGGACTATATAAAATTAGGTGTTACAGCACCATCTGGTGACTCCCGTTTAATAACTGATGAATAAGAGCAACATCCATTTTAGTTATATTTTTCCTTAATTAAAACTATTTTCTTGGTAGTATTAAGTAATATTATTAGAACTTAATGATTCCATCTAATATTGAAACACAGCCACTATTACAATTAGCTGACTGCTCTTGCACATCTTTTAATCCTAATGTGTTAGCTTTTTGGGACAGAGACTGACTATTGGCCTATAAAAATGGACAGAAAATGCTAACACCTAGATTCAAAAAAATAGGTCAAATGTGCTTAGTGTTTGTTTTAGAGAGACAGGTTGGTACTATGAATAAAGTTCAGTACTTGTCATTCTGATATCAAAAAAAACTGCACTTAGTAGCAAATCGTTTCCTAATTGTTATTGATATATTTTTATCAGTTACATCACTATCACTAATAATCTAAAGGAATAATGGCAGTATATGAATTTCATTCATCTGTACAATCACCAAAATTATCTGAATCACAGGAGAAAATGGTTGGAAAGAAATGTTTGTTCAGGCCACACCTTGCTACTGCAAGAAAGTTCCTAGTTTGGTTTCTATTTCTCTGGAAAATAATGGATTCAATTAAACATGACCACAAGAAAGTGAGATAACATAAATACATGCATGTTCTCTCTTCTGAACTGAAAAAAAAAAATATATATATATATATATATAACAAAACTCTAACAGAAAAATAATCACATATGGAAACAATGGAAACAATCTTTGTTTGTTTGTTTGTTTGTTTGTCTTTTTTCCTACTGTGAGCATATCATGGGAACATAGAATGGTTTGGGTTGGAAGAAACCTTAAAGATTATCTAATTCCAACCCCTATTCCATGTGTAGTGACTCCACCCACTAGATCAGGTTGCTTAGGGTCCCATCTAACTTGGTCTTCAACACCTCCAGGGACGGGACATTCACAAACTCTCTGGGCAACCTGTTCCAGTGCCCCACCACCCTGTGAGTGAAGAATTTCCTCTAATCCAAATCTCCCCACTTTTAATTTAAAACCATTCCCCCTTGTCCTGTCATTGTCTGCCTGAGCAAAAAGATGCTCTCCATCTTTTTCATATGCTCCCAATAAATATTGAAATAAGTATTAGTATAATAAGTATTGAAAAGTATTGAATAATAATAATAATAATAATAAGTATTAAATAATAAGTATTGAAAAGCTGCAATAAAGTCTCCTCAGAGCCTTATCTTTGTTAGGCTTAACAGCTCCAGCTCTCTCAACCCTTCTGCATAGGAGAGGTTCTCCAGCCCCTTGATCATCTTTGTGACCCTTCTCTTGACCTGTTCTAACAACTCCACATCCCTCTTGTGCTGGGGGCTCCAGACCTGGACGTTGTGCTCCAAGTGGGGCCTCACAAAGTAGAGGGGGACAATCACATCCCTTCACCTGCTAGCCACACCTCTGTTGATGCAGCCTAGGATGCAGTCAGCCTTCTGGGTTGCAAGCATGCACTACCAGCTCATGTCAAGCCTTTTGTCTACCAGAACCCACAAGTCCTTCTCTGCAGGGCTGCTCACAATGCATTCTCCACCCAGTCTGTACTCATGTCCAGGTTTGCCCCAACCCACGTACAGCACCTCAGGTACAGCACCTTGCACATGGTCTTATTGAACCTCATCAGTTTTATGTGGGCCCACTTCTCAATATTTTCGAGGTCCCTTTGGATGGCATCCCTTCCTTCTATTGTAACAACTGCACCACTCTGCTTAGTGTCCTCTGCAAACTTGCTGAGAGTGTACTTGATCCCACTCTCTCTGTCTTTGATAAAGATATTAAACAGTACAGGTCCCAGGACAGACCTCTGAGGGACACCACTCATCACTGGCCTGCACTTGGACGTAGAGCCACTGACCACCAGTCTCTGGGTTCCAACCTCAAGAAAACTCCTTATCCACAGAATGATCCACCCATCAAATCCATCTCTCTCCACTTTGAAGGCCAGGATGTCATGTGGGACTGTATCAAAGGCCTTAGGGAAAAGTCCAGGTACATGACATTTGGCAGTCTTCACTTGTCAGCTGATGCAGTCACTCCATGTTGGCTGCTATGAATCACCTCTTTGTTTTGTATGTGCCTTGTCATTGCTTCCAGGAGTATCTTTTCTATGATTTTCCCAGGCACAAAGGTAAGACTTACTGGTCTGTAATTCCCTGGGCCCTCCTTTTGACCTTTTCTTAAAATTGGAGTGATGTTTCCCTTTTTCCAGTCACCAGGGACTTTGTCTTACTGACAGGACTTTTCAAATATGATGGAGAGAGGTTTAGCAAATACATCAGACAATTACTTCAGGACCCTAGGATGCATGTAATGAGGCCTTGTAGACTTGTACTTGTTTTGATTCATCAGGTGGTCTCAAACCTACTCTTCAATAACAGTAGGTGGGACTTTACCACTCCAGCCTCCATCTGTGGGTTCATGAAAATGAAAGACTTGAGAAG
Source organism: Netta rufina (assembly GCF_964035555.1). Lineage (NCBI taxonomy): Eukaryota > Metazoa > Chordata > Aves > Anseriformes > Anatidae > Netta > Netta rufina. Next base: position 40,015,625 of record NC_140123.1, on the reverse strand, counting down.
CCTGACTGCCAGTGAAGACTGAGGCAAAGAAGTTGTTGAGTACCCCAGCCTTCTCCATGTCTGTCATTACCAGTTCTCCCTTATTTATCAAAGGGGTATACTCTCCTTGGCCTTTCTTTTCCGACCAATGTACCTATAGAATCCCTTCCTGTTATTCTTTGCATCTCTTACCAAGCTCAGTTCCATCCATGCCTTGGCTTTCCTGATCCCATCCCTGCACACTGGACTACATCCCTATACTCTTCCCAGACCATGTGTCCCTTTTTCCACTGCCTGGGCATTTCCCTCTTGTGCCTCATTTTGTCCAGCAGGTCCTTGCTCAGACATCACAGTTGTCTAATTGGTTTGTCTAATACCTGGACCAGGAAGTTATCCTCAATGTACTCTAGGAAGCTTCTAGATGGCTTACAGCCTGCTGTATAGTTTTCCCAGGAGACATCTGAGCTCTCATCAGGATGAGAGCATGTGAGAACAACACTTATTGTAGTTGAAGCATGAAGGCCTCATCCACAGGATCCCCATGATCATGCAGCCTGTAGTAGACCCCAACCACAACAATAGCATAACATAGACCAACAGATGGTAAATTACCTTATAAAAGCTAAAATATATGTTAAGAAAAACAAACCAAACAACAACAACAACAACAACAACAAAATTTACCTTTTATCTGTTACAAGTTTTCAATGGTTTGTCTTATTAGCCCCAGCAGTGAAAGAAATACTTTTGGATAAGTTTCACATAGGCTTTGCAGTGCTTGAAGGGGGGAGAGAAGAAGGGATTGTTCCTGGAACAGCAACCACTCTCCAAATAAATTATACATTTCAAACTTGAAAAGAACTAATTCTAGAGGAATGTCAAATATGTTAATACTGATACATTTTGTTCCTGTAAGCAAATCAAGGATATTTATTTTCTCATGACAATTATGTACTACAGAGTGTTAGGGACACTAAAATGACTAAGGACCTGTGGAGCATCTGAATTTCAGGGAGTTGGTACTCTGCAGCCCAGACAAAAGAAGGCTCAGGGGCACCTTATCCATGTGGATAGTAGCTGACAGGGGACAGTTAAGAAAATGGAGTCATCCTCTTCTCAGTTTTATCCAGAGACAGGAAAAGGAAAAATAGACACAAACTGAAATTAAGGAAGTTCCGTTTAAATACAAGAGAAAACTTTTATTTTGAAGGTGATCAAAGACTGGAATAGGTTTCCCAGGAAGATGGTGGAGTCTATGTCCCTGGAGATATTCAAATCCTAACTGGACATGACCCTAAGCAACCTGCTATAGGTGGCCCTGCCCTGAGAAAAGGAGATGGATTACACAATCTCCAGAAGTCCCTGCCAACCTCACCCATCCTGTGATTCTGTCACTGTTCATACCAAGAGGACAAGGTGAAAGTTTGTGAAGAATTTGGAACTTCATGTAATGTCTGGAAGCTCAGAGTAAAACCAACATTGTTTGGGATAAGTTCAAGTGCATGCCAATATTTGTTTATCTAGAACTTCTTTAGCCCCTCCCTGCTGTCTCAGATATCACACTTCCCCTAAATTGATTATCCTTTTGAAGTTTTACTCATATAGCTAGAAGATGCCTACTCCTTTCCTTTTTTTATTTTCCTTTTTTTTTAAAAAAAAAAAAAAAGTTTATATATATATACCTTTTACCTTTTTGCATGTTTCATTAAAAGAAATTCCTATTCCTCCTTTATCCAAACTCTTGTGCTCTTCAGTCCTGCTGATTTCAAATCATCAGATGAATGAACATCTGGGATAAACTTTCAAGACAAGTAGTTGTGCCAAGAAAACACAATTACTCCTGTATGGAAATTTATCAGTTTATGATAGAACTTCAAGATTGTCTGTTGGAAAGGACAAGACAGACAAAAAATAAATCTCAGTCTTACTTTTCATGCATTTTTTTTTTTCTGTTAAAGATTGGAAATTTGTGAATGTGAAATACATGTATTCTTTAAATAGAAAAGGGAATATTACTTCATTCTTTTGTTCATCCACATAAATAATCAAAGAAAAGTTTAGTCTGGAATGGATCTTGACTGGTCTGCTGCTTCAGCCTCCTGTTCAGAACAGGGTCAACACTGAATTCAGACCAGGGTTTTCAGGGCTTTTCTACAGTCAAGACCTGAAAACCTCCAAGGAGTTAGATTGCCTCTGGGCAACATGCTGGTATCTTTATTTATCTTTGCACTGATGGGAGGGTTTTTTTTGTTTGTTTGTTTGTTTGTTTTTCTGTTTTTGTTTGTTTGTGTTTGTTGTTGTTGTTTTGTTTTGTTTTCCTTATATCTGTTCAGAATCTCACATGTCAGAATTTATGAGCATTATTCCTTGTGCTGTGCACCTCAGTAAAGACTTTAGTTTAATCTTTTCAGTAACATTTTCTCAAGCACTGTAATGCTGCTATTAGGTCTCCTCAAAGCATCTCTTGCCTAGGCTGAACAAGCTTGACTCCTTCAGTTTTCTTCACAGTCCATGCAGTTCTAACATTCTGGATATGTTTTACATATACTTAACAATCTTCATGGCAAGAAGTAGGAATCTGAAGATTATCCTTTGTTAACAATATTTTTCTGAATGTCCTAACGCTGTGCTGAGTTTTGGAGGGAAATAAATCATATTTTGTAATAGCTTTATGGTGGTACCATCTATTTCTGTTTGTTCACTGTCTATTATACCTACTAGTACTTCACACTTTCTTCAGGAGTTGTGATGAAAAAGCCTGACTGCTTGCCACTGCACATTTGGGTAGCTGAAGATTTGGGGGGATGGAAGATTTGAGAAGATAGACATTTCTCTCAAAGTAGTGCACAGAGCATGTGAGAAAGTGTGAAGGGGATTAGAGGAATACAAAAATCAGTGATACGGCATAAAAAAAGACTATCGCAGAGCTTAAACTGGACACCTATTGAGAGAACACCAGGCAGCAAATGCACTGCCAAGCCTCAAGTATGTAGGTAGTCTACAGAGGTAGTCTAGCAATTCTGAATGGCTTCATGAAGCAATGGCTTCCTGGATTGCAGCAATCTCTACAGACTGTTTTTAAACTTCTAATATAAGTAACAGTAATTTAGAGTACATAAACCTCAAGAATACTTGAGGAGACAATCAACATTTTCTTTTTAACTTGTTTCACTTCTATCTAACAGGGCTGAATTTTCTCTGTCTCCAAAATTAATTATCTGTTTTATGATTTTTTGAGTATGCATTTATTTTTTTTCTTTTTTGCTTGGTTTTTTGTTTTGTTTTGAAACCCATATTTAGAGATTGATTCTGGAGTAGTTGATGTACGCAATAGAAGAAAAAGGATGAGTGAATTTCTTTTGAGCTCCTCACTACAGAAAGGACATGGAGGTGCTCGAGAGAGTCCAGAGAAGGGCGACCAAGCTGGTGAGGGGTCTGGAGAACAAGTCTTACGAGGAGCAGCTGAGGGAGCTGGGCTTGTTCAACCTGGAGAACAAGAGGCTCAGGGGCCAACCTTATTGCTCTCTATAGGTACATTAAAGGAGGCTGTTGAGAGGTGGGGTTTGGTCTATGCTCCCACATTGCCAGTGACAGAACGAGGGGGAATGGGCTATAGTTGTGCCAGGGGAGGTTTATGTTGGATATTAGGAAAAACTTCTTTACTGAAAGGGTTGTTAGGCATTGGAGTGGGCTGCCCAGGGAAGTGGTTGAGTCAACATCCCTGGAAGTATTTAAAAGACGTTTAGATGTAGAGCTAAGTGATATGGTTTAGTGGAGGACTGGTTAGTGTTAGGTCAGAGGTTAGACTAGGTGATCTTGAGGTCTCTTCCAACCTAAATGATTTTGTGGTTCTTTCAAGATTCTCATTGACACAGATATATGCTAGCAAACACTAAACTAAAGTCTTGCTATTGGGCCCTCATGTTGCATGGTATAGCTTATGTCCACATGGCTAAAACTCTTTATTCACTCTAAACAGTGCAGTATCCATATCCTGAAGTACTCCCCAACCATGCTATCCCTTTGATCATGAGTAGGAATTGTTAAAACAAAGTTTATTTGCACTGACCAAAGCCATTCTAAAAAGCATGTTAAATATCAAACAAAATAGATAATTGAATATGATTGACTATGCCTATCCCTGCTGTGTTGTGTCTTTTACTGCAGACGTTTCCCTCAGGACCAATTATGACTTTGGATTGCACTTTGAGACCATTTAGTAATTCCTCTAGAGTCACAGGAAGAAATATTTTCTATTTATATAGGTTCACAGCTAAACCTGAAATTTACTTTGATTCCATTTTTTTTTTATTCCAATTCACTGACAGAGAAAGTGAGTTATGTGGAGATAATAACATAAAATCATCAGTTAAAGACACTGTCTGCACAATAAGAAGACTGACTTAAGCTTCCTTTTAGAGTTCTAGATACCATTTTGATATAGTTTTGTATCAGATGTTTTTCATACACAATAATAAATATTTCAAATAAGCTCATATATATGCACATATACATATTATTTTCTACACTTGGTTTTGGCTGTTACTGCTTGCAAATTATCCTAAAAGTATTCAACAATTAATTATATGAATGTGTTTAATAAACTTTATGATTTTATTTCCATATCCTTAGAAAAATATACTTGATATTCACATGTAAGTTGTCATTTATAAGAGCCATAAGCACATCTTTTGAGAGGATGCACATATTATCTTGTTGTCAAGGTAAAATAAAATAAACTTTCCACAAGAGGAATATCCAGTGTGACTTCTCAAGGAAATATTGTTTATCAGCAGTATGAAACACCTTGCAGAAGAAAAAAAGAAAATATTAATTTTCCATATTCCCTTCATTTACATATTTTAAAGGGATAAAATATTGTTTCCTAATGGAACCAAGACTTAGACATTGACAAGCTTTGCGCTGTTATATGTTTTTAATACCCATTGCTAATTTCTCCTTTTTTTTTTCCTTTTTTTTTTTTTCTGATTTTCTTGTTCAGATACCATTCAGTAGAACATCTTTTCATTAGCTTGGTGACTAACATATATATTTCCCCTTTACCAACAGGGCATGGAATCTTGTCTACCTTAGTAGTAACTGGGTTCAAAAAAAACAAGTGTTTGCCTTTTTCATAAGCCTCAGGAAACAGAAGTGAATTGTTATGAATTATTATCACTTTGGATGGATTCAATACCAATTTATCAGTGCAAATATATATATTTAAAAGTACATTCTGTAAGCATATACCACATTGTTATGCCACAATTGTTACCGTTCCAAAAATTATAACTCAAAATACTTGTAGCTTATTTACTTTTTCCATATTTTTTTTTCACTTTTACTATTAAAGTGATTTCCAGACTCAGCTTCTGAATTTGTAACATATTCAATGCTTTAAACCAAACATAAATCATACTATTCTCAAACCATCTCAACATTTAATCCAATGAAGCCACTTAAAAGATCGTACACCTCTTCTAAAATAATGAATTAATGTTAGGGGGTTATTAATATTTATACACATTACCTGCAATAAAATATGCAATGTTAGCAAAAATCAAAACATGTACTTGGACGCCATTTTGCAGAAGGTTTCAGTAGATACTTTTTCTCTGAAAGTTAACAGTTTACTTTAATTCATATACTTTTATATGTATACATCTTTAAAACACCAACTGATGTTGATGCTTTACAGTTCAGTTTAAAGATTTATGTGCCTTATAGCTAAAATGTTTACAAATTCAATATGCCTTTCAAAACATTCAAAAATCTATCTTTTTTTCTTTTTTCTTTCTTTTTTTTTTCTTTTTCCTAAGATCCTTAATGAGGTCTGAAAGCCTTATAGCTGATTGAAGTTTGTTTACTCATGAAGTAACAGCTACTGGAGTTTAGCTGTTGAAAAGAACATAATTAACAGCTTCTGTTAAGTCCAGCTTCTGTTAAAGTTCCAGATATGTCATCATCACAGCTAATATTAAATATCTTGCTGAACTGTTTGTAAAAATGCCTATCAGGTGTTGGTGTAACTCTCTGGTATAACTCCTTTCAAATATAAATAGAAAACAAAACAAACAAACAAGTTTTTACCTTATTTAGCAAAGACAGGAGTGGGAAATAATTTACACAATTTTTCTGTGAAACCTTGGTCACAGGGAACATAATTTGCATAGGATATAAAGGTTTTATTTGTAAAATGTAGCTGAAATCACCAGTGAACCTCCAAACAGCTGTCTAAATAACAGTCAGGCTTTCATGCCTATGTTCATACAGTTTAGACACATTGGTATAAACTGAAAATTCTTACTCTGAAAAAAAAAAAAAAAGGAAAAAAAAAAAAAAAAAGCACTGTCTTTTATTAAGCATAGTAGATAAGTATCTCTATCACAAGCTATCACAAACTAGCTATTATAATTGATGGGTTTTCCTGACTAGAGTACTGTGGTGGTTGTACTTGGGTGGGCAGCTGAGCTGCTCCATGGCCACTCTCTCACTCCCAATTCTCCAAGGGGAAGGGGGAGAAAATATGATGCAAAGGGCTCAAGGGTTGAGACAACGATGGGGTGATCACTCAAAAATTATCGTGACGGGAAAAACAGACTAAGAGTATGGAGATAGTAAGATTTATTGCCTATTACTAACAAGCTAGAGAAGTGAGAAACAAAGGAAAGAAACCAAAAGCACCTTCCCCTTATCCACCCTCTTCCACCTCCTCCCCATGAAAGGCACAAGGGAAGGGGAAAATGGGGGTTGTAGTCAGTCTATAGCACTCTGTCTCCACTGCTACTTCTCAGTCACTCTCGTCCCCTGCGCTGTGGGGTCCCTCCCACAGGATGCAGTCCTTTCCCCAGGCAGCAGCTCTTCCAGAACTGCTCCAGATATGGGTCCATACCACGGGGTCCATCTGTCAGGAGCAAACTGCTCCAATCTGGGTCCTTTATGGGCAGCAGCTTCTGCCAGGTCACCCGGTCCTTTGTGGTCCCCTCTCCACGGTCTATAGGTCCAGCTCAGAATCTGTTCTGGAGGGCCATACACCACATCCTCCACAGGCCATACACCATGGACTACAGGGGGACAGCCTGCTTCACCATGGTCCTCACCACAGGCCGCAGGGGAACTTCTGCTCCGGTGCCCGGAGCACTTCTCCCCCTCCTACTCCACTGACCTTGGCACCTGCAAGGCTGTTTCTCACTCGTCTCTGTCTCCCAGCTGCTGTTCCCCAGCAATTTTTTTCCGTTTCTTAAATATGCTCTCACAGAGGTGCAAACAACATCACTTATTGGCTTGGCTCTGGCCAGTGGTGGGGTCCTTACATAACATGGGGCAGCTTCTAGATTCTTCTAACAGAAGCCACGCCCATGGCCCTCCCCACCAAAACCTTGCCACATAAACCCACTACAAGTACAAAGGGCATAAATCAGATAATCATCTCCTCATTACCGATCATTTACTTGGTTACAAAGTATGCAATTTCACTAGTGCTTATTTATATAGTTCAACTAGTTGTCTAACCTCTTTTAATATCAATGGAAAATTTTTATCCCTACTCTGAATTTTACTTTAGCTATGAATTTTCATCCCAGCCACATCAGATGACCTGATGACTTGCTCAGTGGAGATAGAAATAACAGTGTACAAAGTTCATTTGATATAGTTTGGATTAACTTTTTTCTGCAGGTATTTATCTTTCTTCCTCAGCCATAGGATCATCAAAAATATATTAGACACCTGGCTAAGATAGCCTATAACTTCCAGATAGATAAAGCAAGGTGAGATGACTACTGTAACTGCACACAACTGCATGTGTGTAACACACACATGTTGATGTGTGTGCTGTCTACAGGGAAAAAAATATTAAAAATTAAATATCTAAAAAAAAGTAATCTTATTATTAAAGTGGGTTTCTCTATGGGTTTCTAATATGGGTTTCTCTATGAGAAATATACCAAGCAGGTGCAACAGTGAGGAAAAAGAATGAATGAAGGCACAGAGATTGTGAACGTATTTCCTGAAAGCACTTTCATGCTGATGTTAGCAGTAGCAACTTATTTTACGTGATCAAAGACACTCAGGGTAAGCTGTGGAATAGAAAATCAAATCAGGACAAGAACTAATAACACTATTTTTATTTTTGTGTTGTTGTTGAACACAGTACATTTTTTGGTTGCCCCTTTATTACTATCATAATTGTGATATCATGATTCTTCATCCTAATTGAATAAACACAACATAATACAGAGGTGAATAATTTGGTCACTTTCTAATTCAAGTAGCTTTTGTTCTTATATACAGTATATACCCATTATAATATAGGATGACTATGAAACATGTTTTTCCAGGTTGTTTTTGATATGTGCATTTTTCGTTTCTGATCAGTAAGATACCATTTGCTGATTATTAAATAAGCCATTAATTCAAACTGCTAGAGATCTTTCAAACTTTTTTTGGGTGCTTATCCTTTTATTTAAAAATCTGCATGATAAGTGAAATTAATAGCATTTCTATCCTTTCATTAATTGCTTCAAAAGATGAACCCTTTATGAATTAGGAACAAAGTTATCTCTGCATTCTGTATAAAGAACACGTGTACTTCAAGTCTACCAAGTCTAGCATGTGACCATGGTAGAAGTCCACTAAATTTAGCATTTTATCTTAGGGAAAGACACAATCAGCACAGAGGTAGCTGACTCAGAGTCAGGACATTAGAATAACACTTGCAGACTTCAAGAGAAAGAGGCAAGGGAATATGGGGAGCATGCTGTCTGAAGCAGAGGGTAACACTGGAGTGAATAAACAAGAAAATAGGAGTAAAGACATGTTGCTAAATAAATGCAAAGGAAAAAAACGAAAGAAGAAGGAAGAGGGACCAGGAAGAGCAGGAGCAGGAGTGAGAAAAATAACATCTTCCTTTAAGAGGAGATGTGTTTAAAAGGCTTAGTCAGAAAACTGGAGAAGTGAGATGGTGTGATCATTAAGAAGAATCATTTTGGTGTCTTGGAGAATGAGAAGCTCAAGGAATAAGGAAGTCAGTAAAAGTGGCAAATGGAGGAAGGCAAGAGAAACAGATAATGTGAAGGTATTAGTATATCAAGAATAAGAATTATTTGAATATATAAAATAAAATCTGAATATGGAATACAGAAAATAATGTTGTGGGGCAGTATAAAATGAATCAAGACTACTAAGAAGTGGCAGTATATATAGAGAGGTGATGGTTGAACCATCATGTTAGAATGCTGAGTCTAGAATGTTATATTAGAACTCTGAGTCTAGAATGAAGATTCATGCACTACTGTTAAAGCATTGAGAAAGAGGCCATTTAGATAGTCATAGCTGAAGAAAATAGGGGAATATAATCTGTCTTGATAAAATATAATTTCCTCCAAATCTTGAGGGTAATGCAAATAGCAGCAAAAACCTGTGAATTCTACTGCTGGTGTCTTCCTTTATGAGTGATGTTTTTTGACAGCATACCTTTTTGTTCTTAGCTATTCAGTCAGCTCAAGTGCCAAAGGTAGGAGGTTTTGGTTGTGATAACAAATTACACAGCTGAGCATAATGTGCTCAATAAATAAATAAATAAATAAATAAATATTTTTTTTTTCAAATTTATTTATTTGAAACAAAACCAAAATTTCTTAAAACTGGGAGAGAATTGAAAGTACTCTAGCAAGATAGTATTCTCAGAATGGGAAGGAAAAAAAGAAGAAAAAGAAAAAGCATTATTCCCTAATCTTCAGACATTCAATTTCCTTCCTGCAGGAACATTTTGAGATATACTACCACACTGACACAATCAAATAAAATACCTGTAAAAGAGCATGTGGAGCAATCTCTACTATAACAGCATTCTCTGGAATATGCTTCAGGCCTTCATGGAACAGCACAGGACTCACTAGGTTGTTCACATAATACTCTGCAGAGGAATTCCTAGCCAGATCACTTTGCCACTAAGATTCAGGGATAGATGTACTGATCCACCATGCTGAACAAGGTTTAGGGTGTGGAATGACCTGCAGACACACAAGGAAGAGGGACAGGAGGAAGAGTTACAGGTCATAGATGACAGCCCTTGACCCCGTTTTTTGTGGGTCATCTTCCTCATCTTGACTGCTGAGGTCACCATTCTGCTTAATGTGGCTTCAAACCTTACACTCTTCTCTTCTGTCTTCACGGTCTTTAAGAGACTTTTCTTCTGTCTTCACACTCTTTAAGAGACTTCCCCTCTTAAAGGATGGAACCCTCTTAGCTCAATATCACTGATGCTCAAATCCAGGTGCCCCATCGCACCATAATTCAGTAACATTACCTTTCTCAAAGCACTTATTGAACATACTGAACTAATTTGGATTAACCCTTTATAAAGAAGGCTGTTGCAAATTTTGTGTTCAAATATTATTAAGTCAAAAGAAAATTTAATTCTTGAATCATTCAGATTCTAGAGGGATAAACAGATAAGCATTATAGGAAAACCCATGAAGATGGTAACTAAATATGTTAAGTCTATCTTTAAAATGAAGTTGCAAAACTGTGCTACAAATATATGACTAAGATATTAAATAATGAAAAGAAAATATATTGAATTGCTGCCCATTTTAAAAGTAATATCCATTCCCTGAATACAGTATACAAAAAGTCTACAAAAAAAAAAAATAGGATGATCACTATGGGTGTATAATCATGCTCAGAAGGGATACAACTATGATTAAATAGGCAATTTTGACTTCTGAGAGCTTAAGTTTTCCATCTCAATATTACTCTTTTGGTATAGTTTGTGATTAATAGTTCTAATTTGGCTTTTCAACTTTTTTTTTTCGACTTTTACACTTTCTAGGAAATTCCATAAGAGGTTTAAATAAATATATTTTTGTTTGTTTGTTTTCCCTATTGTTTTTAAATTTGTTATTCCTTCCTTACTGGCCAACGCCCTGGTATTCTTGTTGTCACAAGATATTGCTTTTCCCATTTCCTGATTTCCAAAGACTTGAAGATTCAGTAGTTTCTTCTGTTTGCAAATAAATGAAAACTATAAAGTAGCAATAGTATTTAAGAGTAATACTTTGTCTTAAAGTCACATTACTTCACACAAACAAAAATTTTTACAATTATTTTTCACACAGTTAAAGTACTATTATTTGTATTAACATGATTCAGTGTTTATTTTAATGGCAATCACCATCACTAACTCAGGAAAATATATTATGTTAATTAAGAAACATACTAAAAAGTTCTAGGTCAGGCCTAAAATGATTCTCAGAATGTTAATACCTTTCAAATATGTATTTGAAATGATTTTATCACAAAGAATCAATGAAAATAAAACAATTAAAAAAAAAAAAACAGCTCATTTTATATTTAAATTCACACAGTTTTGGAAGGCTTTATGAAGACAATATGAAAAAATCCAAAAACATTTGGTATTGATGTGACCAGATTTTTTGCACCTTTTAAGCTTGAGATAATGGAAAATTTAACTCTAACATTGCCATTTGTTTTTTATAATTTTAAGGGTAGTCCCTTAAATTATTATTGCTTATTTTAGTTGTAGCTGTTGTTTTTGTTTTTGTTTTTGTTTCTTTTTCCTAGTTATTGCTTTTGTATCAGTTGTTTCCTGCTGTATTACATTTGCTTTTTATGTGACTTGCATCTTCCTTAACAAAGCAATAAATTGTATGCCTGAAATGTAACAGCTTATGCAAACACAGCAGTTTGTATTCAAAACTAGAATTGGTGTTAACTAGTCTGTAATAACATTAATTTAGATAAAGAACTTTGGCCAAATCACAAAGAGATATGATATTTTTAACTTGTCTGAATAAAATAATCCCAAATTTACAAATTAAAATGTGGTCTAGTATCTCACTCTCAAGATAGTACCATCATGACATCTAACCACTGAACCCTCATTACTCCTAGTCTGTGATACCATCATGGCTATCTGCTAATAGAATATGAAGCAAAGCCCTCTTGTTCAGAGAGATTAAAATTAACTACGAAGTCAAACTGACACTCCAAACAAGGAATCAGGTGGCACAACCTCACTACAAAGTACATCAGAGAAGTAAATAATTTTATGCTTAACTAGATTGTATCAGAGAATCTTGTTTGGTTGGAGATTTTGTTGTTGTTGCTCTTGTTCAGAGTTGTTCAGTTTATTGCAAGAATTAGAAGAGACAAAAATTGTTGTTGCTGGTATATCAGGACTTGAACATATTCGAGCAGAGGAAAAAATGTGTGCTTTTTTTGTGTGTTTTGTTTGTTTGTTTGTTTGTTTTGTGCTTTTTGGAATAATTTCTATTTAAATTATAATTTTAAATTTTGATCATCTTTTTTTGCCTTGTTCTTAAGCATGTTTGTCATTTTTCTTTAAAATTACGCTAAAGCACTTTTGACCTTTGTTACTGTGGGTACTACGGTCTTCAATAACTGGAATTAATAGCTCAAATTTCCAGAAAGTAATTGCAAGACTAAAAATGTTTTGCAGTCCTGTCCTGGTTTCAGTTAGAACAGAATTAATTTTCTTCCTAGTAGCTGGTGGAATGCTGTGTTTTGGCTTAGGATGAGAAGAGTGCTGATAACACCCCGATGTTTTAATTGTTGCAGAGCAGTGCTTATACCAAGCCAAGGACACCTCAGACTTTTGCTCTGTCCTGCCAACAGGCAGGCTGGGGGTGCAGTAAGAGCTGGGAGGGGACAGACCCAGGACAGGTGACCCAAACTAGCCAAAGGGGTATTCCATACCATCTGACGTCATGCTAAACAATATATAGGGGTGGCTAGCCGGGGGGAGGGGGCCGGACTGCTCGGGGTTAAGCTGGGCATCGGTCAGCGGGTGGTGAGCAATTGCATTGTGCATCACTTGTTTGTACATATTATTAGTAGTAGTACTATTATCATCATTGTATTATTATTATTATTATTATTATTATTATTTTCCTGTCTTATTAAACTGTCTTTATCTCAACTCACGGGCTTCACTTTCCATTTCTCTCCCCCGTCCCAGAGAGGGAGGGGGGAGGGTGAGCGAACGGCTGCGTGGTGTTTAGCTGCCAGCCGGGTTAAACCACGACAAGTCCCCAGTAGTGAAATTAACCTTATTATAAGCTACTATGTATCAGATACAGAAAACTATTATGGAGATATTCAGTTCAGATCCTTCATCTTTTTCAGAAAGCCAACACCAGATCCCCAGAAACGTTTAGCTTTGTTGTTAGAACTTGAGCACACAGTTTCCATTTAATGAAGAAGGGAACTAAAGATAAATTCTGCCTTAAGATGAATGCTTTTTTAATTCCTATCTGCTTTTTCTGGTTTAGATATCGTCCAGTGTATGTAAGCATATGCAGATTCACACAGGGTAGAGTGAGTTTTTTCACATATTTAGATGCCTAAAGGTGAGCCAACAAAACACTGCAGAAAGATTGCACAAGGAAGGTCCAGGGAGTTATACAGTAACAAGACCTATACTGATCACCTCACAAAAGCTACTGTCTCTGACCAGTGCTGATAAGGTATATCCCTTTCTGGATTGTATATAAACCCTGAGTGGATTGCATCTTGCTCTGTTTAGTTCTGCCTTTCCTCAGGTCCTTGGCTCAGATTCCTGCCAGGAATTGCACTTTTGATCCTTCCTTACAATTTCGAGTCTGGTTCTAGACTCAGTAAGGATATCTACACTACTGTGGTAAAAAAAAATGAGGAGAGGAGCGTAAACATTGAACACTTTCCCACTTTGAGCACTCTGCTTGTTTACTGATCTGCTAACAAAAGAGGGAGTGGGGCATCCCTTAAGGAATATGACTGTGAGACAGTTTGTGCCAGTTGGCTTTGAGGCATTGAAAGCCCCCTTTATTAGAAGCAATGCAGTTGTCAGCGTAGCTACACGCTTACGTTGCCAAGTTTTGTTTGCATCGGCTCTAACATTACCTACTACACTTGTCCTGCTGATTCTGGTCTCTGACAGGGTATGACCACCTCCTCTTTGAGCTCTTTCAGAAGTAAAGTACTGTGGAGAGAATAGTCACAGATGTGTCACACAATTCACAATATTTGTGTGAATAGTCACACAAACAACAACAACAAACACAGAGGGACTACTGAGCTCCCTGTGCTCCTTTTCATACAATCACATTTTTTCATACAATCATATCGTACTTGCCGAGGTGATTGGCTCCAGGGCAGACGTGTTCTGCAGCAGAGCGGGGAATTGGGACAGGCAGGGCTTTTTTTATTGGCATCGAGGCCACTCGAAGCAGCCAAGGGAGCCACCAGAACCCAGCAGCCCTCACAAGGGAGGCTGACGAGGCGTAGGCAGAGCCAGCAGCACCCCTCTGGGCTGACGTTCAAAAGCAGCCCCTAGGGAGTGCTGTGAACCGGATGGGCAAACAGGGCGTGGCATGTCAGAAGGGCACCCAGACTGACTGCCCACTCAAAAATGCAGCAGTTCAGGTCCCCGGATGCAGGGAGCACCTAAGCCTGTTGCTGCCCTCTGAGGAGCACCATGTGTATGAGATGCAAGCAGGTGGATGACCTGGTCCGCCTGGTGGCAGAGCACAAGGAGGAGGTGGAGAGGTTGAGGGCCATCAGGGAGTGTGAACAGGAGATAGACTGGTGGAGCAACTCCCTGACAGGCCTGAAGGAGAGGTACCGGGGTGAGACACCCCAAATGGTGTCTCAGTGACCTGTTGCAGTCAGGCAGAGGGAGGGGACCTGGGAGTTGAGGAAGAATGGAGACAGGTCCCTGCTCGACCTCGCAAGCAACGCCCCCCGCTGCTGGCCCTACCAGCCCCACCTTCCCAGGTGCCCTTACACAACAGGTTTGAGGCCCTGGAGCTTGAGAGACCAGTAGCTGAGGAAGAGGTAGTAAGTCTACCCAGGAGGATGCCTAGGGCGAGAAAGTCAACTCCATGCCTCAGAACTGCCTCCACCAGGACAGAAAGAAGGGTGATTGTTGTGGGTGACTCCCTTCTCAGGGGAACAGAGGGCCCTATTTGTCGGCCTGACCCTACCCATAGGGAAGTCTGCTGCCTCCCTGGGGCCAGGGTCAGGGATATTGTCAAAAAGCTTCCCAACCTGGTTTGCCCAGGGTGGTGGTATGGCTCTCTATATCAGAGAGTGTTTTGATGTTGTGGAACTTGAGGCTGGGAATTATAAGGTTGACTCCTTATGGGTTTGGATCCGCGGGAAGGCCAACAAGGCAAACATCCTGGTGGGGGTCTGTTATAGACCACCAAGCCAGGATGAGGAGACTGATGAAGAATTCTACAGGCACCTGGCAGAAGTTGCAAAATCATCAGAGCTTGTTCTCATGGGGGACATCAACTTCCCAGACATATCCTGGAAACACAACACAGCCCAGAGAAAACAGTCTAGGAGGCCTCTGGAGAGCATGGAAGATAACTTCCTGACACAGCTGGTTAGTGAGCCTACCAGGGGAGGTGCGCCGCTAGACCTTCTGTTCACAAACAGAGAAGGACTGGTGGGAGATGTGGTGGTCAAAAGCTGTCTTGGGCAGAGTGACCACGAAACGGTAGAGTTCTCTATTCTTGGCGAAATAAGGAGGGGGATCAGTAAAACCACAGAGCTGGACTTCCATAGGGCTGGCTTTGAGCTGTTCAAGACACTGGTTGACAGAGTCCCTTGGGAGGTGGTTCTGAAGGGCAGAGGAGTCCAGGAAGGCTGGGCACTCTTCAAGAAGGAAATCTTAATGGCTCAGGAGCGGTCTGTCCCCACATGCCCAAAGACGAGCCGGTGTGGAAGACCAGTCTGGCTGAACAGAGAGTTGTGGTTTGAGTTTAGGAGAAAAAAGAGGGTTTACAGTCTTTGGAAAAGAGGGCGGGCCACTCAGGAGGACTATAAGGATGTTGCAAGGCTGTGCAGGGACAAAATTAGAAAGGCCAAAGCTCATCTGGAGCTCAATCTGGCTACTGCCGTTAATGATAACAAAAAACGTTTTTATGAATACATCAACACAAAAAGGAGGACTAAGGAGAATCTCCATCCTTTACTGGATGAGGGGGGAAACTTTGTTACAAGAGATGAGGAAAAGGCGGAGGTACTTAATGCCTTCTTTGCCTCAGTCTTTAGCGGCAAGAGCAGTTGTTCTCTGGATATTCAGCACCCTGAGCTGGTGAAAGAGGATGAGTAGCAGAATGTGGCCTTCACAATCCACCAGGAAATGGTTGGCAACCTGCTACAGTACTTAGATGTATGCAAGTCATTGGGACTGGATGGGATCCACCCGAGGGTGCTGAGAGAACTGGCGGAGGAGCTGGCCAAGCTGCTTTCCATCATTTATCGGCAGCCCTGGCTATCAGGGGAGGTCCCAGTCGACTGGCGGCTAGCAAACGTGACGCCCATCTACAAGAAGGGCCTGAGAGTAGACCCGGGAAACTATTAGTTTGACCTCAGTGCCAGGGAAGCTCATGGAGCAGATTATCTTGAGTGTCATCATGCGGCACTTGCAGGACAACCAGGCAATCAGGCCCAGTCAGCATGGGTTTATAAAAGACAGGTCCTTCTTGACTAACCTGATCTCCTTCTAAGATAAAGTGACATGCTGGGTGGATGAGGGAAAGGTTGTGGATGTGGTCTATGTTGACTTCAGTAAGGCCTTTGACACTGTTCCCCACAACATTCTCCTCAAGAAACTGGCTGCTCATGGCTTGGACTGGCATATGCTTCATTGGGTTAAAAACTGGCTAGATAGCTGGGACCAAAGAATTGTGAAGAATGGTGTTGAATCCAGCTGGAGGCCATTCACTACTGGCATCCTCCAAGGCTCAGAACTAGGGCCAGTCATCTTTAATATCTTTATCAGTGATCTGGATGAGGAGATCGAGTGCACCCTCAGTAAGTTCACAGGTGACACCAAGTTAGGTGCGTGTGTTGATCTGCTCGAGGGTAGGAAGGCTCTGCAGGAGGATGTGGAAAGGCTGAACTGATGGGCTGAGGCCAACTCTATGAAGTTTAACAAGGCCGAGTGCTGGGTCCTGCACCTGAGGCACAACAACCCCAAGCAGAGCTACAGGCTGGGAGATGAGTGGTTGGAAAGCTGTGTGGCAAAGAACCTGGGAGTACTGGTTGATAGTCGGCTGAATATGAGCCAGCAGTGTGCTCAGGTGGCCAAGAAGGCCAACGGCATCCTGGCTTGTATAAGAAGCACTGTGGCCAGCAGGGCTAGGGGAGTGATTTTCCCCCCATACTCAGCTCTGGTGAGGCCACACCTCAAGGACTGCGTTCAGTTTTGGGCCCCTCGCTACAAGAAGGGACATGGAGGTGCTCGAGAGAGTCCAGAGAAGGGCAATGAAGCTGGTGAGGGTTCTGGAGAACGAGTCTGGTTTTGTGGAGGACTGGTTAGTGTTAGGTCAGAGGTTTGACTAGGTGATCTTGGAGGTCTCTTCCAACCCAGACGATTCTGTGATTCCTTGCTCAGACATCCTGGTTTCCTCCCTTTCCTCTTTGCTTTTTACACATGGGGATGGAGAGCTTCTGTTCTCTAAGAAAGTTGTCCTTAAAAAGTTGTCAGCTTGGATCAGTTCCCCTCTCCCCAAGGATAGCGTCCCAGGGGATCTCATGTACTAGGTCTTTAAATATCTGGAAGTTTGCTCTTCAGAAGTTCAGGGTCCTGACTTTGATCTGTGAGAGGCTCATAGTCCTTGAGATTACAAACTCAGCCAGGGCATGGTTGCTGCAGCCCAGACTGTCTGCAGTCTGGGCTCTTTAATGAGTTCATCTGCATTGCTGAACACCAGATCCAGTAACACTTCTCACATTGTTTTTTCTAATACCTAGACCAGGAAATTATCGTTGATGCAATCCAGGAGTCTCCTGAGTTGCTTACAGCCTGCTGTATAGCTTTTCCAGCAGACATCCAGGTGGTTAAAATTCCCCATCAGGGTGAGAGCCTGTAGATCTTAATGCTTCTTGCATTTCAAGCAAGAAGGCTCAACAGGTTTCCCTTGATCAAGCAGCCTGCAGTACACCCAAACCACAAAGTGCCCTTTTTTGTTCCAGTCTTTAATTTTTACCAACAAACTCTCAACTTGTTTGTAGCTGTTTGTCAGAGGTAGCTCTTGGCAATCTATCCATTTCTTAACATACAGGACAACAACACCACACCTCCTTCCCTGCCTACCTTTTCTGAAAAGCTTGTAGTCCTTAATTAGAATGTTTCAGTCTTGTAATTCATCCCACCACTTTTCCATGATAGTAATTAGGTCATAGTTTTCTAGCTGCACCATGGTTTCCAAATCCTTCTGCTTGTTTCCTCCATTGTGTGTATTGATTGATGTAAAAGCATTTTTGCTGGGCTGTCAGCCACACCAGCTTTTTAGAGGAGCCCTGCCTAATTCCTTTGAAAAAGTTCACAGGTATTTCCTTGTTGCTTCCTAAACTATCTGTATTCCCTGATTCTTCTCTTTCACTCCGAAGTAGGTCACCTTCCTCCACTGAATCTAGTCTAAAGCTCTGCTAATAAGTCCAGCCTGTTTGCTGCACAGAGCACTCTTGCTCAACTTGGTCAGGAGCACCCCATTCAGTTTTAATATGCCTTTCTCCCAAAGATGCGTCCAATATTGTAGAACACAAAATCCTGAGAGAGGTACCACCCATGCAGCAATCATTCACCTGATCCTTTCATCTCATTTTTGGGTCCCAGACTTCAGCTGGGAGGAAAGAGGAGATTCATGCTCCTGATTTCAAGTAATTGTAAGAGAGTATAGCAGTTTTTATAATGTACATCCAGAACTAGAGCGTAGGGAAAATTCTAGCTAAATTAGAGAAAAGCTGGATGAAAATCTTGTATTTCTGTCTTCAGGCTTATGTCAGATCAACTCTCTTATTTTTCTCAGGAACGTATCTGGCATACATCAATAAATATAATCTGAAATCAGAAGAATATCAGCAATATAATCACCACCTGGTGATGACTTCACTATCTTTAAATAGCAGGATGTCAGCTCTGTTTTGGTTATTAGTGGTCTACATTTTTTTCACTGACAAAACTATATCAGGCTCAATATTACAGGCATTAGTCCAGAGAAGTCATTATTTATTTATTTATTGTCAATAATTAACAAAGTACCTTGGCAAATTTTAGCCTTTTTTCTTTTAGCCTGTCATCTTCAAATTAATGACAGAAAGGATTTCAAAGAAAGCCTTTTCAAAACAGATAGATATTCAGCCTTCTCACTTCAGCTCTTAAGTATATTACTTTAAGTATGGAAAGACACATTTTATTTATTTATTTATTGTTTATGATTAAATTGAAGATGAAGATGTAGAGCTGAAAGAGGAATAGATTTTAAGAGATATAGGGATCAGCTTCATTCCATATAACATATGTATTGATAGTTTAAAAAAAAAAAAAAAAAAAAAAAGCAATGCCACAAATACGAGAATTTTGTATTAAGTAACAAGAAAAATATGCTTGTGTTGCTTACTTGCAGATGAATCACGAGTAATTAAATTAATAGATTCAGAGCAGCATAAAAACCCAGAAAATTTTTTTCATCGTTTCAGACATACTGCATGCAACAAACATTAAAAACATATTTGAGCAACCTGGTCTAGTGGAAGATATCCCTTCCCATGGCAGGGGACTTGGAATTAGAATATCTTTAATTAATAATTAATATTTCTTTCCAACCCAAACCACTTATGATTCTATGAAAAATGATACTTAAACAATGTATTTCTTCCTTCTAGGATAGCAGATCCCAACTCAATCTTTGGTTGTCAAGGTCGTCCTTTTCCTTCATGGGAACAAGAGTCCTGACTTAAATATTACTAGAGAAAGGAGATCAGGAGTCAAAGGAAAGAAGACATCATTCAAACACAATGGTCTTCCATATGGAAACAGCCTTTAAAAGGGAGTTCGGGGAGCTGGGAGAAGCTATTCTGCTCTTTTTCCCTTTAACACAGAAGACAAGCCCTTGACCAGTCAGTCACCCCCCCTCTTCAGAGAATCTGGGATAAAAGAGGAAATCACTCTGCCAGTGAGGCTGTTAACTTAAATATAAATGCTTAATTTTAACCTGTTCTTTACCCACCATTAAAAGTCTTGTACAACATCATCAGTCTTCTAAGCATTCTGGATGAATCAAGTATTTCTGCAAATATGACAGGATGCTGGATGTCTGAGACTCCATTGTTAAAATCCCTGAAATTATAGTTTATCCAGTTGGAATAAATAAACCATGTTTTGAAAGTATTTGAAATCATTTGCATTATATCTTTGTCTTCTCATACCACTTTCATCAGCAATCTTTTCAGTCCTTTACTTTGCATCAATTTAGCATTAAAATAATTATATAGGAAATAATTATATAATTATATAATTATATATTATAATTAATTTTATATTATATATAAATTATAATTTTATAATTATTTAATTATTAAAAAAAAGGAACTTTTTTATATACTATATATATAGTCCACCAAGTTACATTATTATGGAGGTCAAAAGAATGCAGCATTTAGCATTAGAGTGTAATTAATATGTGCTCCTGAACAGCTAGAAGTACTTGACTGCTATATCAAATCATACAGCCACTCTTCCTCCATATTTTCTTGTTTGTTGTTATTATAACAGATAAATCCTCAAAGTCATGAAAACACACACTTCTTGATAAAAAAAAAAAAAATCAAAAAACAATTTCTCTTTTCAAAAATGAACAGATTTATATCCTTATTACTATTATTATTATTGTATTAATATTTACAGTTTTCTTGGAGGTAATATTGATTTTTGTGTTGAAAGTGAGCAATCAAAATACAGATTATAATTTTTAAAGGAATATTGCAAGCTCTCTTGTAAATATCCTGGCTCCAAAGTTTATCATTAGTCTGGAGCATTTGCTTTATAAACATAGAAAAATCCGGTTTAAAAGGAACCGTCAGAGGTCATTTACTTCAGAGATGATGTACTCATGCTCCTCTCTACTCTAAACAAGGCTATCCAGATCAGGTGGCTAATATGTCACAGTCAAGTGCACAGTCAAGTCTGGAAATCCTCCAAGGATGGAGATCCCAAAGCCCATCTGGGTCATTGCTATCTTACATTTATGACTTATACCTAAAGGGAATTTTCCATCTTCCAGCTTGGGTTTGTTGTAGCTAATCCTACTGTTATGAAGCTCCAAGAAGAGCCTGGACATCTCTGAATCCTTTGACCATGGAGTTGTACATAACAACAAAGTGTCCCCTGAGCATTTTCTTCTCAAGGCTGAATAGATCCAATCTCAAGAGAGACACTATCATAACTCTCTGTTCTAGTGCTTACTCCTTTTGAAGCTGCCCATATAAATGAAGAAATGTTCACGACACCAAAAATGAAGAATTTCTGGAACCCAGGAGTCCCAGTGCTAATTGCAATGTAGTAAGTCTCTATTCGGTCTTCAATATTAAATGGGTAAATAAGAATTTTGCCATAATTATTTCAGAGCATACCAGTACTGCTAAGTAAGACAAAAACAAGCTCAAGCACTTGATCAAGACATAATCACACAGAATGCTTAATTGTAAGATGTATCATTGTCCCATTGTCTCTCTTATGGACTTCTTCAACTGGCTTTTCCCAATCATTTGGTGTTCTTGTGGAAAACTGATTCCCGGACATCTTTCTTTTAAAAGAATCAATAAAACCTCAAAAGTTTAGTGATTATAGAGTATATATTCATTTTTTCAAGCTTCTTATGCAAATTTCAAATGTTATTAAATTTATTCTCTATGTTCTTTGAGTCAGTACAGCCTACATAAGATTCTTCTCAAGATCATTTTACCTTTTTTTTTGTATATTATATTATATTATGTAATTACAAGTTGCCCTATCAAAATGATTTGATTATTTATAAACCCTCACAATCTCATCTAATTATGATATACATTAATTAATTAATGAGATTAATGTATGTCTTAACTTTATACATTAAGATTTATGTAAACTTGACAAAGGGGATACTTCCACCTGCCAGCTTAGTTCCTATCACAGCCATTTGTAGTTAACGGCTGATTCCTATCAAGTAGCTGATTTAAGTGAACAGGAATGAGCTTAAGAGATCTGAATTCTCAGGAGCCTGAATTCTAAATTAGACACATAAATAAGGTACCTGAAATTAGATACTGTGAAAACTACACTATAGTTTTGTTAAAAACAAAAATGAAATAAAACAAAAACTTTCTGATAGACAGGCTTTATAGCATAAGGAAACAATTCTGTAATGGTTAACAGTCACTGAAAAGTCTTTGTATAACTTTACATATAGAACAGCTGGCACACCCACACAAAAATATATTAAAGAGCTTTGTCAGTCAGAAAATGTAAATACTCCAGTTAAAAAAAGTTCAGCATACTTACTTTTCTTTCCTTTATAAACATTTCAGCTAATTACTTACAGCTTTAAAAGCCTCATTTAATCCCCAGAGCACCCTAGAGTTAGAAATCTTTATCTAGGTTTACTAGTTGTGGCAAAATGCCATTTGCGCTAAGTGGTCAGTGAGAA
The DNA here is from genome assembly GCF_964035555.1 of Netta rufina. Taxonomy (NCBI): domain Eukaryota; kingdom Metazoa; phylum Chordata; class Aves; order Anseriformes; family Anatidae; genus Netta; species Netta rufina. Next base: position 39,993,141 of record NC_140123.1, on the reverse strand, counting down.
GTTGTCAGCTGCATCCGATGTCATAAAAGAAGAAATGTCCTAGAAACTGCCAATCTGTTTGGTCTTAGTTCTGAATCTCCTATTAAATGAGTAAGTAAATAGCTCTATTTGTTTCAAACAGAAGCATACACATAGATGATCTTTGAAGGTCCCTTTCAACTGAACTGTTCTGTTCTGTTCTATTATTTGTGCCAAAACATTTTCGTTATAAGGTTGCTATGTAATCCGCAAAGCAGTGAAATGAATATGGGAACAAATGACCAGTGTGTGTAGGAACTGATTGTATTTGAATGTGGTTGAGCAGTTACCAGAAATTCACTTGAATGAGGCTCTCAGTGATGTATCTTGTGATACTTCCTGTTACATCATTGACTGCCTTCAGTAAGATACAGAATTTCCATTCATAAAGGGTCTGGGTCTTCAAAAATCTCTGAGAAGACCTGTCTAAATAATTTTTAGGAGACAATGGATTCTTGCCCGGATGCTGTCAATGTGCTCTAGTGATCCTGATTGGCAGGGGCATTGGACTAGATGATCTCCAGAAGTCCCTTCCAAATTCAGCCATTCTGTGATTCTGTAAGGAAGAGACTTACTTCCATAAGACCCATCTGTCTAACTTTGTGGTTAAACAAAGACTTTTCTTCCATTTTCAGATAAGAAACTTATTTTTGGCTGAAAGGAATCTAGTAGGGGAAGGAAGGGAAAAGACTATCAGTTTCTTAGTAAGTTTCATACTATTCTGGAGCTGAACTGACATGTGGGGCCAAACATACAAAACTGAGAATAACTAGTTTCAACCACTAAGAACACCTAAGCTGTGAATTCCTTAGTTATGTGATCAGTAGAGGCTCTCAGCTATCAAGATTAGGGTGTTTTTCCTACACTGTCCTTAAATTGAAGCTCCCTAGGGTTTCTATAAGCATATCAAGTTTGAGAGTTTGAAAATCTAAAGCATTGTATCATACAAAAGCTTTATGATCCTGTTCATGTACTTTTACATAAATTGCATCATTGCGGTTCCAGTAAAGCAAAGCAAGGTACTTCCTGAACTGCATCTTAAGAAAAACACTTTTTTTGAATCCTCTTCTATATGTGAGAAAGTCCTGCTTTGCTGTTTACTAGCCATGAGTTTGTGAGTAAATGTGATTTTTTAGTAAAAATAACTAGAACTTTGAAGTTCATAGCACTAGGCTGCTCTAAGAAGGATTCAATTTATATCAAGATAGTCTGCATAAAATGATTTCTGAACAGATTGAGAGTAGGAGGAATTTAAAAAGAAGGACAAGTGGGATGAAAAGAATACTCTGAATCTCAATGTAGTGCTTCAGAACTTAATCATTGTCAATAATCTATGTTTTTAGTAATGCTGCAGCAAATTTAAAACTGACAAATATCCGATTATATATTTTTGTACTTCAGTATTTAATTTTCAGTCATAAAATTATTCCCAATCATATTGATATAAAATCAAAAGCACTATATTGATTGATTTCACTCAAATCAGTGAAATAGGCAGCATTCCAAGATATAATCAGAAAAGGAAAGGTGTTTGCTCACATTTATGAATATTTAATAGTTATTGTCATGTGGAAAACAACTTTTTATACAGACAGACAGACGTTGGACAAAGGGGAACAGTTTTAAATTAAAAGAGGAGAGATTTAGGTGAGATGTTACGAAACAATTCTTCACTATGCGGGTGGTGAGGCTCTAGAACATGTTGCCCAGAGAAGTTGTGGATAACCCATTCCTGAAAGTGTTCAAGGTGAGGTTGGATGGGGCACTGGGCAACCTGATCTAGTGGGTGGCATCCTTGCCAGTGGCAGCAGGATTTGAATTAGATGGCCTTTAAGGTTACAACCTAAGCCATTCTATGATGATTCTATTTTATTCATAACTCTGTAAAGCTTGTAACATCATTCAAGCACAAATAGTGAACATTGGACATTGGTCTATTTGAGCAGAGCATAAGAAAGTTATCTGGTATTGCAAATCTTGTAAAATGTGATGACCTGTAAATGAATATCAAAATTATCTGCAGATGTAGCATGCAGTAATCAGTTTTCTGCACACTCTAATGTTTATATAAGCAATTGTTACAATTAAGACAGTTTGCAAGACACAATATCTGAGCTGACTTCCAGTGAAAGAAGGCAATATTGTGGTTAATGCATTGATCTTGGACCCAAGGGATTAGCTATTTTGTTTGTTTTTCCACAAATATCCTGTTTCATCTTTACCAAAGTTTTTAGATTGAAATTCATAAAGGAATATAATAATTCTGTGGTAGAAACTAAATTAATTAATTAATTAAATCCTTAGACACTCTAAAATTTTAGGCACATGTATTCCCCAAATATCTATGTTCTGCTTCTATATATGTCCAGAATTTATTTCATCTTTGCAGGTCTTAGCAGCTCAGAAGTCATTTCATCCTGATCTATATGACTGAGATTCATGGACTGGAACTGGGTTAAGCAAACTGTTTTGAAAATCAGTAGACAGTACAACAACTGAAATCTGGTGAATTCAGCCTTTAATTCTTTCATATTTCATTTCCTGTGCTGTAAAGACAATGTTATATTTTCCAGTGTTTGGATGTAGACAACACTGATTGTAAATTCGTGTTTTAGAAACTGTTCATTACATGTGTTTGCATGGGATTCTACTTCTTACTCTGCTGTCTCTCAGATTCTGTTATTGGATTGGTTACTTCTGTATAAATTTTTAATTATCAGCAAGTATCAGTCTGAGACAGAAGCTAGTCTCAAAGTTTCATTTCTCCATGGTCACACACTGTAAACATGGAAATTTTGTCAGATGTGGTCTTTCTGATACTAATGACAACCCATATTTTGAAAGTACTACCAAAACTTCTGCATGAAATAGGACTCTGAACATTTGTGGCACTAGGCATAGGCAGTTGAGAATATATTCATAAAAGGGAAAAAAAAAAAAAAAAAAAAAAGAAAGAAAAAGAAAACTTGGAGTTTTGCTTGATTGCTATTGTTTATTTTTATTATTACTCAATATGAAAATATAAAGACTTGGTTTTCAAAGGGTTAGTCAACATCTGTTTATTGCTATTTGTTGGATTTACATTTGATCTAACATATCCAAGATCCTTTTAAAAAATTACCTAGTAAAATATACTGTACATGGAACTTTGTGGCTAATAAACTATTTTCTCAAGTTCTCAAAATCTGTAACACTTTAAGAGAATCAAAAACATAATACCAGAAAATCAAATATATACAATATCTGATTAAAAAGTATTGAAAACTGAGGAATTATTTTCCTGATGTTTGATTTCTTTGAGAAAATAATTTTAAATAAACAATAAAAACTTTCAATGGCAAGGTTGATAAGGTCTTTCTACTTCCTTTGTGTTTTTCCATTAATGCTTACCATTAATGGAAAGTTTCCATTAATAATTACCAAGCATAACTATACCTAAATATTCAAGAGTGGCATGCATCTTTACATAGCATCATGGAATTTGTAATAACCACCATATAGTGAAGATTTCTGTTAGCTCATAGGACTTTAGAACAGGGTCCAAACAAATGCAGCCATGCTGCATAACTATATCCTCCCTATCATCACTTTTGCATTTGCATACACAGATTGCATCTGCATATCTTGATGACTTACACGTTTAAACTAAATTTGATTCCACAGGAGTGTTTACATCAAGGGAACATGAACATTTAAAATTCCAAGATATCTCTAAATTATTGATTTCAGATGAACTGTGAGGGCTTTGTGGATTACTCAACTTTATGTAAAATGGCCAACTAATGACAATGTTTAATTCTGAACTTTGTGTTCCATTAGATTTATAGAGCTCTCTCAGTTCTGAGCCAGAAGCACAGATACGAATTTGTAAAAAATTTATACAGCATAACATTTTATCATTGTGTTAATTTCTTCAGGATAATATAGACATCTTTATACAGACTGCAGTACTTCAAAATCTTAGACTATTTTTGGTGTGGTAATTTTAGAAGGCATTATGCTTTTATGAAATATCTTTGTAACCTGATATCCAAAAATGACAGAACTGGCCTCATCAGTCAGTTTAAACATAATATCAAAATGCTGTCTCTGAAATTACTTCTCTGAAATATTAAAACACAGAAATGTTAACAGCAACATTCTTTCTTTTCTTTGTTCCTCTGGACTGCCTAATTTTCAAAGAATCACACAATCTGGATTTGGCTTTGAAAAAGATTGTATGCACCAGATTGTTGCTTTTTGAGGTAAGGAAGAAGATGTATGTTATTCTTCATATTGGAAGATTAAATGACACCATCACATTCTCACTGATGCACACTGAGACTGATTATGCCTAGGGTATAAAGAGAAGACTTGCAGAGAAATGGAATTTCAGAAATTACTTTTTATTCCTGCAAAAGAGATGAAACATGGCAAAATCATTTAGGATTGACATCTACCTCAGGGACTCGTACTAGCAAGAACATTTCAGGATGTTTAATATCAAGACACAGAGATTACTCTTCTCAAATAACAGGCTCTGCTTACATAACAAAGAACATTTTAGGATTCATGCTTGCTTGATCAAAAATGGAATTTTTACATAGGAGGTAGTCAGTGAAGTCTTGCAAATTCTGAAACACATGTAATCATGGAAAACATATGTATAAGAATAGGGGAAAATGATATTGTTAAAAGTATTAAACATGGTATTTCAGAAAACATTGTAGTTGCGCTGGTTGAGAATTACAGAACAAAAAGAAAGGAAGAAAATTGGAGAGGGAAAGGAAGCAAGCAAAAAAATCAACACAATGGCTATCTAATATATATATATATATTCTACATAGTTAAGAAACAACATCCCTTGAGACAGAAATCATTCTAGAGAGGAATGTTTAGATACTGTACTAACGGGACCTTCCTCTAGACCCCATCATTCAGACTTGGATTTCAGCAATGAACTTGATAAGAGTATGAAAGTAAGAAGCAAGAAGAAATGTGTAGTTATTAAATACTTTAATTTTCTAACATTAATTTGAAAATAAATACCCCATTAGATATCAGTACATTGTAATTATTCTTGAACATATCCTTTCACAAATTTATGTAGAACATGCTCTACGACGTTAAAAAGGTACTGATGATACTTTAGTGTTACTTTACATAAGCAGCAGAGAGGAGCAGTACAGGGACCAGTTGTGAAAAATAAGCTTAGATCAAATAATCACAAGCTGATTCAGTTCATTTTAAACTACAAGACAAACAGGAACTGAATGCATAGCTATGTTCTCGGTTTTTAGAAGAGCAACTTTGAGAAACTAAGAAATTAGTTAGCAGGGTTGACAGAACTGCAGAGCTCGAAGATTTGAACATAATGGAAGCATGGAATTATTTTGAGACAAAAGTGCAATCATTGTCTGAAGCTTGCGTTACAAGTGTGATAAAAAAATATCTTGGCAGAAAAGGGCTACAGACTTCCCTGGAGGAAGAAACACCCTCTCATAGGATATTAAGTGTAAGTAGAGAACCTAAAAGGAATAAAAAAAGGGATTTTCTGCAAAGAGAGCTATGTCTCCAAGGTCAAAAAGGTCAAAAATAAAATGAGAATGGACAAAAGCCCAGTTGAGCTGAAACTTGGAAAGAAAATCAAAGCAAGCAGTAAAGCTACTCAACCACATTAAAAAAAAAAAAAAAAAAAATTAAAAAGAGAGAGAGAGAGAGCCACACATATGAAAGTTGAGAAGTTGAGAAAGGAGAATCTAAATATGATAGCAGCATCAAATACACCATCTTATTTTTCAAAATATATAGTAAGGGATATGAGAATAATTGCAGATCAGTCAGTAAGGATGAAAGTATTGTAAATTACCATGTCTGAGGTAGAAGCAAATCTTGCAATACTGGCCAGATGAGGTATTCTATAAGCTCTATACCATATGAAATGAATGTGGAGATAAAATTGCTAGGCTTTCTCTATTTGTTGTGCTCTCTGCTCTGCTAGAGAGGAGGCTGAGGGTACATGAGAAGCTGGGACGGGACACACACAGGACAGCTGACCAAAATGAACAGAAGGGATATTCTATGCTATATGATGCTCAGCAGTAAAAGCTGAGGAAAGGAAGGGAGAACTTTGTGTCCAGGTTTGGGGCACCCAGCACAAGAAAGGACCTGTTAGAGCAAGTCCAAAAGAGGACTACAAAGATGATCAGTGGGCTGGAGCACCTCTCCTATGAAGAAAGGCTGAGAGAGCCGGAGATGTTCAGCCTGAAGAAGAGAAGGTTCCAGGGACACCTCACTGTAACCTTTTAATACTTGAAGGGGTCTTATAAAAAGGATGGAGAAGGACTCTTTACTTGGGTAGATAATGATAGGAAAAGGGGGAATGGTCTTATACTAAAAGAGGACAGGTTTAGACTAGACATTAGGAAGAAATTCTTAACTGTAAGGGTAGTGAGGCATTGGCACAGGTTGCCAAGAGAAGTTGTGAATGCCCCATCCCTGAAGGTGTTCAAAGCCAGGCTGGATGGGACCTTGGCCAATCTGATCTAGCAGGTGGAATCCCTACCTATGGTGGGGGGTTGGAGTTAGATGATCTTTAAGGTCCCTTCCAAACCAAGGCATTCTATGATTCTTTCAAAGTGATGAAACTTGTCTTTGCAAGAAACCGCTATATCCAATGAGCCCTGCTTTCCTGGAAATGGCTGAGCATCTGACTATCAATGGGAAGCAGTGAATGAATTCCTTGTTTCATTTTGCTTGTGTGCACAGCTTTTGATTTACTTAGTAAACTGTCTTTATCTCAAAGTATGATTTCTCTCACTTTTACCTTTTTAATTCTCTCCCCCCACCCACTTGGGGCGAGTGGATAAGTGGCTGCGTGGTGCTTAGCTTGCTGTTGTTTTGTGTGTGTGATGTAGTTTTTGGAGCATTCAAGAGATGCTTTCATGGAGTTCTACAAGATACTGAATTTGTAGTAGGAATACCAATTAGGCAGTCCACTCATTGATTCAAATGGCATGCATCAAATAAGTGTTTAGGTCCAGAATAAATTATTGTAATTACTCAGAATTCAGATTTAGAATATAGAAGTAACTTATTAAGAGTTTATCTTGTTTATAGTACCTCTCTGTGCTTACATCTCAAGCATGGCTTAAAAAACGACTGGTTCTTTAAGAATAATGATGTTGTGTAAGAAGAAAACAGTAGATAAGCAAGGCACTGTGTTTGATCTTGGACACTAAGACTGGACTGCCTTGCTCTTATGGGTATTCTAAATGTGTCATCATGCCATTCTAGAAGGAGGAATTGGTGTATAGGCGGGTAACGCCTACTGCAAGCAAATTGTTTATAGTCAGGTGTTGTGCTGTTAGTCAATATACCTATCTGAGAGAAAGACACATATATATATGTTTATATAACTCCTGAAGGGTTAGGATATCAAGTCTATTTTTAACAGCACTTGCTGGGTTTACTCCTTTCAGCCATGAAAGAACTACTTGTGATTTTTCCAGAATGTCTCAGAAAAGGAACTTGATTGTTTCTCTGAGTTCCAAGATAAAGAATGGTTTATGGGTTCCATAAGTTCCCTTTGGTAAGTCTTATCAGAGAACTCCCTCTTAGCCTCATTTACATAGCCTCTGCTGTCCAAGTTTCTTTTGTGTTTAATTGTTATTTGATTGTGCTTTTCTAGGACAGAGTAGATTTTTCCCCAATGGAAAAACACTGTGACCACCTTTACCACCTTTTTTTTTTTTTTTTTTCTTTTTTTCTTTTTTTTTTTTTATGCAGCCATTGTCAATGTTTGAAGCAGTATCTATATTCACAGTTCTTCCACTAAGAGACATCCAAACTGGTTTTCATTGTTGTTGTTATTGATTTATAGATTTTACTAGGGGCCTGCTATAAAGATTTAGGACAGGTTATGAAGGAAATATTTGCAAAGAATATGGAGGTAAATGCCCATCCAAGGCAAATCAACATGGAGGGGCAAAAGGGAAGAAGGAAAAAAAAATATATATAAAACTGTGTCTGAGCTATCACAGGTCCTGCTTTGGGAGGACTCCCAGATCCTGGAGGCCTAAACTCAATATTTGCTTTCACTGTGCATCTTGTTGATCTGCAAGACACAAGTTGAGGTATATCAAGACAGAAGTCTGCACCTTCTCCTGTATTGAATAGAAATTATAGCAGGCAACCAACCAGAAATATGTAGTGTCTCAGCATTATCTATTTAAGTTACCTTCAGCAGATCCTTTACATCACTGTTCCTCTTCTCCCATAAAGCATTAAATAAATAATTCCTTTCAAAAGATGCTTATTGTAGCAGAAGCATGTTTTTCCCAGGAGTGTCTATATCTAGCAAATCCTAACTGATAGAAAGGCCTCTACAGATAACAGGCAGATAAATAAAATCTATAGAATCTCTGACTATGGTTTTCAGATACAGATCTACTGAGAATGATTGACTTTCACCACCCCAGATGAAAAACATCATAAACTTCACGTATTGTGGGGGTGCATGGGTAGGACAATGACTAAGTCACTGATAAATATGACTGTGACATACATGTTTAACAAAAATGTCTCTATTTGTCTTTTTTTTTTTTTTTTTTTAATGAATGGGGTATTTATTGCCTTTCAGTAGACTTAGAATCATGGAATTATCCTGAGTTGGAAGGAACACAAAACTCAGGGTTCCACACAGCACCCAAAATCAAAACATATGTCTGAGAGTGTTCTCCAAATGCTTTTTGAACTCTGATAAGCTGGGTGTCATGACCACTTCCCTGGGGACACTGCAACTTACTGCCAACCAGAATCATTGGATCCCTTTCCACAGGGCTGCTCACCAGACTCTTGTCCTTCAGTATGCATATATGTCTGGGGTTGCCCCATCCCATGTGCAGATTCTGGCACTTGCTCTTGTTAAAATTCATATTGTAGGTGGTTGCCCAACACGCTAATTTGTCAAGATATCTCTGCAAGACCTCTTGACTCTCAAGGGGGTCAAGAGGTCCTCCCAATTTAGTGTTATCTGCAAACTTACTTAGTATATTTGACAGTCCTACATCAAAGTAATTTATGAAAACATTAGAGGACTGGCCCTAAAATGGAGGCCTGGGGAACACCACTAGTGACTGTCTGACAGCCTGATGTAACCCGATTTACTGTAAACCTTTTTGAGCCCAACCCATCAGTCAATTATTCACCCATTATATTATGTATTTATCTAGCTCTATGCTGGACATTTGTGGTTGTTTTACTTGTTGAGTCTCCACCACAACCATTCTTTCACTCCCCATTCTTAAAGGGGAAAGGGGAGAAAATATGATGCAAAGGGCTCAGTGGTCGAGATAAGGATGGGGAGCTCACTCAACAATTATCGTGACAGGCAAAACAGATTTGGTGTAAGGAAACAGTAAAATTTATTGTCTATTACTAACAAGCTAGAGAAGTGAGAAACGAAGGAAAGAAACCAAAAATGCCTTCCCACTCTCTTCCACCTTCTCCTCCCAAGTAGCACAGCAAAATGGGGGAATACGGGTTGCACTAAGTCACTCTCTTTCCCTGCTTTACATGGGATGCTGCCCTTCCCAAACTGATCCTGTGTGATCTTCCCACAGGCAGCAGCTCTTCAAGAACTGCTTCAGACATGGGTTTATACCATAAGGAGCAATCTGCTCCAACATATGTCCCCTACAGGCAGTAACTCCTGCCAGGTTACTGTACTGGGTCTGGCTTGAATGTTAACTTTCCCTGCAGCAGTCCATACAGTGCTGTACTCTGCACTTGTAGCTGGAACAGCAGTGTTATCACACCAGTGTTGTGTCTACTGCTGAGCAGTGCTGGCACAGCATCGGGCCTCTCTCTAACCCTCCTAGGGGGTGGGCAAAAAGTGAGAAGAGAAACATCACCAGGGCAGCTGACCTAAACCAACCAAAGGGATATTCCATACCATATGTTGTCACACTCAGCAATAAAAGGTGGAAACAGGAAGAAGAGGGGAGGAGTGGGCTCTCGTTGTGAAAACATCGGTCCTCCTCCCGAACACCGGCTACATGCGTTGAGGCCCTGTTTCAAGGACGTGGTCAATCATCGCTCATTTGTGGGAAGTTACCACAGTTACCTGCTCCTGCATGGTCTCCTCTCCTCAGGCTACAGGTCTGTCCCAGAATCTGCTCCAGCAGGGGTCCTCCACAGGCCACAGTGCAGGTCCACCTTCTCCACTGTGGTCTCCCCCATGGGCTGCAGTGTGGAATCCTACTCCACCGTGGTATCCTCCATGGGCTGCAAGGGGGACAGCCTGCTTCACCATGGTCCTCTCCACAGGCTGCAGGGGAACCTCTGCCCTGGCACCTGGAGCACCTCTCCCCCTCCTTCTTCACCAACCTTGGCACCTGTAAGGCTGTTTCTCACTCCTCTCTCTCCCAGCTGCTGTTGAGCAGCATGTTTTTGTTTTTTGTTTTTGTTTTTCCCTTTCATAAATATGCTCTTACAGAGGTGAAAACAACATTGTTTACTGGCTTTGCTCCAGCCAGTGGTGGGCTCCTTTTCTAACATGGGGCAGCTTCTGGATTCTTCTCACAGAAGCCACCCCTACGGCCCCCCACTACCAAAGCCTTGCCATATAAACCCACTATAACATTTTGTCCAGAAGGATAGTAAGAGAGACAGAATGGAAAGTTTTGCTGAAATCCAAACAGATTATATCAAGTGGTTTCTCTTGGTAAACTAGGTGGGTGACCTTGTCATACATGTAAAAGGAAATTAAGTTTGTTAAGCAGGATGATTCCTTCATGATCCCATATTGGTTATAACTAATGACCACATTGCCTTTCATCTGTTTTTCACTAACTCCCAGAATAATGTTCTCCATAATTTTACCAAGCACTGAAGTGAGACTGTTAGGCCTGTAATTACAAAGATCTTCTTTCTTGCCTTTCTTGAAAATTGGCACAATATTTGCCATCTTCCATTCAACTGAGACCTTTCTGGATTCCTAAGACTATTGAAAAATAATTGATAGAGGTCTCACAATGACATCAGATGGATCTCTGAGTACCCTGAGATGAATCCCTTTGTGACCCATAAACTTGCATGTGTCTTGCTGGAGCAGCAAATCTCATGCAAGTTTGGGGTTGGCTGGGAGCTTATCATTCCTGAATTCAAGGCCCATTAGCTTAGGACTCTGGAGGTCCCAGAGCCCATCATCAGTGTTGAACACAGTATTAAATGTCTCTGCCTTGTCTACATCCCTATTTGTTAGGTGGCCATCTTCATTCAGTAATGGACCAATATTTTCTATACTTCTCCTTTTGCTGTCAATATTTTAAAATACGTATATATATGGTTTTTATTGCCCCCCTTGCTACTCCTCACCAGCTTCAACTCTCATTGAGCCTTGGCTACACAGGCTATCATCCTACAATGGCATACAACATATCTGTCCTCCCATGTCTCCCAACCTTCTGTGATTTCTGTGGTGCTTTTACCTAGCTGGACAGCTGAGCTCCACCCCAACTGCTCTCTCACTCTGCCTTCTCAAATGGAAAGGGGGAGAAAGTATGAAGAAAAGGGCTCAAGGGTTGAGATAAAGAAAGAGAGCATTTCTTTATTTTTTCTCTTTCTTAAATCTGCTCTCACAGAGGTGCAAACAACAATGCTTATTGGCTCAGCTGTGGCCAGTGGCTGGTCCCTTTGGAGCCAGCTAAAACTGGGCCTTATCTAACATGGGGCAGCTTCTGTATTCTTCTCACAGAGGCCACCCCTGCAGTCCCCTGCTACCAAAATCTTGCCACATAAAACCACTACACCTTCTTTCCAGTAGCAATACACTTTATTCTTCTGCCAAAGCTCTCGAATAAGAGCCTTACTCAGTCAAGTCAACCTTCTGCCCCGCTCACTTGACTTTCAACATTTTGGAATTGCATCTTCCTGTGCTCTTAAGAGGTAATACTGAGGACTGATGGACTTCATTTCTTCAAAGGTAATTTCCCAGAGGACCTTACTAACTAGTTCTCTGAGCAGCCTGAAGTTTGTTGTCCCTCTCCTGCCCTGTCCATCCTTTCTAAAAAGCCTATAATCTTCCATTATAACACACCAGTCACAGGACTCCTGCAACCAGGTTATGGTTATGCCAATGATGTCAAAGCTCTTGGACTGGGCCAAGGTTTCTAGTTCCTCTTGCTTGTTCCTCATTCTGCATGCATTGGAGTAGAAATATTTCAAACATGCTTCATTGTATCTGGTACCTTCTGGAGCAGACTGAAGGATCTCGCTAGCACAGAGTCCCTCAGATTTTGGTGTGCTGTCCCATAGCTTATGACTCATGAGCCAAATTTTATCCCTTTTCCTCTTCAAATCTAGTTTAACGTCCTGTCAATCAGCCCTGCTAACTCCCATGCAAAAATCTGTTTTCCCTTCTGAGAAAGGTGCAACCTATCTGGTGCCAGGAGGCCTGGTGACGTGTAGACCATCCCAATTATTGAGAAACCCAAAATTCTGCTGGTTACACCTGTCTCAGAGCCATGTATTGATCATCTGGGTCTGCCTATTTCTTTCAGTACTGTTCCCTACTACCAGAATGATAGAAGAAAACACTGCCTGTGTGCCTGAGCAGTTGCTCCAGAGACCTGAAGTCCCTTTTGTTTGCCCATGGACTTCTCTACAAGAATACAAAATACAAAAAAACAATAATGGAAAATAACCAGAGGGCCATACCATGCTAGTGACTTTTCTAGTAATATCTTTTACCTGAGCCCCAGGAAGGCAGCAGTTGTCCCTAAGGGTTGCGTCAGGTTGGTATACTGGGCCCTTTGTTCCTTTTGGAAGGGAGTCACCTATGACAACTCCTATTTCTTTTGTGATTAAGGTGGTCATGTTACAGAGGATAGGCTGACTTTCCCTAAGAGACCCCTCCAATGTGGATGGACCTTCGTCCACATCATCATTTATCTGTCCATCAAGTTCCAGAGCTTCATACCTGTTGTTGTAAGGGCACCTGGGTAGATGAGGTAGGCAGGGAGGTGGTTTGCCGGCCACCCTGAGCAGAAACATGCTTCCATATTCTTTCGTCTCTTAGGTTACCTCCTACTGTCTGATGGCAAGAGGGTAGGATATCCTTTGTTTCTCATGTTGTGACTGACTGATGCATCTGTCTCAGAGATCGTGGAGTATGATTCCACCAGTCAATCTCCTCCTCCAACTCCCTGATGCTCCTCAGCCTGCCCACTTCCCCCTAAAGCTCTTTCACCAGGCTGTGCAGTTCTTCTACCTATGCATACATCCCACAGGTCTACTCACTGCTTCCATCAGATACTGGGACACACCCTGCTGCCTCAGACCTGGATGGTTGCATGTTCCCATGGGAGCTGCGTCTGGATAGCTGCATCATTTCCTGTGGTTGGAGAACCCACAGGGAATGCAAAGGACAGGTCTTTCTGACAGGTGGATACCATGACCGAGTTCCATGTGAGCAGGTTATAACTGCCCTTGGAAGTGGTGGTCACAGTGCCCTCCTTGCCCACCCTTTCACATGAACTGCCATTAAAACTGTCTCACCATGCCCTGGGTGATGCACCACACCCTCCTTTCCCACCCTGGTTGCCATTCTCCCAAGGGGATGCTTATGTTCTTGTGAGGGTGGCCACCTCTGTGCTGCTGGCACCACCCAAGCTTTGTCATCAATTCTTGCAAGGGCTACCAGATGCTGGCTTTGCTCCCTGGGGTTTCCTTGACGCAGGAGCCCCCTGCACACTATGATTGCTCACCACGCTGCAGAATGCACCTGCACTGGAGCTGATCACCTATGAGATTAATTTAACAAAAAACAAATTTTTAAAAGTTCTGTAAGTTAAAGATATTTATGTCAGCTACCTGTTTCTTCATCAGTGTTAGCATACCCATCTACATGTATACTACTTTCTTTAAATTCAAGACCCTTCACTTCATACTGCTTCTCTGTTATTTACAAAATCTTTACAAGGAGATTTTGCTATGCCACATGAACATATCATAATGGCAGCTGCATCTGGGAATATGCTGACATCATGAGCAACAAAATGAAAAAGGAAGACTTGATTGGATGTATCAGCTGGACAACAGGAAAGATGAGAGTCTGTTTTGAGGCTGGAAATCCTTGAATAGCTGATCTTGTCTGAATGTATACCATGTGCTGGAATGGAAATAAGGAAGACTGAGTTGGAAGTTTTTGACCTTTAATATTTAAAGCTTTAATTCATTTCACAATGATGTTTAAACCAAAGATCACATTTATATACAGAAGTAGAAATGACACCATGTACTTCTAGTAGGAGAGTTAGTGGATGACTTTGCTGGGACCTATTTTCAAGGTGTTCACTGAGTAAATAAAAGTGATCTAAGATTAATTTTCCATACAAAAAAGAAACACTGGATACACTACTCATTCATTATTCCCATTAAATGGATTCAGAGAACGTAGACATCTGCCCCTGCTACACTCTTTCTTCTCAGTATTAGCTATAGCTTAAAAACACAAATGTGATAACTTTCCCCTCTCACTCATCTTCACGCAGCAATCAATTTTAATTTCTCTCTCTTTCTATACTGGTATGAATGCCCTTAAGATTTGCAGTGTATGGAAACTGACCCATAGATAAATATGTGTCTGCTTTGAGGTTTGAAATCGTCTCATATCTTTCTGGCTGCAGTTTTCTGTCATTGTTGCCCTATATTTCAGTCTATCCATCTGTCCATTTCTTTTTTGTCAGAAGTTAATCTCAGCTCTCCAGTGAAATGTCAGACCTGAAAGCAAGCTCCATCCAAGAAAATAATTCCGTTCATTAGTCTTATTATTCCTTCGGGAGACCACATTCCCAATCTATTTTGAGTGTATCAAAAGTATATTTAAATTAAATAATTATAAATGGTTTATTACAATTAGGGATAAACAATTCTATGTTTATTCACCTATACAGGAATTTTGCACTATGAGTTTTTGGTTTTTTTGTTTGTTTGTTTGTTTGTTCATTTGTTTTTGGATGGCTTATCTTCAATAGTTGTTTGTTTCTTTGTTTGTTTCTTTATGCCTAGCATACTGCTTTACCTTAAGAATGTGTAATGTAGCCAAGTATGTCTTTATCCTTAAGTATGTGCAGGGGTACTTGCATTGGGACTGGGGAGAGGGGAAGGTCCTGTGTAAATGGAAAATTAATCAATGGCATAAAATGGCCACTAGTAACATTCACCATGTTAATCCAACCTAATGGTGTCTTGACGTTACCTTACAAACAAATGCAGTAATATTGTAACAAACTGTAGGCAGTTTGTCTTCAGAGCCCTTTAGAGAATTTTTTTTTAGGTTGGAAACACAGAGGATGGGAAAATCATTTGTCACTCAGTATGCACCCTATCTGATCACATAGAGTGAAGAAAGTCTACTCAGCCTTCTATCAAAGTGAAAATATTCTCCAGTATCATCTAAATAGTTCCAGTAGTAAAATCATTTCTCAAATCTCTTGCTAATACCTTGCTTCCCTGCAACTCTTCCAGAAAACAAGGACTCAGCTGCAGGTTGTTTATAAAATATCCTAGAACATATTTGTGTAAATTCCCCTGATATTGATTGATTACTGGGCTGTTTTAACCAACTGTATCCTCTACTCTTATTTATAAAATATTTTAGAGACTTATTAGATTTCCTCAATGAACTCTATTAGTAAAGTACTAATAGCTTAGCACATTTAGGAGAAAATAAAAGGAATTATTATCAGAGTAAGAAGTAATAAGAAACATCAATTAAAATTCTTTATCATGCTTCAGGCTTTAATTTTCTGATTACAGTATTAGTGTAACATTTTTATTTCCACATTCAATGTCTAGGGAACAGTTTCTTGTAGAAAATTATAAGTTTTCTGAAACTGTGAGAGCTACTATGTGTTGGTTTTTATTTTCTTGAAGAAGCCTTATTCTTGGTCATTCATATGCCTGGCCAGTGTCCAGAATTGTCTCAAAAACATATGCACATATGTGTAGATATAAGTATTATAAAAAGCAAGAATGATGTCTGCATAATCTTTATGTCACATAACCACATTGATTATGAACTTTTTTCACAGCAAGTGATATTCGATTTCTGCTCTAACAGGCCATCAGTAACATTTAAAACACTTCATTCAATTGCATGGTTATGAAGCAGGTTGATCACGTTTTCCCAGACACATACAACACACATGCTCTCTTCCCTCACCCTCACCCCCACGCTCTTTTCTAGGCAACTGTGCTAAGACAACCAAATTAAGCTTTCTGCAACTACTCATTGTAAAAGGAGTTCAGATAGTTCACCTGCCCATGCATAGGTGTCTAATAAAATGTGAGACTTACACCTGTCTTCCAGATGCTTTTTCAGCAGGGATGTCTTACCCTTAGGCATATCAAGTGCTGCAAGGCATTTGATGCTGCTAGGCAATGATCCCCTAGCTTAGATGTGTAACAAACCAGTGTTTTAATTTTGACCTGAGTCTTTGTTCTTTGTATACTTTGTATAGTGCCATTTGCACTATCGTTAATATATACATGTATATACATATGCAGTGTAGTGCTATATGATGGAATATATATTATATGTAGTGTATATATACATACATACATACACATACACAGAGAAACAAATCTGTATTGAACTACTGAGTAAAAAGTTTTAGCCATATCTTTAAAACAGGGATTTAGTTAACCAAAGCATTACTCTGAAGTAATCAGAACATCTGGAGTTGGAAGATTTCTCTGTTTGTCACATACTTCTCTTCCTTGATTTTGTATAAAAGAATTCAAACCTTACATTTCTTTACAATTATGACTTCATTTCTATACTAGATTCATCATTCAAGGATCATTCTTAAAAAAAAATAGATAGTGAGCTCATGTCTGAAGATGTTTTGTGGAACTGTTATAGATAGGGAAGAACCATCAAGTAAATGTGACATTACTGTCATTTTGCAAGTTTTTTACATCATGCTTACAGACTTAGAGCTGGATTTCATTGAGTCTGTCATTCTGTCACTTCTTTCACTTTCTGTGCTTTTCTTTATACTCTATATTATTTTTATTATTATTATTAAAGAATAATAAAAAAACTGTTTCCTTTTCTTAATTTAGAATCATTCTCACTATTTTTTTTTACATACAATCTTATTCAACTACATTAGGCTAGATACCTAATTTTCAGATCACTACAACTGAAGAATTAATTCAACTCTATGCGTCTACATGTGCTTGGATGCATTGTTTGTTAGTCTCCCAAATCAAAGAATGACAGAATCATACCATAGAATCGTGGAATGGCTTGGGTTGGAAGGGGCCCTAAAGATCATCCAGTTCCAACCCCTCAGCCACAGGTAGGGACACAACCCGCTAGACCAGGTGGTTCAGAGCCTCATCCAACCTGGTCTTGAACACTTCAAGGGATGGGGCATCCACAACTTCTCTGGGCAACCTCTTCCAGTGCCTCATCACCTTCTGAGTAAAGAATTTCCTCCTAACCTCTAATCTAAATCTCCCCTCTTTTGGTTTAAAATCATTACCCCTTCTTCTGTCATTGCTTGCCCAAGCAAAAAGTTTCTCTCCATATTTTTAATAAGTCTCCATTAAATATTGAAAAGCTTCAATAAGGTCACCCCAGAGCCCTCTTTTCTCCAGGTTGAACAGCCCCAGCTTTCTCAGCATTTCTTTATAGGTGTTCTAGCCTTTTGATCATCTTTGTGGCCCTCCTCTGGACCATTCCATCAACAGATCAACATTCTTCTTGTGTTGGGGGTTCTAGACCTGGATGCAGTACTCCAAACGGGGTCTCACAAGGACAGAGTAGAGAGGGACAATCACCTCCCTCGACCTGCAGGCCACTCTTCTGTTGATGCAACCCAGGATGCAGTTGGCCTTTTGGGCTGCAAGTGCATGCTACTGGATCATGTTGAGCTTTTCACCCACCAGAACTTCCAAGTCCTTCTCTGCAGCTCTCAGTGAGTTCTTCTCCCAGTCTACAGTCATGTCTGGGATCGCCCCGAGCCTGGTGCAGCGCCTTGCACTTGCACTTGTTGAACCTCATTAGGTTCACTTTGTCCCACTTCTCAAGCTTGTCCAGAGTTCTTTGGATGGCATCTCTTCATTCTGTTGCATCAACTACACCACTCAGATTGGTGTCATCTGCAAATTTGTGGAGGTTGCACTCAATCTCATTGTCTATGTCATTGATAAAGATACAGTAAATTGTACTGGTCCCAAGACAGGCCCCTGAGGGACACCAGTTGTCACTAGCCTCCACCTGGGCATAGAACCATTGATCACCACTCTCTGGATGGGACCTTCAAGCCAGCTCCTTATCCACTGAATGGTCCACCTATAAAATCCTACTCTCTCCACTTTGGAGACCAGTTTGTCACATGGTATCATGTCAAAGACCTTGTAGAAGTCCAGGTACACGACATTGGTCAGTCTTTCCTTGTCAACTGATGCAGTCACTCCATAGTAGAAGGCCTCCAGATTGGTCAGACATGAGTTGGTCTTGGTGAAACCATGCTGGCTGCTTTGGATCACCTCTTTGTCTTGCTTCCAGGAGGACCTTTTCCATGATCTTCCCAGATTTTTTTTTCTTTTCATATCACACACACACAAAAAATAAATAAATAAATCAGTAATCTAAGCATATGATCTTTCATTTCTATGTGCTGTATCTTTCAGGAAGAGATGTAATTCATCATAAAGAAGAAAGAATGGGAATAAACAAGACTCCAGTCTAACAGTGACAAATTTATTAGTGGAGATGTATATATCATAGAATCATAGAATCATAGAATCATAGAATCTTAGAATCTTAGAATGCCTTGGGTTGGAAGGGACCTTAGAGCTCCAGACCTGGATGCAGGAGGGGCAATCACTTCTCTCAGTGGCCTGATGCTTCCTGTGTTGATGCAGCTCAAGATACAGTTGACCTTCTGGGCTGCAAGCACACACTGGTTCATGTCAAGCTTTTTTGTCTGCCAGTACCCGCAAGTAGGACTCTGTAGAACTTCTCTCAATGAGTTCTTTTAGCAGTCTGTACTCATTTGTGGAATTGCCCCAACCCAGGTGTAGCACCTGGCACTTAGTCTTGTTGAACCTCATTAATTTCATGTGGGCCCGCTTCTCAAGCTTTTCCAGGTCCCTTTGGATGACATCTCTTCCTTCTGTTGTGTCAACTGGACCACTTAGCTGGGTGTCATCTTTAAACTTGTAGAGGGTGCACAATCTCACTGTGTATGTTATTTATGTGGAATACATGGTAATTAAAATATTCAAAATATTGGTGATTAATTGTATATATTTCCTTTCATTTCTTTTCTTAATTAATGAATAATGAAAGGATATTATTTATATTTAGTTTTATTTTGCTGACATAGAATATTGCAACAAATGCAGAGACGTGGTAGTTTAAAATAAAAAAGGATAAATATGTGGTTCCAATGTGTGCTGTAAAATTACCTGTTATGCATTACTTCTCCAAACAGTTAATGTTACTGGGTTAGAATTAGATCAGATTTAGGTCTTACTGTTTGCTGTCCAGGTAGAACTATAGAAAATTCTGGAGCTGCAGTAAGTTTTCATGACAGACTTTCCCCAAATGATCCCATGATAACAGAGGTCAGAAGTAACAGGCATATAACTATTCTACAAGCATGTATGAAATTTTCCTTCCCTGGCTTCAGCCAAAGAGTAGTACCTACCAGCCAAGTGAAAGTTTATTAATTATTAGACTTATGCTCTCCCACACCTGCATATTTCATGTACTAAAATAGTATCATGGAGGCCCACATAAGCCAAAAATAACGGTAAGAAATTTATTATTTCATCATTCTTTTCTGTCTGAAACACATAGCAATGTATTTCTTGACTTTGACAGGTTTATATTCATCCTGAAGTTTAATTGCTACTAAAATTATTTTCTTTAATATTTCCAGGCTATTGCTCCCTGATTAACCACTTTCTCTGTGAGGTCATATTAGCCTACAATATTCATATTCTCTCTTAAATCTAGGCTTTCTCTTGTAAGAGTTTGTAATTCCAAAATTGTTAAGCTCTCTCGTCTTTGAGGATTTTATGAGCTAGTTATCCAGTAGTTGCTTAGGAACTTCAGCTTTATTTCTATAAAATGACCTCTGTATACCAAGAATATATTGCTTTCAGAATACTCTTTTTATTAGTATTTATATTAGCTGAGTTGTCTATAGCAAATGTCCACAGACATAACTCAGTACATCTTTGTGTTTGTTTTTTTTTTTTTTCTTTATATTCATTTGGTAAGATAACAATAATAATCTTAAGTTCAGCAGTGATAAGTATTTCCTATCATAAGTCTATTTGCTGTTATGTTATCGATAAGTTTGTGATCCAGAAGTATTTAGTATTTATATAGTGATTTATATGTCACTACCATAGTATTATTGATAAGTTTGTTTAAACTATAATTATCTCCAAACAGTAACTGTTGCTATATTACTGATTTTTCCCACCTAAGATCACTGTTCTACAACCTCTAATTGCTGCTACTGTTAATTGGTACTATGTCTCTAATATCTGTTACACACGCATGTATATATACACTTGTTTCCTGTTAATATCCATAATAACTTTTTATCTATCTACATATTAGCCTTATTATTAATGCTAGTGGTGATTTGTGTTGATTTGTAATAAATAGGAATCTTTAGTAAACAAATCCTCTGTTTCTCTGCGTGTGATGGGATCCTTCAAACCTGAGCCTTGAATCTTGGATCCTTCATCTTGAGTGCCATCACATGGTACGTGCAGGACAAACAAGTGATCAGGCCCATTCAGCACAGGTTTATGAAAGGCAGGTCCTGCCTGACTAACCTGATCTCCTTCTATGATAAGATGACACACATAGTAGACGAAGGAAAGGCTGTAGGTGTTATCTATGAGGACTTTAGCAAAGCATTTGCTACTGTTTCCCACAGCCTTCTCATGGAGAAAGTGGTTTATCATGGCTTGGATGGATGCACTGTTCACTGGGTAAAAGAAAGGTTGGATGGCCAGGCCCAAGGGGTCATTGTGAATGGAATTAACATCTGGTCACAAGTGGTGGTCCCTAGTCTCAGGATCGGGGCCATTTTTAAAAAATATCTTAATCAATTATATTGATGAAGAGATTGAGTGCACCATCAGTAGGCCTGCAGACAACAGCAACCTGTGTGGGAGTCTTGATCTGCTTGAGGGTAGGACGACTCTGCAGAAGGATCTGGATAGGCAGGATCACTGGGCTGTGTCCAATTGCATGACATTCAACAGGACTAAATGGCAGGAGCAGCACTTGGGTCATATAACAACCCCATGCAGTGGTATAGGCTTGAGGAAGAGGCCGGAAAGTTCCCCAGCAGAGAAGGACCTGGGGGTGATGGTCAACAGCTGTCTGAACATGAGCCAGCAGTGTGCCCCGGTGGCCAAGAAGGTCAGTGGCATTCTGGTTTGTATCAGAAATAGTATGGACAGAAGGATTAGCAAAATGATTGTCCATCTGTACTTGGCACTGTTGAGACCACTTAGTTGAGTACTGGGATAAATTCTGGGCCCCTCACTACAAGACAGACTGCTGAGTTGCTTGAGCATGTCCAGGGAAGAGCAACAAAGCTGATGAAGGGATTGGAAAATGACATATGGGGAGAAAAGGAGGCTGAGGGGAGACCTTGTCGGTCTGTATAACCACGTGAAAGAAAGTTACAGTCTGGATCTATTTTCTCAGGTGACAAGTCATAGGATGAGAAGCAAAAGCCTGTGTTTCCTTCTGTTTCACAGAATCCTTCAAATTCACTGTTGTAGTCTCTATATCCCACGGTCTGGGTAGCTTCCCCCCATTTTGTATCTTACCACCTTCAAGGTCATAAATAAATGACCAGACTGTCATGTGTATCCTGTTTTGTCTTTAAATCTTAATGATCTGTGTTAGAGAATCAAACCAAGATTCAGTGTCTTTCTTCAGCTTTAGTATTCCAATTAAATAAGCAGTTATTTCACTACATATATTTTCTATGGCAATACAAAACATTCATAACTCACTTTAGGTGCAGGTATTTTTGTACCTGTTCCAACATAAACCTAATGAAAGCAATGGCAATGCTTTATTAAATAGGTGAATGGGCAGCAAAGCCATCTGAAGGGGATGTCTCCTAAATGCCTATAGTGCATCTGTTAATAAATTGCCTGGGCTCACAAAAAGCACTTCCAGGATGAAGGCCAGGAAAATTATAAAGGCTAAATTGTTAAGTATCAGTCAGTTATCATAACTTGCTCATTTCTTGCCAGGATATAGCATGTTGTTGGAGGGCTATATATAGGTAATTAGGATTTGCTGTCTTTTCTATCTCTACTTCCTGAATTGCATGAAATCTGAAAATACACATGGAATTAACTGAAGTTCCATAGACATTACTGAAAGTTTTACTATTGAAAATGTCCTGATGTATTCCTTCACAAGACTAGTGTTTTCATCATGAGTCAATGTTGAGTTTGGGCAGTTTTGAGGCTGGGTCAAATCCATTGTAACACTCAGAAACATTTCATGTTTCAATATTTCTTTTTCCTAAACTTCTGCAACATCAGTTCCACCAGGAAATGTAAATACTATACCATTCTGTAAAATGGTACAGTTTTAATAAGTCTCCCTAACCCAATGTGTACATATTTGTGTGCATATATATACATATTTTATTTATATATTGTGTATATATATGTATTTTCTAAATTTATATATGATTGTGCTAGTCAGGAAACATCTATATCTCTCAGAAGCATAGCAAAGGAGTCTGCCTTTATTTTCAAATAATTTTAGTTCAGGAAAGAGGGAAAGAAAGAAGAAGAATGAAGTAAGGAATGAAAGAAAACTAAAACAGTGATATTTTCTACTTATTTCCTCAGGTATTTCAAAGCACTTCAGGAACAGTGAAGTCTAATGTCACTGTACCATGCTGACCTCTGAAAGGTAGGGAATCAACTTGAAATACAGTTTTATGTGTTAGATGGTTGGTTTTGAAAGATAAAATGTTGTCCGAGGCAATAGGAAATAATCTCGTATATATTGTAAGGTCACAGGGTCTGAAGTAAATATACTGGACAGACAGTGTAGTGTGTTATAAGCAATATGTTAAAAATGACCTACAAAATGATTTACCTATTTGGACTTAAAATAAACTTAATCAGTGTGTCTATAAGAATATATTTTATAAGCGCATTTGATTGGATTCTCATGAAAAATCAAAGCCTTAGACAATGAGTTTATCATATACCTTTATACGTATGGTAAAACATCTTCATTGTTTTCCATTTTCCAGAAAGAATAACTAATAAAACAAATATCGACCAAAGTTAAGCTTGACTGTTCAAATTAAATTCCCCTTTTCTCATATTTACTCTGTTTTACTGATTCAAAGTAAACTTACTTTTACAATAAGAAGCTCTCCAATAGAATGAAGTGAAAGCTAAAATTTGCTCCAGTGAGAAATGAATGTCTCCAGAATAGAAACAACTTAAGACAGAGTGAAAACAGAATAAAATTGAGGTTAAGTATTACTGTAATGAAGTGTCCTGCATTTTAAAAGAATATATTAAAACAAATTATTTCATGTTGCTTTTCAACCAGAGTTTGAGATGTTTTATGAACAATAAAGCAAAGAATTTAATGTAGAACAATAGATGAGCAGAAGCTCCAGTGTTCAGAATTCTTTTCATTCAGAAATAAAAGGCTTAAGTTTTTTTTTTTTTTTAATATGTAAATATATATATTTAGTTATTTCTTAACTTGTTTCTAGGCAGTCACTCCAATAAGATCTTGAATTGCTAACTGGATGCTTTCTGTCTTTGGCCAGAAGTAAAATTTTGAGGGAAAAAAAATGGTGGCAAAACACCTCACTGACTTTCAGCAGTATATTTGATTTCATTTTGTAATCTTCTCAAATACAAGAAAAAAAAAATATATTTTTTTTTTACAACGTGAAGGTGATAAGGGTTTCAATATTAATGTGAAGAATAAATGTAAAAGATTCAGAGATTAGAAGGCAAAGGTGTTTGGAGAAAGCTGCCTATAAAGGAAAAACAAGTCTAGAGGAGTGGCACAAAGATGATCAGAGGGCTGGAACATTTCTTCTACAAAGATAGGCTGAGGGAGATGGGGTTGTTTAGCCTGTGTAAGAGAAGACTCTGGGAAACCCTAGAGTGGACTTCTAGTATCTAAAGCAGGATAGATACTCTTTTTCAGAGAGTGTAGTGATGGGACAAATAGCAATGGCTTCAAACTAAGAGAGAGCAGGTTAGATAAGATTTAAAGAAGTAATTCTTTACCATGAGGGTGGTGAGGCACTGGAAAAGATTGCCCAGAGAAGCTGTGGATGCCCCATCCCTGGAAGTGTTCAAGGCCAAATTGGACGAAGCTTTTTGAGCAACCTGATCAAGGTGTCAGGGAAGGTGTCCCTGACAATGGCAGGGAGTCGGAACTAGATGGTCTTTAATGCCCTTTCTGACCCAAAGCATTCTATGATTCTATGAAAAACAGACCCATCTTTACTTTCAAACGACAGGAAAGCTGACCTTTTTTATTGAGCAGTGGAATGATGTTTGTAAGAGTGGCAGACTCAATCTAGCACATCATTCAAAGATCATTCAAAGAACAATCAGTGTCATACCATGGCAGTTAGACAGTGGTACTGAAATGCAAGGTGTGTAGACCCAGGAAGGAAAATTTAGAGCTTGAAAATATTATCCAGGGCTGTCAGATAATGGTGGATGAGCAGTTTTGCAGTAAGCACTTTATTTGCTTGTTGACTGTTAGAAATTCAGTTAGCCCCACAATTTGTAAAAGACCCAGGCTCAGCTTTACTTTACAGTAATGTAGTGTTGGACAAAAAAAAAAAAAAAAAAAATCAACTAAATTCCTTCCTCATGAACTACCTAGAAACTGAAGTATAACTACATTAGCAGAAGCATCCTGGCATTCAGAAATCTTTAAAGAAATAATTTCCTTAATTTCTTTCCCCATCCCCAACTACCTATCACACACACATGCCCTGTTTTTCAATCTTTGCAGGGAAAAAAAAAAAAAATGTGGTTTGCAGTACATTAATAAAACTCAAGATGAAGAGAAAATTCAATTTCAGAGTGAGACTAAAATCAGAAACACAACTCAGCATCCTTCAGTTTGCTTACAGCCAGCAGACACAGAGTAGACAAATTCTAAATCAGGGATTATATGAACAGTTTAAGACTCACACAACCAAATGGATATTATAGCAAAGTATAAGTTTCATTATAATTATGAGCAAGAGGGGCTTGCAATTTAAAAAATAACTTGACTGCTCTTAAGATCTGCATCCTTAGAGTATCTTGAAATTCGCTATGCCTCATATGCAGGTCAGGTTGTGTTTACTATCTGTATCTGGGGCAAATAAAAGCAAAAGGTTGTAAATTTCCATCAAGTATGATATTCTGTATACTTAATGTATAAAATAATTATATAATCTTAAGTTATATATTAAAATGCCTACATTAAAAGTTATATATATATATATGTAAAGTTATATACATATATATGTAAAAACTATGTACAGATTTCACATGCAACAAATTTCACATCTAATAATTTTCCCCAACAATATCAGTTTGTTAATCTTCACTGATACAAAGCCTCTGATCACCATTTTGGGGAGCACTACTGAAGAAAACAGGAATAGTATGTAACAAACTTTCCTTTGCCGAAAAATTAAAGTAGCTGGATGTGTTAAGATTAGGCAAGTTTCTTCTTTTTGATTGCTGCTGATGAAAGAGATATCTCTACGTTGACATTATAAAGTATATTGAGTGCTTAAGGATAATAGTCAACCCAGATAGAACTCCGAATCATAGAATCATACAATGGCTTGGGTTGGAAGGGACCTTAAAGATATCTTTATAGATAGATATCTATATGATATCTATCTTTATAGATATCTATAAAGATATCTTTAAGGTCCCTTCCAAGGATATCTTTATAAGGATATCTTTATAAAGATACCTTTAAGGTTCCTCATCTTTGTAGCCCTCCTCTGGACCTGTTCTAACAGAACAATAACCTTCTGGTTCAGGCTGGGGGCTCTGAACCTGGATGCAGTACTCCAAGTGGGGCCTCACAAGGACAGAGTAGAGGGGGACAATCACCTCCCTTGACCTGCTGGCCACTCTTCTGTTGATGCAACCCAGGATGCAGTTGGCCTTCTGGGCTGCAAGCGCATACTGCTGGCTCATGTCAAACCTTTCATCCACCTTCTCTGCAGGGCTGCTTTCAATGAGTTCTCCCAAACTGTACACGTTAGGGATTGCCCCAGCCCAGGTGCAGCACCTTGCACTTAGTCTTGTTGAACCTCATTTGGTTAACGTGGGCCCACTTCTCAATCTTTTCCAGGTCCCTTTGGATGGAATCCCTTCCCCCTTTTGTATCACCTGTATCACTCTGCTTGGTGTCATCTGCAAAACTTGCTGAGGGTGTACTTGATTCCAATCTCTATGTCTTTGATAAAGATATCAATGACATAGTACAGGTTCCAAGTACAGGTCCCAAGACAGACCCCTGAGGGACACCACTCATCCCTGGCCACCACTTGGACATAGAGCCATTGACCACCACTCTTTGGGTGCAACCTTCAAGCCAACTCTTTGTCTACTGAATGGTCCGCCCATCAAATCCATTGCTCTCCACTTTGAAGGCCAGGATGTCATGTGGGACTGTGTCAAAGACCTTACAGAAGTCCAAGTAATAAGTCCATGACATTGGTTGGTCTTTCCTCGTCAACTGATGCAGTCACTCCACTGTAGAAGGCCATATTGGTCAGTCACAAGTTGCCCCCTGCTGGCTGCCTTGGATCTTCTTTGTCTTGCATGTGCCTTGACATTGCTTCCAGAAGGGTCTTTTCCATGTCTTGCCAGGCACAGAGGTGAGGCTTACTGGTCTGTAGTTCCCTGTAGTTCCCTCCTTTATAACTTTTAAAAAAATTGGAGTGATGCTTCCCTTTTTCCAATCACAAGGGACTTTACCTGACTGCCAGGAAAGGCTTGGCAACTACATCAGCTTGGAAACTACATCAGTCAGTTCCTTCAGGACCCTGGGATGGATGTCATCAGACCCCATAGACTTGTTCAGTTTCATCAGGTGGTCTCAAACCTGCTCTTTTGTGGGTGGAACTTTACCACCCCAGCCTCCATGTATGGGTTCAGGGAAAGGAAACACATGCGAAGCCTGACTAGCAGTAAAGACTGAGGCAAAGAAGTTGTTGAGTACCTCAGCCTTCTCCATGTCTGTTGTTACCAGAACTGATGCATTTTATTCCTCATGCTTAATATAGCTACAGAAGGGAGACTCATCTTTGGATTCTAGTCTGGCTGTTGCTGTGGCCAGATTTGTACAATACTGTGGAAGACAGGAGCCACTATGAGCTCTGACTTACCCAAGCCTATCTGTTAACTTTTTGAAAGAGATTAACTTTTAAATCCAATTCACACAAAAAGAGAGCTTATCATAGAATCATAGAATCATAGAATATCCTGAGTTGGAAGGGACCCTTAAGGATCATCAAGTCCAACTCTTGACACCGCACAGGTCTACCCAAAAGTTCAGACCATGTGACTAAGTGCACAGTCCAATCTCTTCTTAAATTCAGCCAGGCTCGGTGCAGTGACCACTTCCCTGGGGAGCCTGTTCCAGTGTGCAACCACCCTCTCTGTGAAGAACCCCCTCCTGACGTCCAGCCTAAATTTCCCCTGCCTCAGCTTAACCCCGTTCCCGCGGGTCCTGTCACTAGTGTTAATGGAGAAAAGGTCTCCTGCCTCTCGACACCCCCTTACGAGGAAGTTGTAGACTGTGATGAGGTCTCCCCTCAGTCTCCTCTTCTCCAGGCTGAACAGGCCCAGTGACCTCAGCCGTTCCTCGTACGTCTTCCCCTCCAGGCCTTTCACCATCTTCGTAGCCCTCCTCTGGACACTTTCCAACAGTTTCATGTCCTTTTTATACTGTGGTGCCCAGAACTGCACACAGTACTCGAGGTGAGGCCGCACCAGCGCAGAGTAGAGCGGGACAATCACCTCCCTTGACCTACTAGCGATGCCATGCTTGATGCACCCCAGGACACGGTTGGCCCTCCTGGCTGCCAGGGCACACTGCTGGCTCATATTCAACTTGCTGTCTACCACGACCCCCAGATCCCTCTCTTCCAGGCTGCTCTCCAGCGTCTCATCGCCCAGTCTGTACATGCAGCCAGGGTTTCCCCGTCCCAGGTGCAGGACCCGGCACTTGCTCTTATTGAACTTCATGCGGTTGGTGATCGCCCAGCTCTCCAACCTGTCCAGATCCCTCTGTAAGGCCTTTACGCCCTCGTTTGAGTCCACAACTCCTCCAAGTTTGGTGTCATCAGCAAACTTGCTCAAAATACCCTCTATTCCTACATCCAGATCGTTTATAAAAATATTGAAAAGTACCGGCCCTAAAATGGAGCCTTGAGGGACCCCACTGGTGGCCGCCCGCCAGCCTGACGCAGCCCCATTTACCATAACCCTTTGGGCCCTGCCCGTTAGCCAATTGCTCACCCATCGTATGATGTTTTTATTTAGCTGTATGGTGGACATTTTGTCCAGTAGGATCCTATGGGAAACCGTGTCAAAAGCCTTGCTGAAGTCCAAAAAAATCACATCAGCTGGTTTCCCTTGGTCCACCATACAGGTGATCTTATCATAAAAGGAAATCAGGTTAGTTAGGCAGGACCTACCCTTCACAAACCCATGCTGGCTGGGACCAATGACTGCTCTGTCCCCCAGGTGCGCCTCAATAAGTCCGAGAACCAACTTCTCCATGACTTTACCAGGCACTGACGTGAGACTGACAGGCCTGTAATTGCTAGGGTCTTCTTTCTGACCCTTCTTGAAAATTGGCACAACATTTGCCAGCTTCCAGTCTACCGGGACCTCTCCAAATTCCCAGGATCGTTGAAAAATAATTGAAAGAGGTTCCGCGATGACATCCGCCAGCTCTTTCAGCACCCGGGGATGAATCCCATCCGGACCCATCGACTTGTAGGGATCCAGGTGGAGTAGCAAATCCCGCACACGTTCAGGGTCAGTTGGGAGTTTGTCATCCCCACCGTCCCGGTCCTCCAGCTCAGGGCACCCTCGGTCCCGAAGCCCATCATCGGCATTGAAGACAGAGGCAAAGAAGGCGTTAAGCGTCTCTGCTTTGCCTATGTCATCGTCTGTGAGGAGACCTTCCCTATCAAGGAGCGGCCCTATGTATTCTTTAGTTCTCCTTTTTCCATTTACATATCTAAAAAAACCCTTTTTATTTTCTCTCACAGACACAGCCAGCTTCAACTCTAGCTGTGCTTTGGCCACTCGAACTTTCTCCCTACAAACACGAACAGCATCCCTGTATTCTTTCCATGACGCCTGGCCCTCCTTCCAGTAGCAAAACACTCTCTGTTTCCGCCTAATCTCCATTAGAACATTCCTGGTCAGCCACGCCGGCCTCCTTCCCCGCCTGCCTGACTTGCGATATTTTGGAATTGCCTGATCTTGTGCTTCTAGGAGGCATCGCTTAAAGAATGACCAGCACTGGTGGACATCGAGGCCTTCAAGAGCAGTTTCCCAGGGGACCTTGCTGACTAGTTCCCTGAGCAGCCTGAAGTCCGCTTTCCCCATATCTAGGGATGAGGTTTTGGTGGCACTTTTCCTTCTGTCACCATAAATATTGAACTCAACCACTTCATGGTCGCTATGGCCGAGGCGGCCACCAATCACCACATCTCCCACCAGACCCTCTCTGTTTACTAGCAACAGGTCTAGGAGGGCACCTTTCCTAGTTGGCTCCGTTAGCACCTGCACCAAGAAGTTATCATCTAGGTGCTTCATGAACCTCCTGGACTTGCTTGTGTCAGCTGTGTGGCACTCCCAGTTAACGTCCGGCAAGTTGAAGTCCCCCATAAGGACAAGGGGAGTTAATCTCGAGGCCTCTCTTAGTTCTGTAAAGAATAATTTATCGGCGCTATCGTCCTGGCCAGGCGGTCTGTAATAGACTCCCACAACGACATCCCCTTTATTCGTTCGTCCCTTGATCCTTACCCAGAGGCTCTCAACTTTGCCATCGCCGACCTGAAGTTCCACACAGTCCAGCCCCTGCTTCACATACATCGCCACCCCACCACCTCGCCTTCCCTGCCTGTCCCTCCTGAAGAGCCTGTAACCATCTATCGCAACACCCCAGTCACAGGACTCGTCCCACCAGGTTTCGCTTATGCCGATGATGTCGTAGTTGCGGGACTGGGCCAGGACTTCTAGCTCATCTATTTTATTCCTCATACTGTGTGCGTTCGTGTAAAAGGAACCTGTGTACCTGTTGCCAAAGAACCTGTGTACCTGTTGCTGCAATAAATCACAACTGATTGCATTGTTTTAGCTCTCATTAAGTGCGACTAGGGTAAGGGTGGTTATACGTTATTGGTGAATCTGTGACCATGATAATTCAGTGTTCTGAATCTAACTGGACCCCAGACGGTTAATGCGTTATTGCTGAACATCCGTCCGGACCCCAAACGGTTAATGCGTTATTGGTGAATATCTGACCGGACCCCAGATGGTTAATGCGTTATTGGTGAATCCGACTGGACCCCAGACAGTTAATGCGTTATTGGTAAAATCTGTGATTGTGATAGTTCAGTACCCTGAATCCGACTGGGCCCATAACGGTTAATCAGGTATACCCCTTAATGCGACAACTGGTAGTTTAAAAGAGTGCACAAGACTGGAAGCATAACAACTCATCAAATTGGACGATTTTTTACTAAAGAGAAGAACATTACTGAGGTATGTTTTAGAGAATGTATTTCCAACACATGCCAGATCATAATAACAAAATAAGCAGAATAACACCTACATTACATACATAACTCATTCTGAGCACCGTTTATATGTAGACTGCTGAAAACAGACCTTGGTTCTCAGACTTGCCTCTCTATTTGAGGAACACAATGCATGCTGCGCCAAAGTATCTCTGACCAGTTTTGGACATCAAGATTAAGCAGTAACACTTCCTATACAATCATTTTATTTGACTTGTTTTGACAAAACTTGTGTTTTTGTCCTCGGCTTCCATGAATTTACTTCAGCAGACTGAATTCAGAGTCATATGCAAGCTGGAAACACAGAATTTGACCCTACTATCCCAGTAACTTTGCCACACATTTCTAAAACTGGCAAAAATATTTAAAATTATGAGAACTCTTAATTTTCTCAGAGTCAGGAAAAGGAGTCTGTTAAAAGTACTGTATGGTGGGTGGAATCTGGCTGACAATGAATAGATGGGGTTTGCAACACAAGGAACCATGCAATTATATCAGTTCCATTTTGTATGTGGTGGAGCAAGAGTTTCCTACAGTGTGTCACATATCCAATAAAATGCAATATGGTTGGCAATTTTTCATTGTTAATAATGTGGCTGCTTATGAGACCTTGGCAGTTTTGGTGACCTTATTCTGTGTTTCCCAGAAGGAAATCTGATTGCTTATATTCACATTTTCTTATTTTCATTCTTCTCTCATTTTCTGTATTCACTTAATTCTGAATAAAATACTAATATTTTCAGAGAAAGGTGGAAGTAAAATAGTATATTTTAAATAACCTTAATGATTCTATGATTCTATGTGACCATAAAATGAGTGTTGTAGTTTGTTGCCTGCATTTTCTAGTATTTCTACATGAAGAGTTGAATTCTACCTGGATGAAGAAAATCTGAAAATGTGCACATGCACTGTAAGAGAACACAGAATCACAAAATGGAGGAGGCTGGATATTACCTCTGGATATCTACCAAGGTCAGCTTGAGGAGGTTGTCCAAAGCCATGTTCAATCAAGTTATAAATGTCTTTAAGGATGAAGACTTCCACAGCCTCTCTGGGCAATCTGTTCAAGTGTTTGATCACATTAGCAATATATATGTAACTATATATATATATAGTTATATACTCACGTTTAAACAGAATTTCCTGTGTTTCAGTCTACATGCTCAGACAGTGTGTCTATTTTTCTCCCAGGTTACCTGTTCCTTCTTTTATTTCTTTTATGCCTTACTTATGTTTAAGCTTAGTTAGAATCTCCTTGTTCACCTATGCAAATCTCCTGCTGCCTTTTCTTGACTTTTTGCTCATCAAGATGAACGGTTCTTAATCCATAAAATTAAACTAGCTGCTCCATATAGCTCTTCTTTCTAGGACTGTATCCTTCATGACTACTCCCCAAATGAATCCCATTCAGGGGTCCTGTTCAAGGATAATTGAAGTCTGCTCTCATGAAATTCAAGACTGAGTTCCTGCTTTTTGCCTTGCTCCCTCCTTTCAGGATCTTCCTCTCCTGGTAAATACAAGGCTGCTTTGGATCTTCTCATCTCTTCCCAGTGCTTCCTTGATGGTAGATACAAGGTCCAGCAGAACATCTCCCCTTATTGGCTCATTGATCAACTGATGTCAGGCAGTTGTCATCAGTGCACCACAGAAACCTTCTAGATTGCTTGTGTCCTGCCAGGTTGTCCATCTAATAAGGTTAAGGGCTTGCAAACATGAATCTTTTTCCCCATATCTGAAGAAGGCTTTATTGGTCCTGCTTGGCTCTTCTATAGCAGGTACTCACAATAAACTGGATTGGACTATTCTCTAAGTCCCACTTAAACTCTCAGATAGCTCATCTCCTATCCCTATACAGAGCTGTTTGGTACTGCTACTGTCATATACAGGTTTATTCTTTATACTTTCCTTCCCCAATAAAAAGCAACAGCTGGTCGTGTGGTTTAAAATGTCACCAAACTACTTCTTCTCTTCTATGTACAAATGCAAACTAAAGTCTTGTCAGAATAAGTAGGCAAGCTGGGATTTGGTCACTGAGTCCACCAAATTTTGTATTAACATATATACCTCCACATGAAAACACATATTAACACATAAGAGACAACCTCAGCAATGTTGCACTCTGAAATATTTAAGGCACAAGATATTTAGAATACAACAGTAGTAATCTACAAAAAATGAAGCCAGAGATATACTGTTTTATATAGAAGAATGTTAATTAAACAAAAGCTGACCTCAGAAAGGTGATTACAATCATATATTATCTTGAATCCAGAAGAACAACTACTACCAGAAAAATTAAAGTCATTCAAATCAAATGGGGTGTAAACATGTCATGGTCATAACTGACCAATTTAAAGGTTGCAACAAATTTGCTGAAGTAGGCATTCATAGGCTCCTATATAGAAAACAAAGCAGCAAACACAAACCTCAAACTTTTAAAGTCATCAGCTAAAGTCAATAACAGGATTGTTGTGTGGAGACATAAGATCCAGGTACCTAAGTGAGTGAAAAAAAAACATGCAAACAACATCAACAGTTAACTGGATTTACTGAAGTAATACGGAAAACAAACAAACAAACAAACAACAACAACAACAACAAAACTCAGATATTTGTTGTTGTAAAATCAACATTTTCTGAGTATATATATTTTTTAACCTGTGATGAAATTTTATTAGGAATTAGTGATAGAAAATGGAAAAAAGAAAACCCCACAGTAGGACTACTGTGGCTAAATATATCTGAATCATGTTGAAATTTTAAATACAATTTTAAGCACCCCTAAACTTAAAATATTTTGACCTTCAAATATGAAATAAATTTAGAAGATATAATACTTTTCTTCTGTAAAATGTTAGTGAGACTGAAATTAATGCTCATTGGTAGTATTAACTGTGAAATTCTTAATCAATGAGTCTATTGAGCCTATATTCCAGGCTATGAGTCAATATGAGCCTGTATTCCAGGCTGGATGTGGCTCTGGGCAGCCTGCTCTAGTGGTTGGCAACCCTGCCCAGAGCAGGGGGGTTGAAGCTAGGTGGTTCTTTTCAACCCAGACCATTCTGTGATTCTATTGTTAAAAAATAAATAATAATAATAATGAACTGCACATTTTCAACAACTTTGTTCATAATTTTAAAGGGGAGGTACCTGTGCTCATTGGTTTAAAACTAGCACAGTTACACTCATTTGTGCTATAGGCACATCTTCAGTTTACTCTTTAGATGTTTTTGGGCAACAGGGACAAAATCACAGAATGACTGAGGCTGAAATGAACCTCTGGATGTTATCTGGCCCAACTGCCTTGCTCAAGCAGGGACACCTAGACAGTTGCCCAGGACAATGTACACATGGTTTCTGAAGATCACCAAGGAGGGAGATTCTCTGGGTAACCTGTGGAAGTGTTTCATCACCTGTGCAGCAAAAAAAGTGCTTTTTGATGTTTAGACAGAACCTCTTTTGTTCCTGTTTGTGCCCATTGCCTCTTGTCCTGTGCCTGCACACCACTGAACAGAGCATGGCTACATTTTCTTTTCATGCTCTCTTCAGATATTTACATATATTGTAAATAGTACCACACACTCAGGAAAATAAATTCAAACTAACTAAAATTATGTAAACCAGGTTAAGCGCATCTCAAAAGAAATTCAATTTATCTAAATTTATGAAGTGACTTAAGTAAGCTACAAAATGATTCAAGGTGGTTTAATTAATTTACTTTGAAAGTTAATTCACGCTTTTTGTTTGTTTGTTTGTTTGTTTGTTCCTGAAAGATCCCAGGTGCACAAGCCTTTAAGTTTTAAGAAAACTGACATTTAGTACAGAATACTTCTGAAGTCTCAGGTACCCTATGCCTGTGTGCATAAATCTACAGAAATACATATTTATGGACAGACATGAAGTATAAATATTTGTTTATAATTACAATGTGGAAAGATCCCCCAGAACATTAATGTCAGTGTTCTGTGAAAGTTTAACCCACTAACATACCTGTTATTACAAAGGGTCAAGCAGTGGTAGACAGAAGAATTTTTATTTATTTATTTATTTATTTTATTTATTTTAAGAACAAATATGTATGACCAGGGTGGCAAAAGCCTTTAAAAGAAATAGCACTCAATTCAGTTGTCCAGCCATATGTGTCTAAAAAATATTTGAGATGTCCTGTCAAATCTCTGATTTCCAAGTGCTAGCCTACAGGGCTACAGAGCTTTTCCATGTCTCGTGTCATATTTCCCAGACTTTTGCAAGTGGTTTGGATATTCCAGGGGTATTTATGTAGATAACATGGTCAAGATCATTACGTGTTATGGAAAAGCGGCTCCATTAGGTATATTGACTGTGTTCAGAATTTTGGCTGAAATCCACAATCTGGGCACCTCAGATGTTCCTAGAAATTGGGCATTGAGCCTAAGTGGAATGACTAAAGCCTCTTAATACAAGGACTTACAAAATCAATCACAGATTCTTCTGACTCAGAGTTACCATGTTAGATGACTATCATTCTTCACTGGTTAAGTAGAGAAGTGGTAGAAGCTAGGCACCTGTGTCATCTTAGGAGCCAGTCTGTCTAGTCTTTTTCTGAAGATGGGCATCTGATGAGTTAGAGATGGCTTCTTTTCACTAAAATGTTGCAGATATGATGCCAAACAGCCTTTTGCTATTACAGTGGTTGAAGTATTTTCCCAGGGAGGTCTCCATTCTAGACTGAATAATATTTCTTAGGTAAGATTGTTTTATAATCAAAACATTTAAACTCTATCCAGAATATTGTATTAATTAGTGACATGTAAAACATCTTTGTTCTCACCCTGTTAAATACGAACCAGACCACAATACAAATACTTTAATTGTCCATATCCTTGACTATATTACTCATCTTTTTGAAACTTCCCATTCCCCATCTCTTTCTATGCTTAAATCAAGGTGCTTACACCCTTCAATATTTTGTGGTACCCTCTATATCTTCTCTTATTCGTTGTTATTACCTTGACTCCAATCTCCAGAAGATCATTCTCAATTGCTGACCATTATATTTTTTAAAATATTCTCTCACATTTGAGACACTCCCCAAAGACTTCAAAAAATATCTCCGATCTTCTAAAAGTCTTGACAACAAGTAGGATACTAGTTTGATGATATCACATGCTGACTTAATATGGTCTCTTGAATTCACCTATGTGGAACCAAGTGGTTCCAACATTCATCTTGCATGTGTGAACTTGTAAGACAATTAAGTGTTCTTTAGTTATATCTTGGTACTTTATCTAGTCCAATCTGGACTAAAATGATAAAGGAAAATTAATACTAAAGAAATCCAAGTACAGATTTTATATATGTGTGTGAACTTCATGAAGTTCAACAAAGTACGGGGTCCTTCACCTAGGGAGGAATAACCCCAAGCACCAGTACAGGCTGGGGCTGATCTGCTGGTGAGCAGCTCTGCAGAGAAGGACCTGGGAGTCCTGGTGGACAGCAGGCTGACCATGAATCACCAATGTGCCCTTGTGGCCAAGAAGGCCAATGGTATCCTGGGCTGCATTCAGTAGAATGTTGCCAGCAGGTCAAGGGAGGTGATGCTGCCCCTCTACTCAGCCCTGGTGAGGCCACACCTGGAGTATTGTGTCCACTTCCGGGCTCCCCAGTACAAGAGGGACATAGAACTAGTGGAGTGAGTCCAGAGGAGGGTCACTAAGATAATTAGGGGTCTGAGGCACCTGTCATATGAGGAGAGGCTGAGACAACTGGGCCTGTTTAGCTTGGCAGAGAAAACTGAGGGGAGACATTATCAACGTATAAGGGAGGGTGTAGAGAGGATGGGGCCAGACTCTTCAGTTGTGTCCAGTGACAGGATGAGAGGCAACAGGCACAAACTGAAGCACAGTAAGTTCCATCTGAATATTAGTGGGCAATTCTTTACTGTGAGGGTGACAGAGCACTGGAACAGGTTGTCCAGAGAGGCTGTGGATTCTCCATCTCTGGAGATATTCAAAATCCACCTGAATGTGGTCCTGTGCAATGTGCTCCTCCTCTGCTTGACGGGAGGGTTGGAATAGATGATATTCAGAGGTCTCTTTCAACCTCAACCATTCTGTGATTCTGTTTGTGTCTGATTGTCAAAAAGTTGTGGTTTTAGAAAGGTTTTCCCAAATAAATGATATTTCTCATCAAAACATTATTATTATCAGATGTTTTACCAAAATTCTTCAGAGTAAGAAAGGCAAAGAAACAAGAGTGCATTTAACTGGCTATTTAATTTGAAAGTATTTTGAACTGTGGACATCATAAGTTATGAAACTTCACAACTGAAAATCATATTCAGTTGTTTGCCTGGGAAAAGGACAAAAAACATTGTATGCAGTGTAGTGTAATGAGCCATCAGAAAGCCAGTATTCCTCTTAATTCTCTTGACTCAGTGAAGCAAAATCTCAGCAAAATTCATACTTTTTGTTCATGTTATGTATGAGGACAATTTTCTTACAAGAAGCAGTATTCTGTTATAGCTTCAGTTAAAGTGGAAGGTTTAAAGTTTCCCAGTTACATTTTCTTTTATTCCCCTCAAGTTTCCCCAAACAAAATTATATAATATACTGAAAGAAACTTGTTGATTATATGTTTATGCTTAAAAATTTTGAAGGCAATAAGCAAGCCACCAGGAATAATATTTTTCTGTAATCCACACATCCAAGGGGAAAATAGACACTTTAACAACTCTTCCCATGTTTTCAGTTGTAAACCGTTGCATCTGTAGTGGTTTACGTGGCAAGGTTTTGGTAGCAGGGGGCCATAGGAGTGGCTTCTGTGAGAAGGATCTAGAAGCTGCCCCATGTTTGGTAAGGCCCCACTGCTGACCAGAGCCGAGCCAATAAGCGATGTTGTTTTGTGCCTCTGTGAGAGCATATTTAAGACAGGGGAAAAAAAGATGCTGTGACTCACAGCAGCTGGGAAAGTTAGAGGAGTGAGGGACAGCCTTGCAGGTGCCAAGGTCAGTGAAGAAGGAGGGGGAGAGGTGCTCCAGGCGCCGGAGCAGAAGTCCCCTGTGGCCTGTGGTGAGGACCACAGTGGAGCAGGCTGTCCCCCCGCAGCCCATGGAGTACCACTGTGGGGCAGGTGCAGCCCGTGGAGGAGACCACAATGGAGCAGGTGGATTTGCACCGATGGAGGCTGCGGAAGACCCCTGTGGAAGGGGGCCTGTGGAAGACCCCTGCCTGAGCAGATTCCAGGCTGGATCTCTAGCCCGTGGAGAGGAGCCCACGCAGGAGCAGGTGACATGGCAGGAGCTGCTGTCTGTGGGGGAGCCAGGTTGGAACAGTTTGTTCCTGATGGATGGATCCCATGGTACAGACCCATATCTGGAACAGTTCTGGAAGAGCTGTTGCCTGTGGGAAGCCCATGCCAGATCAGTTCACCAAGCCCATGCCGGATCAGTTCACCAAGGACTGCATTCCATGGGAGGGACCCCAATGGCACAGGGGACAAGAGTGACCGAGAAGGAGCAGCAGAGAAGAAGTGCTGTAGACTGACCATAGCCCCCATTCCCCCATCCCCCTGTGCCACTCGGGGGGAGGAGGTGGAAGAGGGTGGATGCGGGGGGAAGGTGCTTTTGGTTTCTTTCCTTTGCTTCTCACTTCTCTAGCTTGTTAGTAATAAGCAGTAAATCTTACTGTCTTCCTATGCTGAGTCTGTTTTGCCCGTCACAATAATTACTGCGTGATCTCCTTGTCCTTATCTCAACCTTTGAGCCCTTTTCATTGTATTTTGTTCCCATTCCTCTTTGAGGAGGGGGAATGAGAGAGCAGTTGTGGTGGAGCTCGGCTGCCCACTCAAGTAAAACCACCACAGCATCCTCTTTATTTTTTTTTATTTTTCTTTTTGTTGAATGATAATTTGTGTGTGTGTGTGTGTGTGCATGTAGTTTTTATGTGTATACACATTTTGTATGTGTGTGTTTTGGTTTGGTTGATTATTTTAATTTTTTCTACTTCAAAATTTCTCCAGAATCTCATCTTATTTTTCTTCAGCTTCCAATACGTAGAAACTCCAAATTGTTAGAATCCAGAAGTCAATTTTCATAATCCTTTTATTCACTGCATGTAAAAAGGCTGTCATGGCATTTTTGTATTTATTCATGATGTTATTTATCTGTGAAAACCTCAAAACCATGCTTAAGAGAGTTAGTTTAAAAATGATATCAAGTTATACCATGCAACATCATAATGGGCATGAATGAGATACAATGGTAAAGAATAAAAACATCTTGTTGACTTTTGTTTTCTTTTGTTTTCTTTTTTCTTTTTTTTTCCTTTAATTTCAACTCATCCCTTTGAACTAGAAAATATAAAGAAAACAGCAGACAGTCTTGCTTTTACAGATCTTATGACATGCATAGTTAAAATTTTATACTGACTATAAAAAAGACAATGCAATGCATTGTGTGACTTAGGAACATTCTACAAGCAGTTTGAACACAAAAAAATCGTACATCATTTATGTTTTGATTACACTCTAAGTGCTGACAACGTACTGTATCTATGAATAATGCAAAGAAACTGAAAGAACAAGCTTTTTATATTCCATTCTGAGCCTCTGTTTTTCAGACGAAATGATTTAACAATGCAAAACACATGTCATTGATGGAATATGATTAGAATTACATTGTGTTCTTGACAGTTAACGATTATTCCTCTGTGCATTAGTCAGGGCAGCTGTAAAACCTAGAGTGTCAGGTATCTCCAAAAATGTAAGATCACAGTCATTTGAGTAACACCTAGTGCTTCTAATTCTATCAGATGAATGTTTTGTCATAAATGCAAAACAAAACAAGACAAAAACAAACAAAACAGAAAAATTAAAATATAATAATAGGCATTTCCATTATC
Organism: Netta rufina; assembly: GCF_964035555.1. Lineage (NCBI taxonomy): Eukaryota > Metazoa > Chordata > Aves > Anseriformes > Anatidae > Netta > Netta rufina. Next base: position 39,953,342 of record NC_140123.1, on the reverse strand, counting down.
AATTAAATAAGCATTGAGAAAAAAAATGCAATCACATTATATACTCACAGGAAATACAGTACTGTATACTTAATTAATTCAAAATGAAAGAAAAGAAACAAATAAGTAAAAAACCTTAAGTACATGTGTACCCTCATCCTGAGCAGAGAAGCTTAAAACTCTGAAAGTTTGTTTTATTTTTAATTGAAATGCATTGCATGATTAATCTTGATTCATGAAGAATCTAATGTCTATACTCTTTTCATTTCCCTTTGCTGAAAATATCTTTAATAATCTTTTAAATCAGTATTAAACAAACAAACAAAAAAACAACATTGCTATGGTTACAATAGGGTCCCGCAGAGCCTACCACCAACTGAAGCAAAAATTTCAAACTGATGAATGTTCCATTTTGGATTACACTAAGCAATTAACCATCTTCAACAAACAACATTTATATTATAAATATAATTTGGTTCAAGTGATTTAAATAGATGCAATCATTTTTATATATACAAATAAGACAATTCTCATTAAGATTTAAAAAGAACATTGTTTAATATAGTCACTTGAACTTTATGGAGTCTTCTGTTGCAGGATAGTCTTTAAGAACTTCTATTTCCACTTAATTAGGATGGAAGTCTTTTCACAGCAATAGTCTATCAAATGAATAGAGCCAAGATGTATTATATTGTTGCTCATAACTAGAAGAATTTAATTTAAAAAATATATACAAATAAGTAAGTCAAAAACTAAATCAATATGTGCCTTGTGTGGGATGGAAAGTTGCTATAAAAGTAATGAACTATATAAGTAAATGAAGGTTTAGATAAACATGTTAGTGTGCCACTCAACTGAAAAGAAAAAGGTAACATTTCTTTAGATCGATTTTTAAACCAATATTAAGAAGAGATTTACTCTGCTCTGCAAGTGTCTGTCATTAAGGGAATTCTGGACCACTTATTCATCTATAGGTTTCTGCACTTTAGATATCTAAAATATGGTAGGCTTCTGGTGACTTCCTACCAAAGACGATTTCTTTCCTTCAGTATTCTTAAGATAAATGAAACAGTGTTGTTAAGTTATGATGTTTTCCCCCTCTACTCTGCCCTTGTGAGGCCCCACTTGGTGTACTGTGTCCAGGTCTGGGGTCCCCAGCACAAGAAGAATGTTCATCTTTTAGAAGAGAGAAAGGCCATGAAGTTGATCAGATGGCTGGAGCACCTCACCTATGACGAAAGGCTGAGAGAGCCCCAGCTGTTCAATCTGAAAAAGAGAAGGCTCTGGGGACACCTCCCAGTGGCCTTTCATTACTTAAACAGAGCTTATAAAAAAGATGGAGAAAACCTTTCAGTCAGGCAGATAATGATAGGACAAAGGTGAATGGTTTAAAACTAAAAGAAAGGAGATTTGTATTATGCGGAAATTCTTCACTGAGAGGGTGGTGAGGCACTGGAACAGATTGCCCAGAGCAGCTGTGGATGCCCCACCCCCAGAGAGATGAACACCTGTTCAAGACCAGGTTGGATGAGGCACTGGGCAACCTGACCTAGGCATCTCTGTCCATGGCAGGGGATTGGAGCTAGATGAGCTTTAAAGTCTCTCCAAACCCAACCCATCCTGTAACACTCATAAACCGTAGTGACATGTTAAAATATTCACAATCAAATAGCTTTCTATCAGGTATTTAAGATGTATCACCTTTGCAAAACTCAGCGAAAGAGGTTTAGCTTCCCATTTCTGCTTACTGCTTAGAATAGTTATGAGTTTGTTTGGGAACTGGAGACATTTAAAGCTCATAAAGAAGCAGAAAAGTATATTTTAGACCTTTATTAAAGCTTGAAAAAAATTATTTGTCTTTCATTCTAACTGTGTCAATGCTATGGAAACCCTTCTTACCTCAAAAAGGAGCACAGAATACTTTGGAGCCAAGGTTTGAGGAAATTAGAAGGGAGGACAACACCACCAGCAGTGGCTCCAGTGAAAAATGTATACTATAAGCATTACATGGAGTATATATTATTTATAATTGTCTATAATTATTATTTATTGTTTATAATTATTTATAATTATGAATGGTAGACAGAGATCTTCTTGATCAAATTCACTTAGAGTCCAAGATTTTTTTCTTCTCTGTAACCACCCAAGTCTTTCTGCAGGGAGGACCATCTAGCTTGGAAAAAGGTTTAAATAGATTTTAATCTTCCAGATAAAGCAGGGAGGTAAATGCTTAATCTTATTTTATGCCTCTTACTGACTTTGAGATATATTGTAGCGGTAACTCTTTTATAAATATATTTTCAGACATTTTTTTTTTTCCTGTGTCAAACAGGACATTAGATTTATTCTGGAGTCTCAGTAAAATTTGTTTTCAGGCATGAAGGCTTTTTCTAATGTTTAGCAGTCATTAGAGATTAAAATAATTAAACAAAGAAACAAACAACAAAAATAAAAAACACTGCAACATGAAGGGAAAAAATGACAAAGAAGCTAGTTTTGCTTTTATTCCAAAAAGGTAATTTCTCTGACTAAAGAGAAACTTTGGTACATGTAGAATCCATGTTCATGTTTTAAACATATGTCTAGTTTTATCTCATGGGTAATGTTCCTTAAGGTTATTCCAAATTTATATTTAGTTTAGTCAAAATCATTCACTAGAATTACAGATCTCCGGTCAGGAAGACTTGTCTTGATCTACAGTCATAACAATGTATTCCGGTTGAAAAAGTTTGGAAAGCTGTCCTCAAGACTCAGCAAGGCTTAAATTAACATCAGACTATTTTCAGATATGTCGTGGTTTAACCCGGCCGGCAGCTAAACACCACGCAGCCGTTCGCTCACCCTCCCCCTCCCTCTCTGGGACGGGGGAGAGAAATGGAAACTGAAGCCCGTGAGTTGAGATAAAGACAGTTTAATAAGACAGGAAAATAATAATAACAAAAGTAATAATAACAATAATAATAATAATAATAATACAATGGTGATAATAGGAAAATAATAATAATAATATGTACAAACAAGTGATGCACAATGCAATTGCTCACCACCCGCTGACTGATGCCCAGCCTAACCGAGCAGTCCGGCCCCCTCCCCCTGGCTAGCCACCCCTATATATTGTTTAGCATGACGTCAGATGGTGTGGAATACCCCTTTGGCTAGTTTGGGTCACCTGTCCTGGGTCTGTCCCCTCCCAGCTCTTACTGCACCCCCAGCCTGCCTGTTGGCAGGACAGAGCGAAAGGCTGAGATGTCCTTGGCTTGGTATAAGCACTGCTCTGCAACAATTAAAACATCGGGGTGTTATCAGCACTCTTCTCATCCTAAGCCAAAACACAGCATTCCACCAGCTACTAGGAAGAAAATTAATTCTGTTCTATCTGAAACTTCTGTTCTAACTGAAACCAGGACAAGATATCAATCTAAATATCAGATATTTTTTAGACTACTAGATCTCCAACAAGAACTGAATTTAATTTTGATGCAGTTCATCTGGTATGTATATTTTTTCACTTAGAATATACAGAGTAGCTAGGAAAGATCAATATATTTGAATAATGGAAATGCAAATATAAGATTTAAAAAATGTTTTGATTTCATAGTTCTTCAGACATCAATCTGAAGTTTACTTTACAGTCAAAGTTCAATGAATGTAAATACTGTGGGAAAACTACTAACCTACTTATTGTGTCCTGAAGTTCATAAAATCTTAATGGATGTATTTAGGCCTAGATATTACAAAATGTCATGCAAGTTTAATGCATCAAATTAGGATAACTTTCTTAAGGATAATCACAGTAGATAGTTCTTCTGTACAAGCCTCTGTAAATCATGAATGGCCATCCCAGACTGCTGGTCAGTGGACCATCATCTAGTTTGAAGCCAGTATCTAGCAGCTTACTCCACTGATCAATAGTGAGCACAATCCTCTTCAACATATTCGTTAATGATCTGGTTTAAGGGGTAGAATGTACCCTCAGCAAGTGTACTGATGACACAAAACTGGGGGTTATGGCTGATAGACCAGAGGATTGTGCTGCCATCCAGAGTGACCTCAAAAGGGTGGAGAAATGGGCTGACAAAATTTTCAGGAAGTTCAGTAAATGGAATTATGAAGTCCTGCACATGGGAAAGAACAATCCAGTACATGCTGGGCCTGTCCAGCTGGAAAACAGTTTGACAAAAAAAGGACTTGGTGGTCCTAGTGGACACCAAGTCAAACATGAGATAGCAATGTCTCTGGCTGCAAAGAAGTCTAAAGGTACCCTGAGCTGCATTAGGAAAAGTATTGCCAGCTGCTCGAGTGAGGCGGTCCTTCCTCTCTACTCAGCACTGGTGAGGCCATACCTGGAATACTGTGTCCAGTTCTGAACTATGCAGGACAAAAGAGACCTAAATATACTGGAAAGAGTTCAACAGAAGGCTACCAATATGATCAAAGGACTGGAGCCCCTTTCCTGTGATGAAAGATTGAGAGAGTTGGGACTGTTCAGCTTATAAGAGAGAAGGCTCAATGTACATAAATCTTATCAGTGTACATAAATACCCAAAGGGAGGATGCAAAGAGAATGGAGACAGGCTTTTTTCAGTGATGTCCAGTGCCAGGAAAAGAAGCAAAGTGCACAGCCTGTAACACAAGAGGTTCTGTCTAAACATCAGGAAGCACTTTACTGTGTAGGTGACTGAATACTGAAAAACTTTGCCCAGAGAGGTTGTGGAGTCTCCCTCCTTGGAGATCTTCAAAGACCATCTGGACTGAGTGCTGAGCAACTCTGTCTAAATTACCCTGCTTGAAGAGGAAGGTTAGACCAAATGACTTCCAGAGGTCCCTTACAACTCAGTGATTCTTTGGATAAGTGATTCTATGATCACGATCAAATATTTTTCTGAAAGATACTGTACAGTTTGGAGGGTAATTATGGTTTTGGTGATGCAAAAATTGCTTTATGCAGTATTAACATAGTTAACGTGGTTAAGTTAGATTTCATGAAAACATATCTTGGCTCTGTAATTGTCACGATTGAAGAGGGGGAAAAGAGGGCTACCCAGGCCACTGGTATGTTTATAGACAGAGTAAGACTGAAAAAGTGAATTTGATAGAATCATTAAATCATTTAGATTGGAAAAGACCTTCAAGATCATTAAGTCCAACCATGCACCTAACACTACAAGTCTACCACTAAACCATGACCCTAAGCAACACAGCCATGTCTCTTAAATACCTCCAGGTATGATGACTCCATCACATCCCTGGGCACCTTGTTCCAATACCTAACCATTTTTTCCTTGAAGAAATTCTTCCTGAAACCCTATCTAAACATTCCCTGGTACAACTTGAGACTGTTGCTTCACATCCTATCACTTGTCGCCTAAAAAAAAGGACCCACACTGTCTTCGCTGAAACCTCTTTTCACCTAGTAATAGGGAGAAATGAGGTCTTCCCTTGGCCTCCTTTTCTCAAGATTAAACAGACAGAGTTCCCTTTTCTCAAGATTAAACAGACACAGTTACCTTTTCTCAAGATTAAACAGACACAGTTCCCTGAGCCCCTCCCAATATGTCATTTTCTAATCCCTTCATCAGCTTTGTTGCTCTTCCCTGGACATGCTCAAGCAACTCAGCAGTCTGTCTTGTAGTGAGGGGCCCAGAATTTATCCCAGTACTCAACTAAGTGGTCTCAACAGTGCCAAGTACAGATGGACAATCATTTTGCTAATCCTTCTGTCCATACTATTTCTGATACAAACCAGAATGCCACTGACCTTCTTGGCCACCGGGGCACACTGCTGGCTCATGTTCAGACAGCTGTTGACCATCACCCCCAGGTCCTTCTCTGCTGGGGAACTTTCCGGCCTCTTCCTCAAGCCTATACCACTGCATGGGGTTGTTATATGACCCAAGTGCTGCTCCTGCCATTTAGTCCTGTTGAATGTCATGCAATTGGACACAGCCCAGTGATCCTGCCTATCCAGATCCTTCTGCAGAGTCGTCCTACCCTCAAGCAGATCAAGACTCCCACACAGGTTGCTGTTGTCTGCAGGCCTACTGATGGTGCACTCAATCTCTTCATCAATATAATTGATTAAGATATTTTTTAAAAATGGCCCCGATCCTGAGACTAGGGACCACCACTTGTGACCAGATGTTAATTCCATTCACAATGACCCCTTGGGCCTGGCCATCCAACCTTTCTTTTACCCAGTGAACAGTGCATCCATCCAAGCCATGATAAACCACTTTCTCCATGAGAAGGCTGTGGGAAACAGTAGCAAATGCTTTGCTAAAGTCCTCATAGATAACACCTACAGCCTTTCCTTCGTCTACTATGTGTGTCATCTTATCATAGAAGGAGATCAGGTTAGTCAGGCAGGACCTGCCTTTCATAAACCTGTGCTGAATGGGCCTGATCACTTGTTTGTCCTGCACGTACCATGTGATGGCACTCAAGATGAAGGATCCAAGATTCAAGGCTCAGGTTTGAAGGATCCCATCACACGCAGAGAAACAGAGGATTTGTTTACTAAAGATTCCTATTTATTACAAATCAACACAAATCACCACTAGCATTAATAATAAGGCTAATATGTAGATAGATAAAAGGTTATTATGGATATTAACAGGAAACAAGTGTATATATACATGCGTGTGTAACAGATATTAGAGACATAGTACCAATTAACAGTAGCAGCAATTAGAGGTTGTAGAACAGTGATCTTAGGTGGGAAAAATCAGTAATATAGCAACAGTTACTGTTTGGAGATAATTATAGTTTAAACAAACTTATCAATAATACTATGGTAGTGACATATAAATCACTATATAAATACTAAATACTTCTGGATCACAAACTTATCGATAACATAACAGCAAATAGACTTATGATAGGAAATACTTATCACTGCTGAACTTAAGATTATGTGAATATATACATATTCATAAGATTTTCTGAAGAGCTTGACCACATGCAAAAATGGGTCTGGAAGAGGAATCAAAGTAATGGAAAATCTCACGTGAAATCGATCCATGTCCCATGGTATGGAGCATCACAGATTGTAGGAGTTTACGTTGCAATATCACAAATCTAACCTGATGTTCCAGTGAAGCTTCAGCCTGTTTAAGGAGGGAAAAGAAAAAGAAACAAAAGAAAAAAAATACGTGCACCACAGGAAAATTCTGGGAGAGAGAAATTCCATGCTGGGTAAAATTCAGGTCCTTTTTGTATTATTGAGGTATAAGAGGATGTAGGATACCATCACTTAGGTAACAAAAGGGTGCTGTTAATTTTGGTTTTCTTCCTGAAACTGCCAATAGGTGTTGTTTCTTGCTTTCCTTAATCTTTCTTTAAACTGGAGTTTAGTTTCTCATGTCAATTCCCACTTTCTCAAGCAATGAGTCGCTCCTCAGTTTCTTGTTTTGTTTTTAGCAACAGTATCTTCAGAATGCTTCAGTTATTACATATACTTCCACAACACTTTTCAGGCTGGTAGATATTTTCTCCTATTTGTGGCTAGCAGTCAATTTCAGAACTTTTCTCACTACAGTCAGGTCACCTCTGTAAATTCTCCTATCACTGAAATTCTGAAAGAGATCGTACCAGTATCATCTTTCTAACCATTTGTATTGTTTCTTTTGAGATTAAATGCTCTGTTATTCTCAACTAACATCAAGGTGTTGCTACAGAAGGGTGAGGATCTCCTGTAGGTTCCGTGCTAGAGTTGCTAGAGTAATGTGGTGTAGTGGGTTTACATGGAAAGGTTTTGGTAGGCGGGGAGAGGAGGGGGCGGGAAGAGGGGGTGCATAGAGGTAGCTTATGCAAGAAGAATCCAGAAGCTGCCCCATGTTAGATTAGGGCCCAACTACTGGCCAGAGCCAAGCTAATAAGCGATGTTTTTTGCACCTCTGTGAGAGCATATTTAAGGGGAAGAAAAAAAAAAAAAAAAGAAAAAAAAAAAACTGCTGGGGAATAGCAGCTGGGAGACAGAGAGGATTGAGAAACAGCCTTGCAGATGCCAAGGTCGGTGGAGAAGGAGGGGGAGAGGTGCTCCAGGCACTGGAGCAGAAGTTCCCCTGCGGCCTGTGGTGAGGACCATGGTGAAGCAGGCTGTCCCCCTGCAGCCCATGGAGGAGACCACGGTGGAGCAGGTGGACCTACACTGATGGAGGCTGCGGCCTGTGGAGGACCCCTGCTGGAGTAGATTCCAGGACGGACCTGTAGCCCGTGGAGAGGAGCCCACACAGGAACAGGTGACCTGGCAGGAGCTGTTGTCCATGGGGGACCCAGGTTGGAACAGTTTGCTCCTGATGGATGGACCCCATGGTACAGACCCATATCTGGAACAGTTCTCAAAGAGCTGCTGCCTGTGGGAAGCCCACACAGGATCAGTTTGGGAAGGATGGCATGCTGTAGGAGGGACCCCATATTGGGGCAGGGGAAGAGAGTGACTGAGAAGGAGCAGTGGAGACAAAGTGCTATAGACTGACCACAACCCTCATTACTGATTCCCCTGTGACACTTGGGGTGAGGAGGTGGAAGAGGGTGAATGGGGAAAAGGTGTTTTTGGTTTCTTTCCTTTGTTTCTCACTTCTCTAGCATGTTAATAACAGTCATTAAGTCTTACAGTCTCCCTACCCTGAGTCCGTTTTACCCGTCACGATAATTGTTGAGCAATCTCCCTGTCCTTATCTCAACCCTTGAGCCATTTGCATTGCATTTTCTCCCCCTTTTTCTTTGTGGAGGGGGAGTGAGAGAGTTGCTGAGGTGGAGCTTGGCTGCCCACCCAAGTAAAACTACCACATATGGATAGCTTTGACATCTTGTGATGCCTCCAATTGTAGTAAATATCTGTATTTCAATAACTGGATCAGTCCTAAGTGTTAAGTTTTAGCTCAGATTGCAGACAGTTTAAAATAGATACCTACACAGATGTGTTTACATGTAACATTTTTCTGGTGTAACCCTGGTAGGCAACTAAGTACCACAAAGCAGTTCTCTCACTCTTCCCACAGTGAGACGAAAGAGAGAATTGGAAAGGTAAAAGTGCAAGAATTCACAGGTTGTGATAAAGACAGTTTGCTAGGTAAAGCAAAAGATGCATGTGTAAGCAAAACAAAACAAGGAATTCATTCACTGCTTCCCATCAGCAGGCAGGTGTTCAGTCACTTCCAGGAAAGCAGGGCCCATTGTATATGCAGACTTCTTGGGAAGACAAATGTCATCACTCTGGACATCCTCATCCTTTTTTCCCCCAGCTATGATTGCTGCGTATGATACCATATGGTGTGGAATATCCCTATGGTCAGCTGTTTGGTTGGGTCCCCTCCCATCTTCTTTTGTTTCCTGAGCCTCCACACTAGCAGGGCAACAAGAGAAGCAGAAAAGTCCCTGAATCAGTAAGAATTTCTCAGCAACAATTAAAACATTGGTGTATTATCACTGCTATTTTCATCAAAATTCCAAAACAGAGCCTTATATGAGCCTCTACAGGGAAAATTACCTCTATCTCAGCCAAAACCATGACAAACATACAGCTCTAAGCTCTCATCTTGGCATTGAAAAAGAGCTCCTGACCATTCAACCTACTGGAATTTTGAAGAGCTATCCAGTTCATTCTTAAAAGAGACATTTATTTTTAGCCAGATGTCTCCCTTCTCAGCTATATTTCCTGTATTGACAAGATCTCCTGGGTTTTGGCTGCTGTGTGGATACCTGCCTTTAGACACCTACAGATAGGTATCAAGAGTGTGGTACAGAGTACCACTTCAGCAGTAGGATATGTTTTACCTAATTTTAGCCATGAAAAAAAATAGCTGACTTGTCTAGAGTGGTGTCCTAGCTCTTTCTATAGTAACAGATATTGCAGTTTTGAAAGGGTAAATTTTCCTGCATATTTTAAGGCAGCAGTAATGGCTTCCTGGAATGAATGATTCCTGTCATTCATTGAACAGAAAACATACATTAATAGGTTAGACTACTTAGGCACAATTAAGTTAAACTTCCATAGACACAGGTGAGATAAAGACAGTATTGTGTGTTTATCTCTGTGATGCTACAGCTTCTTTATCAATGCAGTTTTTTTATATCAGATGTGATTTCTATTTGTTTTTCTTCAAATAAAGACCAGCTGGTGCTAAGAAAAAAAGTATCAGACTTCTTAATTTTTATTATAAGTACTCACAATTCAAGGTGTTTTTTGTTGTTGTTCTTTTCTCTTTCTTTCTTTCTTTCTTTCTTTCTTTCTTTCTTTCTTTCTTTCTTTCTTTCTTTCTTTCTTTCTTTCTTTCTTTCTTTCTTTTCCTTCCTTCCTTCCTTCCTTCCTTCCTTCCTTCCTTCCTTCCTTCCTTCCTTCCTTCCTTCCTTCCTTCCTTCCTTCCTTCCTTCCTTCCTTCCTTCCTTTCTTCTTCCATTAGATATTTTCATTACCAGCATCAGTGATCCTATAGTTTAGATTTTGAAAAGGCTTCTGGATTACATTTGAACTGTTAAAACTCTAACATTGTTACAGGACTGGAACTTTTACAGAAAGACTAAGTTAGATGTTTAAATATAATAGCTATTTTTTGGACCGTGTCCCGCCCCCCCCCCCCCCCCCCCCCCCCGATATTACATTTGGAAATAAATATCTTCTTCTGAGATAAAGCCACAATGTTCTTCCTTAATATAAGAACTATAGGATCTAAGCAATACTGGAATAACACTATAGCAGAGAATGATTACTTATCCCACTACTGAAAGATAATATGATTTGTATAGTGAAAATTGCACCCACTAACATATTGTTACATATAGAATTGCAGGAGAGCAGAATAATTGCATTAAGTTTTAAGTAAAGCACATTAATTTTTAGCCCCCCAACTATGCAGCTCCTTCTGCAGAGTTTCTTTTTCATTTTTGATTCTTCCTAAAAGAGAGGAAAGAGAGGGTGACTATAAACAATGCCTTCAGTTCAAAGAGACTTGTCTTCCATGTATTCATTTGTACTCATATAAACCCATGCAATATCTGAGATACTGAGTTTAGTAAGGAAAAAAAAAAAAAAAAAAAAAGTGACCTTAACTATTTTTTTAGGACCAAAGAGACATTTCAGAAAAGACATTAAACAATGAACACAGCTGAATTCATGCCGCTCAGGTCATAATCTGAACATGGGGTTGTACTAGTGACTCTCTGACCCTTCTCTGTGGAAGAAAATACATTCTGTGTCAGATCATAAGAGCTGGCAGTAGCAAAAAAGACAGCTTCTTGTTTGGAAAGTACCTAAGTTGAATCTTCCACCACTAAAAGATGAGAAAAGGGATCCCATGATGTCATTTTTTTCAATCATTTTCTTTTACTATAGCAGAACTTTTTGCTTCTGCATAAAGCTTTTATAAGAAAATCCAGTGCTGTATGAAGCTTTTATTAGAAAATCCAGTGTTGTATGCCATGTCTCATTGCTGTTGAATTTACACATAGCTGATATTTTTTAAAAAATACTGATAGTAGTTTACATAAAAGAAAAATTCCATGTAACAAGCTTCTTGTTACACAGAAATCTTTTATAAGATATCCTTACCTTTTCAGTCTAAAGCCAATTATTTAATCCATTGTCACTAGGTCACTTAATAATGAATTCAGTTCTTGGGTGTTTACAAAAACACTGCTGGCTCATATTCAGCTTGCTATCAATCAAAACCCCCAGCTTCATCTCTGCAGGGCTGCTCTCCAGCATCTCATTGCTCAATATGTACATGTAACCACAGTTGCCCCTTACCAGGTGCAGGACCCAGCACTTGCTCTTGTTAAACTTCATATGGTTGGTGATTGCCAAAGTCCTGATATCTATTAATGGGACTAGGTAAAACAGAATCTAATCACTGTAAAATTTCGTCCCAAGCACTTGTTGCCTGATTCCTGGAGTGCCAGTATAAGGCAAAGCTTGATCACTTAGAACTCTTCTGCTATTTAAGAACATTTGATCAAAAGTCCACTGATCTGTGTTGAGTTCATTTAACATCTCATTTAACAGATGCTTAAGGGCAGAAGTTAAATATGGATCCCTGTTTTCCAACAAATAATAAATCAGAGACCTCCTAGGCCAAAAGATTAATTCAGTTCAAATTTGTTTAAGTCATTTGTGTAAGTCCTTAGCCAGATAGTCAAAAGAGGTGATTCTCCCTCTGTATTTAGCATTGGTGTGGTCTCCCCTAGAATATTGTATACAGTTTTGAGCTCCGCAATATAAAATGCATATGAAGATACTTGAAAGCATCCAGAGGAGGGCAACAAAACTAGTAAATGGGCTGGAAGGTATGTCCTATGAGGAGAGTCTGAAGACATTTGGGTTGTCTAGTTTGGAGGAAAGAAGGCTGAAAGGCAACCTCATTGCTCTCTGAAACTTCATGAGGAGGGGAAATGGAGAAGGAGTTGACAATCTTTTCTCCCCTGTAACAGATTCCCTGTAACACAGGGGAATGGCACAAAGTGGTACTAGGGAGGTTCAGACATTAGGAAAAACTTCTGTACTAGGAGGGTGGTCAAACACTGGAACAGGCTTCCTAGTGATGTTGTTCATGCCCCATGCTTGTCAATGTTCAATAGGCACACATTTGGACAATGCCTTCATTAATATATTTTAACTTTTGGTTACCCCTGAAGTGGTCAGGCTAGGTGATTTTTGCAATCACAGTTGTTTGAGAAAGAAAATTGAAAGGATATTTTCATCTTAAATATTCTATTTTACTGGAAGTTTTTAACATACTTAGACTTTTTTTTTTTTTTTTTTTTGTATTTTCAATTAATGAAACCCAAGTGTGATTTTATATTTTTGCACTATTTTTGTGTAGTTCTAACTTACCACTTTTGATTCAGCAATCAGTTTGTATCAACAGAAAACAAATCCTTGCATTTCACTACTTTCATAGTTACAGCTTCTTTGTGGTTTGAGACCATTTTTCATCTCAACTGGATAATCTAGCCCAGACATATTACATGTTTGTCCATGTTTTCCAGGAACACACATGCTTTGGTCAGTCAAATATCTTATTTGGAGGTATATAAATTAAGCTGTAGATAAATTAAATAAAAAATAATAACAATATAAAATTATGGCTAAGACCTATTCTTATCAAAACTATATTTTAAGTAATACATCATCATCAGAGGTCATTGCTCTGAAGAAATTAATCTACAAAGCCACCTGTGTGACAGAACTAATGATATATTAGCATGATTCATCATTAGTGATCATCAACAACTGATGATCTATTAGTATGTTGCTCTAAGGATGGCGCCATCCAGAAAGAATGAAACTTTATAATTAAATTATGGCACAGAAGTCAAAGACAAGTTGATAGGCTAACCCAGTCCACAGCAGGTAATAACACCATCACTAAATCAATTTCTCTACAATTTTATCTTTTGGGTTGCTAGTGGCAGCTTTGCAACTTTGTTAATCAGGTCTCTTACCCTTGTGGAAAATTGTATTTGCCCAACTTCTTTCTCCGGTAGTATTTGGCAACACTTACACTTTTAAGCTCTCCAATGCTTAGACAGGGGAACATTTCTTCAATGGTGTAAAAAATGCAGTTTCTTGCCAATAGCACACTATGCTTTTTTGTGAAGGTGGCAAACAAAGTGTCTATAAGAAATTTTAACAGTACCACATAAATTAACAGACACTTCCCAGGTTTGTCAGCTTTTGTCGTTGTCATGGTAATAGTCAACAGAAGTTAGAGAGCTCTACTGGATTTCAGTAGCATGGATTTGGTAGCAGGGAGGTTGCAGGGGTGGCCTCTTGCAGGATTGTCCAGAAGCTATCCCATGTTAAATAAGAGCCAGTTCAAGCCAGCTCCAAAAGGGACCTGCCACTGGCCAAAGCTGAACGACACTGGTTGCACGTCTGTGAAGCATGTTTAAGAAAGGGAAATTTCTGCTGTGCAACAGCAGCTGGAAGAGTGGAATGAGAAAATATTGAAAGAAACAACCCTGCATACACCAAGGCCAGTGAAGAAAGACTTGGGGATGATGCTCCAGGTGCCAGAGCAGAAGTTCCTCTGAAGCCCGTGAAAAGGACCATGATGGAGAAGGCTGTCACCCTTTAACCCATGGTGTATCAGTGCTGTAAGCCTTCTCTTGGCTAAACAACCCTAACTTTCTCAGCCTGTCCTCATAGAAGAGGTGCTGCAGCCCTCTGATCACCTTTGTGGCCTTCATGTGGACTCACTCCAAAACGTCCATGTTTCTTATGCTGAAGGCTCCAGAGCTGAAATCAGTACTCCATGCGGGGTCTCACAAGAGCAAAGTAGAAGGAACAAATCACCTCACTCAATCTGCTAGCTATATTTTTGATGCAGTCCATGATTTGGTTGTCTTTCTGGTGCACATTGCCAATTCACATGCATTTTTTCAGTCCACCAATACCCCCAAGTACTTCTGCCCATGGCTGCTCTCAATCCACCCATTTCCCAGCCTTTAATCATGGGATTGCCTCGTTCCAGATGCAGGATCTTGGCCTTGTTGAACTTCATTAGGTTTGCATGTCAAAATTATATTCATACACAAGTAATGGAAAAAATACCGAATGTCATACATTGATCTTATGAAAGCTCATTTTCCAAGCAGAGCTGCCATATATAAAAGATGTGGAACCATAAACATCACAACTTCAGCAAGTTCATTCTCAATGGATTCAATGTCAGTAAACAGAATAATTGTATCAGTAGGAGTATAGATGTAAATCAGAAAAAAAAAAAAATGTTAGGAAAATATGTGTCCATATCATATACCTTGCCTTGATCTTCTGAACTGTCTGTTTTTATAGAATACCTTTTCCACCTCTCTCAACTAAACACAAAAATAGGCATGCCAGAATTCCTCACAGGAAATTACGAACATTTGAGAAGCTAAGGCAATCAGGAAGTGCAACATGGCACACTGTACTGGGTCTGGCTGGAATGTTAACTTTCCCGGCAGCAGCCCATACAGTGCCGTACTCTGTACTTGTAGCTGGAACAGCAGTGTTATCACACCAGTGTTGTGTCTACTGCTGAGCAGTGCTGGCACAGCATCGGGCCTCTCTCTAACCCTCCTAGGGGGTGGGCAAAAAGTGAGGAGAGAAACATCACTAGGGCAGCTGACCTAAACCAATCAAAGGGATATTCCATACCATGTGGTGTCACACTCAGCAATAAAAGGTGGAAACAGGAAGAAGAGGGGAGGGGTGGGCTCTCGTTGAGAAGACGTCGGTCCTCCTCTTGAACACCGGCTGCATGCATTGAGGCCTTGCTTCAAGGACCTGGTCAATCATCGCTCATTTGTGGGAAGTAGAGAGTAATTTCTTTCCTCTGCACTTCCATATAGCTTTCATTTATTTTGTTTGTTTGTTTTCCTCCCTTCTTTTTATTTTTCCCTTTTTCCCCTCCCTTTTTCCCCTTTCCCTTTTATTTCCCCTTAGTTAAATTGTTTAGTTCATGGTAGTCTTTATTTAATTATTATAATTATTTCCCTTTAATTGAATTATCCTTATCTCAACCCGTGAGTTGTTCTTTGCTTTACTTCTCCCTCTCCTCATCTAAAGGAGGGGGAGTGAGAGAGAGGTTGTGGGGTTTAGCTGCCCAGCACAGTAAAACCACCACACACACTTTCATAATACTGGAGTATTCTGTGCCTGTTAAACAATGTGTGACTAGGTCAGCAGGATTAGTGGAGCAGAATCTGTTGTATACTAAAAGATCCTGAACAGACATATCATAAAACAGAGCATTTAAATAAGGAAACTGTCGGAAAGACAACATACATGTATAGTTAACCCATGGGGTTACCTATGGTAACTGATGTTTGGAGTATGAGGCATCTCATCCAACAGGATAGATTTAAGCAACAGACAGAATTGAGGCCTACTCTGCTAAAAATAAAAATAATTAATTTAAAAGAAAAAAAAAAAGAATTGAGATCTAAGACAGCTTTTTATATGTCCTAATTCTTGTGTGTCCTTGTTCTACTAGTGTTACAAGACTTTTACTGAAAAGCTTCAATGTGGGTGCTAATGTTAAGCTAAAAAATCTGACTTATTTTTTTCCTTGGGTATATTTGAGCCTCCACAGCCTCTGTGTTAGCTCTGTGTTACACAGCAGCAATCAAAAAAATATTGGTATTCTTGTCTAAATATCGTGAACCAGAAAACTATCTTAATGTTGATTCAAATGCAAATTTTAATCTCCTTTACCACCCTATACTAAATTTTGCCCATGTTTTATTATAACATCAGTAGATCAGTTTCATATTGACAAGGGATGTAAAATATATAAACTGAAAATGTGACAGATGTGAAATTTGTGTTTGGACATAACATTTCAAGCCAAAGTGCATTCAGATTTGCAATATGTTTATATATACTTCTGTGTCTGTTGAAAAGACATACAAACTGTGCAATGTCAAGGAAGGGGAAGAATGCTCTGGATATTTATGTTCTTTCAGAGCACACGATGTAACACAATATTTACAAAAAAATATATATATATTCTTCCTCCCTTTTGAAGCTTTAAGTATCCCCAAGTTAAGAAAAAGTTTAAAGAGATTGATACAAAAACAATATAGTATCCTGTAAAGTATTTTAAGTTTGATTCAATGGTTTAAACATTACATTATCTTTTAAATATTACATTATCTTATATATAAGCCCCAGAAACAACTTTTATCACTATTCAGTTCTTAGAGATGATTTTCAAATTTAAGTAGCTGCATGAACATTATAAAAAGTAGGGAAAAGAGCTTATTTTTGTATTGTTATGGTACTGTTAAAAATAAGATACAGACTTTTTTTTTTTTGTGGGTATGCAACAGTAGATGGGGATTCTAGATCAACCCATTTCAATTTGTGAACTATGAATTCTTTCTATTCCTTTCAATCCACTTGTCACTCAAAGGCAGTTCCAATTTCTGTCCTCACAGTTCCTAGAAATTATGCATCTGAACAATATCAAGGAGTTGCAATCATGCTCTTAATATCTGTAATGTATGGGAAAGTCACAGACTTCAGATATCTGCTAAGTCAAATAACTGAGTAGGTCTGTCTGCTAGGGAACTCTACTAGTGAAGAAATACCTTGCTGAATTCAGGAACACTTACACTCCTGAATGCTGGAGTCATAAAAGGAGGGAAGACCTACCTTATATCTTCAAGGCACTTTTTCCAAACACTTAAGATTTCCAGAAGACACTATAGCTCATGGATAATCTGGATGTTATCCTTAAATTTAGACACCAAAATTTTAGCCTCACTGATTTGAGATACCACCAAAGTCTTTCTGGATCTGTTTCATAATTTCCAGGCCTGCTAGTAAGTCACCTTTAATTGCATACTTGTCACACCCATCCAAATAGGGTGTTGATTTACATTTATTTTGAATTTTACATTAAAATCCCATCAGTAAGTGAGCAGCATAACTGACCACAATCATCTCCAAACATTTTTGTTGTTAACAGGAATAGTAATTGTTAACAAATTGTTAATTGAAGTTAATTACTGCAGGTTTTTTTTGTAAATTTATATTTGCAAGGCCTATACTTACATTGACTTTTACTGTGATCCTGACTGTTGTTAGCTGCTTTGAAGTCTTGAGGTCAGTTCAAATGGAAAGCTTCCAAAAAAAAGCTAGATGGCACAAAAAAATAGTAGTAGTGATTTACCAGGCAGTATTTTCCCCTCTGATTCAACATCAAATTAGTACCTCTGCTTTTAAAGGATACTGCAGTTTTAAGGATGATATTTCCTAAAAACTTGACTATTTCTGCCCAAATAAAGTACTGTTGCATGTATTTATGTTGTCTTCCTTGTCAAATCTTCTATTACAGTGAATATTTTGTTGTGCACTTCTCTTTATATCTCATTTCAATAAGGGTAAATGTTTCTTTTGGTTTGTTTGTTATGGTTTTGTTTGTGTGTTTGTTTTAGTTTTGTTTGGTTTTGTTCTTTTTATGGCATAAACTATTGACTATCCTCTAGATAAAGTTACTTTGCCTCTTGGATGGGCTTTCATGTTCTATATCCATTTCAGTGATGATATTTTTCTAATGCAATTTTTACTGCCTTACAGGTATTGTAAAGCACTGGACAATGTTCTTAGGGACCCTGCTGAATCCCTGTCATTGGAAGTTTTTCAAAACAAGTTAGACTCTTGTCAGAGAAAACATCAGTGCACTTGATCCCATTTCAATACAAATCTAGACTGAACAGTGGTTTCTCATGTCCTTTCAAGCCATAAATTTGTCTAATTTACACATTTAGAGTTGATTAGAAGTTCTCATTGAACACCTTCGATAAAGCTACCTCTATCCAAGGAAAGTGTCAGTAGAAATAGGACAAATAATAATAATAATTTAAAAAATGTTTAATGTGAATAGTCTTCAAATCTTTCAAATAGTATAAGCCTGAAATGAAGCAAAGTGTAATTGCAGGGGCTTTCAAGGGATTCTATGCAATTATGTCACTGAGTTCATCTTTGATCTACATATACTGCTGACTTAGAATACCGTGTCAATATATTGACCATCTACATAGTCACTTTTTCTTCTTGAGCAGTAATTGCACTTTCTGCAATACTCCTTTATCAAAACACCAGAAGAAATATGGAACACTATCACAGCATCAGTCCTCAGGAATAAAGATGATGCTGCCAACAACATCCACATAAGTCACTTAAACATAAAACTCATAAACATGAGTTTATGAGTTTTGTGTTTTGAGTTTACAGAACTCAAAAACATAAGTCACTTAAACATAAGAGTTTCTACAAGGAGAGATAATATCTATACAAATCTGTAGTTTATGCAACCATTTAGATTTCAACACTAATATGTCATTACCAAATAAAGGCAGTTATACAGATACTTGAGATAAATTCTATGCAAATAATTTTTGGTCAATTAAATTTATGTTTTCCTTCAAATTGAATGAAGCCAAAGACATATGAAATGTTATATGTGCATAAAATATTCCTAATTACTAATTTAATTTTGAGATTGGTATATCTTTTGCCAGATTAAACAGCATCACTCATGTAGCTTCAAGATGTGTAGCATTAGTTCATTTACTTAATAGTATTTCTTAATATATTTTATTACTCAAAAAAAAAAAAAAAGATTTAGACATCAAAAAAAGAAAAATGTACAAGAAAATATTTGGGTTAATATCTAAAACAGACATGAATCAAAATCATTTTATTAAATTACATGGCAAGTGACCAAATTCTCAAATTCTGTGAAAGACCTCTGTTTCAATAAAATGAGCTCAATCAACCCGTGGAAATATTGTGAGGTTTATTCATTAGCTGCTGTATTTCAAAGGATTCTCATGTTGTATACATTTATACATCTTATGTATAAAACCAGCGAGTTCTTAGAATTGGTAAAACTTGTAATAAAGATGGTAACTCTTTCTTTAATATTATGACAGGTAGCAAAAATGAAAAAGATGTAGAGAACAGTGAATAAACCCATTCCCACCACTCCACCCCAGCTCCCCACCCCCACCCAAAAGAAAGAAGGAAGGAAGGAAGGAAGGAAGGAAGGAAGGAAGGAAGGAAGGAAGGAAGGAAGGAAGGAAGGAAGGAAGGAAGGAAGGAAGGAAGGAAGGAAGGAAGGAAGGAAGGAAGGAAGGAAGGAAGGAAAGAAAGAAAGAAAGAAAGAAAGAAAGAAAGAAAGAAAGAAAGAAAGAAAGAAAGAAAGAAAGAAAGAAAGAAAGAAAGAAAGAAAGAAAGAAAACCATATCCAGACAATGTACTAACATAATACCTATGAGTCAGAGAGACAAAAAGCAAACAAACCAGCTAAAAGGTTATACTGACTAACACAGCCTACCTCAGGAACCAGCGCTCGGTAATGACAATATCAAATTATTAAATACTTTAAAAAATCTAAGAACAATCACTGGGGTCAACTTATTCTTTTTGTTTTGTTTTGTTTTGTTTTTCTAGTGCAAGTGAAAGAATATTCTATGTGTTCATAAACAGTCAAAGAATCTGAGTATGTTTCAGCTGAGCTTTGCTTACTTTACTTTGTCTTCTAAGGACATTCTGCAGAATTTCACATCCAGATAAAGAATAAGGATAAATAAATAAATAAATAAAAGTATTATCCGTGAGGGTATTATTATGACAGTATCACAAATTGATTTTAATAGTTAAGTTTTTCTTATCAGGAAAGAATAAATTACAGCGTGACTTTAACATCTAGTGAAAATTAACCTATGCATATCAGGTTTATATACTGAAAATCTGTATAGCATATACAAACACTTAGGAACACTTTCTAAATAAATTCTTCAAAAAAATCTAGAACATAAAAGACTGCTTACGATTAGAAAGGGAGATGAAGTTAATTAAATGCATTCCCTATCTTAAATTATTCACTGAACTATATACACATTAAGACTCCTGGCAGTTGCCAGCAAATAAGGGTGGGATTAATCTGCCTCAGTTTTTAGTCATCTGACTAGGCATGTGTGTTTGAGTTAATCACTCCAGACTTTTTATAGCCTGTGGAGAATGATCAGTATCTATGGAGCCAAATCATTTCCCCTTAGGCATTTAAAAAAAGCCAATGAATCGTATTTAGCTTGTTTCAATCTACCTCAAAAAGAGTTTAGGATAAACAGTTGAGTTTTAGCCCTGTAAGTCTTACATACCTCAATGTAGGGCAGAAGGACGGCAGAACTTGTTCATGAGGCTAAGCGAACTGATGACCTAATTTAAACTTTTGAAGAGTCTGGGGTTTCTTATTATTTTGAAAGGTATTAGGATTACCTAATATTGAGCCTTGGACAATTAACTTTTAAACTAAAGATAGAGATGAGAATTCACAGCTTAATATCCCTTTTGTTTAAAAAGGGGATGGAGTTTAACAAGAGAGTTTAGCAATGATTCTAACCTATTCCTAAGTGAGAGAAATGGCCAATATCATGGACTCAAGAAAAATCATATTCTGAGAACATATTACAGAACAGTATAAGCATAATAAAAATATTCAATTCTCCGAATTCAAAGTTCAGAATTCAAAGTTCTGGAAAATAAAAATAAAATAAAATAAAATAAAATAAAATAAAATAAAATAAAATAAAATAAAATAAAATAAAATAAAATAAATTCCCAGGACAAGAACTTGATAGGCAATGGGCACGTAGCCAACTTTAGATAAATGACTGGAGCAAGAAAAAACTGAATTATGAAGACGGTTGAGATTTGAAGTTAGCTATAACAGCAAACACAAGCACTATCAGAAGTAAAAGGCTTGTTAATCATTTCCTACCTTCTTGCTTTTTCCCTTGATCTATAGTCTGTCAGATGGATTTGCAGAGAGTGTGACCCAAATGAAACATAAATGAAAATTTCACAATTTTATTTTTTAGAAAGAAATTCAAGTCCAATTGTATTTGATATATTCCTCAGTTTAAATGCATTATTAAGCCTTCGTTATGTGCCAAATCCTGCAGTTCCTGCAGTCCACATTCAGATATTTGCATTTGTAGTCAAGCAGTTGGCAAAATAAGTAGAGCCTGGAGAAACATGATGACATTTTTAAAAACAAAGATGCCAATGGAATCTGTGCTCACTCATTTCAAAGAAGCCATTGGTAAAATTTCTAAAAGGTTTGAGTCTCTTATAACATTTAGCTTTCAGACGAAAAGTCAAAAAAATATGTTTGAGATAAACCCATGTATGAAATCCTATTACTATTTTCATGTCACGGTAACTTTTTCAGGAGATGCTATTCAATATGCTCCTATCTCAGGTTTCTGCAGAGGGAGTTCTGGAAGTTTCCTGACTCCCTTCATTTTTAATGGGAGCTTGGAAGAACTGTGATCTATCATGTAGTTACATATTCCCTTTTATCTGATTTACATTTTCATTTTTTATTATTATGGCAGTTATAGATGTTTATATTCTAGAGAAATATATACAACTTGCAGAGAATTAAAAGTTTGTAATTTAAAATTTTGGGGAAAGTTTTTTTGTTATCGTTTTTTATCTGCTGTTTAATTTACTCTGGGGCTTTCCCCAGAACCTCACAATCACCAGAAGGACATTGACCCACTTTCAGAAAAGACAAAGTTGCCCCTTTGTGATTTACATGAATCTAGAATACTGCCTTGTCTTTGAGAAATGTTTGGTTCATTTTATTGAGCTTTCTGAAGCATTAAATCTTATGGTGCAATAAATTTTCTATTGTTGCTTTGGTTGTACGATTTCTTCTGTCTAATCAGTAGTCCAGTAATCCTCAAATGTACTTCACCTTCACATCCTTTCTTATTTTTTCTCTAACACCTCAGGATTATTAAAAATATAAATAAATAAATAAATAAATAAAATAAAATGGAATCTGCATCTTCTTCTTTTTATCCCTCCTCCTCAAAACGCTCAGTCCACTCTTCTTGTCCTGCCATTTGCTTTGTCTCTTCCCACTCTGAAAGAAGTTCAGACATATTTTAGGCACTGCAGATTGCTCAAGTTTGACTCATTTTTCATTTGACTCATGAAACACATTTTGTTTCTTTCTTTTATGTAACTCTGATCTTTAAGAAGTTAGTTTCTCTGATCTAGAGGTGACAATATGGGGCAGAGATCATGTAGCATTTGCCAGAATAGTTTCACAGCCTTTGTTAGCCTATTAATAAGTTGTGCAGCAAAGCTGGCTTAAATTTATTCTTTATATATATTTATATTTTTCCTAAAGGAATTACATGGCACTGACCAATAAAGTTATTTGTAACCTAAAGATTGTTTATTTTTTTCACTTAATAAAGTTCTAATGCAAGATATTGGCTTCTCTTGCATGCTCTGCCTCTAAAATTACATTAATGTCTTTGAAAAATGAGTTTCCTTATTTTTTTTTCACAGACCTATTTTGATCATGTTCTTAAAAATAAAGAAAACAAAAAAGTACCAAATCCTTTAAATATGTCTTGATCTCTCAGGTCATTTATCCCATCTTCTTCACTATATTCTACTCTTTACTGGTCTCTTCTACCACAGATGAAGAAGTAGTTACATTAAGTACTATATATCAGCTTATTTAAACAATGAAACTGAAATTGGATTTTTTTTTTCTACAGATAAAGAAAATAGAAAATGCTATAGAGCAGATGAAAAAAAGTAGCCTGCTATAATTAAAAATCAAGATGAAATTAAGACAGATTTAAATAACTAAAATATGAAATATAGTACAGCAATGCATTGTGATTGGAGACTCTAAAATAATTTGATGGGTTCCACACTACAATCCAAAAGCTGAGAGGATTGTGTAGAAGGTACTTATTATTCCTCTAAAATTACTTAGCTAATTGTTGGGTAGAAAATATTTTACCTGTACAAAGGACACTGTAACGTCCCTTTCTCATCTTAAACTATTTTGAGAGTAGAATGTGCTGTGAAGCAGAAGATTTGTAGAATCTTTTTAAACATTGCTTATTGTCTTCAAGGTTGTTCTAAAATTTTGCAAATAATTAAAAGCTATCTAACTAGGCCATCACCTTCTCATTTTTAGTGAGGTGGCTAAAGAGATACAGTTTACTAGTTGAAGTCTTAATCCTTTAAAGAGGAATTTTGAATCATAGTATCCGATTTTCATTTATTTATTTATTTTAGCTAAATGCTCTGTGTACAAGAATTCTAAGGAAAATATTCTTCTAAATTGTAATAAGGATTTTTTTTTCCTTTGTCTGAACTACTTTGTCTTGACATGGTACTTGAATGCTCTGAATGTTTTGAATTCTGTTCCTCCTACATTTAATTCATTTAACCAGCAATATAACATTTAACCTAGAATAATATTCTAACTGAAACAGATGAAAGTCTAGATAAATTATTATTCATTTGATATGTAAACTCTGTAGAATGAATTAAATCTGAGTTACCTCATGGTAACTCATCCTATCTGAGTGGTTACCTTATCAAATATGGCTATAATGGAACTGTAGGTATACTGGTTCTGTTGCTTAATTTACTGTAACTACTTCAGGCTAAGTAATATTGTTTTGACAGAATTGGTGGGGGTTAATAAAAACTTTGAAAACTTTTACATTACCTAAAATAAACTTTCCTGACTTAAAAATATTTAAATTTTATGTATATGAAAAATCTAAAGATATTAGCAAACATTCAACAATGTTTACTTTATCAAAAGGTAGTCTGCAGTCTTTAAATGATTTTTTTTTCTTATTTTTTTTTTAAATCTCCAATATACTGAACTGTTGGAAATAAGTATTTTACTATAAGACAGAAAAGTAAAAATTGAAAGGTTTCCTGCTTTGATGGCTAGTTTATTTCATAAATAATTTTAAATATGCTATAATTAAGCAACACCTTAAATAACTTACTTTAAAACATCTGCAATAATATGTCTTTGAAGGTGTGATATTTTATAGATTTTAATGGAAAGAGCAATTTTTTCATCCTAAATACAATAGCCAATAATATAACCCATATTTTTATGCCTAATTCATTGTAACATGCAGAAAGAACTGCAAAGCTTTATACTGTAATATAAAATCTGCATTGTAGTTCATCTATGTGTGTATAACATTTGTATGTTTGCTGTATTCCGATATAATGACATACACTTAGAATTAACTGAATGCTTAAAAAAACATTTCATTTATATGCAAAATAAAAGCTGGGGTATCTTGTAAAGCTGTTATTGTCATTCATCTGAATGAACTTTTTTTTTTTTCTTTTTTTTCTTTAATTATTTTGTAGAATCATAGAATCATTAAGGTTGGAAAAGGCCTTAAAGATCATCTGGTACAACCATTTTCCTACCACCAACATCACCCACTACACCATGTCTGTAAGCACCACATCCAACCTTTCCTTAAAACACCCCTGGGACAATGGAGAGAACTCCCAGGTACCTCCCTGGACAATCCACTCCAATTGCCCGTCTACTCTTTCTGAGAAGAAATATCTCCTAATTTCTAACCTAATCCTCCCCTGGCACAACTTGAGACCATTCCTTCTAGTCCTATCTTATCTGCAAGAAGAGGCCGACCCCCAGCTCCCCTCAACTTCCTTTTGGGTAGTTGTAGAGAGCAATAAGGTCTCCCCAGAGCCTCTTCTTCTCCAGACTAAAACAACTCCAGATCCCTCAGATGCTTCTCATAGGACTTGGGTTCCAGACCTTTCAACAGCGCTGTCCTTCTCTGGACATGTTCCAGGGCCTCAATGTCTTTCTTGTAGTAAGGGGCCCAAAACTGAATACAGTACTTGAGGTACAGCCTCACCAAAGAGGAGTACATCAGGATGATCACTTCCCTGGTCCTGCTGGCTACACTATTCCTGATACAAACAATATAGCAGCTTATTTTATAATTCAATTAGTGAAGCGGTCCAAGTCTGTATGTATTAAATTACAAAACTTTATTTGAGTCTATCTGTATGCATATTTGCAATAAAATGAAAGGCAATTTATCAACAAAAGCTTTATATAGCAGAATACTTGTTCTGTTGCATTCAGGACAAGTAATTTGAATGCTAAAGATCTGCCAAGATTAGTTTTTGAAATTATATCATGTTGTTTCTTGGGCATTTACTGTATAATAACTTGCTGTTAAACAAAACCTGCAGCTCAGAATCTTAAAAGCCTTTACAATTTAAACTGGTCTGTAGATAACTCACTTAGATTATACTGATGTTATTTTCAAGAGCACCTTTTCTTATACAAAACATTTATTTCTTAGACTCTAATTTCTCCAAAACACACAGACAATAACAGGTTATTATTTGGGGAAAATAAATTTGTTTCCTTACTTTAAATACATGCGCTCTCAGTAAAATCAAAATCAAGTCTGAAAAATGTTACTCAACTCATGAAGGAAACAGTTCAAACATTACATGCTCATCCCAAGATGCTCACAGGTATTTTAATATAGGTACTTCTTAAGAATAGAGAAAGACACGTAAAGTGGAATTGCCTTCAGGAAAACAAAGCCCTTTCAGCTGGGCAAACCAACAGAATAAGTAAATTTGTGGGTTTCTGAATTAAATGAATAGGAAAGA
Organism: Netta rufina; assembly: GCF_964035555.1. NCBI lineage: Eukaryota > Metazoa > Chordata > Aves > Anseriformes > Anatidae > Netta > Netta rufina. Next base: position 39,927,343 of record NC_140123.1, on the reverse strand, counting down.
CTGAGTGTCAAAAAGCTATTTTAACTGAGGGCTTGCAATCATCGGTCAACATCCTTCAAACTTATGCAAGGTGTGGATAAGTCTCTTGCTGAAAAGTCTTCATGAATTAGAATCATGTATAGGGCCCAATGAGAGGTCAAAACTGGTGCTTGGTTAAATGCAGATTAGCATGACATGAAAGGGGAAAAAATGCTACCTGGAGTTTCATAAAAGAAAAAATTCTAATAAGAAAGTTCTTATTCTTTTCATGGGTTTTATGTCACTGAAGATGATTGTGAACTAGTTAAAATTATGTTGAAGCAGATCTGACCACAGTTGAAGGCAACAGCAATCCCAAAGAGTGGTAACAGAATAAAGATTGATAGTTGCTCATTTAAACTATTAAATTGTATACATCAAATACTTGATAGTTCATAGAATGTTTAAACTCACGTTAAGAAGGTAATTATTACTTACATAAAAGTGCATGCAAGGTAAACCAGTCAAGTCACTACTATCAACTAGTCACTACTAGCAATATAGCTCTTCTCTGGACATGTTCCAGGGCCATATATATATATATCACTACCACTAGTCACTACTATCAACTTGTGGCAGATGATACGCTCTTTCTGAGTGAAAGCAACACTATTTTCTCACCAGAGAAACAGACTATTTAGTATTAATGTTTAATACAGCACAGTGACTACCTTCTCTGAACTTTTAACCCTGACAAGAGGTTAAGCTAGACACATGCTGTGACAGGTCACAAAAGGTAGTAGCAGCCATTCACCAAGTAGAAAGAAAAGTAGAAAGAATGAAATAGCAAATGATGATCTGCTTTTTTTTTTTTTTTTTTTTTTTTTTTTTTTTTTTTTTCCAAATGGCTTCCAGATAGTTAGACAAAGTGGTGTCCTAATTTAAGTGCATGTCCTCTTGCAGAATAATCAACCAGTGGAAGCTACAGTCATCTCATTTTAAGGTCTCTCATTCACAGCTTCATTTCAAATGGGTATTTTCTACCATTATAAAAGCAGTGTATCTTTGTATCTTTACATTATTTCCTTTCACTTTCAGTAGCATTTAATACTTATTTAGGATTTTCAAGCTCACCTTATTGTTTATTATGTTAGCAAATTATATTCTACAAATAAGAATATGTATATATATATTGGCAGCTGAACAGTCATTTGAATTTTCGTTTACAATCAATAAAAAAGGAAATGGAGCTCATATTCAACAGTTAGTCCTTTCAGCTCTCCAACAATAATCATGCTTTAAAAATTCCAAAGCAGTAATTAATGAGTTTGCAGAATAAAATAAATAAATAAATAAATAAATAAATAAAAGAGGCAGGGGTAGAGGAAGAAAAAAAATAAAAATAAAAATAAAAATAAAAAAGAGGAATAAAAAAATAGAAGAGAGGAAAGAATTTGTAATAATTCATATATATTTTGTTTCTTTGCATCATTCCATGGATAACTGGCATTCCAGAATACTCCTTCTGGTTTTCCATCATTTTCAAAGCCAAATAAAGCTGTTTCCAAAGTGACAAAGGATTTTCAGTTATATACTGAAGTGTGGTGTAGTGTACTGCATACACTACGACAGTGTGTGGACTAGATGTTAGACCCAATGTAGACAGTGTTATTAATCACAACAGCAGGAAACAATATCACTGAGCTGTTTAACTTTTTAACATTTTTTCACAATACGTATATATATACATTTGATTGATAGAAACTCAATAAATCGTGGCAAGAATTACTAATGAAATCTCAGGTAATTTTTATTGCCAGACTTTTTGGCTGCTGTGCTTGCATGGAAGGTAAACAGATGACTGCAGTGAATATGGGAAACTTTTGAAACAGTTTCAAGTTCTACCCTAGAGAGGCAGAACTAGAAGGGTTGATGGAAACCATGTATTTTGATAGGATTCTGGTAGAATGTTTAAAGGTTTTTCTGTGCTGACCTTAGTCCCATACAGCACTATTAACAGCATTTCTGACACTGGAACGTGGCATTAAGCATAATTATGGCCTAAGACCTTAAGATCCAGCATGTATTTCCTCATTGTGGCTCTCTATATTAGAGAGTCTTTCGAGGCTGTAGAACTCGAGGCTGGGAATGACAAGGTCGAGTCCCTTTGGGTTATGATCGGCAGGGACAACAAGGCTAGTGTCCTGGTCGGGGTCTGCTATAGACCGCCGAACCAGGATGAGGAGATGGATGAGGAATTCTACAGGCAGCTGACAGAAGTTGCGAAATCTTCAGCACTTGTTCTCGTGGGGGACTTGAACTTCCCTGACATATCCTGGAAGCACAACACAGCCCTGAGAAAGTAGTGGAGGACTGGTGGAGGATGTGATTGTCGGGAGCTGTCTTGGGCAGAGTGACCACGAAATGGTGGAGTTCTCTATTCTTGGCGAGGCCAGGAAGGGGATCAGTAAAACCGCTGTATTGGACTTCCGGAGGGCTGACTTTGAGCTGCTCAGGACACTAGTTGGTGGAGTCCCTTGGGAGGCGGTTCTGAAGGGCAGAGGGGTCCAGGAAGGCTGGGAGCTCTTCAAGAGGGAAATCTTAATGGCGCAGGAACGGTCTGTCCCCACGTGTCCAAAGACGAGCTGGCGGGGAAGAAGACCAGCCTGGCTCAACAGAGGATTGTGGCTTGATCTTAGGAGAAAAAAGAGGGTTTATAATCTTTGGAAAAGTGGGCAGGCCACTAGGGAGGACTTTAAGGATGTAGCGAGGCTGTGCAGGGACAAAATTAGGAAGGCCAAAGCTCATCTGGAGCTCAATCTGGCTACTGCCGTTAAAGATAACAAAAAACGTTTCTATAAATACATCAACACAAAAAGGAGGACTAAGGAGAATCTCCATCCTTTACTGGATGCGGGGGGAAACTTAGTTTCAAGAGATGAGGAAAAGGCGGAGGTACTTAATGCCTTCTTTGCCTCAGTCTTTAGCGGCAATACCGGTTGTTCTCTGGATACCCAGTACCCTGAGCTGGCGGAAGGGGATGGGAGCAGGATGTGGCCCTCACTATTCATGAAGAACTGGTTGGTGACCTGCTATGGCACTTGGATGTGCACAAGTCAATGGGGCCGGATGGGATCCACCTGAGGATACTGAGAGAACTGGCAGAGGAGCTGGCCAAGCCACTATCCATCATTTATCAGCAGTCCTGCCTATCGGGGGAGGTCCCAGTTGACTGGCGGCTAGCAAATGTGACGCCCATCTACAAGAAGGGCCGGAGGGCGGACCCGGGAAACTACAGGCCTGTCAGTTTGACCTCAGTACCAGGGAAGCTCATGGAGCAGATCCTCTTGAGAGTCATCACGCAGCACTTGCAGGGCAAGCAGGCGATCAGGCCCAGTCAGCATGGCTTTATGAAAGGCAGATCTTGCTTGACGAACCTGATCTCCTTCTATGACAAAGTGACGCACTGGGTGGACGAGGGAAAGGCTGTGGATGTGGTCTACCTTGACTTCAGCAAGGCTTTTGACACCGTCTCACACAGCATTCTCCTCAAGAAACTGGCTGCTCTTGGCTTGGACTGGTGCATGCTACGTTGGGTTAGAAACTGGCTGGATAGCCGGGCCCAAAGAGTCGTGGTAAATGGAGTCAAGTCCAGTTGGAGGCCAGTCACTAGTGGCGTCCCCCAGGGCTTGGTGCTGGGGCCGGTCCTCTTTAATATCTTAATCGTTGATCTGGACGAGGGCATCGAGTGCACCCTCAGTAAGTTTGCAGATGACACCAAGTGAGGTGCATGTGTCAATCTGCTTGAGGGTAGGAAAGCTCTGCAGGAGGATCTGGGTAGGCTGCACCGATGGGCTGAGGTCAACTGCATGAAGTTTAACAAGGCCAAGTGCCAGGTCCTGCACCTGGGGTGCAATAACCCCAAGCAGAGCTACAGGCTGGGAGAGGAATGGTTAGAAAGCTGCCTGGCAGAGAAGGACCTGGGAGTATTGGTTGATAGTCAGCTGAATATGAGCCAGCAGTGTGCTCAGGTGGCCAAGAAGGCCAACGGCATCCTGGCTTGTATCAGGAAGAGTGTGGCCAGCAGGGCTAGGGAGGTGATTGTCCCCCTGTACTCAGCTCTGGTGAGGCCGCACCTCGAGTACTGTGTTCAGTTTTGGGCCCCTCGCTACAAGAAGAACATCGAGGTGATTGAGCAGGTGCAGAGAAGGGCAACGAAGCTGGTGAGGGGCCTGGAGAACAAGTCCTACAAGGAGCGGCTGAGGGAGCTGGGCTTGTTCAGCCTGGAGAAGAGGAGGCTCAGGGGCGACCTTATCGCTCTCTATAGGTACCTCAAGGGAGGCTGTAGCGAGGTGGGGGTTGGTCTGTTCTCCCACGTGCCTGGTGACAGGACAAGGGGGAATGGGCTTAAGTTGCGCCAGGGGAGTTTTAAGTTAGATGTTAGGAAGAACTTCTTTACTGAAAGGGTTGTGAGGCATTGGAACAGGCTGCCCAGGGAAGTGGTGGAGTCACCATCCCTGGAAGTCTTCAAAAGACGTTTAGATGTAGAGCTTAGGGATATGGTTTAGTGGGGACTGTTAGTGTTAGGTCAGAGGTTGGACTCGATGATCTTGAGGTCTCTTCCAACCTAGAAATTCTGTGATTCTGTGATTCTGTGATTATTTCATCAGGTTGTTTTGATTATGAAGTCATGAGAGGAAGTATCAGGTGCACAGCATGGTCCGCTTCATCTAATTTCAGCTTGAAATACTTGTGGAAACTGAGGAACAAAGACAGCATGTGTCTGAGACAAAATCACCGAAAAAACATACTGAAGGGATAAAAACCCTTCATCAATTGCTTCCTGTATCTCCATTTCCCAAAGAATAAAAGCAAGGCAGCAAGAAAGTTCTCTTTCATATACTTGTACAACACATAAAAGGGCACCTATGCCTCAGAGATATTCTCTCAATATGAGTAATGAATGATAAGAAAGGCAAAGAAACTGGGGCATCATACACAGTAGTCAAGAAAACTAAGTATTATGTGATTTATCTAACATCATGTCCTTCCTGTAACAAAATTTCTCCAGAAGACATCTCAGCATATGTCTCATAAAATGTGTACAAAATGACCTAAAATCTAACAAAATACTAAGGGAAATGACAATTTCCAATTTATTTCATCCATTATTTAAGTGTTTTAAGAAACTTCACAATTTCAGTATCTATTACCCTGTTTTGGTAGTTCCATTTCTAAACGTAGTAGTGATGCCATCTACAGGTTGAATGGAGATGAATGGAAATACCCCACTATGCTACAAGCTTCTACGTCTATCTTAAACAAACCAAAGGTGTTTTGTTGCTGTTGTTTTTGTTTGTTTGTTTTTTCAACACATAAAAACAATAAACAAACTAAAATATTTTGAATTCAGTAAAACTAACAAAATTAGAAGCTTTGCTTTTCCATTCAGACTGTATTACTAACATATCTTTACTAACTCCAGTAACTCAGATAAAAAGGATTTACAAGTATGAATATCACATCCTTAGGTGTTTTTGTTTTCTGTTCACACATTTTAATTAATCTCTTCTAGTTCTCATTGTTATTAGCATTTTTTTATTATTATTATTTTATTTTGTTTTATGAGGTAACCTCTGAATTTCATCCCTGGAGTTTAAATTTTATTGAAGCTTTAGATACATCAAAGGTATTAAATCATGATATGGTACTTACATTGCACAATACAGAGGAAATAAATGCTGTATATCTTTAATATCCTTACTTTAATTATATTGGGGAAGTCATTATTAATTGTTGTGCCCAGATGTCAAAACTATGAAAGCAAAGTGGAAAAGATAACAGAAAGGAATATATGTGGAAACTGGATAAATATAATATCAAGGTAAACATAGCACACTCAAAACTAACTATGAAAAATGAATACCTTTCAGCAAGATTATTCCAAGGAGCCATCATGTGATTTTATGAAACAGTAAATATATTATTTTGAACCCCTTTAATCAAATTTTCCACTAGATCCAGTAACATCACATCTCTACCCTCTTACATCCATTAAAATAACTTGGAATGTGTCCCAACAGATTAAGAGGGAGTACACCTTTTTCTTTAAATGTGGAAAAAAAATGTATTGAATATTCAAAAGTTCTTTTATATTAGCTGAATTCCTACAACCATGTAACTTTCAGTGCAAGTCACTAACAGACATGTAACATTGCAGATAGAAGCTAAATACATTTGGCTAAATACATTTCTAATATCACCTGGATGAAGGGCAAAGGAAAGAAAGGAAGGTAAGACAAAGGCAAACTTTCTTCTAGTAAACCTGGTTTTGCTGGAAAAAAAAAAAAAAGCTTCAAAGCTGTTTTTAAATCTTCATCCACAGAAAGAGGTTTCTCTAGAGTGTATCCAAAACTTTATATTGAAATGGGTTGTTAGGCAGTGCCTGAATATCATTATTCTGGAATAGCATTTGCAAAACATTTTCTTTGCTGTCTAAGACCAAACAACTTTCTGTATCAAAATGATCCTTTTTAATGAAAAGTGTAGATGTTTTTTACATACTTTTATAGCAGCTTGATCATATCTTGGCATAATCAGCCTTGATGTAAATCTAGTCTACCTCTCAAAGGAGAGTGTTATACTGAATAAAAAATTGCATAGACCATCATTTCCCATGCACAGTTTTAAAAATAATGGTAAAGAAAATTATGCAGAACTGTGCTGTTTAGGCAGACTTTTAATGAATCCAAGTGATTGATAGGATTTTCTATAAACAAACAGCAACACAGAAAGAGTAAAATGGAAAGGAGGATTCATAGAATAGCATTATGTTAATCCCAGGAAACTAATTCTAATGATGTACTACAACAGCAGCTGTATGCCTTCCATTCACCCCAAACAAGAAAATATACAGCAGAGACCACTCCAAAATTTAGTGCTACCTTGTGGTGCTTTACAGCAAATCAATGCAATACACGTTTCTAGTGCCAATATTAGGAGTTTGTGAGCACCTATATAAGTTTGCCAGTTTCAAAAAATGATGGGTGAGCAGTTTCTCTCAATTCATGGAGGGTAATGTTATTCTTAATCCTAACATAACTTTCTCACTGCAATATGATATATAATAATTCATGGTTTTACTTTATATGTGAACACAACCTCCTACATCCTCCTCCATTTGTCTTTCCCAGAATATTACTATTCCTCAACCACATTACTAAAAACTTTTGAGCTTTAGAAAATTTGCCACATTACAATTTCAAAATTAACTAAGAAAATTAATAGATAGACCCTTTCTAAAAATCTTCAAAATATTTGGCAGTCATATAGATCTCCATTCTCTGTAATTTGATTGTAATGAATACACTGATCTTAAACACATCCATACTGCTATAACAATTATGCATTTTTTTTTAGTGTTACAGTGTAATAACGTGTTTTAAAATTGATTAGACATTTTAACTATCACTCTCTGCTCTTCTCTAACGGCAATTCTTGTGAAGCTGCATGATTGACACAACCACTAGTGACATATCACAGCAAAGAATGTGGGCCTGAAGGGGGAACAAAAAAAAAAAAAGCTGCTTGTCAAAAACACATTATCAAAGTAGGCAGAGTTTTCAGGGACTTCTGTTAAAAGAAAATAAACAACTACAAAAATTGCACACACTCAAAGAGCTCTGCAATTAGAATTTGCATATGCAGAACACTGCATAGGGAAAAATTACTTTTTAATGTCATGTGTTTCTACAGCCTGATGAGGTATAACAAATTCCTTATGTGGTACTTACCTGTATGGTTTATGCAATTATGAAACTAAATATCTTAATTATTAATGAGATCTTATTCCCTCACATCTGTGAAACATCTGTCTTCTTGTCTGTTATAAGTGGCTAATAGAAAGAGGCCAAGCAAATTCTTCAGATAAAATTATCTTGTCAATAACATATACAAAACCATTAAAATGTTTTGATTTTTATTAATAGCAGTAAAACACAATGTTACAAAACGCTTTTATGATGGTTTAAAAGAAAATTTAAAAACAGAAAAACATTTTTAAAGCTTGAAATCCTGTCAGGTTAGAAAGCACAGGAAGTATGTGGATGGCTTGAAGGATCCAAAGAATGGTATTATGACCAATGGCTAATGCTAATTACAGATTCATAGTTTTTAAAGTCAAATTGGATTTCTAGCAGTACCTAGAATGCAATATAGTCCACAAAGATTCTCATTCTGTAATTTTTCTCTCCTCTCCTCTCCTCTCCTCTCCTCTCCTCTCCTCTCCTCTCCTCTCCTCTCCTCTCCTCTCCTCTCCTCTCCTCTCCTCTCCTCTCCTCTCCTCTCCTCTCCCCTGCCCTGCCCTTCTCTTCACCACAATCTTAGGTAATCTCTTTTCTTGAAAACTACTCATAGTTAAAAAAAATAAATAAAAAGACACACGAAGTATGCACTCAGTCTCCAGCTAGGGATTATTGATCTCCTTTAACATACCTTTTAATATCATAAATCCTACCTCTAGGAGACTTGGAAAAGTGTATGAAGTTACTTCCTGACTTTTTTGTTTGTTGTTGCTGTTTTTGTTGTGTTTTGTTTTTTGTTTTTGTTTGTTTGTTTGTTTGTTTGTTTGTTTTGTAAGATAGATAAGATTCTCTAATTTCTGTAAAGCATGTTCTTGACCTCCTTGAATTTTGCCCTCCAGTCAGGGAAGGGTTTACTTTGGGCATATAATACTATTGACACCTGTATGTGAATTGGCAGTTTGGTATACTTTTGCAGTTAACAGAGACAAGTAGGGTCTCTAAAGGTCAAATTTATCTGACCATCTTAAGAGCAGTGTTTTGATATAAATGTCAATCACAGAAACCTATTTAGATTAAGTTAAATTTAGTTAAAATTAGTAAAATCTCTCTTAACGCAAGAATATGACTTGTTTTTGACACAAATGACCAGTAATTTTTTAACAAATTTTATTCCCTTTAGACAGGAACTTTGTTTTTATTTAGATATTTAGTCTTTATTTATTTAATTGATGCCTTAACTGAATTTCCTTCTCTGGTACTGCTGGCCTTACCTTTGTTTAGCTTTCATCTCTATCTTGGAGTAAAAATTCTAAAATATAGCAGAAGTAAAAAGTGTGTTTTTTCTTCACTAGGTTAAGAATTGAACCTTTGGCATGTTATGTTTTAAAACAATAAATGGACTGATATGAAAGAACATTTATTGGTAGAGATCCCTGTGAGAACAAAAGAAGTTTTATGAGTCTATTCATGTTCTTAAATTAACATTATAAAACAGAAAAGTACAAGGCAGATCTAAGAGAAGCACAAGCTAGAATCAGTGAACACACACAATCAGTATTTCAAGTAGAGTTATCGTAAGAAAAAAAAATCATAGAATCGTAAAATAGTTTGGGTTGGAATAGACACTTAAAAATCATCTAGCTCAATCCCCCTGACATAGACAAGGATACATTTCCCTAGATCATGTTTCTCAAAGACCCATCCAACACAACTTTAAACATTTTTAACTTCCACATCTTCTCTAAGGAACCTCTTTCAGTGTTTCAGCATCCTCACTGTGAAAAAAAAAATCTTCCTTATATTCAATCTAAATCTGTCTTCTCTCAGAATAAAGCCCCTTTTCCTGTCGCTACAGTCCCTGGTAAAAACATCTTTCTCCATCTTCCTTATAACACACATTAGCTTCCCCCCCTTTAAGTACTGAAAGAACATGGTAAGGTCTCTGTGGAACCTTATTGTCTCCAGAAAAATGTCAAAATTATGATGTCGACCTCTGATCTGAGTATGTTTAAAGTATTTTTCACTATTTTAATCTGTGGTGTGTGCAGATTGCTTCCTTTCAAGTCAACAGCATGCATTGTTGGCCATAAGAGGGTGATATATCTGAAGTGTGCTGATTATTTTAACCCAAACAGGAAAGAGATTTGTGCATTCTCCAGAGAATAAGAAATTTCTTCAAGCAAACAAACAAAAAAAAATCTGTATCCAATCTCTAAGGAAAATCATTTGAGTAGTTTCCTGTACAGTAATCACTAGAGAATTCTGTTATAGTGAGTCTGGATGCAATACTATTCTATTCATAGACACAGACTCCTTTCTGGAACGCTTATTAATTTCTTACAGTTGTTAATGTTAATGTATGCATTTATTTTAGTATTTTAGACAAACAACAGAAACTGCTGATCATAAATATGATTTGTTAAATTAACAGGCTGTACAAGTTTTGTGAAGGATACTTTTTAACATGTCATTTATCTAAAATGAAGACTAAAAGAATTTTATTAATCAGTGTTTCCTTTTGTAGTTTATTTTTAACTGATAACCAGTCTTACTGTAAGTCTCCCTGTTGTTTATATTTTCCTGATTTTAACTTCCAGTCATGGAATCTTCTTTGGCTAAGAGTAAGAGAAGATATGTGAGTAGTATAAATTTTTTCTCTATTCCATAGTCTGTGATTCAAAGTCATTTTGTTGGGATAATATTCCTCGGGATCATACTCAAACAGGTAGTTTTGCAGGTGACATAAGGTGCCTAGATTTCTTTTACAATAATTTTGTAATTACAAACAGCTTCCAAAACAATGGAAAGAGTCAGGAGATATTCATGAAAAGAGATCTTTCATTTAGATTATCACTGGCTAAAATGCCAAACACATCTCTTGAAAAGGAAATGAAAGTATGATGTCTCACTAGACACTAAGCTGCATAATTATGTGTCCTTCCATCTGATGGCCAGAAAAATGTCCTAAGACTTAGAAGAGGTACACAAACACCTCAAATTCTCTCCCAAATAACAAATATGTAATAAGTTGGTCTATAACTACTTTTTTTTTTTTTCCCATTGAACTTGTGTGTTGTGTTTTGTTTGTTTGTTTTATATACCTGTCGTTGTATGCTGAGAATGGTCAAAGCCTACTTGACAAAGATCTAGATGAATGAAATACCTACTCCAAGATCCTCTTTGCATTTAGGCTCCACTACAGCACTGAGCTACTCATGTTTTTCAAGTTTATTCAGAAACGGACAACTTGATGCATGTAAAGAATTCTACCATTTTTTTTCAATACATTTGGTCAATACATTTAGCGTCTACGTTCAATTTAATTTCTATTTTTGTCTTTTTTGTGGACATGACTTCTTAAAATATATGCCTATCTACTTCCCCAAAATTTTGAGAACTAGAACTATAATTTTAAAGAAGCAATCATGACTTTCTTTAGACTCAGGAAATAGTAATGTGAAACCAATATGTCAGATAAACTCTATTTCAAACTCCACAAAGGGTGGATAGACAAAATATTTTAATTTCTCATTTCTAATTTCTTGTACTAAACTTAATTTTATTGACAAAATATTCTTATCAAAATACTCATACTAATGAAAAAATAATCTTTTAAACCTTTAATTTTTATAGCATAATTTTTAAATGACAAAGAATGTGGAATTTACATATGAGTCAGCTGAAGCATGAAGGACTACATGTTCTTAAAATGTAGAATGATAATAATGATACTTTTCATTTTAATAGCATATTTTAATTTGGAATATCAAAAAGTTAATAAATAGTAATTCTTTCAAAATAAGTCATGCAATAAAGTTATAGATAATAAATCACTATATTGAGGTATAAAGTTTCCAAAATCCTGGCATGGAGACAAATTTAAGTTCCCTTGTTTTCCAGAAGAAGCTTACAGGAACTTCTTCATAGTGGCATTGATGTAATTGTGATCATAGCAATATGTAATACACAGAATAGACTGAAAATACAGATTGAATTTTCAACTGCTACAAAGCATCTAAAGCCAGACGTTTATATCATTGCATGATTATGCACAGGAAAGACAAATGCAAGGTTAGTTAAATTTCTGGCCCCAGGAAATTCTGCTAACTAAATTATCTTAAAAAAAAAATACATATATATATATATATAATCTATTGCAAATATTTAAATCTGAATATATCTCATTTAAAAGATGACATCTCTTTGTTTGTGTTGTGTTAAGCTTGTGATGTATTATTCCTCTTTTTCATCTTTTTTTTACTTATAAAGAAAATATAAGCATATTTTATATATATTTATGTAAAAGAAAATAAACCCACTAGCAACTGATAAATGTCATCAGTGATCTCTTTGAAAGGAAATATGCTAATTTGTATAAAGGATAATATTTCTCTGTACATTGTTTAATGACATGTCATGATCTGACTGAAAACCATTTTTAGGGAATAACTGTAATCTTATGATCAATAGGTTTTCTCAGGCTGGAACTGTTTGAAGTTTTGGGTTCAGATTTAACTCTCTTTTACAGAAAAACAAATCACAAGTAATTATACTACATTCAAGGATTTAACATACTAGAGATCAGAATAGAGACCATCTTTTTTGAAGCTTTTTACAGGCTTCCTCCTTTCAGTGTACTTCTTTGAAAAGAAAGAAAAATCTATCAAGAAAAAAGTCCATTTATTATTGTTTAAGATGATCACAGAAAGAACTCAAGCTTACAAATAGGAGTATGAAAATTTGGCAACAGATCTAAAAAATGGGCTTCATGCTGTCTCTTTGGTTAGTGGAGTTATATAACAAGAGGTGTTCTTGTTTATTTCACTGCCAGAAAGAGATCAGTAACAAATGCATTTTATACTTCATATCTTGGTATGCAACATCACTAGCTGAAGTGAAAAAAAAAAAAAAAAAAACTAATGATTCTAGAAATCTTCAATTACTGTCATGCTGCAGTCTTCTTATTCTCTGAGAAATGGGAACTTAATCAAAGCTCTAATGACAAGTTCCAGACATGGTAATAAAAGTAGTCTGAGTCATAGTGGCAATGTGTTGTCTTCAAACTAACATTTTCAAATCCATTCTGCACAGCTTTCCTCACAGAAATCCCTTGCTATAATCAGGAGAAATATGCAAAGCCAGCTGTTAAGACAGAGAATAGCCATCTCTTAATCACATTCTTCTAATAGACTGAGAAATTCTCACATGCATACATCCGTATTTACAAAATACAAGTAGCCACACTTAAACTTCAATGAGCAGAGTTTCTGATACTTAAAAATATAATAAAATATAAATATTTACATATTGGCACCCCTTTTTGCCAATTTGTAGTCCAGATTGAAGAAACAGTACCCAGAATCAAGTTCTGGAAGGTTACAGGATAATCTTTTTCAAAAAGACAGGTTTTTTTCTTTTCCTTCTCAGTTAGATTTACTTTGTATAAATCCAGAGATTTTCCTGTCTCAGGTTGTAAATGTCAGCCTGCAACATAGTCCGTGTAAGAATACAGAGGCCACAAGTCTTACTACTAAACAACAAGAGCAACATCCATTTATTGGAGAAAACATAATAATAATAATAATAATACTTATTGCACTTTCTTATTTTTTTTTTTCCCAAAAACTCTTGCATTTATAGACATTCAGAGTATTCAGTACACATATGCTGTACATTCAGTACACTGGAGGATCAGACTCACTCAGCATGGGTTCATGAAAGGCAAGTTCTGCCTAACCAACCTTATCTTCTATGATGGGGTGAACCTCCTAGTAAATGAGGGAAAGGCTGTTGACATAGTCTACTTAGACTTCAGCAAGGCCTTTGACATAGTCTCCCATAGTATTCTGGAGAAGCTGGCAGCACATGGCTTGGACAGGTACACTCTTTCCTGGGTTAAAAACTGGGTGGATGGCTGGGCCCAGAGAGTAGTGATGAACAGAGTGAAATACAGCAGGTGACTGTTCACCAGTGACACCAAGCTGGGGGGAACTGTTGGGGGGAACTTCCTACCCTAGAGGGTAGGAAGGCCATGCAGAGGGACCTGGACAGGATGTGTCAATGGGCAGACGCCAATGAGATGAGGTTCAATATGGCTAAGTGCCAGATCTTGCACTTTAGTCGCTACAACCTGTGGTGGTTTTACTCAGGTGGGCAGCCGAGCTCCACCACAACCACTCTCTCACTCCCCCTATCCTCAAAGAGGAAGGGCGAGAAAATACAACACAGAGAACTCGAGGTTTGAGATGAGAAAGGTTTAATTAAAGGGAAAGGGAATGGGGAGGAAAAAAAGAAACAAAAGAAACAATCAGTCCGCGCGGAAGCACAGAGAGAGGGAAAAAAAATTATTCTCTACTTCACATCAACAAGCGATGTTCGGCCACATCCTGGGAAGCAGGGCCTCAAAATACGTAGTGGTTGTTCAGGAGGAACAGCCCCCTCCCCCACGAGAGCCACCCCTTTTATCAACCAGCACCCCCAGCACCTTCTCCTCAGAGCTGCTTTCAACCCATTCTCCTCCCAGCCTGTGCTTGGGATTGCCATGACCCATGTGCAGGACCTTGAACTTGGCTTTGTTGAACTTCATGAGGTTTGCAAAGGCCCACCTCTGAAACCTGTCCAGGTTCTTCTGGATGGTATCTTTTCCATCCAGTGTGTTAACTGCACCACACAGCTTGGTGTCATCGGCAAATTTGCTGAGGGTGCACCTGATCCCGCAGTCTATGTCACCAACAAAGACGTTGAAGAGTGCCAGGCCCAATAGTGACCCCTTGGAAACACCACTCATTATCGATCTCCATCTGGACACGGAGCCGTTGACCACAACTCTTTGAGTGAGACCATCCAGCCAATTCCTTAACCACTGAGTGGTCCATCTGCCAAATCCATGTCTCTCCAACTTAGAGACAAGGATATTATGAGAGAGACTGATGATGTTAACTGCTATTTCTTAAAGGATCCTTTAATTTTCATGTATTTTTTGAAGGTCTGTAAGTCTGCAAAAGTTCAGTGGCATATATGATTTCTTAATAGCTTGTTATAATTGCATTTTATGATCTGGTGTTTTGACATTTTCTACTTAGAACATATATAAAAAATATTAGCAATATGCAGTTACAAGTGACCCAGGTAGTTGCATACAAAAACCTTCATATTTAAGTTTTCACTTCTGATAGCATAAACAACACTCAAAGTCTGTAGTATTTTAACTTTTGAAATGTGACATATTTCCTTGCAAGAATGACCTCAAACTTTTCTTTTGGCTCAGGAGTCAAGGAGATTGTTTTCAAGGAAATATAATGTTTTAAAACAGGTTCACTAATACTTTAGTAATTTTGGTTTTACTCTTATTCACATTTGTTACTGTTTCTGACTTGATGGAGAGTGCTGAAAAATGCCTAAATACAGAAATTCTGGAAACAGTAGAAGAGATTTTTCTAATGAAGTAATTCACTCATTTTTATATGTACTCTAGTTAAATGGCATCTGTTTCCTAATTAAATGTATAATTCTGATAAATGAATGTATAGGACAAATGCTCATATTTTACAATTCAATGTTTGTATTCTTAACACAGGCTTAAAATTTGCTTTCATGAATATCCTGCCAATAAGCTTATTCACTAAAATATTTACAGACATCTTGCAAAAGGGAATGAAAACTGAGTTTAAGCCTACTTCCATAAGCAAGTACATAAAGCATAAAGACATTTTTTGAGGTATTAACCAATCTACATAAGTCATTGACCTATATAATTCACAAAACAGTACCAATGCAGCCTTCTGTCAGTGGCAGATAGACTTGTTGTTACACAGTCCAACATATCCTTAGCAAGTAGATCAGGCTCAGCGATCAGGTAGGAGTATCTGACTACAACAACCCTTTATGCTAATTGCTAGAGCAAGTTTTATGTTAGCTTTATGTGGAGATAAATTATTTAAAGGAAATAACTTGGATCACCATGAGCTGGCAGTTTAGAGTGCTTTAGGGAAGATATTTACTGAAATTAGTTTATGCTTTAAGAATATGAACAGCTGATCAGAAAATATCCACAATATAAGCTGTCTTAAAATATTCATTTATACGTTTGTGAAAAATTTGTACCAATTTTCATGTTATCTTTTTCCTTAAGTAAGGAGGAGTTCGGAGTCTTATTCTATCATAATCCATAAGGACATATGATTTAAAAAGACAATATTGATATTTTATTTCAGTATTTTTGTCCTTATGCTTTTTTTCACCATATAGGTAGTTTAACTATTAGACTGCCATAGGATTTTTTTTTTTTTTTTTTTTGCTAGGTCTATGGATTAAAAATATGCCATTATACAAGACATAAATAATTAATGGTTTCAAGAAAACAGACATTATGTTCTGCTAGAGAAGTTTAAGTACTTGTATGACAGAATATAATTAAAAGATATTGATAATGTAGACTCAACTATTTTCATTTAGAGAAAATACTCTCTCTTATTTTCAGATTTGTGCTGATAATATCATTTTTAATTATACAACATAATTTTTATATGAAGTTCAATTATATTTTCTGCATTTCACATTTCCCACTGTATCACTTGGAACATGAAGGTTAAAGAAAACATTTGTTCTGCACCAGTTTATTCTACTGGGATGGACAACTAACTATGTATCCAAATATAAGAGCTATTTGATTTTAATAATTCAGGTGGCTTTCCACCAGCACCTATCCAAGATACAGTCTTTTTCCTTTACCTTTCTTTTAGCCACATTTTGGGCAGAGTTTCACCACCTAGTATTATTTATTAAAAGGCAGACTCTACAGTTAACCCAACCCCCAAAAAATTTAAGTACTTGTTTTTCAACAAGTTTGACTTGTAACTTTCCCCCTTCAGGCATATCTAATAGCTGTAACAAAAGATGGAAACTTCTCAGAAGCATTTACAATGCAATCACTCTGTCATTAGGAGTGCAGAAGATACACGTTAATCTGGATGATTATCATGCCTGAGGGATTCCATGACTCAGTGCTGGAAACACTGCCTAAGTCTTCCTTGCTTTCTCCCTTAGAACTTTGCTTTCACATATTTGGATTCCTAGTACTGATGGAGCTTACTTTACCTTTTTTCTCCCTTCACGTACTGATGGAGCTTACTTTACCTTTTTTCTCCCTTCACCCTAAGGTTTCCTCTTTAACTTTCTTTTGCATAGATTTTAATCAGCACATTGTTGGCTCCAGTTTTTGTCTCTAACAGAGCCTTCTGCAGATACACTTGTAAAATTTTGAAAAAAGGGTGCTTACTTCTTAACTAATAAATGTAATACATACTCAGAATTCAACACCCACCTATGAGCAAAAATGTCAAGAGTCTGGTTTCACTACTTCACACAGAATGGTTGTTTTTGTGTGTCTATGTTTTGAGAAGCATTTGAAACAGGTTTTGATCACAGCCAATGCACACGATAAGAGTTAATTAAGCTCAGAACACAATCACATTTATTTATTTATTTGTTTATTTATTTATTCAAATCCTCAGTGGAATGACATCTTGCCATATAGAGGGTTAATGACTGGGAAGTAGTAATGTTTGTGCTCATTTTTACGTAACAGATTACCGGTGTGAGTTTATGTCCAGGCTGGAAAACAACTAGATTCTATGTTTTCTTAAGTCTCTGAATCTTTCCTCTGGAAGACATAGGGAAAGCAGAAGAGGGAGCAAGACTTGGTAGCCTGCTAATTGGAATAATAACTTGGAAGTTATTGCTTGGAAGCAAGGAAGTCCTTAATTTTGATTTCTTCTCCTACAACTGCTTATTTGCTTTCCATTTCATAATATATATATTTAATAAAAAATAAAAATAAAAATAAAAATAAAAATAAAAATAAATAAAAATAAAAATAAAAATAAAAATAAAAATAAAAAAGGCAAACAAGAAAGTCCTTTCCTAGATGAATAGTGCCATCAGTGGCCTAAGGCAGGGAACTTCTTGTGCTTACTCTCTCCCATCCCATAAATCTTAAATACTTCTCTGCAGTGTCAAAGCTCTGTCATAAAAACTGGAGAGCAATGCCTCCCTTTCCATTGCTTAACTCACACTCCTGAGGAATGCATGTTTTAACTGCCTCAGGCGGAGGAAGCCACAGAAGTAAGATCATCTTGAATGTGTGTGTGCTCTAGGCTATTACATAAAAGGTGGACAACACTGGCACTTCCAGATGTGTTTCAAAGAGGGCAGAGGAGGAAAAGATGCACTTCTGCACACGGAGAAAGACTGTCAGCCTTGAAGGACAATTTTTCACCCAGTCAATGCCCATCGAAAATAACTGGTGAATTTTGGGCAGCGAAGGAAATATGTGAGTTGCCTTTGCTGTCTACTGGCCAATTTGTGTTTGCCCACTGCTTACTGTGCGACTTACTGAAAATCTTGTTTCTTAGTGTTGGATTCTTTCCACAGACTGTAGATGGAAGTTTGGAAACTACTGAGAAATTAAAAATTTTGTTCTGGGAGCCAAATTCTTGCATACAGATACTGGCACTCTCTTTCACTTCCTTAGCATAATTGTGAGATTGCATTTTGATTTTCAGTGTGCATATTTCCCATTTGTCTAGAGAACTCACAATGTACCTCTAGTTCTACTTTCTTTCCCTGACAGATTACTTGTTACAAAAAATACATTTACTTAACCCAAGCTGGACCTCCTGCTACTTCTATGGTCAGTGGAAACAGACTGACAGCTTCAGAGGGTAATTCAACTCACCAGTAGATTTTTTTCTTTTTAATGAAAGTCATTGTTCACATATGCCTAGCTCTCTTTAGCAACAATAGAGAATATATAGAACTTTAAACTAATTTAAGTCTTTATCCTTAGCTCTAATATGTTTACATTACATTACAAGAATTCTTTATGTTCTGTTACATATATTCATATATAAATTAGCTTTTACCAAAGCAAAATCTGAAAATCATATGACTGCCCTGATCTGTGTAAAAACACTTTAGAACAGTCAGACCTGATCCACTGGTTAACCAGTGCCTCTATACAGATGCTTTTAGTAAGTCAATATATAGACAGAGAGACAGATACTATACATAATATGGTAGTCAACATTGTGCTATCTTAATGATGCAGTATTGTTTCTGTAAGTCAGAAAAATATCACTTGTTACTGTTGAATATAATTGAAAATACATTCTTTTTTTTTTAACTTTTTTTTCTTTTTTTTTTTTTTCAGATTTCAATTCTCATTGTTTCCAGTCAGTTTTATAATTTTACTTGAAGAGATCTTGGTTGGTGACCGAATGCTGATTAATTGATCAGTACATTTTGAAATAAAAAAAAAAAAAAAGGACATGGGTACCATGGGTACAGATTACAATTATTTGTCCTTGTGTTTTGTGCATGTTGAATTGGGATATTGTTCAGAGACCTCACTTTGTAATGAAGATCATAGAATCATAAAATGGTTTGGGTTGGAAGTTCTAGTTCCAATCCCTCTTCCATAGACAGGGACATTTTCCACTAGACCAGGTTGCTCAAAGCCCCATCTAATGTGGCCTATAACACTTCCAAGAGTACTGCAACACCATCCACAACTTCTCTGGGTAACCTGTTCCAGTGCAACACCATCCTCACAGGAAAGTATTTCTTCCTTATATCTATCTAAATCTCTTTTATTTTAAAACCATTCCTTCTTGTCCTATGAGTACATTCCCTCATAAAGACTCCCTCCTGCTTTTTCGTAGGTCTTTTGCTTTAGCTTCTGAAAGACTACGTTAAAGTCTTCCCAGAACCTTCTCCTCTCCGTGTTGAATAACTAACTAATAGTAGAGGTGCTCCAGCCCTCTGATCATCCTTGTGGCCTTTCTCTGGACTCACTCTTATAGGTCCATGTGATTCATCCACATTGAAACACTGATGCTTTGTGAAAAGTACACGAAGTATTTGGTGTACCTACTATATTCATTACATCACTGCAGCAATGACAAAACATAATTTGAAAGAGACAAGATTGTACTAAACACATCTGAACTTCTCGACTAAATTAACAATAATAATTAAAAAAAAATACAAAGGAAATGTTGATCTTCCCATTTTACTAGGATGGGCCAAAGAAAACTAAATATTCATGAACATGAACAAAATGAGATCAGTCTTCATCAGCAGGATCAGCAGTGACACAGTAATAAAATTGTGTTATTTTACACTTATTTTACACTTGATCCACTATTGTAAAAATAACTTATTAGCCAAATGAAATAACCATGCTAAAATCATAATCTTTTTTATCAAATATCTTATATATTGTAAAAAGAAAATACTTTTAAATCTTATATAACCATTTAAGAAGGCTACATTTTCAGTTATTTATTGAAAAGGAAGAGACCACAATTAATCTCAATCAATTAGTGCATTTATATTCTGAACTGCATCAGTTTTCAGCTGATGTGAATATAAAATTACAAGCATGACTCTACTAAAGGCAGCCTGGTCAAATTATGAATGGTACAGTAATAGCTAGGCTACACCTTCACCCCAGCATGAAACCTCAGAGTGCTGTGTGAGATGACATACTTTATTTCATTTTGAAATTAAAATAAAAAATCTGTTTAAGAATGATTTTTCGAGATTAAATGCATAACTACTGACAAAAACAACTTCAGAAAAAAAAAAAAGATTTTTGTTTTTTGTTTGTTTGTTTTGTTTTGTTTTAATATGTCTGTCTTAGGTGTTGAAGAAACTATTCTGTAGGTATCATTCTCAGGTAATTTCTTTTTACCCATTTCTGCAAGTCTATTCAAGCTGAGTATAAATTGCTGGAGTTAAGAGCTTAGGAAATAGAGTACAGAGCAAAGGCACCCCTCTATTCATGAAAATTAAAAAACAAAAAATCATTTTTTTCACTTCTTCGTTACTTAACTTAAATAAAGTTACCAGTACGGAGGTATGACATTAAAATAAGAAAAATGCCATGAATTTTCAGGTCATTTGGTTACTTTCAGGTCATTTGGTTACTTTCAGGTCATTTGGTTACTTTCACGTCATTTCAATGCATCACTAACTAGCTAGAGTTTTTGTAGACATGGTATGCCGGTAAGGCAGAGTAAATAGAAAAGTCCATGGCTGGCATGGTGGCATCCCCTGGTCAGAAGCCATCAAACAATAACAGAGGCAATCATGAGAGCAGCAGGAGCTTAAATCAAACCCTAACAGCAATGTGTAGATAGTGATCACCCCTGTGGATTCTTCCACAGATAAACATCTGTTAAATCATCAGAGGTACCTTTCTTCTGAGGCTGCTAACATCACCTAGTCTTTCACTTGGCTTGGAAAAGTCCTACTGAACAGCAAGAATTTGTCAGAGATATAAGCAACTGAGACAAGTGGCTTGCAAAAGGAGGAGTCAAGCAGACTAAAAAATTGGCAGTACAACCAGCCTTGCATATGACCCAAATGTTCACAACAGGTATGTTAGATCCAAACTTCTGTTTCAAAAAAAAAAAAAAAAAAAAAAAAGTATGCTTTATTCTTCTAATAAAGTTTTTTTGTTTTGTTTTGGTTGGTTGGTTGGTTGGTTTTGCTGTTTGTTTGTTTGTTTTCTAGTGTTTTTATTCTGCCATTTTTGTCCTGATCTCCACATGCATATTTCCAGCAGAAACAGCGAAGCATGTTTCCCAAAACAAATGAGGCTTGTAATTAGAATCAATTCCTCCCTTCCAATAATTTTACTGATCCCACAAGCAAGCCTGTATCACTTGTAATACTTCAGATGAATAATATGAACTGGGAAAAGGGTACCTCTTGTCTCCAGCCAGCTAGTCTTTAGATTACATCTGTATTTGATGCATACATTTGAGTTCATTGTTTAGAATTCATTTATAGTCAGTAAAGGGAAGGTACGGCTAGATGTGGTATCATATTTAATTTTAAAATAGGCGTCTAAAATCTCTGCTCTGAATTGACCTCTGGAAATTTTTGTTTTTCTTCACAAATGATAGTTCATTTGCACTACTGACATTATCTATGGAGAATTGTCCATATATCATTATCCTTTCATTGTCCATATATCATTATTTGATACTTTCCACACTAAGGAATCTCTTCTGTTCCTTTTGATTATGACTTCTACCCAATACTTATTTTGTTTCTTCAAGTTCATACTGGGTTGAAGATGACTTTGCTGTTAAAAGATTATTCATGCAAACATAGAAACTTAGCATAACTAGCTATTTGTCAACTAATCTATCAATTAAACCAATCTAAATTTAGTTGGTTTCTAAACCTTAAACACATCTACTACTCTTTACCACAAAAAGCAGTCTATAAACAGTCCAAACTGAATGCTAATTTCTGCTTTCATGGAGACAGAAGTATCTTAGGACTTCATGACTATTATCTCTTCCTTTCCTTGCCTGTACAAAACAGCACTGCTAAAGGGAAGGTAAAAGATGCTTTCTGTCTTCTGTCCTCTGTACTTCTTTCAAGAACAGAGGAAAGAAATATCAAATGTCATAAAGCATTATTCGACTGAAAATATGAGACACTTGTCAATTTTTATTTAGGGGAATCCAAAGTTTTAGGTACTTTAAAAAGTATATGAAGTTAGAAGTGTATTAGCATTTTGAGACTTTTTATTAGTTTTCTTTTTCCTGTATGAAAATATATATATTTAAAATAATACAGCATTGGTCACAAGTAGAACATCAAACAAACAAAGCAGATTAGTTCATTAAAGACTTAATTAAGTTTACTGTAATTAATGGGGGTCAACAGGGTATTCGAAAAATTGGAGATCCTATATGAGCTTAATTTCTTTTTTATGTGATTATGAGTAAGATAAGTGTTGCAGGAAGGATGACCAAAAACACGACAGACACCAGTATGGTCAGATCATGCTCTCTCTATATTACCCGAATGGCCTGATTTTATAGCAAATTTAACAGGAGCAGATAGTGTCTCACACAAGTTTATTGGTCAAAAGCACTCAGACAAACAACTGCAAGAAAACAACCCCACCTGCAAGAAAACAACCCCCTTGTGATTAGCAGTCATGTAGGTCTTGTCCTTGAAGCCAGCTGCTGGCAACAATATTTTTTGATTCCTCAATCGGGCAATGTGGGAACATTGTCATGGGAACTTCTCATAGTTGTCCTGGTATCTTGGTTTGCTCAGCTGAAGCAAGTCATGGCCTCCTTGCAGTTTCAAAAATCCCTCAACACATAAGATCCAATATATAATTTACTTAAACTACAGTAATGCTTGACTTAAGTGATCATGCTATTGTGATTAAAAATGCACACACAATGCAAGTACTGTATTTTAGATTGATTAATTTTTCCTACATAACTAAAGCATAACTAAATAGAAAATTATCCACAAATCAGCTGTTTATACTGGAACCCAGTAGTAATCTGTGTTTTTCCAAGTGTTAGCACACTTCTTATGAATTGAGCTGAGAAAATGCACACACACACACACACAAAAAAAAAAAAAAAAAAAAAGAGATATATAAAAGTGACACAAAAATCCGTCAAGTTGGAAGACCAAAGACTATAAAACTTCTATATGATTGAAACCTTTCAATCAAACTTTTCAAATTCAGATTATAATGTCTTCCAGATCATTATTACAAATAATTAGACTGACCATATCATTGTATTATGTTGTTGCAGTCACTAACATAATCTGCTGCACTCTACAAGGCCAAAGAACACAACAGAGCATCAATAATCATCTCTTTGAAACCAGTCATATTGTTTCAATTTTGCTGCATTCCTCTCTGGTCACTGCAAGAATTATTAATAAATTTCATTTCATTTCATTAGCCATAGTCTTCAAGTGACTGTTTTCTTAAAGATTTTCATACCTGATGAAAAGACTCATTATGACCATCTTGAGTGGTCTGACTGCTGAGTTTAGTAAATTTTTATATTATATATATATATATATATATTTCTTGTATATTACCAGGTAACAAACCTGCCAGATCGATTCTGTTCATGAGTTCCTCAGATAAAACATTATGCAACATGATAAGCAATTTAATGAGCCCTTTCCATTTAAAAGCTGTTCCTATTACCTTCCACTTTAATGACTATTTTCCTCTTGCAGAAAGCTTTGGTATTTGTCTTGTCCATACACAACGAGCCTGAATCATTTACAAATCCAACGAAAAATATCAACACAGTTCTGCAAGCATTTATCCCCTCTGAAAAATATTTTGTGTTCTTAGTTTCCTTGCTGTTGCACTTTTGCCACTCTGATTGTTTGCCACATTCTCAAGGTAGACAAATTTTGTGTGTTGTATTGGGCTTACACAGCAAAGTTTTGGTAGTGGGGGATAGCCAAGGGACCTCTGTGAGAAGAGCCCAGAAGCTGTCTCATGTTAGATAAGAGCCAGTTCCATCTGGCTCCAGAAGGGACCAGCCACTGGGCAGAGCAGAGCCAATAAGCATTGTTATTTGCACCTCTGTGAGAACAGATTTAAGAAAGGGGAAGAAAAAAAATAAATGCTGTGCAACAGCCTCTGGGAGAGTGAGGTGTGAGAAACAGCCTTGCAGATTCCGAAGTCAGTGAAGAAGGAAGGGGACAAGGTACTCCAGACAGCAGAGCAGAAGTTCCCCTGCAGCCTGTAGAGAAGCTTTTGGTGGAGCAGGCTGTCCCCCTGCAGCCCATGGGTCCCCCAGGGAGCAGATCTCCATGTCACAGCCCATGGAGGAGCCCCCAGTGGAGCAGGTGGATGTGGCCTGGAGGAGGCTGCAGCCCATGGAGAGCCCCTGCAGGAGCAGGCCCCATGCCAGAGCTGCAGCTTGTGGAGAGGACCCAGGGGCCTGGGACAAGCTGCCACCTGTGGGGGACCCGTGTTGGAGCAGTCTTCTCCTGACAGAGAGACCCCATGGTACGGAGACATATTGGAGCAGTTCTTGAAGAGACGCTGCCTGTCGGTAGCCCCCTCAGGATCAGTTTGGGAAGGATGGCATCCCACGGGAGTGACCCCTTGCTGGAGCAGGGGCAAAGAGTGACTTTGAAGGAGCAATGGAGATGAAGCATTATAGATTGACCACAGCCTTCATTCCCATTCCCCTGTGTTGCTCTGGGGCAGAATGTAGAAGAGGATGGATGGAGGGGTTAAGGTGTTTTGAGTTTGCTTTTAGTTTCTCACTGTTCTAGCTTGTTAGTAATAGGCAAAATACATTAATCTCCCTATGTCAAGTATGTTTTGCCCATGACAATAGCTGTTGAGAGATCTCCCTATCCTTATCTCAACCTTTGATCCCTTTCCATCATTTTTTCTCCCCCTTTCCCTTTGAGGACAGAGAATGAGCAGTTATGGTGCAGTTTCAGCTGCCCAGCTGAGTAAAACCCCCACATGTGTAAAATAAATTTTGGATATAAACTAACTTATCTAAAAATCATTGTATTAAATCAATCATTTGCTATAATGTCAACGTACAAGAAAAATAACACAACAGAAATCAGTAGTGTTCACAATTATTCGCCTAATTACAAGCATTTCAACCAAATCTCCATTTAACTTGCAGTCACCTAGTATACCAGTTACCCAACATTAAAACACTGAGTTCTCTGTTTGTCAAGGGAGAAAGGCAGGAGTATTGAAAGGCTTATGGAAAATAGTACACCCATCCAGCTTAAAAACCTGAGTAAGTGATGCTGATTGTCACCCTATATTATGAAATGGCAATTCTAACATATCAGAAGTTGTTATAGAAAACACCTGAGAAACCACAGTACATTAGTGAACTTGCTTATTTTAAATTTAGAATACATTCTTCTCTTTGTTCTTTGGGATATGCATCAATATTCATTATTTAGTTTACACAGCTTTTAAAATACAGTAGATAGGGTGAAACTATAAAAGATTCGGCAAAACTAGAAATTCTAAAACATTAAAGTTCTCTTTAAGTAACTGTTCAGATATATAATTACTTGGTATAATGTTTGTTTGCTTTTCATAAATGAAAGCCTATATTTTATTGTTGGATCATTTAACAAATCAGCATAAACCCACATATATGTTTTTCAAGTGCATTAGTTATAGATAATGATTAATTCTACTGATTTGTATTAGAAGAGTTTCATAATGGCTGCATGGCTGCATCATAAAGAGGAGGAAAATGATTTCTTTTTCTTTTTCTTTTTCTTTTTCTTTTTCTTTTTCTTTTTCTTTTTCTTTTTCTTTTTCTTTTTCTTTTTCTTTTTCTTTTTCTTTTTCTTTTTCTTTTTCTTTTTCTTATTTCACTTCTCTGAGTATGGATAATTTGTTGGATAAAGTGTGGACAATATTTTTTTCTGAGTTGTCTTCATGTAACAACACATACCATCTTTGGTCAAGGTGTGCAACTGCCATTGCAATCACCAACACCTTCATATTGGTCAATAGCAATGTACAATTTTGTTTACAATATTATAAGTAATTTTAGATGTCAGTGATGTTGTATTCTATAGGAAAAAAAAAAAATAAATGTTGATAATATTCCTCTATAATCACAGATTCTTCTCGCAGCCCCAGAGGGTAAAAACGAATAAACTGGCATGTTTTTGTTGGTGGTGGTGGTTTGATTTGGAGTTTTGTAATTTAGTGTACCAGATATCTATGAAATATATTTTTCATCCATATTGAAACCTTATATCTGGAATGTACTTATAAATGTTGTTTTGTCCATTTAGACATTTATAAAAAACAAAGCAATATTCCTTACTGGAAATCCCCTCATAGTCACATATTTTCTTTATGAAGTTTTGAAAATAAGGAAAAAAATCCTCTAGGAAAAAAACTCCCTTACAAAGTGATAGAAATGAATTTGAAAAGGTGTTTCAAAATATTCTGAAAGGTTTTATCTACGTATAACTCTTCAAATAAGTAACGGGTCTAAGGTGTCCCTTTTGTGCTGAATCTGGAATTTGGGAAAATCCTTTAATTCTTTTAATGCTAAGGATACTAAAGTGAAGGGTTCTGAGGAGCTTCAGATTATTTATTTCACTGTTTTCTATAGATTTTTTCATTCCTTCATCACCAATTGCATTTAAATAATCTGAGTTTCATATTTATGTATTTCTGTATTTATTTTTACCAGGTTTTACATTTTTGGTGATTGCCTCCTGGCTTAGAATATTGCATAGATTACTTGTTCCAACTTTAGTCTACATACAAATTAATGTCACATCTGTAACAAAATAGTGTTCTCCTATTGTCAAACACAGTAGGGCCAAGGTTGGCAAATTAGTTAGTATTAGCATATAGACCTTCTGGCAGGGAAAGAAAGCTTTCTAGTTGGAGCTGGGCATTCAGCTCAGTTTGTCAACTCAGAGCTGCCACTGGCTTCATTATCTCATTTGTCTTAGTTAGAGTAAATTGGCAGTTATGTCTTCGTTGCAAATGTTTGTTTTTACAAATGAGCAATAGAGCAGTGAGTAGAAGACATAACATGAGGACTTTTTTCCTGAAATTTAATTGCAAAATGCTAGAGCTGGTGGCTGACTTCTCTGATTTTAATTCCCAGGGAGTTTAGAAAGCTATCCTTCCTTTGCCTGACTCAGGAAATGTTATAGAAAAAAAAAAGTTATAGAAAGTAATGTTATGAAACTAATGTTAAATGCATTTCTCTTCTCTCTCTTTTGGATTTTTTGTTTGTTTGTTTGTTTGTTTAAATAGTGTCAACATGTCTGCAATGAAGTATGTTGGAAGCCATAACTAGACCAACCAAAAAACGTTGGCACAGTCGTGACAATGTATGTATACCCCATTTAACAGTGCCAAAAAGAATAAGCAGTCTGGAAGGTTATACATCTTATTAAATAACATCACATTGTTCTCTGGGCCACAAAATGACAATGGTAGAATTTTTCGGTTAATCAGCATAGAAAGCCTTTGCACAAAAGAGAGCTATAAATATTACATAATATGCTTTTATGCTTAGTGATATCTGGCACTGCAATCTCACTTCCAGTCATGTTCTGCAAATGACAGTTCTAAAGCCGATTTTAAGTCCTACGAACAATTTCTTGTTGTAAGAAAAATCCTTTTTCCCCCTTTCATATTTGCACACATCTCTCTTCAGAATGTTGGGGTACAAAAATTATGGGCTCTTGACCCATTTTTCAGGACAATTATTTTATAATACGTTACAATAATTATGCAGAATATAACTTATTAATCACTTTATATATATCTGTGTGTGTGCGTGTGTGTGTGTGTATATAATGCCAAAATAACTTTATAGTTAAAAATTATGCATTACAGAAATAAGTTATTTACCTCTTACAAAATACTTTTATGGTTTTATTATTTTTCATTTGAGAAATACCTTGCAAACTAAGAACTGAATTGTAGACTTGTGAATCAGATTTAGTTTTGTTTTTCGTCCAGTGAGTGTATATCATAAAATGCATGTACAACCTACAACGTACAGCTACCCTTTCCAAACAAAGTAGCCTAACTAAATATTGCAGAATCAGACTTTGGCTTGTGTATTCCCACCGTGGATCTGTTAGATTTGTAGCTGCAAAACTGGAAGATCCAGAGGCCGGAAGGTTCCTACCCCAGGTTAGCCTTAATGCCAGTTGACAATATACTATTTTGAAACTGAAAAGGTTCAACATCCTGTGAATGTTTATTATAAATTTCTTACACATTGTCATGTTCTTCATTGGCATCCACAAATGCCACAAATTATGAAAGACTTGATCGGATTAACGTGCATTAGGTATGCAAAAACAATTTTTAAATTCTTTGACAAGAGAAGATATAATCTGATGATTTTTTGTTGAAAAAAATAATAATAATTGAGCTGAGGCCACACTAAGTATGTTAACTCCTTAATATGTTTTATGAACTTATTCTTTAAAAATATGTTCATTATATTTTGCACTGCCTGTCTTCTTCTGATCCCTTGCCTAATTTTTTAGAAGCTATGTAGTTCTTGCAAAATACAGCTTTTCCTGATGATCAGACAAGCATGTGAAGACACCTTGTGTTACTTATTTATTACAATATTCCTCTAACTTAATGCAGAAAGCTAGAAGAAATGACAGTTTAAAGGCATTTGTGATGAATATTCAAGGTAGAAAAACTTTTTTCTTTTCAACACCATCTTCATTGACCTAGAACCCCCTCAAGTGGAATCTATACTTCATCCTATCTTTCATTTTATCTTTCTTGTTTTCATAAGAAAACAGAGACTGAAACCATTAAAAAGCCAGAATGAGAGAACAAAAGTAAGAACAGCTATATGCCAGCCAAATAACTCTGTAATCAAGGAGTAGAAGTCAGAAAAGAAATCCACAGAGCGTCATGAAAAGAGAAGGATTATGGAGAGGCCATAATTTCATCAAGTAGATATGCAGCATTGATTTCAAACAGAATAGAAACATTTACAAATACTAGGAATAAAAAAGACATGGAAAAAAGTCAGAGGACTTCTGACATGCAACTGAGCAGAGAGAGACTTAAAGAAATATCGAGAAGGTAAGTCAATAGGGACTGCACAGGAGAGCACAAACAATCCAGAAGGTTTCTGGAGACCATTTATTTTAACTTTATTTTAATAAATAAGGAAAGACAAGGTCTGATGGAGCTCATACAAGCAAGTAAGCATTTGGCAGGAATCTGAACATTGCAGGCAGCTATGTCTGCAGCCACCATGCTGCATGGTAGAATTCAAGATCACAGAATCACAGAAAAATTGAATGCCCCAGGTTGGAAGGAACTCAAAAGGATCATTAAGTCTTAACTCCTGGCTCCACGCAGAAGTACCTAAAAAATAAACCATGTCTGAGAGTGTTGTCCAAACGCTTCTTAAGTTCTGCCAGGCTTGGTGATGTGACCACTTTGCTGGGGAGTCTGTTCCAGTGCCTGACCACTCTCGGTGAAGAACCTCCTCCTAATATCCAACCAAAACCTTCCCTTACACAGCTTCATGCATTAGGTCCTATCTGATGGTCACTAGAGAGAAGAGATCAGTACCTCACCCTCTGCTTCCTCTCAAAATGAAGCTGTAGGCTATGATGAGGTCTCCTCTCAGACTTCTCTATGCTGAACAAACCAAGTGACTTCAGCCACTCATCATACATCTTGGCCTCTAGAGCCTTTACCATCTTTGTTGCATTCCTTTGGACATTCTCTAATAGTTTTTACATACTTCACAATACTCTGGTGCACAAAACCACACATGGTAATTGAGGTGATACTGCACCACTGCAGAGTAGTGAGGGATGATCACTCCCCTCAACTGACTAGCAATACCGTGCTTGATGCACCCCAGGATACCTTTGGCCCTTTTGGCTGCCAGGTTTTATTGTTGACTGCATCCAACTTGCTGTCAATCAGAACCCCCAAATCCCTTTCTGTGGGGCTGCTCTGCAGCCTCTCTTGTTAAATCTCATGTGGTTGGTGCCTGCTCAGCCCTCTAGCCTGTTAAGATCTCTCTGCAAGGCTTCTCTACCCTTGAGGGAGTCACAGAATCACAGAATTGAAGGGGTTGGAAGGGACCTTGAAAGATCATCGTGTGCAACCCCCCTGCCAAAGCAGGTTCCTTAGAGTAGGCTGACCAGGTAGGCGTCCAGACAGGCTTTAAATATCTCCAGAGAAGGAGACTCCACAACCTCCCTGGGCAGCCTGAGTCAGCAGATCCTCCTAATTTAGTGTCATCCATAACCTTACTTTGCATGCATTTGAGTCTTGCATCCAGACCACTTATAAAAACATTTAAGAGAACTGGACCTAAAATGAAGTCCTGTGGAACCCCACTAGTAACTGGCCATGAGCCTGATGTCATCCCATTTACTACAACCTTTTCAGCCTGACACATTGGCCAATTATTGACTCATTATATTATGTGTTTATCTAGCTGTATGCTGGACATTTTGTCCAGAAGGATACTGTGAGAAAGAGTACTAAAAGCTTTGTTAAAATCAAAAAAAAAAAAAAAAATCTGCTGGCTCCCTTTGGTCAAGTAAGTGGGTGACCTTGTCATAAAAGGAAATTAAATTAGTTACATAGGACTTTCCCCTTGTGAACCCATATTGGTTGTAACCAATGACTGTGCTGTCTTTCAATTGTTTTTCCATAGCTTCCATAATAATCTTCATAATTTTACCAGTCACTAAAGTGAGACTGACTGGCCTATAATTACCAGGGTCTTCTTTCTTACCCTTCATAAAAACTTACTTGGATTCTGACACTTTGGAATTGCTGTCTACTTTGTGCTGAACAGGTGGTACTTAAAAGGTGACCAACATTGATGGACTCCAATACCTTCAAGAGCAGATTCCCAGAAGACCTTACTGACTAGTTCTCTGAGTAGCCTGACATCTGCTCTCCCCATATCCCATACCCACTGTTAAAGTTTTGGTGGTAGATTTCCTCCTATCATCAAAAATTTTAAACATGACTACTTCATGAATGCTGTGGCCAAAACAGCCAACAATCACCACTTCACGCTCAAGGCCCTCTGTTCATAAGCAACACATCTAGGAGGCCACTTTTCCTAATCAACTTCCTTAGTACCTGTTCCAATAAGATATTGTCCGTGTGCCTCATTGGACCTGTTTATCTTGGCTGTATGATATTCTCAGTTAATGTCTGGGAAGTTAAAGTCACCTACAAGGACAAGGACAGCTGATCTATAAATATCCCTTAATTCATTATAGAATGATGATCAGTGCCATCATCCTCGCTGGGTGGTCTACAGTAAGCTATCACTATGACATCCGCTTTATCTGCTTTTCCCTTAGTCCTTATCAGAGGCCCCCCACCTCACCTGCCCTGCCTACCCCTCCTGAAGACTTTATAGTCATCCATCACAGCACAACAACCAGAGGATTCTTCCAAACAAGTCTTGTTTATGCCAATGCTGTAGTTCTGGGACTGAGCCAAAGCTTCTAGATCTTCTTGTTTATTCCTCATGCTGCATGCAAAAATGTAAAAACATTTCAAATGTGATCCAGTGTACCCAGCATATCATAGAGTCCTGGCATCAAACTAGTAAGAGTTGAGAGGGTCAAAGGTCCTTTCCCCAGGCAACTTTATTTTAAAGATCTCTTCATCAGCTTGGCAATGGATGCCATTGGTCCTCAGTAGACTGTAGAGAAGGGATAATAGTGAGTAGGGAGTAAACAGCAGGATCACAGATCTGAACTTGAGGAGTGCAGACATTGGTTTCTTCAGGAATCTTCTCGGAAGATACAGACTTACACATAAGAGGGATAAGAGAGATTGGTTGAGTTTCAAGGATTATCTCCTTCAAGTGGTCCATCTCAATGAGCATGAAACCAAGGAAAGGCACAGGATCTTGCATGAATCAACAATCTCCTGACTCAAATATAAAAAAGAAAAATACAAGAGATGGAAGCAGGAACATGAGGAGCACATCATTGTTCAAATTTTAAGAGGCAATTATATACCATTTGGACTCCAGAAATACCCAGAGTTTTAATTGCTATTGCAGCTGGAACACCTTCTATTAGGAGCCTTTGAAAACAAAATGCTGAGAATAAAATTTGACCTCCAAAAAATAACATTAGCAAACAAGACAGAAAGAGTATATATTATCCTGAGAAGTTCTACTGGATCACAGTTTAGGATCAAGTTAGGAATAATTGTCATTTACCTTTATATTTAACTAGTAACATTAAGGTTTGGTTTTGTTTTGTTTTCATCTATTTTCTGCCAGCTAGTAAATATTTCCTATGTGACAGGATGCATAATATTACTGAGCATTTCTCCGGTTTATAGAATTTGAAGTACCTTCAGATTTTTTTCTCCAAATAATTCTATGCCTCACACTTCATTAAACACAAGGAGCACTTCAGCATACCAAGGCCCTAACAAGCACTAATAGATACAGAATATGTCTCTCAAAATAAGGAAGAACTGAATGAATCATATCCTTTCTTAGCAGTTGTTGAACTGATGGATATGTAAAATGAACCTCTCCTCACAAGGCCTGTATCTGCCCTCAGGTACAAGCTAAACCTCCACTGAGTCTGTATCTGCACTAGATCCTAAAAACAAAACAGTAGCAGTGGCATTGCAATTTCCACACTGATCATGTGTCTTATCACTGCCTAAAGGAAACACATTTACAGATGAGACAACTGTGCATAATGAATGCCCCGTCTGAGAGTACTGCCAAAACAAAGTGTGTGAGTTCTTTGTGATGTAAAAATCTATAAAGAAGAATCTGACACTGAAATAGTGCCACCACTTAGTTTCACATAAAGGAAGAAAATAGCCATCCAATGACACAGACGTGTAGTCAATAGCAATTCTCTATCTATTAAACAGATATCAGAAAGTTTTAAACTCTTATATCCCACTTTCCAATATTTTGAACCATTATGTCTTTTCATGTGCTCAACTCAGAACCCTATTTTCCTGATAAAAAGCAAACACTGAACCATCATAAAAATTAGAATTAATATCCTTTGCTATATAAATGTAAGCCAAAGTTTTAAAAGAAATGTGTTTACCAGAGCAGAAAAAAACTAGCTAGAACAAAGCTATTGCAAATTTACAAACCCAGATTCTGTTACTGTTACTGCCCTTCTAGAAGGCAGTATTGGCCTTTGCTTTAAATATTATCTACAAATTTTAATTCTTTCGCATATCAATCTTTTCAGAAGACTTCAGAATTTTGAGAGTTTTACCCTTTTCCAGCAAACTTTAAAACATTTATATACCTACTTTCTTTTTTGTTTGTTTGTTTTTCCATTTATGTATTAAGAGTGAGTTTCCCTTGATGTCACTGATCAAGGTGTCTTAAGATTAAGGACTAACATTGTGTCATGCCTTTTCAGCAGTCCTTGATGTATGAGCTGTTAGCTCCTGAAGGTCCACAGGAGCTGCCTCTTTATTAAAGAAGTGTAAAGAAACTGTGGTCACTGTGCTCACTCCATCTCTCTGTCTTTATATATATATATATATATATATATATATATATATATATATAACATTTTACATTACTGCAGAAAATGGTTGTTAAAAACCAATCAACAGTTTGTGTGACTCATGCTGGAGGACAATAAGGCATCACATTCAAACTCACGAAGTCACCTTCTGGTTGTATGAAGTTACTATTCCAGTTCTCATTTTGGTTTGTGTCCGAGGCTTTAAAGACAGGTGTTCTAGATCTGCTTTATTTTATTTATTTATTTATTCTTTATAATGATCTCGACATCTATTTGTGCTTGCATGAATCAAACTATTAGAAGAGCCTTCTTGGTTCCTAATATGGCACTATGTTTCAAACCCCATATTATTTATTCCCATTTTAGCCTTCTTATCAGGCAGAGACTGTCTGAGCTTTTCTCAAGGAATCTTCCATTCTCCAATATCAAACAAATGGAAGTACTGCACAGAATCTGTCATTCATATTTTGTTCATCTTTCGGTTTACTTGGGTCTCAATAGAGTACAACACCCCAGACTATTAACAGATCTGCAAGTCTTGTACCAGGATTTACTTACATCCCTGAGATAGAACTTGAATATGAAACTGAAACCAGAAGCATATCAGAATAACATATCAGATTTAATTTACATTTAGTTGGCATCTCTTCTAGTATGTGCACCTCCAATGGCCATTACTTCTTTATGCAAATTCTTGAGTAATGAAGTGAGGAACTCTTCATTTCTAGGTGTATCTTTTCTTACCTTTCTTGCAAGAGTCCCGAGGCATACAAATTTGCACTCTGTTCGAATTACTAGTTTTTATTTGTAATCCTATAGATGTTCTCATTAGTGACAAATTACTTCTTGAATCTTGCCAGACTGTTGGCCTCAGTGATATAATTATCCTAATTAAATAAAGTTTATTTTCTAGGCAGTCAGCTACAATTTGAGATATTACTCTCAGTGTATGTATACATTTGCATCAGGGAGTCAGAGAGAGAAATTGACTGGTAGATGTTTACTCTACCCTCTCTGAGACAGACTCACAAGCCTGCCACAGCACAAGTGTCTCCTGCTATGCAGAAGACAAAAGTTCCTTCATCCCGCCAGGCAGTAGGAGGAGACCTAGGCCAAGGGGGAGAATGGAGGCAGGTTCCTGTTTGGGAACCCACCTCACCTTCCCATCTACCTTTATATAGCAGGTATGAGGGTCTAGAACATGACAGTCAGAACAACAAAGTAGACAAAAGCCCATCCCTGTTGTAGAGGATGCCTAAGACAAGGCAACCTACCCCCCGCATTGTCACATCATCTGTCAAAAAAGAAAGAAGGGTTATTGTCACGGGGGACTCCCTTTTGAAAGGGACAGAAGGCCCAATACGCCGCGCGGACCCAACCCACAGGGAAGTTTGTTGCCTCCCTGGGGTCCAGGTGAGAAACTTCACTAAGAAAGTCAAGGGCCTGGTACGGCCCGCTGACTACCACCCACTACTGGTTTTTCAAGCACAAGAAGGTCTATGCGACACTAGGCCTGCTGGCACCAGACGGGATGTGCATCTCTCAGAGAGGGATAAGGATTTTTGCTCAGGAGTTGTCAGGGCTGATAGATAGGGCTTTAAACTAGAATCACAGGGGGAAGGGGATAAAACCAGGCATGCCGGTGGTGAGTTAAGGGATGGTGCACTAGAATCAGAGGGACTGTGTGCTAGTGAGGTCCTTTGGTGAGCTCCACAAGGTGCTGTGTGTAGGGAGGTGCATTTGAAGTGCTTCTACACAAACACATGCAATATGAGGAATAAAATGGATGAGCTAGAAGTCTTGGCCCAGTCCCATGGTTATGACATCATTGGCATAAGCAAAACCTGGTGGGATAAGTCCTGTGGCTGGTGTACTGCAATAGATGGTTACAGGCTCCTCAGGAGAGACAGGCAGGGCAGGCAATGTGGTGGGGTGGCGAAGTATGTGAAGCATGGGCTGGATTGTGTGGAATTTCAAGTTGGCGATAGCAAAGTTGAGAGCCTCTGGGTAAGGATTAAGGGATGAACAAATAAAGGGGATGTCGTTTTGGGAGTCTATTACAGAACACCTGGCCAGGATGACAATGCCAATGAATTATTCTTTGCAGAACTAAGAGATGCCTCTAGATCAACTCCCCTCGTCCTTATGAGGGATTTCAGCTTGCCAGACATCAACTGGAATCACCACATGGCTGACACAAGCAACTACAGAAGGTTCGTAAAGCTCCTAAATGATAAATTCTTGGTGCAGGTGCTAAGGGAAACAACTAGGAAAGGTGCCCTCCTAGATCTGTTGCTGGAGAACAGAGAGGATCTTGTGGGAGACGTGG
This sequence comes from Netta rufina, assembly GCF_964035555.1. Classification (NCBI taxonomy): domain Eukaryota; kingdom Metazoa; phylum Chordata; class Aves; order Anseriformes; family Anatidae; genus Netta; species Netta rufina. Next base: position 39,891,352 of record NC_140123.1, on the reverse strand, counting down.
CAATTGGCGGCCATCTTGGTCATAATGACCATGAAGTGCTTGAGTTTAGAATTTATGGCAACAGAAGGAAAACTGCCACCAAAGTTTCAGCCCTGGATATGGGGAAAGCAGACTTCAGGCTGCTCAGGGAACTAGTCAGCAAGGTCCCCTGGGAAACTGCTTTTGAAGGCACTGGCGTCCAGCAGTGCTGGTCAGTCTTTAAGCACAGCCTCCTAAAAGCACAAGATCAGGCAATTCCAAAATACTGGAAGTCAGGCAGGCAGGGCAGAAGGCCAGCCTGGCTGACCAGGGATCTTCTACTGGAGCTTAGGCAAAAAAAGAAAGTGTATGGCTGCTGGAATAGGATCAGGAGATGTGGAAGGAATACAGGGATGCTGTTTGTTTTTGTAGGGATAAAATTGATGTGGCCAAAGCCCAACTAGTGTTGAAGCTGGCCATGTCTGTGGAAGACCATAAAAAGGTTTTTTTTAGATATGTGAACAGAAAAAGGAGAACCAAAGAAAACATAGGCCCGCTACTTGATGGGGAAGGTCTCCTCACAGACAATGACGTAGGCAAAGCAGAGACACTTAATGTCTTCTTCACCTCTGTCTTCAACACTGATGATGGGTGCCCTGAGCTGGGGGACGGTGGGAATGACAAACTCCCAGACGACCCTGAATGTGTGTGGGATTCGCTGCTCCACCTGGATCCATACAAGTTCATGGGTCTGGATGGGATTCATCCCAGGGTGCTTAAAGGGTGCGATGACAGGCTGATGTCATTGCGGGACCTCTCACAACTATTTTTCAACAATCTTGGGAATTTGGAGAGGTCCCAGTAGACTGGAAGCTGACAAATGTTGTGCCAATTTTCAAGAAGGGTCAGAAAGAAGACCCTAGCAATTACAGGCCTGTCAGTCTCACGTCAGTGCCTGGTAAAATTACGGAGAAGAAGGTCATTGAAGTTATTGAAGTGCACCTGGGGGACAATGTGGTCATTGGTCCCAGCCAACATGGGTTCATGAGGGGTAGGTCCTGCCTAACAAATTTGATTTCCTTTTATGATAAGATCGCCCATATAGTTGATCAAGGGAAACCAGCTGATGTGATCATTTTGGACTTCAGCAAGGCTTTTGACATGGTTTCCCATAGGATCCTACTGGACAAAATGTCCAGCATGCAACTTAACAAAAACATCATATGATGGGTGAGCAATTGGCAGATGGGCAGAGCTCAAAGGGTTGTGGTAAATGGGGCCACATCTGGCTGGCAGACGGTCACTAGTGGGGTCCCTCAAGGCTCCATTTTAGGGCCAGTCCTCTTCAATGTCTTTATAAATGATTTGGATGTAGGACTAGAAGGTGTTTTGAGCAAATTTGCCAACGACACCAAACTTGGAGTTGCAGACTGAGGGTGAAAAGGCCTTGCAGAGAGACCTGGACAGATTGGAGAGTTGGGTGACCACCAACCACATGAAGTTTAACAAAAGCAAGTGCCAGGTCCTGCACCTGGGATGGGGCAACCCTGTCTATATGTACAGACTGTGCGATGAGATGCTGGCAAGCAGCCCCGCAGAGAGGGATTTTGGGGCTGTGGTCGACTGCAATTTGAATATGAACCAGCAGTGTGCCCTGGCAGCCAGGAGGGCCAACCATATCCTGGGATGCATCAAGCACAGCATCACTAGTCGGTCGAGGGAGGTGGTTGTCCCACTCTACTCTGTGCTGGTGCGGTCTCACCTCGAGTACTGTGTGCAGTTCTGGGCACCACAGTACAAGGACATTAAACTGTTGGAGAGTGTCCAGAGGAGGGCAACAAAGATGGTGAAGGACCTAGAGGGGAAGACATACCAGGAGCGGCTGAGGTTACTGGACCTGTTCAGCCTGGAGAAGAGGAGGCTGAGGGGGGACCTCATCATGGTCTACAACTTCCTCGCGAGGGGGGATTAGAGAGGCGGGTGACCTATTCTCTGTAAACACCAGTGATAGGACCCACAGGAATGGTGTTAAGCAGAGGAAGGGGAAGTTTAGGCTGGATGTCAGGAAGAGGTTCTTCACTGAGAGGGTGGTTGCACACTGGAACCGGCTCCCCAGTGAAGTAGTCACTGCACCAAGCCTGTCTGAATTTAAGAAGAGATTAGACTGTGCACTTAGTCACATGGTCTAAAGTTTTGGGCAGACCTGTGCAGTACCAGGAGATGGACTTGATGGTCCTTATGGGTCCCTTCCAACTCGGGATATTCTATGATTCTACGATTCTATGATTCTATGATCATTATTACTGGTATTAATTTGAAATGTAGCTACATATAATACAAAGAGAGGGGAAGCTTGTGTTTTCCTTTAACCTTTTTATAAGAGTGAGGTATTGCAGTGTTTTGACAATGGTACTTCAAGGCAAAACAGCTTTCCTGCATTTCTGAAAGTATTGCTTTTAAGCTCTCTGAACTTCTCTGAAGAAAGACCAGCATATGTAGTGCAAATAAAACTAGACATAGAAATTCTGTTCAAACTGCCACTCAAATTAACCTGAAATACTGAAATGTATTGTTCTTCATCAGACTGTTTTGAGTAATTTGGCAGTGAGTTGTACAGGGCAAATGTTCATTTTCGAATGATATTTTTTTCCTTTTCCAATTTTACTTTTTCCACATTTAACTGAATGACTCCTCTAAAGCCCAAAACTATTTGTGTTCATGCAGTCATTTTGCTAGTATTCATTTAGTAGCTCCTACTGATTTGTGTCTACCTCAATAGTCAATAAACTAGAGATTCAATAATCCATAAAATTGGGACAGATTATCAAAAAAGTTTGAACTGTTCATGAGCTACAATAGTTAATGACAATCTCATGACAAGAAATTCCTCACTACTCCTCTGAGTCAAGAAAAAAAAAATGAATATTTATAGTTAATGAATTACTATTTGTGATAAGCCAGAAAGAAAGATTGTATGGAAAAGAAAAAAAAAAAAAAAAAAAAAAAGTGCTTGGGAAAAGGATTTATTTTTCTGATTTTTTTAGTCTTAAGTGTTTAAAGTGTTTTGTATATTTGTGGTGGTTTTTCCCAACTGGGCAGCTGAAGTCCACCACAACTGCTCTTTCTCATTCTCCTTCCTCAAACAGAAAAGAGGAGAAAATATGATGAAAAGGGCTCAAAGGTTGCGATAAAGGAGATCATTCAGATCATTGAACAGTTATCGTCACGGGCAAAACAGGCTCAGTGTAGGGAGATTAATATAATTTATTGCCTATTGCTAGCAGACTACAGTGACAAACTAAAAGCAAACTAACGACACCCACCCCCACACCCATCCATCTTCTTCTACCTTCCCCTGAGCAGCGCAGGGGAACAGGGAATGGGGGCTGTGGTCAGTCCATAATGATAGTCCATCTCCACTGCTCCTTCACCCTCACTCTCTGCCCCTGCTCCAACATGAAGTCCCTCCCATGGGATGCCATCCTTCCCAAACTGATCCTGAGTGGGCTTCCCACAGGCAGCAGCTCTTCAAGAACTGCTCCCATTTTGGGTCTGTATCACAGGGTCCATCCGTCAGGAGCAAACTGCTCCAATGTGGGTCTCCAACGGGTGGCTCCTGCCAGATCCTGCTCCACACCCACCTGCTTCATGGAGGCCTCCTCCATGAGCTGCAGTACAAAGATGTTCTCCATTGTGGTACACCATTGCAGGGCCACAACCTGCTCCACAATGGGTCTCTCCATGGGCCACAAGGGAACTTCTGCTCCAGCATCTGGAGCACCTCCTGCCCTCCTTCTGCACTGACCTTGATGTCTGCAGGGCTGTTTCTCACTCCTCTCTCTCCCAGCTGCTGTTGCACAGAAGTTTTTTTTCCATTTCACAGAATCACAGAACTGTAGGGGTTGGAAGGGACCTCAAAAGATCATCAGGTCCAACCCCCCTGCCAAAGCAGGTAGCTCAGAGCAGGCTGCCCAGGTAGGCATCCGGACGGGCCTTGAATATCTCCAGAGAAGGAGACTCCACAACCTCCCTAGGCATCCTGTTCCAATGCTTCGTCACCCACACTGTGATGAAGTTCTTTCACATGTCAGTGCTGAACTTCCTGTGCTCTGTTTTGTGTCCATTACCCTTTGTCCTGTCCCCACAAACCACTGAAAAGAGGTTGGCCAAATACCTCTGTCTCCCAGACTTTCTTCAATCTACTCTCACAGAGGCACAACCAATGATGCTTATTGGCTGGTCCCTTTTGGAGCAGCTGGAACTGGCTCTTATCTGACACGGGACAGCTTTTAGACTCTTCTTAAAGATGCCACCCCTGCAGCCCCCCTTTGCCATGTAAACCCAATTAATAATTTTTACATAATTTTACTGATAAGGTGTTCTACACTGACTATGAAAGTGATTGTCTGTGCTAGAATTTAAGTTAACAGTAAGCATTCTCACTCTTAAATATGACTGGACAAGTTTCAGTCTGAGTATTTCATACAGATTAAATTAGTTATTAAACAAAACATATACCACAATCATAGTTGTAGTAAGTGACTACACTATGCTAATACTGTTTATGTTTTGGAAGAATTCCACCCAAATCCTTGTGTAGAAAATATTCCTGATACCAGACTGTAATTTCCTTCGTGCAAAATGAAGAATATCTCTTCAATACTGATACTGAGAAGTTTTACGTTACCAAACCCAAACTTCTGCCGCTTCAGATTTGCCAGTTTTTCCTAATAGGAAAGATCAGATACTCAGTCTTGTCTACAACCATCTATCCTTGAATATATAAACAACTTCTTATACTAAAAGATGGGCCTGAATGCCTGATCCAATGGTATCAGAGAGGCTTTGATACTGTTTTCTGGTGCTAGGCAACTATTGTCCTCTGTTTACTGACCTTTATACTGTCATTAAACTCCTTTAGATCTGTTTCTGTTCTGGTTCTCCTTAAATTGCATCTTTTGACTCACATACCCTTATGACTGCTGAGCTCTCTTGATATATTCTCAGAACACTTCATCAAGATGGGGTCAGCTTGCTACTGTGTTACTCAAAAAAATCATAATCAATCCAACAACTTAATTTAACTATAGATGGTACCAATACACTTTTCCTCTTGAACTTTGCCTCTAGAGTGAGTTACCCAAGCTCTCCTTTTCATAATGTGCTGTCTGCATGAAATCTTAATATAATCCAGGATCTCAAAAGCAAAGAATGAGCAATTTTAGACTAGGGCTAACATTTGACTGTCTCCTCTGTTGTTGGAAAAAAAAAGTTTTCCTCTTCCTGACACCTTAACTATATGGGAACAGTCACTTTAAAGCTGTTAAAATGTAACTACTTAACATGTAAAAAGTAAAAATAAAAATAAAAGTAAAATGTAATTAGTAGGAGTTAGATGATTCCCTTCTAACCTAAGCCATTCTGGTACTCTATGAACTACATGTAACATGCGTAAACAGTTTTTGCCATGTTGATAGAAATTTTCATCTATCTGTAGTACTCCCACTATAATTTTGTATACAAGTGTATTGCAGACAACTGTCATACAGTACATTAGCAAAAAAAAAAAAAAATCTGCTGCTTCAAAATTACCACTTTTTCCTAGTAGAAAAGATCATTCATGTCTACAAACATCTATCCTTGAATATATCCAAGTCCCCATCCCCAGGTGGAATGAAAACTGCCTAGTTTAGGCATCTACCTTTCATATATATTTATTCTTTTTCCCCACATAAAATACCTAATACTTTTCTGCCAAGACAAATGAAAGAAACATCTGGTTCCGAGGACTTACAGAAAATCTTGCATAACTAGATTTGGTCACTGAAGTTTAGGCATTGGGGTGGTTTTTAGTTAACTGAGCCTAGAAAAAAAAAATTGCCATTTTATAGTGACATTGACTATAATAGTAACATAAATACCACTTACATAGAATTGCACACTGAGATAACTAAGTTCAACTATCTGCAATAACCATCTACAGTCTATTATTTGGGAGCTGAATCCTGTCCCCAAGGTGTTTCAGAATGGTATTCGACCCTTGTAACATTTAAGCATGGTGAAGATATCAACTCCAAATCTTGTCAATAAACTGCAGCAAAGTTGAGATCCTAGATGGGTCAAAAGAGAAAAACAAAATTCAAAACTGCCTGCCCAGTTGGTGCAGAGGATTGTTGCTGATGGCATTCATAGTGATGGATAAGGAACAGAGAAGTGAAAAAGGGAGAAACTGGAGGTTACAAATGCTAATGTAGTCATGTTACAGAAAATCATAAAAATCATAACGTAAAATTGCTCAGAACTAATGTAGTTCATCACTTAAAATTATTTCATACTTTGAAAAGTTTATTATAACCTGTGACCTATTTTGGTCACAGGTTCTTTATCCTGGATATTTTATGTCTAGCACATCTTACATAGGCTTTGCCTTAATTATTTAAAACAGTTCTCCCACAGTAATGTAAGGATTTCAAATTTACACCTACTGGATTAAAAAGCCACAATAGCAGGCTGTGTATGTGTGATTATTTCGTGAAAGTCATTTTTAAACTATTTATACAAAAAAATTGTCTGTTATTGTAACTACTTTATTATCATGATTGTTTCTCTTAGTAATTCAAATGGCTATTTTCTGTATTTTGTGTATACTGTTCAAACTGTCCTCCTCCTGAATTCATCTGACAAATATTCTACAAAAAAAAAAAAAAAATTTGTAGAATTAGTTCTTAAAAATCACATTAATTTATATTTTATATAAATAAATAATAAATAAATATTTTATGTATATGTATTATATATTCACAAAATTATTTAAAGCGTTATCACCTCTGCTTTGATCTCAGGAAACTGAGGCACCAGCACCTAAAACAGGCATATTGCCAAACACTAAATTAGTGTTATAGACAGAATGAGAACTACGTTGTCCTGAGGCTGAGAATAAACTTTTCTTCAGGGTATTGAGACGTCTGCCTCTGTTTTCCTTATCAAAAATTTATTCTTCATTGTCTCCTCAAAATCTATCCTTTCTAGCTCTTCTGTTAAAATTAATTTATCATGACAATTTCTTCTCTTTAAACCCATAAACTGACATGTAAACCCCTTCCTCATAGCCCTAGCAGTAGGTGATACTCCATCCTGAACCTGATGTTTCAGATGAATCCTGACTTCTTTAGTGTTGATGCCTATCTCAGCCTATACTTGCTTTATAGAGAGTCGAGAGAAATAGTTATAAGACCAAGTCATCTGAACCATTTCAGAGCTCCATTACTGGAAAAAAAATCATATCTATTCATATCTAGAAGTGCTTGCTCTCTCCATCAATTAAAGATAATCTAGGGTGGCTAGCACAGATGTAGGTGCCTACAATGTAGTTATTTTCTCATATTTAAGAAGTAAAATTAAAAAAAAAAAAAAAAAAAAGAAAAAAGACAACTCTCAACTTGTCTTTTTCTCTGTAAAATGCCTAACCCCAGTAACTAACTGTCATTTGAAACATCTGTAGGTATACAGAAATCTATATCACAGAATCACAGAACTGTAGGGGTTGGAAGGGACCTCGAAAGATCATCGGATCCAACCCCCCTGCCAAAGCAGGTAGCTCAGAGCAGGCTGACGGTAGGCGTCCAGACGGGCCTTGAATATCTCCAGAGAACGAGACTCCACATCCTCCCTAGGCAGCCTGTTCCAATGCTCCGTCACCCTCACCATGAAGAAGTTCTTTTGCATGTCTGTGCAGAACGTCATGTGCTCTAACTTGCAGCCATTGACCCTTGTCCTATCCCCACAAACCACTGAGAAGCGGTTGGCTACATCCTTCTGTTCCCCACCCCACAGATATTGATACACATTGAAGAGATCCCCTCTCAGTCTTCTCTTCTCCAGGCTGAACAGAACCAGGTCTCTCAGCCTTTCTTCATAGGGAAGAAAGAAACTTATTCTCGTGGGGGACTTCAACTTCCCTGACTTATCCTGGAAGCACAACACAGCCCAGAGAAAGCAGTCTAGGAGGTTTCTGGAGAGCGTGGAAGATAGCTTCCTGACGCAGCTGGTTAGTGAACCTACCAGGGGTGGTGCCCCGCTAGACCTTCTCTTCACAAACAGAGAAGGACTGGTGGGAGATGTGGTGGTCAGGAGCTGTCTTGGGCAGAGTGACCACGAAACGGTGGGGTTCTCTATTCTTGGCGAGGCCAGGAAGGGGATCAGTAAAACCGCTGTATTGGACTTCCGGAGGGCTGACTTTGAGCTGTTCGGGACACTGGTTGGTAGAGTCCCTTGGGAGGCGGTTCTGAAGGGCAGAGGAGTCCAGGAAGGCTGGGCGCTCTTCAAGAGGGAAATCTTAATGGCGCAGGAGCGGTCTGTCCCCACGTGCCCAAGGACGAGCCGGCGTGGAAGAAGACCAGCCTGGCTCAACAGAGAGTTGCATCTTGAGCTTAGGAGAAAAAAGAGGGTTTATAATCTTTGGAAAAAAGGACGGGCCACTGAGGAGGACTACAAGGATGTTACGAGGCTGTGCAGGGACAAAATTAGAAAGGCCAAAGCTCATCTGGAGCTCAATCTGGCTACCGCCGTTAAAGACAACAAAAAATTTTTTTACAAATACATCAATGCAAAACAGAGGACTAAGGAGAATCTCCATCCTTTACTGGATGCGGGGGGAAACCTAGTTACAAAAGATGAGGAAAAGGCGGAGGTACTTAATGCCTTTTTTGCCTCAGTCTTTAGCGGCAAGAGCAGTTGTTCTCTGGATACTCAGTACCCTGAGCTGGCGGAAGGGGATGGGGAGCAGGATGTGGCCCTTACTACCCACAAAGAAATGGTTGGCGACCTGCTACGGCACTTGGATGTGCACAAGTCAATGGGGCCGGATGGGATCCACCCGAGGATACTGAGGGAACTGGCAGAGGAGCTGGCCAAGCCACTATCCATCATTTATCAGCAGTCCTGGCTATCGGGGGAGGTCCCAGTCGACTGGCGGCTAGTAAACGTGACACCCATCTACAAGAAGGGCCGGAGGGCAGACCCGGGAAACTACAGGCCTGTCAGTTTGACCTCAGTGCCAGGGAAGCTCATGGAGCAGATTATCTTGAGAGTCACCACACTGCACTAGCAGGGCGATCAGGTGGTCAGGCCCAGTCAGCATGGGTTTATGAAAGGCAGGTCCTGCTTGATGAACCTGATCTCCTTCTATGACAAAGTGACGCACTTGGTGGATGAGGAAAAGGCTGTGGATGTGGTCTACCTTGACTTCAGCAAGGCTTTTGACACCGTCTCCCACAGCATTCTCCTGAAGAAACTGGCTGCTCTTGGCTTGGACTGGCGTACGCTTTGTTGGGTTAGAAACTGGCTGGATAGCCGGGCCCAAAGAGTTGTGGTGAATAGAGTCAAGTCCAGTTGGAGGCCAGTCACTAGTGGCATTCCCCAGGGCTCAGTGCTGGGGCTGGTCCTCTTTAACATCTTCATCGATGATCTGGACGAGGGCATTGAGTGCTCCCCCAGTAGTTCGCAGATGACACCAAGTTAGGTGTGTGTGTCAATCTGCTCAAAGGTAGGAAGGCTCTGCAGGAGGATCTGGGTAGGCTGCACCGATGGGCTGAGGTCAACTGCATGAAGTTCAACAAGGCCAAGTGCCAGGTCCTGCACCTGGGGCGCAATAACCCCAAGCTGAGCTACAGGCTGGGAGAGGAATGGTTAGAAAGCTGCCTGGCGGAGAAGGACCTGGGAGTATTGGTTGATAGTCAGCTGAATATGAGCCAGCAGTGTGCTCAGGTGGCCAAGAAGGCTAACGGCATCCTGGCTTGTATAAGAAGCAGTGTGGCCAGCAGGGCTAGGGAAGTCATCGTCCCCCTGTACTCGGCTCTGGTGAGGCTGCACCTCGAGTACTGTGTTCAGTTTTGGGCCCCTCGCTACAAGAAGGACATCGAGGTGCTTGAGCGGGTGCAGAGAAGGGCAACGAAGCTGGTGAGGGTTCTGGAGAACAAGTCCTATGAGGAGTGGCTGAGGGAGCTGGGCTTGTTCAGCCTGGAGAAAAGGAGGCTCAGGGGCGACCTTATTACTCTCTACACATACCTTAAATGAGGCTGTAGAGAGGTGGGGGTTGGTCTGTTCTCCCACGTGCCTGGTGACAGGTCGAGGGTGAATGGGCTAAATTTGCACCAGGGGAGTTTTAGGTTGGATGTTAGAAAGAACTTCTTTACCGAAAGGGTTGTTAGACATTGGAACAGGCTGCCCAGGGAAGTGGTGGAGTCACCATCCCTGGAGGTCTTTAAAAGACGTTTAGATGTAGAGCTTAGGGATATGGCTTAGTGGAGGACTGCTAGTGTTAGGTCAGAGGTTGGACTCGATGACCTTGAGGTCTCTTCCAACCTAGAAATTCTATGATTCATTGTGATTCTGTGGAAGATACTCCAGGCCCCATATCATCTTTGTGGCCCTCCGCTGGACTCTTTCCAGGAGATCCCTGTCTTTCTTGTACCGGGGAGCCAAGAACTGGACACAGTACTCCAGGTGAGGCCTGACCAGGTCAGAGTAGAGGGGGAGGATCACCTCCCTTGACTTGCTGGCCACGCTCCTTTTAATGCACGCCAGGATCCCATTAGCCCTCTTGGCCACACGGGCACAGTTCTGGCTCATGGTCAACCTGTCATCCACCAGGACCCCCAGGTCCTTCTCCTCAGAGCTCCTCTCCAGAAGGTCATCCCCCAGCCTGTACCGATACTTCGGGTTTTTCCTTCCCAGGTGCAGGACTCTACACTTGCTCTTATTAAATCTCATTTGGTTTCTTCCTGCCCATCTCTCCTGCCTATCCAGGTCTCGCTGAATGGCAGCACAGCCTTCTGGCATGTCAGCCACTCCTCCCAGCTTTGTGTCATGAGCGTACTTGCTGAGGGCAGACACTATTCCCTTATCAAGGTCATCAATGAAGATGTTGAACAAGACCGGACCCAGCAACGACCCCTGGGGTACGCCACTAGTCACAGGCCTCCAGCCAGACTCTGCTCCGCCGATCACCACCCTCTGAGCTCAGCCAGTCAGCCAGTTCTCAACTCACTTTGCCGTCCACTCATGTATCCCACACTTTCTCAGCTTTGCTAGTAGGATGTCATGGGAGACAGTATCGAAAGCCTTGCTAAAGTCAAGGTAGATGACATCCACCGCTCTCCCCCACCTACCCAGCTGGTGATGCCATCATAGAAGGCAATGAGGTTGGTCGAGCACGACTTCGCCTTGGTGAATCCATGCTGAGTACTCCTCATAACCTTCTTCTCTTCCAATTGCTTGGAGATGGCATCCAGAACAAGCTGCTCCAATACCTTTCCAGGGACAGAGGTGAGACTGACTGGCCTGTAGTTTCCCAGATCCTCCTTCCTGCCCGTCTTGAAGACCAGAGTGACATTGGCTATCCTCCAGTCTTCAGGCACCTCACCCATTCTCCAGGAGCTTTAAAAGATGATAGAGAGCGGTTCGGCGATCACATCTGCCAGCTCCCTTAGCACATGCAGATGCATCCCATTGGGACCCATGGATTTGTGTGCACTGAGCCTACTCAAATGCTCCCGAACCACTCCCACATCCACCAGGGGGAAGCCCTCCATTTCCCAGACCCTTTGTCCTGTTGTCAGGGGTGAGGAGTCCCGGGGGAGTGCCCTTGAAGCAAAGACTGAAGCAAAGAAAGCATTCGGTATCTCTGCCTTCTCAGTGTCTCCCAAGACCAGGACACCCCCCTCATTCAGCAAGGGACCCACATTATCCCTAGTCTTCCTCTTGCTGTTTACATACTTGAAAAGACCCTTCTTATTATCCTTTATCTCTTTTGCAAGCCTCTTCTCAAGGTGGGTCTTCCTCATTGCATTCCTGCAAGCCCTGACAACACATCTATACTCCTCCCAAGAGGACAGGCCCTTTTTCCACATTTCATAGATTTTCCTCTTCCTTTTGATCTTTTTGATGATCTCCTTGCTCATCCACACAGGTTTCCTGCCCCCCTTCCCCAATTTCCTATTCTTCGGGATGCACTGACCCTGAGCATGGAGGAAGTGCTGCTTAACTGTAGCCCAGCTCTCACAAGCACTCTTGCCTTCTAGCAACCTATCCCATGAGATACTCCCAAGCAGGTCCCAGAAGAGGTCGAAGTTGTCTCTTCGGAAGTCCAGGGTAGCAATCCTGCTTTTAGCCTTACTTCCTTTGCCTAGTTCCATCTGGAACTCCACCATCTCATTGTCGCTGCATCCCAAGCTGTCCCCAACCTTCACATCCCTAACAAGGCCATCCCTGTTGGTAAGAACAAGGTCCAGGAGCACCCTCCACCTTGTTGGCTCCTCCACCACCTGCATCAGAAAATTGTCCTCAACACATTGTAGGAACTGTTTGGACTGCTCATGCCTGGCTTACCCAGCAGATGTCTGGGTAATTGAAGTCCCCCATGAGGACCAGCACTCGTGATCGTGAGGCTACTAGCAGCTGCTCATAGAAGGCCTCATCGACTTCCTTCTCCTGATCTGAAGACCTGTAGTAGACCCCCACCACCGTGTCTTCCATACCAGCCCACCCCTTAATTCTTACCCACAAGCTCTCCACTTGTCCTTCACCCTCCCCCAGCGAGAGCTGGGTACACTCTAATTGCTCCCTCACATAAAGGGCCCCACATATGGGCCTGGTAGATGCGTCACAGGACTTATACCCTTCTGCAGCAGCTGCTGGCAGCCAGACTCCTTGCTCTTTGTCTCTGCAAACTCCCAAATAACAGCAGACTCTGTAGGCAACTGAACTGAGCACAATCTCCTCTTCCTCACCTTTACTTTTGAAGTTGTGTTCAGTGAATATGCAAACTTTCACGTATCCCCTTCTTCTTTCTCCAACTGCCCTAGCTCCAGCTTTCACCGTGCAGCAATAAACTAAAAAAAAAATGTTCTTCTCTTCAAATGTATGCTAAGAAATTACTTGTTTTTCCTTTGCTTCTCCTGCCCTTCAAACTCGAATCTAGACACCATCTACACAGACATTAAATAATAAAAAGCCAGAAGCAAAATAAAATATAAAAAAAAATGTACATACCTATAACATACATCATGGTTACCATACCTCTTTCATTTTCAAAAACTCAGTGGTCCCAAATTCATTTTGTCCCTTCATTATCTCTTACCTTTCACCATGTATCAAATTATGCCAGATCTAGAACATAAAATCTTTGGAGATTTTGTGAGTTAAAGTGCTTACCCTTGAAACAGGTCAACTATATGTAGCACTAAAATAAAAACACAGCTAAAAACAGTATTAATGGTTCTTTGCATTGTAAAAGCTGTGCAAGGTCTTAAACCACCAGACCATATGAGTCATGCACTAGATTAAAGATAGGCACTCAGTTCAAGGTAATAAGAACATTCTTTTCCTATTTTTTTATTATATGTGTCTATTCAGTTGCAAAGAAACACCAGCCCATAAACATCAACAATGGAAGTACAGATCACTAGAATAACACTTTTAATACTAGTCACTCACTTAGTATTCAGAATTGTCTCTTGAGGATTCTCTTGACATACTAAAGAGAGAGACTACATCAAAACACTTAAAAAAATAAATGTTTCTTGATGCATGTTTTGGTTTGTTGTTAATTCATTTTGTTTCGAGGATACAACAAAAAACCTTAAAAACATTGTTTTATAGAAACCACACATTTGAACTCCAAATGCTGAAGTACTGCCTGCCAGTTCCTTTAGGTATCGTTTTTTTTTCTCCATTTAGAACTTGCACTCAGAAGTGGCTTATCACTTAGAAAAATGAAGATTATATTTTAATTTCTTTGGGTTAATTCTTGTCCCTGCTGATGCCAATAGCAAAATCCCAAACATCCTCCATGAAATTAAAATCTGACCACATTTGTCTTTGGTTTCAGGAAATGTGTCAATGTTAGGCATATATGGTCTCTTCTAGATGAGTTCCATTTACAAAAGTGGCCTAAAGGACCTGCCACAATCTTTGTCCCACTGCCAGTGCACCAGGGCTATACGTTATTGTCTGTACTCAACTTTTTGTTTCACAACTATTTTTAGTTATTTTGGTAGCTTTAAATATGTCACTAGAAAATAAAGTGTGATGAAAATATGGAAAAATACTTTCATGGTAGAGCTTTCAGGCATAATGAAGTTACTTACCTACAGCAGCATACTCTGTCTGAGATTTCCTCAGATATCCTCTCAGGCTTCCAGCTGCTACTCCAATAGATCATGAATCTCTCATTAGTATTCTGTTGTAGCTGTTGGCTCCATACAGGTGTCTCAAGCATTCAGGTTCCTCTCAAATAGCTCTAGATGCCTGTGTGATAAGTTAAGTCATAGTACTGAAGCGGGATCAAATGCCAGGTAAACATACTTCTGAATTTGAATCCAAGCTTTCCTTATCATTAATGCAACTCTTCAGATCTCAGTTCTGCTACTCACATTCAGCTGCTCTGGACACTTTAGTATTCCTCAGGACATCCAAGGCAGCCACATAAGGTTCCAGTGGATACATGATACATGATCCCTCTATAGTGGTAGATAGAAGCAAGGTAGGGTACCCAAGGACATGTGCAGAGGTCCTAGAAAACTATGTATAGACTAATGGCTCCTATATTTACAGTCCTGACAATGGGAACTTAAACATCTGTAGTAGGATTCAGTTGACAAACATGGGCATCTAATGTAATGCAACACATTCATCTAGTGCTGGTAGATATCACAAGGGACCTACAGATAATCTTAATTCTTTAGTATCAGGATCTGCAGTCTCAATAGGGTGCTCAGCAGTGCCTAAAATAACACTAGATGTCTATAGTAGGCAGCCAAAACCTTCAGTTTTGTTACCTGTGTTATACACTTACACAGAGGGTAGGACTGCCAAAATAAAGATACCTAATACCATCTTACATATAACAAATATACTATATACACAACTGTGGCAACAACAACTGAAGCTACATCAGGACATCTCCTGCCAGCTCCATGTAGATTTAGATTCCCTTAGCTGTGAGTTATGTTTTGTGCAACTGAGTCCATAAAATAGAAACCTAGATCTATTTCTAACTGTATGAGCATTACACATTCCTGTCATCACCTTAAGGAAAATCAGCTTGCTCTGTTTAGTACCAGCCTTCAGAATAAAGTTTATTTCAGGTTGTATAGGTATCTGACACTTCATTTTGGGTCCTTACTATCAGTAAAGAAAGCTGGATTCCTAATTTAGGTAGATTGAGTCTCCACTCATGGATATAGACGCTAGGCATTTATAATTGGTTTTCTACACAGTAAATAGTGCAAGTAAATGGTTGCCTTACTTGAGTGGATTATATCATAGGTTCCTAAAGAAAGCTAGCCAACTTATATGATTTTACTGAGGAGCCAGGTGTATACCATATTACTACATTTTAAATGTATACTGTCCTAGCTAATGTGGACCCTCTGTTGTAAGTTTGAAGGAGTTGTAAGTACAATGAATGTTTGTAAGTACAAAGAATGTTTGAAGGAGTTGTAAGTACAACTCCTTCAAAATAAATCTTCAAATAGTCTGCATATAATCAGAGGCAACAGATATCACAGGAAAAGAACCTCTTTTAGTTTCAGGGAGAGAGTATCATCTTGGTAATTATTTTCTCCTTATTTCATAAATAAACACTGCAGCTCACAGGAGTCCCTGCAGGTCTGGCATTGACCTGAGTGAACATCACTGAGTAGCAGGCTGCTAAATCAATGTGGTGTCTACAAAGAGTTCTCATTTAGATCTTAGTATTTTCTAGTATGTCTAGGAGCTAGCAGGTACAGTTCATTCCTTCTCTTTTAACAACTTCAAGCAGGGAATTGCATGCAGCTTGCATTAATTCATTTCAGACATAAGATACGAAATATAAGGAAGAAATTCTTTATTGTGAAGTTGCTGAGGCACAGGAACAGGGTGCCCAAAGAAGTTATGGATGCACCACCCCTGAAAACATTTAAGGCCAGGTTGGATGGGGTTTTGAGCAACCTGGTCTAGTAGAAGGTGGCCAGCCCATGGAAGGGGGGTTGGAACTTGATGGTCTTTAAGGTCCCTTCCACCCCTTTAAGGTCCCTTCCAACCCTTCCAATCATTCTATATTTTTATAATTTTGTCAGTTTTTCAAACATATTTATAAATACTTATACTAAGATCTAAAACAAAAATAAAGTTGTCTCCATACAGGTAAGATTACCCCTCGTGGGAGAAAGCTGTGTTGTACATGAACACCAGAGGCATTAACCATAGTCCTCACTGTCAAGCTGTGATAATCTCAGTTCAAGCAAGTACTTGGAAAATAAATGCCAAAATGTCAAGATTTTCTTTTAGAGCAGCTGAGAGAGAGGAGTGAGAAACAGCCCTGCAGACACCAAGGCCAGTGCAGAAGGAGGGCAGGAGGTGCTCCAGGCACTGGAGCAGAAGCCTGTGAAGAGGCCCCCGGTAGAGCAGGCTGTCCCCCTGCAGCCCATGGGTCCCACATGGAGCATATCTCCATGCTGCAGCCCATGGAGGGGCCCCCAGTGGAGCAGGTGGATGTGGCCTGGAGGAGGCTGCAGCCCATGGAGAGACCCTGCAGGAGCAGGCCCCTGGCCAGAGCTGCAGCCCATGGAGAGGAGCCCACGCAGGAGCAGGGTGTCTGGGGGGAGCTGCCGCCCATGGAGGACCCATGCTGGGGCAGTTTGCTCCTGACTGATGGACCCCATGGTATGCAGCCATGTTGGAGCAGTTCTTGAAAAGCTTCTGCCTGTGGGCAGCCCCCACAGGATCATTTGGGAAGGACGGCATCCCATGGGAGGGACTCCACATGGAGGAGGGACAGAGGGTGACTGTGAAGAAGCTGCAGAAATTAAGTGTTGCAGACTGACCACGGCCTCCATTCCCCTGTTCCCCTGTGCTGCTTGGGGGGACGTAGAAGAGGACGGATGGAGGGGGTAAGGTGTTTTTAGTTTGCTTTTAGTTTCTCGCTGTTCTAGCTTGTTAGTAATAGGCAATAGATTATATTAATCTCCATATGGTGAGTCTGTTTTGCCCATGACAATAATTGAGTGATCTCCCTGTCCTTATCTCAACCCTTGAGCCCTTTCCATCATATTTTCTCCCCTTTTCCCTTTGAGGAGGGTGGTTGTGGTGGAATTCAGCTGCACAGCTGGGTAAAACCACCACACCATTATAAAAGAAATAAGCAAGCAGTAATAAGACAGTTATTTTGACTCCTCAAACAGGTGTGTTGAGATTAATGGCAACTTGGGCAAACCTATGCCAACTTTCTGTTGAAAGATGGGAAGCTCAATGACTTATGCAGTTGGGAATTCTACAACACAAATGTCTAAAGTTAGCTGACATGCATTCTGCTTCGGGTTCCTGTTTTTTTTTTCCATTCCACTGTTCACAGTATTCACAAACTCTGACTTTCAAACTTTCTGGCATTGTTCCTTCTTATTTTCTTTGATAAAACCTACAGAAGTATTGCTTTTTTTTTTTTTTACTTTTAGGGATTTTTACACTATTTTGCTTCCAAAGCATACTTCTATTTTTTAAATTTGCAAGTTATGCAGTGATATTTTGCAAGCAAAACCAGAAACCTTCTCATTAAGTTATCTTTGCACAAGAGTCCAATCTTTTAAAGAGTTTATATTATACCTGCTTCTGGCCCTTTGATCAGTCTTACAACGTGTGATGTTCATTCTGATTTGATCAGTAGTTTTTGTCTCTCACAAAGAAGTATTTTATTAATTTCCAAACTTTTGTTTCTAGTATTACACCAATGTATTTATTATTTTGAGATCTACAAACTTAATAGAAATTATTTAATTCACATAACTTAAATAAACTTGATTGTTCTGTTAATTCAACACACATTTGAATTATAGGAAAGAGAGTTGGCTATTTCAAATAATCCAGTTCCACAACAAAATGATTTTTCATCAGTTAGAGGACAGGAAAGTATGTAAAAAATGGCTCCATATGAAGAAGTTAGCAGATTGGCTATGGGTTCCATCCTGAAAGACTACATATCTACATATCTCCTTATCTAAGTATTTTCCTACTCAGCACTTTTCTAGATCACCTCCTATGCTCCAAGAAGAAGTCATCAAGCTGTAATCAGCCTCTTTAATAAAGTTCTTACAGTCTGGAAGGTCTGGAAACAAACCTACCCCAGAAAAAAAACACTTTGCAACACATAGCTGAAGGCTGTAAAAATCTTATCATATGACCCTGTTTACCAGCCTTCTTGACAAAAACACTTTTGTTAGACCTGCTTACGCCTACATGAATTTACACAACTTAATAGAGTTCTTTTCTAAATAATTAGATGTATGCTGGCCTAAAAGTGGAAGGATATAGAGAGAGTTTGGTTAATCTCTGGCAGCAATACATAACAGAAACTGTTAAAATTTTTCCTGGGGCAAAGCAAGGTATATGAAATGTTTTTTTCAAAACCAAAGCAGTTAAGTGTTTGTCATGCTTATTAATTACAATTGGAGAATACTAGCAGTGTTTTTATTTAGGAAATTAAGGCAAATTATAAATTACAGCTCCTTTCATAAGGAAGTAGTAACCTTGTATTTCTCCATACAACTTATTACTGCTTAGTGTGGAAGATGATTTAAATTAAATTTGACATTAAGTAAATTAGTATGTTTGAATAGCTTTATCTTATTGCTGACATTAACAACTGTCACTATTACTGTATTTATATTCCAATGGAGTATATATACTCCATTGACCTTTTAAAATTTCAACCCACTTACACACTAAAATTCTATTACTGTGTCTGACCAGATTGCATACCTAGGGCTATAGGTTGATTATCAATAAAAAAATCATTTAAATGTGATGTACCATTGTCATATATTCCCCTCATGGATCCTGCATAAATCTCACAACTTGCCAGTTGTGAAAGAGATATTGGGGATTCCATTCTTAGTTTCATAATCAGTGGAATCTCACATCTATTTATGAAAATATTTACAGGAGACGATTAGCAATGCAAATTAGCAACAGCACTATAAAATTTAATACTTCCCATTATACAGTATGTAGTATTTTTCAAAGTAACAATGGAGAAATGTTTCAAAGAAAAGAATCAAGCATAGTATATATGCATTATATATACTATAATAATCATTATATATACATTATATCGATACATTATTATATAATTATATAATTATAATATGTAATGTATAAAATATGTTAATATATATTATACTATAATAATCAATAGATACAGTTCATGAAAATATAAAAGTAGGAAAAATAGGAAAAAAAAATCACACTGTATTGTGTGGTTCCCCAGAAGTCAGCTATTAGAAACAGGAAAGAATCTTTTATAATCATACAGTAGAAAAATTAAGGAATTTGAAAATACATAACATTTTCTCAGTGTTCTTCCTCTCTTCTGGGGAGAGATACAGACTCATCAACAGATATAGTAGCACAGTTATAAAACTGTAATCTAAAGGTAGTAGAGAAAAATCTTAGCTCAGCTGAGAAGAATAAACTATGGAGCTACATCAGCATAATAAACAACAAATTTCTGCTTTTTTTCACTCCATTTAACTTTATTTAATAAGTAAGTACATTCTCCAATTTTTGAATATTATATTTAAATTATTTCATTCCTATACATGTGAGAGGACCAGTGAAACAAACACCCTGCTCCCTTGCAAATTGCTCCATTATACCTAGAGGATAATATTGTATGTTTACAGAAAGTGCATCAACTGTCTAGAAAACAAAAGTTTAGAGAAAAAAAAAAAAAAAAAAAGGATCCTTTCAATGTCAAAAATGTTCAATTAGGCGAAACCCTTGACATGCTCATGACACCTTTGAAACCCTAAACCAAATCTGAATCCCTGTTTCAATATAAAAACATTTCCTGAACCAAAAAGGACACTGAATTAAAATCCACACTGCTTGAGGGTCTAATGTTAAACCACCAAACTGAACAGAAAAAAATGCTATTAATTTCAGGAGTATTTTTGAATTTTTGGATCAGATCCAAAAAGCATAGTTTTACCCCTTTTACAAACAAGGGGGGAAACATAGTTTTCCCCCTTTTCTTCATGCAGCAGTTACTTCCTAAGCTTCAGTGAAAACTCTGAACCAGCAAAATATTATTTTTATATAAATACAAGCCCCAGAATTAGATCCTTGCTCCCAAAAAAAAAAAACTGTTTTGCTGTTGTTATTATTATGATGATTGACATTTATCATTTTGATTTCATAAAATGAATTATTTTGACTCA
The DNA here is from genome assembly GCF_964035555.1 of Netta rufina. NCBI lineage: Eukaryota > Metazoa > Chordata > Aves > Anseriformes > Anatidae > Netta > Netta rufina. The sequence continues at coordinate 39,871,139 of NC_140123.1, read as the reverse complement.
TCACTGTGCTCAATAATTTTCTAACAATTATTTCATTGACGTTTCTAGTACGCAAACAGCAAAGACAGAATGTAATCTCAGCTAGATACTCATATGCATCATTTCTCAGAAAAATCACTTCTATATATCACTGCAAGTCTGATTACCATCTCTTCTCACTAATTTTTTTTTAGGTTAGAAGTTCAAAAACAATGTTTTTGAAAGTCTAAAAATGACTTTATGGACATTGTAACAGTCAACGTAGTTAAACAAAAATAATCACTTTTGAAATAACTTTTTTTTCTGTGCAGTTCTAACAATGCCTTTATTTGTGCTTTTTTTTGGGGGGGGTGTCAGGTAATGGATGAACAAGAATTCGATAATGTTCACATTAATACTTCTCTGCACTTGGTCTCAGAACAATGCTGTAGCAGAAAGAACTAATGAAGTACTTGAAGATATAAAAAGGAAAATATTTATAAGTTAGAAATCTCTGCTTTTTGTATTGTAGGAGTATTCTTAATATACTGTGTTCAACACTGATGTCTCCTCTACAAGAATTACTGGAAATAAGTAATAACACATGTATAAGTACCATCCCTTAAATGTCCAGCAGACTGAATACAAACAAGTCTTATGATACAAGACAATTTCATCTTATTCCACTGTCAAAGAGTGGAATTAAAAGCTGAACAGGCTCAGTTCTCACAGTCTTTTTGAATGCTTTTTGTTTTTTGTGTTGTCTACTTACAAGCTTGGTTTTCTGAATTCTCTGGAATTATATATCAAGGAGTTGATGTATTTCTTGTACCAGGGAGTCTAAACTGGACACACCACCCTAAAATGGTCTTACCAGTGCTGAGCAGAAGGGAAGGATCACTCCCATGGACCTGCAGATTACACATTTATGAATTACAGCACAGGATATTTATGGGCTTCTTTGATGCAAGGGCACATTGCTGGATCATGGACAATTTGTTGTCCACCAAAACCCAAAGGTCCAGGTATTATATATCTCACCATTTTTGAAATTATGGTGAACATCATATTTCACATTTCTGGCAGGCACTGATTTTTCAGAAAACTCTTCTCTACATTAAGTATCTAAAAAGTTCTTCATTTTCTCTACAACTGAAAATTTTACCCAAGGGTGCAGAAGACCAAGCTTTCAAACCTGTTTTCATTTTCAATGTTAGAAAGCTCAGCAATTCCATATATTTGAATTAGCAGATATCACCAAGGATATAACTAACTTGTCTTCAGTCAGATACATCTGAACCTCTTATTCTAAATAGGGGGAAATTTGGGCACAGCAGTCTCACCTGCTGATGATAACTATGATGTAGATATTCAGCTAGGTAAGATGAGTTACACTCCAAGGATGTCATGGGTGAAGACAGAGTAAGTGGCAAGCCACAGAGGATATAGATACCAGGGTTTGTTTAAGAACCAAACAGATTAGAGCTTGAACTCCGCTTTTATTCATTGACACACCCACTCACTCCTCTCCAGCATTGTTTTCTAGGTCTCAATATTACATCCCTGCAGAGACATCTCTGCTGGTCCAGGAGGGTTGGATAGAAGGTCATACTGGTTCTTGACATGCTGCTGCCCCCAATCAGCAGTCTCAGGTGTTATTAGACAAAGTCCTGGGGCATTCCCCATCATTTGCCTCCACACAGCTCTCTGATTTCTGGGATCTTCGCTCACTCCTCAGACCCTCTACTCCAGGATCTTCACCTTCTTCTTTCCAAAATCTAAGGAGTCAACATGCAGAAGCACAATACATAATCAGCCTCCTAACTGGTAGTTCTGTCTTATCTATTTGTAAGCTGATGGATTTGGAGCATGTCACTTCTATTCAATCCAAGTTTTATTAAAGTTATGACACAGCCTCAATTATCAGTCATGTTAGCATTCACATTTTAATGTTTTGTTGTGTTGTTGTTTTTTTTTTTCACTTACGACAGGATCATGCAAGAAATATTAGGGTTTTCATAGTATAATATCAAAATCCAGTATGAACAGCTGTGAAAGAAATTTCAGTATTCTGAAGTTTATATTAACTTCTAAGTTTATGTTTGTGTTAACAAAATAAGTCTCCTACATTTTTGTTTTGTTTCTAAAATTCTTTGGCTGAATAGGCATTTTCTAAAATCTGGAATTCAAAAAACAAATACTTTTTGAATACTTGTATTGCTTATCATCACTTTTTGCCTACAGCAGATGATACAGCCGTATATCCATGTATATCCATGAGATAATTTATCAAAGTGAAAACCATTACTTCATTTCAATCTTTAATTATCAAATAAAACTTGACTAAGCAAAGGATCAGTAAAAAAAAAAAAAAAAAAAAGATGAAAAATTAATGAAAAATTAGTTTCAATAAAATGTTTATGTCTGGAAGTTGATAGTTGAGACAGGGTATATCTTATACTGAAATGCTTAACCTTTTCAGAAGTGTGATACAGCATACTCTACTAACAATATTCATGAAAGATTCTATATACTATACAATATACATTATATTCTATACACTATTCTATACACTATAGCTATAAGCAAGCCTGTGTGTTCAGATTCAGGGGTTATATAGGAATGGTCTGTGGTAAAACAAATGTCAGATTAAAATCTATTTCTAAAATTAAATGCTATCACGACAAATTCACAAGACATTGCAACTTCTTGCATTACAGAGCAGATTAATTTTACAGATGTCTATGTCACAGGATCATAGAATCATTAAGGTTGGAAAAACCTCCAAGATCATCTGGCCCAACCATCACCTTACCACCAATACCACCCACTAAACTATGTCCCTAAGCACCATGTCCAACCTTTCCTTAAACACAACACACCTTGGGAACACTACCACCTCCCTGGGCAAAGTGTTCCAATGCATGACTACTCCTTCTGAGAAGGAATTTCTCCTCATTTCCAACCTAAACCTCCCCCGGCACAACTTGAGGCCATTCCCTCTTGTCCTGTCACTAGTTATCTGACATGAGAGGCTGACACCCAGCTCCCCACAACTTCCTTTCAGGTGGTTGTAGAGAGCAATAAGGTCTCCCCTGAGCTTCCTCTTCTCCAGACTAAACAACCCCAGATCCCTCAGACACTTCTTGTAAGACTTGTGTTCCAGGCCCTTCACCTTCATAGACCTTCTTTGAACATGCTCCAGGGCATCAATGTCCTTCTTGTACTGAGGAGCCCAAAACTGAACAGAGTACTCAAGGTGCAGCCTCAGCAGAGCTGAGTACATGGGGATGATCACCTCCCTCGTCCTGCTTGCAACACTATTCCCAATACAAGCCAGGATGCAATTGGCCTTCTTAGCCACATGGGCACACTGCCGGCTCATGTTCAGGTGAGCATCAACCAACACCCCCAGATCCTCTTCCTCTGAACAGCTCTCCTGCCACTCTGCCCCAAGCCTGTAGCTCTGCATGGGGTTGTTGTGACTAATCTGCATGACCTGGCACTTAGCCATGTTGCACATCATTCTATTGGCCTCTATTGGCCTGTAGTTCCCTGAGTCCTCCTTACAACCCTTATTATAGATGGGCATAATGTTAGCAAGTCTCGAGTCATTCGGAAGCTCTCTGGATGACCATGACCACTGATAGATGATGGAAAGCAACCCAGCAATAACATCCAGCAAATCCCTCAGCATCTTCATGTGGATCCCATCTGGCCCCATGGACTTGTGACAGTCCACGTGGAGCAGCAGGTCCCCAACTGCTTCCACGTGAACTTTGAGAGGTTTCTTGTGTTCCCTGGCCCAGACTTCCAGGTCAGGAGGCTGAGTACTTTGAGGATAAGTGGTCTGGCTAGTAGAGACAGAAGTAAAGAAGGCATTAAGAACCCAATGCCTCTAAAGCTTAACTGTTCCATATTCTAGACAGAAGTCATTATCATTTTCTCTCATAAGAAATTCATAGTATTTTTATTTCACCACATTCTAGCACCCTGAAATTTCTGGATGCCTAGACCTCTAAAAACACAAATCATTATATAGATGATTTCTGTGAGGGCAAAAAATTCTGCCCTCAGAAAACACAGTTACTCCACAAAAGTGATGCTCAAAACAAGGGTTAGAGAAGGCTGACAGATGGATGATTAATTTGTTTGATGAGGCTCAGTGCAGGTCAAATAAATTTGTGTGTATTTGGCGATCATAATTTCTCTGATACAGACAGGCATCTCTCTCTCTCTTTTTTTTTTTTCTCCTTTATTATTTTTTTCTCCTTTTTTAAATATATATATTCCTGAAGAAAGCTGATGGACAATTTGTATTGCCCAGATTAAAAAATAAATAAATAAATAAAAATTAAAAAGTTATGTCTTTGTCTCATGATCATCATGCATTGGTAACAAATAAGGTGATTTTAGTTGCAAACCATCTAGACAAACCTAGGAAAGTTCAGGGAAACCATTTTGCTTCTATATTCTCTACCTTGTATAACCACAGAATTCAGCGTTGCTTCATTAATCATGTTTTTGGGAAGTACACAATAAATATTTCTTCTGTAACACTGACATTCTGTTTCACCTTGAAAAAGAATCAAAAATATGAATGCTCAGCTTAATCGCAAGGTACACTAGTAGCTATATATGAAAATTGTCAGGTACACTAGTATTTGAAACTTCCTGCACTTCTTCCAAAAGCTTTGAAAAAATCCAGACTGGCCCTTCAAAAATGATAGATATGCTTTGGCATAACTGTGACACTCATTTTTATATTGACTGTTATGTTTGGCATTGAAAATGCAGAGATACTGTAACATTAAATGACAGGAGGAAAGTGCATTTTGTGTACTAGCACTGTCTCTTCTCATAGAAAAATATTTATAAAATTTCTGCTGGTGCAGCTCTTGTTTGCAATTCAAATGTCAATCCTCAACAGGTAGTTTACCTGATGTATATTTCAACTGAAATGAATTAGTTTTGTAAAGCAAATTGATTTTGGTGATGTAAACATATGCCACGAATATTTCACACATTCAAATGATGGGTCATTTCAGTGGATTATTAATGAATATTGATTATTGCTAGCATAAGCCAGAAAAAAAAAAAAAAAAAGTTTCATACATGTCAGTCAGAATTGCTCAGTCTTCTAGTGTTATATTCATATCTAGAATTGTATGGTTTATATTAGCTGTTTAATACATATGCTGGTGGCATGAAGGTTTACACCTCCTTTGCAAAATCCTCTTTTCTCCTTAAAGCATTTTATCAGCCTACAGAGAAATTAAAGTCCAAACTGAAAGCTTGAAGAAAGACAGACAGAAAGACTTAAAAATAGATCTTTATGTTGGAGTGTTGTAATTCGATGCTACAAAGAGGTTCTTTTGGGGATCTGGGGTAGAATGACGATGGCAGTAAGCTGTAGTACAAAGCTTTCATTTTTTTAACAACATTTTATGATTAGTGTAGCATAGAATTTTATGATCAGAGTAGCATGGAATTTTTATCATCACAATCAGTGTTGCACGATTTCATAAGAAGTGTAGCACAGAATTTTATAGCACGGTTTAGCTTGATTCTTAATAATCTAGGGCCTCTGCAGATCAGGTCAAATCTTAATACCTGGATCAATATCACATATTGTTATCAATATAAAAATCATAATCTATACTCAAGACATGTAAAAGAATACAAGTCACTCAGCCAGTCTGTGGAGGAAGCAGATAACAGCTGGGGCAGCTCTGGCCACCAGGGGATAACAGGTTTTGCCATCCATCAGCATTTCCGATATAAGTCCCAGCTAGGACTTGCAGCTGCTTGATTTTATAGACAGAGCCACGTGCTGTTATGCATCCCTGTTCTGTGATGGAGTCATCACAAGAACCTTGATGGCTGTGTGCCTAGGACCTCCAAGACCAGGAAAGAAGTTGGCCTGGTGCCCAGGAACCTTGAGACTGGTAGGAAGGGGGAGAAGAAGTCTACTTAGTGTGCAGAACCTTCAAGGCCTAATGAGGAGGAACAAGGGGACGGATATGTGACCACCTTGGTCACAGAGAATGGCCATTTGCCTTATAAGATAGAGTTATTTATGCTGAACATATTTTCAGGGGCAGGGGTACTGGTCACAAGTGTTCATTTCTTCCACTACATATATACCTCATTCGCATCTCATTTTTGCTATTGGAAGGTATGTTTTACATTGCAGTTTTAAAGATCTGTTTGTTGACACAATATTTAAAAAAATAATACTTTCTTGAGAGTTTGTCCCTCTCTCCACTTCTTGATGTCTTTGCTGTCAAATTTTGACAACTAGAAGGTGAAATTCATTGGATAATGCAATCAGCCTCATCAAATCCCTTCAGTTTTAAAAGGAGTGTGTAACATTGCAGATTTAAATAGATTTCAACTCAAATAATATAGTGATAATATATAGTATATAGTAATGTAAATATAATGTAGTAATATAATACAGTAGTAATATAATACAGTATATTAGTAATATACTAATATATAAGTAGATAAGTGGATGCATCAAAAGAGAAAATAAGAGGCTCACATCTGAGACAAACCAAAACAAAATAAAGAGTGACTTAAGTTAGAAAGAGTGATTTAAATTAGGTCAGAAATTCATATATTTTATTTTTATGATTCCTTATTTTCTGAGTGTTTGTTTGGGCCTTGTGGAAGGGGCATTCATTTTTTATGCTTCTTTTCACTTTCTGATAAATTGATATTGTATGGAAAACAAAACCAACACACACACACACTATTATGCATGGCTATACTGACAACAGTGCTCAAAAAGCAGAATCACAGCCTTAAGTAATATCACATACAAAAACTCACAAGTTTAAAATTGTGTTCCAAGAGAAAAAAAAAAAATCGGAAAGGAAAGATGAAGGTTTCACAGTTCAATGTAGCACCATGATGATAAGTGACTGTTCATATTTAAATGAAGCACATACTTTAAAACCTGTTGTAGTTAGATCTGATCTTAAAAGTTTAGCTTCTTTTAAGTTCAAGTTCTTACATGATACAAATTATTTCATGTCTTCATGTGGGAATTCTGAGCAAAGAACTGTAAAATAAGAGTGGAGCTGTTCACATGAAAGTATATTTTTATGTCCAAAAATGAACTAGAAGAGTAAATTACAGATTTTTCACCTTCTATATAAAAATAATTAAAAGTAAAAAATAAAAATATTTTTACACCACTTTCATCCAATACATGATTTGAACTCATAATTTCACATTTTTTCATAGTGTTGCCAAAGCCAGTGGTCTAAGAAGACCGAGTCAGAAGAGCTCTGTATGAAAGAAAAAAGTTGTAACAAGCTCCTTAGAAGTAATAAATCACTTGAAAAAATACAGCCCATATTTGTTATTGATTACTAACGGATTTTTCATTATTTAAATTTCTATAAATTTGTTATTTTTACCTGTTCAATGAACAATAAATGTGAACAATAGCAGCCCGTGGATTGCTTCCCTTAGCTACTCAATATTTGTTATACATAATTAGCCATTGACAACTCATGGTACTCTTTCTGGTCCTGGTATAGTTGACTGAAAAGGGAACAGCAGAGAATAACAAGCAGCAAATGATATATATATATACCTTTCTTCACATGAGGAAGTATCTACACTAAAATTGGTATTCCCCCAAGCATCCCTACAAGCAAGAACTTGTTCCTGAAAATACAAACTCAGTTTGAGAACAAAGGCAGTTTGAATGCTGTTAAAGCAAGCATACATCCAGAATTTAAAGAAATATCTGTAAACATTGTTTTAATATATTTCTATAATATGTTTCTCCATATCTATGTGCATATTTTTCCCTTTTATACTTTTTTAAGTGCATAGAAAGTAAAACATGCAGTTTTTAAACCACATTTTAAATTATATTTTTCATATTTGTCTTATTCAGTATATGAAATAGAGCTAATGTTTCCTACTAGGGAGCTTTGCTTGGTTTTTATTCATTCATTAATTTTATGTTTTTAAAACCCACAGCAAGTACATCATATCTCTGTGTGTTATTATTGTATTCCATGATTGTTATTTTATGTAATACAAAAAGTAATCAACTATCCAATTTTTGTTGAAGATCACAAAAAGACTGTCATATGAGCTATAAGAAAGTAATTTCCTGAATTCATTGACCTTTCAATTGATATCATAACACAGCATAATTATTAGGCATTCAAATTATTAACATAACTCAACATAGAAGGGTAACAGGTAAATCTCAAGGGTTTGTTGCTTGAACAACACCGTACCACTGTAACTAAAAGGGTAAATGTGCCTCATATCTAGGATAACCTTTAAGTCCCACAGCTGCCTGTCATATGTCTTGTTGATCAACTCTATTGTTGAGTTCATCTGCTTATTTTATCCTTATTTTCTGTGGAGGAAGTTTAGTTTTCAGTCAGGTCTGACACTTCTGCCATAGGTGAAGCCATCATGGGTCTGTGTATTTTATTTTAGCTTAATCTGGGTTCATCTGTCTGAGGAAAATGTCCAGGCAATGGAGGAGAAAAAAAAAAAAAAAAAAAAAAAAAAAAAAAAAAAAAAAAAAAAAGTTATCTTTTAGATGAAATATAAAACACAAGGAGAGTTTCACAATGTTTATTCTTTGACCCATGTAGGATTCATCTGACCTAATTTTAATTTCCTTAAGGTTAAACATGTAATCTAACCATTTATCGTTTGAACAGTCAACTGAAAAGAACTGGCACTTCCAGCTAGTACCTAACCAGATATAGTGAATGGCCATCCATAAAGAGAGGAGTGTCTCTCTGATAGAGAGACTGATGATAGAGAGCAGTGGTGTTTCTCTCTGATGGCAGGGAGAACTGGAACTCCAGGACAAGCTTTTAAAATAGGTCACAGAAAAAGGATTCAAGGTTTAAAAGACTTTGTTTTTTATAATGCCTCTTCTATTTGTACATACAAACAGACTGCTTGTGGAGCTGAAAGAGCAGCTGTACAATTCCATGCTCTATGCCCACAAAATCAGAGCTTTTCAGGGTATGTGTATGTATTTCTCTGTCTTTTAAATTATATATACTTGCGTACAGACACTGAATAAATGTGGTAGGATCACAGTTCAGTGTTAATAGTATACCATGAATATATAGGTTTTTTAATGAATAATTAAAGAATAATATAGCTATACCGATTGACTTGACCAATGGCAATTAGGCCACATTCCTTAGCTCTTGACTAAAAAGATTTTGGAAGAAGCCTAAGGAAGTTTGTTTGATGAAGGAATGGAAAATTTAGTTTACTGGGTTCTGACAACTCTTGGAAATGGGTCAGGGAATGATCTCCAATCCTTAGCAGACAAGTGCTACACCACTACAAAAAAAAAAAAAAAAAAAAAAAAAAAGTGGCTCTGATAAGAGAAATGTTACAGACTGAATGCAGCTGGTCTAATGTTCTTATTCTCTAAACCACCTCCTTTTGGTATTCACAGACGTATTTTTGCTTTCCAGTTCTATTGTAATTCCTGTGTTCCTGTGTTGCCATTGTTGTTGTTTCTAAATTAATTTTGATAATCTAAATAAAACCAGTTAACTCAGTGTTACAGATCTATTGACAATTCCAGTAAATCTAGATTGTACCAAAGCAACAAAGTTACATGCCACAAAAGCTGACAATACATGACAATTGGTAGCCTGAATAACAATACCAGAATGGTCCTCTTTGTAAATGAACAAAAGTCGTGACAAAATTTGAGTTGGTTTTCCTTAATTAGGTGAAGAACTACAGTTTCATGTACACAAATTACTTTGTTCTTTTAATCTACTTTTTTTTTTTTTTTTTCCCCTCTGACATATAAACTTTTCTAAAATAAGCAGTAATTTTCAGGGTTTATAACATTCATTATCCCCTCTGCTTATCTTGTGCAGCAGGCTTGTGCTTTTTAAAAGGACATTTTTCTTCCTGGTATTGCTGTTTACTTCTCACACAGTACTTTTAAAGAGAAAATGTCACGTTGTGATGTCTCCAGGTAACCTCCACGCAATGTTTTTTTTACCACAACTTTATTTCACAAAAGGGCTTTTTAACAGCAAACCCATTTCAAAACACTGCAGAGTTTGAAAACAAAACAAAAGTTCCACAGTAAAGAAAAATCGATGATCTTTCAAATAAATCAAGATTAAATCAAATCAAGCCAGCTTTAACAGGGGATTTTAAAGCCGAACAGTGACTTGGCTTACTTGATAGGTTTGCCATAGGTACGGCAAATCAGATGAATATAGAGCCAGTAATAAATGGTTGTATCCTCTCCAGCCAGATGTTATAAACAAACAAAAAGACATTGAGTTACCTTAAGCCACCTGATATTCAAGATTAGCAGCTACTACAGGATGCCTTTCTGATTTCAGTGGGACTAGATTTAAATTAGATGCTATTTTATATAAGATGGAAGACTGATCTCATCAGTCAGGTATATTCCCTTGATTAACTGCCAAGCATAGAAAGTCAATAAATATACTTAACATCCCAATTAAATATTAGAATACCTAAACTGAAATTCAGTAAGCTGTTTCAAAATATGTAGCCCTTAACTACTTTCTTTTTCACAAAATTTGTGCTAGATAATTCTATAAAATAGTATGACTCATTAAACACTATATCTATTCATCAGTCCTAGTGGGGGGAAAGGTTTATAGCACAGAGTCAGCAGTAGGAGGACAAATATTTGACTTGAACTTGTACATTTGTTCCTATGTTGTAAGTGATTTTGGCACTTATAAATTGATTCTTGTTCTGGGCTCTCTAAATCTCAGCTAAAATGCCAAGCTAGTCATTAGCCATCCATTTCCCTTTCATCCAAGTGCTCTGCCCAGTGTAGAGCTTGACACATAAGATAACGTGCTGACATTCTGCATACACTCACAGTCTTTGTTTTAGTTGCCAGATAAGCCTGACTACTTTTGCACAGAAACTAGCACATGTTTTCAGTGATATAATATCACTGAAAACATTTCAGTGATAAAATATCATCAGCATAGCTGAAAGACAATAAGTTTCTTTTTAAGCTGCTTCCAACACTGTTAGCACATAACTAGCAACACAGCAACAAAATATTAAGTTCCAGCTCTCTAGTGATGGTTCTACCACATAGATATAGACTCACGTAGCTTAATTTTTTAAATGATCATGATCACGGTTTACCTCAAAATAGAAAAAAGATGAGGTAAGATCACATTTCAGTAACATATTCTTGCTACAACAATGTTACAAGTGAATTTACTGGCCTTCCTAAATGATGTAAAACAACAAAAAATATCTGGACACCTTTAGTTAAAATATAATAATAATAATAATAATAGCAACACAGAAGGTGAGATTCAACTCACCTATCTTTAATACATGTAGAATAAACATTAGGCATGTAAGATGGAGCTCATCATCCACTGTATGCTTGGTATTCTTCCATGGCAATGAAGAAAGGGAACTTAGATTTAAACACCTGATTTTCACTTATTGTAACACACGTAAGAAGAATCTTATGCAAAGGAGGGCAACAAAGATGGCAAAGGGTCTCAGGGGAAGATGTATGAGGAGTCACTGAAGTCACTTGGATTGTTCAGCCTAGAGATGAGGGGAGATCTCATCACAGTCTACAGCTTCTTCACGAGGGGAAGCAGAGGGAGAGGCTCTGAGCTCTGCTCTCTGGTGACAAGCAAGAGGACCTGAGGGAATGGCATGGAGCTGTGACAGGGAAGGTTCAGGCTGGATATCAGGAAAAGGTTCTTCACTGTGAGGGTGGTCAGTTGGGCATAGGAACAGGCTCCCCAAGGAAGTGGTCATGGCACTGAGCCTGACGGAGTTCAAGAAGCATGTGAACAACACTCTCAGATACATGATCTGACTTTTATTTTTTAGGGAGGGTGGTCCTTTGGGGACCCAGGAGTTGGACTCAATGATCCTTGTGGGTCCCTCCCAACTCATATATTCTATGATTCTATCCCTCAAAGTTCATTGACTGCTTTGAAAGGACAAACATTTTCATCTGCTACTTATTTCAGTGGATTTAGAAGGCATTTACCTCCAGCTCACTAGGTCACATCTCCATTCAATAACTTTTCCAACTCTTCACAAACACTTCCATTCAAAACATTCAGAAAAGTGCTGCTTTAAATTCTCAGTCTTATAGGTCTATCACATACACAAGCACTTTGTGACACGTACCTTTCTATTTTTCAGCTAGATATTGATTTCTATAATATAAATTATTAAATTCATTTTCTACTCATCTATATTCATTTATCTGTATGAATACTCCTTTTCAATCATTTTGCCTGGTTATTGCCTTAAAACAATAGAATATGTCTTTGCTGAGTATCATGCAGTATGGCTTCTACTTTTTCTTTTCCTTTCCTTTCTTTTCCTTTCCTTTCTTTTCTTTTCTTTTCTTTTCTTTTCTTTTCTTTTCTTTTCTTTTCTTTTCTTTTCTTTTCTTTTCTTTTCTTTTCTTTTCTTTTCTTTTCTTTTCTTTTCTTTTCTTTTCTTTTCTTTTGTGATTTAATATTTTGAAACCTCACAAATCCCTGTCTGTTGTCATTGACTCTTACACTGCCTTTATAATGATTTGCTATGGGATTAGTAGTAACTTCAAGAGAATAAAAATTCTCAACTTCTTGCAGAAAATACTACTAAATGCCAGTTATTTTCCCAAAGCTTTTGCTCACTGATGGCTTTTTTCAGTTCAATTTTCCAATGCAGATCATCTTCACAACAGCTGCACTAATAGCCAATACTCTATGCCAGGTCTTATTTTCTGATCCATAGAACACATTAAATCACTTTTACTCACTAGTTTGCCAATTAGGTTTTTCCAATGGATGAGTTTTCTTCATCAATTAAAATTATTGGTGATCATCTAAAGTCATTTCCCTAGTTCATTGCCACGATTTCTGTGCCACTATTAAAGCTGGCATATTATGCCCTTGCCAGCTGCCTTTAATCTGCCTGTTGGTCTAAACAGACCAATGCTGACATTTAAGTTACAATGTCAGATCCCAGATGTACGAGTAGCAACAATTTGGGATCCACTCAAAATTTACCATTTTGATCTTCTTGTTTCTTCTTCTTGCTGCATCTTTGCTTTCCCAAAGTTTGGATCTTGTCTAGATTCTGTCACATTAACTAGATTAATCTCATCCTTTCTTGATTTTCACTGGCATGTTTACTGTGTAATACACAGACAAATCTAAAACTTCTCCCATATAAATCTTATCTAGCAATTTTATGACATGCAAACTAGCATTACAAGCAAATATAAACAATTCAAATATAAATATTCCCCTCATTTTTCTTTTTCAATGAAGTCGGTCTTCAAAAAAATTAAAGATTAAAGCATAATCATAATGTCACTTAAGTACACCTGAGATGTATGTGACTAACGATAGATCTCTATTAATGAATCACAAAATATGAATACATGGGAAGTGTTGCTCCATCTACATGTCCAGGTATGATAATTCTGATGTGATGGCTTTTGTTTGCTTGCTTCTTCTTCCATGAGGCACTTTCAATGTTCTTCCTATTTTGACTTCCTCCTTTTTTTACGTCTTTTTTAGAGATTTTTGTATTTCCTTGGTGCTTCACAAATATGCAAAATATTGCTTAGTGCCTGAGTTGAAAGGAAAAATGAGAGAATGAACGTATCATTAAGCTGTTTAGCACCACTGAAGAAATAAGCAATGCCCTTTATTTACTACTGCTTCTGAATTTCACAAAACTGTTCAAGAGTAAAAATTAAATGAGGGTTAAAAACTAACCTGATCCAAACTTCTTTAAATGAACAAATAGTGACTACATCAACACCACATGGCAGGTGTGCTCTGCAGCCTTAGATCCAAAAGTGTATGATTTGGAAACATCCCACGTGCACACAAGAAAGACACCTGGGTTTATGTCTCTTTACAATAAGGTATCCTTTGGAAGAAAATGGACACACAGAGGAAGAACTGCAATGTATTCCAGTCTGGATAATTTGAAAAGCAGGTGCACAACGGAGTATATTTGCTCAGCAACGCAGGCAGCAATTCTGATTCAAGCCATCTTATCTTTCCTGAGCTCCCAGTTTTCTTTGCAAAAGAGAATATAGCAGTTCTCTGCAGTTCACCAAGACTATGTCTATTTCAAGTCATGAAAGTTGGGGAAGAGGACTGTAATGTCTTTGGCCTCAATGCAATTTTTGATTTCTTTATTCCAAAGTGGAAACAGCTATCTAACGTTGTTTGCAAAGAGTCTGAGTCAGCAGAAGTCATTTCCTTGATATCAGTCCACAAATATTACCAGCCTCAACTATTCTTTATAAAGAATGCTATTCTTTAGAAAAGCATTTGTTTACATGTAGACTAGAAGTTGCTAAGACTAGCACTAATGAATATTCTAATTCAAATTAAAATGCATATAAAGAGTCATTTATGAAAAATCTGATTAAAATCTTTAAAGAAATAGTTTAGTAGTTTTTCATGAAAATACTGAAATTTCTCTATTTTTTTCACATTTTATACCATTTAACTCAATTGGTAAAATGAAAAGTAAAACTTGGTGCATTTTACCCATTTTCCAAAGGCTGCTACTATATTTTCCTTCTCCATCATTACAGGATTTGGAAAGTTACAACAGAAAAAAAAAAATGTATTTTAAGTCTCTATTTTAAAAAATTAGATAAACGAAAAAATAAATAAATAAATAAATAAATAAAAGAAATGCCCACCAAAAAGCAAAAAATCTCCAATTTTTCACTTATTTGAGTACAAAATATATATATATATATATTTCAAAGCAATCACAAACTACAGCCAAGAAATTACAGCCAAGAAATGTACCTTCTGAACTTTCTCCATGGTTATTACAGTAGTTCACTGTAATTACAGTGGTTCACTGTCATATTCTCAGATGAGGAAATTAATTTTGGTAGCATTTTCAATGAAAGTTCTTCTAATGTGATATCAAAGATATTCTCCAATAAATTTTCCTTATTGGTATCAAAACAGGTTGGCTACATATGCCAATAACTTTTGTGATATTTTAATCAGAAATGTATTATTTTCTGGTTTAGCAACACAAAATTCATTCAAAACATTTTATTTAATTATAAGCTATACAACAATACATCTACTGAAGTAAAGTGATGTTATTACTGATGGCAGTTGAAACATTTCAAAACATGTAGTTATTTTTTTATTATTTATTATTTTTAAACCCAATCATAAAACTAGACTGTTAGACTGTAGCAGTGTAATGGGCTAAGCCACATTACTTCAGAGTAGAATATTTTTTTCTTGTTTCTAAATAGTCAAATACTGTTATTTTTCATTGCAGCTGAAGGCCAAAAATGTAACATGATATCTCAGCAACTTTTCACTCAATCAGATAATAACAGTACGATGGGGAATGGTTTTAAACTAAGAGAGGAGAATTAGATTAGATTTTAGGAGGAAATTCTTCACTCAGAGGGTGGTGAAGCACAGGAACAGGTTGCTCAGAGAAACTGTGGATGCCCCATCCCTAGAAGTGTTCAAAAACAGGTTGGACAAGGCCCCAGGCCACATGGGCATCAGGCATTCCTGCCCATGGCATGGAGTTGGAAACTAAATTATCTTTAAACCTGAGTCATTCTATGATTATGATAATCTCTGGAAACCTCTCAGACTGTTGCACAGGCATTTGACTCATTAAGAAGAGGATGTAAGCACTAAACCACTAGCAATATAATACCTAAAACTTTACATGTCCAGCTGGTAATGAAAATCCCAGTATTAAATTATACACTGCTTTTCCATTCTCATATTGAATGAGAACCAGAATTCACATCAGCCAGACTGGTAACCCCAAATAGTCCAGCAGACAACAGGAAGAGCCCAGAAAAAGAAACATCAGATCCCCCCAATGCCAGCTTTCACAGCTCACCAACAGATGCATTTTTTATGCCTCTCAGACAGGGATTTAAGATCTAAAATTCCTTCAGGAGCTTATACACTTAAGTGGTGCTTTTAGTTACAAGCAATTAGATCACTAGACAAATTTCATACTTTTACAGGAAACTGAAATACATGTAGCAGCTACATGTATTTCAGTTTCCTGTAAAAGTATGAAATTTGTCTAGTTCATAATGTAGACCATTCAGTTTCCAACATTTTTAAAACCAAAACTGTCTTTGAGATGATGTCTTCGAATATACTGTGAAGCCTCTCTGGGAATGATGACCATGGTCCTAATATCACAGATTAATTCAAAACCTTCATTCTAATGGTTCTCAGATGAAGACAAACTTTAACCTGTATCACTTCCACAAGATTTATAAACTCAAAACTTCACCTCTAATACTAAGAAGTTGAATAGGGATTTGATAATTTCTTTCAGTAGTCTCAGAATACTTAAAGATTATCAGCAAAACTACTACCTGTTACTGCCAAATTGATCTTCTTCCTTATGGTGCATATACATTGATGAAGTTCACTGCTGGTCAGGATGCCAATAGCTCCACTGTGATTTTATTCATAAACCAATCGGTCCTTTTGGTAACAAAGATAGGGAAAAAGAAAGAAGGAAGGAAAGAAGGAAGGAAGAAGGTAAGAAGGAAGGAAAAAGATAATAAACCAAGGTGGTTGCTAGAGTGGTTAGGACAGTACAAAATAAAATCCTTTACTTACAGAAAATAATAGTTATTCAGAGTATTAAAAGATACGTTTTTATAATAGTCCGTTAACAGAAACTGTCAATTTATTGCATCTGATTGACCAAGGACATGATTTGCCATAAAAAAATGCAAGCTCTGTGGCCTATTCTGTGAAAGTGAAGTAAATAAATTAAAAATAAATTTTATATTCTCTCTTGGTAATGTAGTCTGATTTGTAGTTAGTTTTCAATCTGATTCAACCTGATTTCTTGACTGAAATATCTATAGCATTATTTCAGCCCAAGCATTTTTGAATTGCATGGCTGGGTACTCCTCACAGATGCATTTCCAAAGGATGTAAATGATTATTCAGGCTCACATTCATTTAAGTGCAATTTCATAGTGGAGTGGCCATTGCTAGCAGTTGAGTACCATCACAGCCACTTCTCATTTCCTTGTTGTCCCCACCCTGCCCAGCAGGCCAGGGAAGAAAATACAAAGATTAAAAGCAAGAAAAATTCTAGGTCAGAATAAGAACAGGGAAATCCTTCCATGATTACTGTCTCAGGCAAAATGGATTTGACTTGGGGAATTTAATTTTAGACATTTAATTACAAATTCAAACACTGAGAAACAAATACAAACATTTAAATACTTAGGGAAAACACCCTTCCTTCCGCTTTCACTAGCTCAGCTTCACTCTAGACATTTGTGCCTGCCCCCCAGTTACCTCTGCAGGTTACACTCAGTCCATTCCATGAGACAGCAAGCAGATCAGGAGGCTGAGGTCAAGGCACAGAGATTTTCTCCTACTACTCTATGCTCCTTACTTTTTCCTTCCCTTGCTCCTTCCTTCCTATTCATTTTTTCTGCTCTGGCATTGCTTACCCAAGGGCTGCAATCACTTTTGAGGTGAACCTGCTCTGCCATGGAGTATCAATGTAATGCTGTTGGCATTTTCTTCCCTTCCTTAAATACAGAAACATAGAATCATAGAATAGTCTGAGTAGGACAAGACCTACTTGATCAGACCTAATGATCATATGATTCCAACCACGTGCCATGGGCAGGGCCACCTTCCACTACACCACGTTGCTCAAAGACCTATCTAATATGGCCTTGAACACCTTCAGTAATAGGGCATCCACAACTTCTTTGGGCAACCTGTTCCACTGCCTCACAACCCTCAGAAAAAAATAATTTCTTCCTTACATCTAATGTAAATCTATGGTTTTAGTTTAAAGCCATTGCCCTTTATCCTGTTGCTACACTGAAAAACAGTCCCTCTCCAGACCTCTTGTAGCCCCCCTTCAGTTACTAGAAAACTGCTAAGGAGATTTCCCTTCTTCAGGCTGAACAACCCCAACTCCCTCAGTGTTTCTTCACAGGAGAGTTGCTTCAGCTCATTCCCAGAGGAATGGGAAATATTAACAGTAGATCCACAAACAGTGCTATTACATTATAAAGATGATAAATGGACTTATTTTACCTTGGTATAAACAATAAAAGCTTAGCCAAAATAAACAGCAAATAATTTAACTGTGCAACTATATTGATCGCAAATACTGACAATCAAAACACTTCACCAATACTACTAAAGTCCATAGGAACATTTGTCCTGTTGTGAAATTTTACCTTACAAGGTGCTGTAAGAGCAAAAATAAGCAACTAATGGCATAAAATAACAAAATGCATGTATTACATACACTGAAGAGATTGCTACATATATTCTTCATTCATTTTAGGAATCAAATATGTTTTCACAGAAACACTAGAAACTCAACCAAGTTGTTCAGAGGCACCACCACCATGGCTGCTGGGCCCAGCTGGGCCCTACAGTGAGGCCATTGGAGCCAGATAGAACTGGCCATGTCCAGCATGAGGCAGCCCAGGCCTCACCGCACAGAGGATACCTGCAGAACCCCACTGCCAGCACCTGGACACCTGTACCCAATAAATACAATATTAAAGGAATCTTGTATTAAGTTATATTCTTCACAATTAGATAAAATTGCCTTTGCTTAGGCCATATGTGACTTGGTTTAAGCCTGGTTTATATGGACACAGACAGAGAGGATGAAAAAAGGTAGGAGGAGAATGAATATCAGAAGTAAACTAAAGAAATAGAATTAAAAATTCTATTTGTTCTCTATGGGGAAATAAGTGTTGATTAGTTCAGTTTTCTATAATCTTATAATATTAAATCTTACAATCGTAGCTCTTATGTATTTTTTTTAAACCAGGTGAAAGTTTCAACAGTAAAAAGTGAGAAATTCAAAGTTTAAATTAACATTTTGCTTCATGACTCAAGCCTCCTCTTGACACAAGCCTCCTCGTACTTGTCCCAAAAAAGAATTGGAATTCAAAGCTAGAACTGTCAAAGATCAGATGATTTCACCACCACCACCACCACCACCGCCGTTTATGGCTAGACTCATCAATTATTATCAAAAAGTATCATATAAAAAAGAAAAAATATTTTGTTGTAATAAGGCATGCATGTTCACATTTAAAACTCTCTGAACTACAACACATCTCTGTTTCAGTATGCAATGCACTGACCAGTATATATTTAGGAAGATTTTTTTTTAAGACAATTTACAGATTTATCCATCTGAACAATGAAAACGTTTTTGCATAAGGAGATGAACCGAACTTCTAATTAAATGTAAATGTAGAAGGACAGAATTACAAATATAAGAATAATGGTTTTGAGTTGTGCATAGCCATTTTTTACCTACTGATTACTCTATTATTTGTGGTTAAAAAAATCACTAAGGACATGTGAAGAGCTACAAAAATGTTAAATGTCAATATTAGGTGGTTAAAAATCAACAGGTGTAGTAACATTTTAATTATATAAGTGATCTTTTTCTTTTAATCATGTTTAAAAATATGGTAGGGACCACATTTTAAGAGAAGTTTGTTTATTCTTTAACTTATATGATGTAAAGATGAGTAATGATGATTTTCTACCTCAGTAATTATGACACAAGTCAAAATAGCTTAATTTGTACAGTGCAGCCAATATTCTTCATAATGATAATTGTAAAATAAAAATATATATAAATACAATAGATAACAAGAGTTCAACATTACCTAATTATTCTGTAGCACTTTGTATAAATCAAAGAAATAATCAAAGAAACACTTTTCACAAATAAGAATAGGTGAGCACACGTAAAATGGAAACAAGCAACAGTAGTTGCTGAGATAAACACAGATCTCCAAGTCCCACCCTAGAAAATAAATCTTACAGAAGTCATCAAATCAGTTTATCAAATAATTTATTAACATGTTAATATTAGTGAATAAAAGGAATGGAACAGTTTTTCTGGAGCAGGTATTCTGAATAATTTATTTTTTTTTCTTTACAATGAGATGAATTGTGCCCTAAACCTCACTGACTATGATCAGATTTTATTGACTTCAGAGAGCTCAGATACAAACATCGACGGTACATACTTACTGAGACAAATCCCACTATAAAAATTTGAACACATTATGCAATACACCTTCTAACTTCACTCCACTAAAAACGGAATGGAAGTAATTGCAAGAAGTATCTTGATTACTTGAAAGCTTTATTTTGTTGTATCTCCTTGTTTCCTTGTTTGTTTGTTTGTTTGTTTTTATTCTTATTTTATTTTATTTATTTATTTGTTTTTAAACCAGAAAATTAATGGCCTAGGAAACCTAGACTAAAAGATAGAGGATGATACAGGAAGTCATTTTTTTATTTTTCAGTAATGTGTTGATATATTTTTCACTGGAAACATTTATAAAAATTATTTTAGTTTGCATTATATTTTCTAGGCTGATCTTCTAATAAATTAATTTGTTACTGCTTATTCCTTTTTCTATATGCTTCATTCCCCTTGTGGATTTCAATATATGCAAATATCAGCCTATAATTTCTCTATGCACCATGAAACTAATATCCTGTGTTGGAATGCTAATTTAATTGAACTTAGTTTGAAGAGGGTGTTGAGCTGTCATTCCAAGCAAAGTTTTATTAAATCTTATATAAATCCAATGTAGTTGGAACAGACTATCTGCAAGCTCATAAACCTCTTCATTAATTTCTTTTGATAGGTTTAGTCATCACAAGAGAACTCTTTGTCAAACATTTGTTAAAATATAAGTTGTCATGCTGGGGAAAAGAAGCTCTTATGCTCTTATGCTCTTCAGTTCAGTATGATCATTATAAAGGTCTGATGTGCATCTGGAATTGAGATAGCTGGCTGAAGAAAAAGTTTGCATTCTATAACTAGTTATTCTATCTATTTACAAATAGGCCTCTACAATTTTTTTTGTTGAAAAAATTCAACAACGATAACAACAAAATTGCATTTACCAAGTAGACATTGATGGAAGCATGATTTCTTTACTGCAATTCCCACTTCTAACAGTGAGACTCAAAAACTCTCTAAGAAGAGTTTGTTTGACCCTGCCCCATAAAGTTTCAGATCCTGGTCTTTTCTAGGACTGACTTGCTGACTTTATCATTAAACTATAATTGACTGATAACACCAACTATTGAGACTCATAAAGGAGGCATTTGGAATAAATATTTGTAATTGAACTTCTTTGTGAGAGGAGAATTAAACTAATGGAGCTGTGTGCAACTGAATATAACTGAGAAATAAATTCTGAAGGACTTCAGAGAACTTTCTTCTGTAGGATCAGAAAAGGGCTTGTATCTAAAGCATCTATACAAAGATTCATTTTCTGATTTTTCAGACGAAATCAAGCCTCTGAAACAAGGTGTTTAGCTTTCCAAATTTTCTGCTGTTACAACCATGAAAGGTCACTTCTGTAATGCATCTATAACAAGATTTTTCATGTTCAATGCTTTTGCCATAAATAGATAAAAGTCTAAGAACAAGACTTAATTCCCAACCAATAAGAGGATTTCTCAGAACACGTAGACATTAAGTGAATGAAACTCCATGCTGAAGTTGAAATTTTCCTCCTTACTGTGCAGTACTTTGTACAGCATCCATACAAGAGAATGATCTCAGAAACAGTGGTAGCTTACAAACACTTCCAGGACAACTAGGTATCTGTACTTACAGTGATCCTGTAAGTAACTGTAAGCAACTAAATCATAATGTGATGGTATTGATAAATTTGAGGCATTGCTTGTCTTTGTCTCAAAAGAAATACAGAACAGATGAGTTGGAAGCAACCTTTTGAGAAAGAGGAAATTAAAAACAATTGAGAAAATTTCATTAGTGTCACTATCACATAAAGTTAAGTCCATTTTCTAGGCTCCAGTATTAGAGTTATGCAAAAGTGCAACTTTCATGCTGACTAGAACAGAATCTCAATGTCAAGAGAAGGTGAACAGGATTTCCAATACCTCCTACAAAAAATGGTTATCCTCAGTTCATCTGCTATATGAGTCATCCCTGACAGGACTTGAATCTGCGATCAAAGGGGGCATATAAATCAAAATTATTAAGGGTATAATCGAAACAAATACAAGCAAATCTAAGAATTTCCATGAAGATGTTTTTTTGGGGGGGAACAAAAAATGAAAAAGGAATATAAAATAATATTTTCCAAGTTTAAAAATTCCAAAACATAGTCTATTATAGATATGAACGATTTTATCTGTGAATGTTGATGGTTTCACTGGTCAGTGTGTAAAGATGAAAAGACATGAATATGACAAATAAAGCTGGAATTCTAATCCAAGAATAAAGACAAATGAAGAACAAAGACACAAATATAAGGAACCTAGAAAGAAATTATGTTCATTGGTACTTGGAAATGAAAAACAAACAAACAAACAAACACACACACACACACACAAAAAAAAAAAAAAAAGACAAAAAAAAAAAAAGACATAAAATAGCTTACTCCAGGTATGGTTTAAAAATATTAGGCAATATGTGGAAAATAAATTCATGTAATAACTCAATTTAATCTAAGGAAATTATTAATGAAACAAAAGAGAAGGCCAATAAAAGTGTTTTTCCTATGTTTGATAATTAATATTACTGTTGCATAGACGCATCACATTCCACTAAATTCATGGGGAAACTTGGAATCCCACAGGATTTTCCATTTTCACAGCCACTAGAGTGCTGAGTGCTTCTGGTTTTGAAAACAGATGAAGAAGAAAAATTAAACAATTTCTTAATATTTTGCTGAATCAATAAAATTAATAGAGAAATGTCATCTCAGTCTTAGAGTCTCATCTCTGATTTTAAATGGTAAGCCGGCCATGAAGTACTCCATAAAACTAAGCAAAAACAAGTACATACTGTGATGGGTTTGATCCTAAAATATACTTAGAAGATTGCATATTAGGACAACAGTAGTAATAATGAACAATTATTTCAGGGGGTGATAAGTTTTGCACATCTTGTACAATATATAAATGGTAGATCAACTAGGAAACACAGCATTTGAATAATACATGTTGTTGTAAGTAAACAGAGTTGCAGCATGTACACATGTGGTTCATTTACCAAAGGATTTTCAAATAACCTTGCAAATGACAACATACAGTCCACTGAAAAATTATAGCAGCTCTCCAGCTGTTTAATTTAGGATATGATAAATGGCATTTCTTTGCAACTAGAAAGGATGAGATTCAAAATAATCCTGAATATCTGGCCTGTTCTTTCTGTAATTTCACAGTACAGTTGTCAGAGACTATTCAATCTGGACTGATTGAAGAAAACTTCAGTGCTGTTGGAAACAGCCCATATATATATTTCTGAAGTACTGTTTAATTTCAACATGAAAGACAAAGAGTCCTTTGTATTTTGCTTGAAATAATCACAGTAACACCTCTACAAAAAGGAAGTAATATGTTAGAAAACTCAGTTAGGTGTGATATAAGCTATCCTCATGAAGCTTAATACATTCATACAAGGGGAAGTAAATGAAAGATATTACATCTGTAATGTCAGTTCTTACCAACAGCTGTGCAATGGCAGGACTAAGAAACAAATGGAGGACCATGAAAAATATTGTAATGGAAAATATCAAACAAATACATTTCACATTCTTGGGAATGGTGAATAGTTCTGCAGAGCTCTCATTTCTTTTTTTTTTTTTTTTTTTTTTTTATCAATATCTAGTAATCATGATGACAGTATTCTATAAAAGATTATAACATACAATTTATATGTGACCTATAAACATCAACAAGGGCGGGGGGGGGGGGGGGTGTGGAACTACAGGTCTTTTTGAACCCAAACCATCCTATGCTTCTATGAAATTCATAGACCATCAGCATAGAGATTGCATATAACTCTTTCTAAACCAGAATAATAAAAAGTGCTTCAAACTCAAAAGTAAAAATATTTTGAAGAGTTTGAAGAATTCTCTTTCCATCTATATCAAAACCTTTCTTTTCAAGTGCCAATGTCTATTTTCACTCAAAGATTGGAATTAGACTTTAACCCATCAAGAGCCAGTAGTTTGATTAATATTTATGATCACAAGGTAAAACAGGGTTCATACTTAATATCTTTTCATAATCAATTGATAGATTCCTTTATCAGCTCCACTTTTCATACAGTTAACTGAGGCTATTTATTTATTAATGTTACCTTTCAGGTCTATTTCAATACCTGAAATTCTTACTAAGGAAATATAAAGGCATTTTAGCAGGACTATGTCTCTGCTTGAAATGGCTGGTTCCTAGCACTAAATAAATGCACAGACTAAAACCCATGTATTAAAAAAATTATAAACCAATGTATTATTTGTCTCCGCTCTTGATATTTTTGTGATCTTTGTACAAAGAAGTACATGATAATTAAACTAACTCTCTGATCCTGACTGCAGTAGAGTCCAAAAACTGAAGCAAGAGTTTCATCCAAAATTAACAATTATACCATTAAGTACAAGATCACAGAATAACAGAAGAGATGAGGTTGGAAGGGACCTCTGGAGGTCATCAGGTCCAACCACCCTGCTCAAGATGGGTCACCTAGAGCAAATTGTCCGGGACCATGTCCTGGTGTCTTTTGAAGATCTCCAAGGAGGGACAATCTACAACCTCTCAGGGCAACCTCTGCCAGTGCTGTCACCTGCACAGTAAAGAAGTACTTCCTGGTGTTTAGATGGAATCTCCTCTGTTTCAGTTTGTGCCCATTGCCTCTTTTTCTGTCACTTAGCACCACTGAAACGAGCCTGTCTCCTTCTACTTTCCCTTCAGGCATTTATACACATTGATAAGATCCCCCTGAGCCTCCTCTTCTTCAGGCTAAACGGTCCCAACGCTCTCAGCCTTTCCTCATAGAAGTGCTCCAGTTCCTTGATCATCTTGGTGGCCCTTTGCTGGACTCTCCAGTATGTCCATGAACATACCAGCAATAGTTTAGGAACAGAAAAGGAGTTGTGTCTTTTAAGAGCATACAGTTAGCAGTTAGGACCAGGAAGACAAAATATGTTTTTTCTAATATGAATTTAAAAGAAGTCATGTGGCTTTCATTCAGACTTCAACAATTGAATCTTTTTCTGGATTTAAACTTCTTGCTATAATTAATGCTTCTCCTAGGTAGTTGCAAGTTTAACAAGTAGCATTTACTCAGCAAGTCATCATAGGTCTCACTGGTCATGATAGCAGCATGGGGTCACATTAATACATATTAAATGGTCTTGAAAAAAATCTTCAATTACAAATTTCTCTCTCCAGCTGTTTTGTCTTACAAATAAATACGTTGTAAAAGTAGGAGAAAAGCTTGAAAATTCAAATGTTTGTCATCTTCCAATTGTCTTGGATTACCAATGTTATTCTTACCTGTTCTTATTTTATATAGATTAGCCTTCACCATTCAAGTAAATCCATAATATGAAAAGTGTTTCAATGTAGTATTTGAAGCACTTGCTACAGTAGAGTGTGTTTAAATGCCTGCTCCCACAGTCAAAACACTTGTCCATACCTGGATTTTTTTTCTCCTCTTGATACTGCAACTGTCTTCTTGGTTTTAACAGTATTCAGTTCAATGTTCTTTCCAGCTCATCATATCTCATCTCAGCCATAGCAATACGAAATTAATAATAATACTGTTTAATTTGTTCTTTTTAGTATACCTTAAAGCAAAGAGATGGGGTAAGCCATCTTGTTACCATCCTTGTTACCAGGCGAAAATTAGCAAGATAGTAGATATGTTTACAGAACTTATGTGGCCTCCTGAAATAGTTGTGGACCACGCAAGCCAAAGTGAAAAACTCTGTACCTTCTTAGTATATCTGATATCTATCTAGACACAGCTGATGACTAAGATGAGCTGACACTATTGGAAGCCATAATTTCAGTGAAGTCCAAATTTTACTCTGGAGACAGCTAGTTGATTCTCTGAGAACAAAGAGAGCATAGAAACAAACTAGCACGAGTGTAGTTTGCACAGTCAATGGACCAATGCCCTGTAGCAAAACTGGGAAATAAATTGACCTTGTAGATGCACTCATTCCTTAATTGTTTGATTTCATGCTATATCTTGATATTTAAGAGAACATTTAAGATACCTGCTAAAAATTATTGGGTAATTGATACACCAAGTTAATGACTGAATTAGAATAGAAGCTTGTTAAGTCTCAAGTCGCTTCAGTTAATTTGGCTAACTGGTGTTGATGATGATAAGGGATGATTAGTGACTCTTTTGAAGACTGAAAGGTTGAAGAATCAGCTCTTCCAGGAGCTGATGATTACATGCTTCCTTGAAATAAAAGATGTAGGTATATGTATCTTGGTTTCTCTAATAGAAATATATAAAGCTATGAACATTTTTCTAGATGTGTTTATATAATGTAATATTCATAAATATTTCTGAGTGAAAGAGAAAATATATGTTAGTGAAGAATTCAGAAATTAGACAGCCATGACAAGCACACCTATATAGGCTAGAACAACCTGACCATGTATCTCATTTCCGGTCCTCAATATAATGTGCATATAACCATATTTCCCAACCTTACAGTTTTAGCTCTGTTAGCTTATCATGTGTTTTAACAATGTCTTCATAATCTAAATTATTACTGCTAAACGTATTTTCTTTAAAATTATCAACTGCGCTATTTATTAAATAGTTATTTTTACACAGGTGGGATTTTGCACTGTTGATAATCACTGCACACTGCTTAAAAAAAAAAAAAAAAAAAAAAAAAAAAGATATTAAAGCCATACCAGTCATGCAGGCATCATTTCAGTAATGACTCATGCCATTGCTCTGGTGTTCTGACCTCACTGTACCTCCCTAGATCAAGTCTGGCATTATAACACTGATAACTCTAACAGTAACAGCCCTCTTGAGACCAGTTGAGGCAGCTTGAGATGATCTCAGAATGTTCAGCATCCAAGTCTTGAACAGCATCTGATTCATGAGCATACTTCCGACAACCAAGCACTCTCCTCCAAAGTGAGCTGTAAGTCTCAGAGGTGAGTAAAGGCAGGTAGATGTCAGAAAAGCTTGATCCTTCTTTGTATGACACTTGGCCTGATTAATGTTAGTGAATATCTTATGGGTACATAGAGGAGTCACTCACAAATTCACACTGCTCTTTTTGTCTACTTTTTTTTCTACTTTTTTTTTTTCTTCTTTTTTTCCTACTGATTTTGTATTCTCACAAGGTTAGGACAGCTTTTGCAGCTCTGTTTTCTCAACTCCATAAGCATAAACACTCAACAAAAAAAAAAAAAAAAGAGAGAGAGGAAGGAACCATTTAAAAAACACAAACCTACATTGTACTTGAAGGCTACAATTGAATCACAGAAGTTAAATCAGGATACAAAGTATTATTTTATTATTATTTTTATTTGCAGACAGATAAATTTACAAATTTTATGCTAAATGAAACAAAAACGGGGCACAAGGGAGCATATTCACTAATATTGTAATGCAGAATATTCCTGACTTGTGGTCTTCAGCAATGACAAAGGGTTAATACAGGCCTTTTCACCTCTAGAGCTTTAAATCATCTTATCACAAAATAAGCCAAAGTTTAGTTAAGTGGTAATAGGACTATTACAGGTTTTGAAGACAATGACCTTTTGACCACCCATTTAAACAAGTTTGACCAAGTAATAACAATAAACTATTACAATACAGTGGATGTTTAATGTCAGAAATAAAATTATGTCTCTCATAATTTTTGATTAATGATCAAACTCTGATTCTCTGAGTCTTGCAAAAAAATATTTTACATCCTTATTACCATCTATGTGCAAATACATTTTAAAATACAGGTCTATTTACATGTAAACTTAGACATAATTAAGAACTACTCTAGAATACATGAAGGCAGAGAGAGGATGATATTTTTCTCTCTTCACACCTACTTAATCAAATGAAAATGAATCTTAAATTAAAGGCTTGTAATAGGCTTGTAATATACTTCTTAATTTTTTTCTTAAGGTCCAGTCTCGAGAAGGTTATCTCCTGAGTATCAGAGCTTCAAGCTGCATATCGCTATCATTTTTAAACTACATTGAATGAGAATGACTAAGCAAACATTTAATCCACCTGTTTATGTTTTTGATTGTGACAATTAAGAGAGACCCCAAAGATCTGCAGTAATTATTGACCTGGATCTTTTCACTATGACATTTCAATACCATTAACTAAGATAATAAATAAAATCACATGCTTATAAGGCTTAAAAGAGCACTTCAGGGATCCGACTGGTGCTCCAAAAGTTTGCATAACATAACAAAGTCGATGAATGTGATTTTAATAAATGTGAGTGGATCAGAGTTTTACAGATGCCTCAAATCAACTGAATCACAAGGTCACTCCACGGCACTTCTCTACTGTTGTGTTTGCATAAGTAGAAGAGGTCTGGCAGTTTGCACAGAATGTCCCAACAAGAGGAAAAAAAAGATAAAGTCTCTTCGTTTTATATGGCACTTTTTCAGAGGTTAGTGTGATGTGCAAATAGCTGAGCAAATTTAGGAAAACTAAAATCTTTGCAGTAATTCTTGAGAGACCAAAATTGTAGGACTTCAATTGCTACACCATAGTGATGGTGACATGTTGAATAGCAAGGAATAAAATGGTATCTTGTGCAGGGCCTTACCATACATCCAGTTCTGTTTTACTCAGACATATTAACCCTCACATTCAACACACCCAGAATACTCATCTTAATTATCAAGTTATCTGTATTGAAAGCAGCTGTTTTGACTTTTTATATATAGAATAGGAAGACATTTTCTGTAAGGACTGTTATCTGGAATATATAGATAGATCCTGGAAATAAAAAAAATCAGCCATATGTCCGGGTTTCAGCTGGGTTAATTTTCTTTGTTAAAGGTTCATAATGATGCTTTGTTTCAGATTTTTGATGAAAATAGTGGTGATAGCACACACTGTTTTTTATCTGTTGCTAAGCAGTGCTAAGTCAAGGACTAGACTATTCTGGTTCTCATATCCCAGCCTGTGAGGAGGCTGGGCATGTGCAAGAATCTGGAAGGCTACAGAACCAGGACAGCTGACCCAAACTGGCCAAAGGGATATTCCATAACCATTTGATGTCATGATGAACAATAAAACTGGGGGGAGTTGAACAAGAAGGCAGAATGATGTTCTCTGGGGACTGGCTGGACATTGGTCAGCTGGTGGTGAGTTACTGCATTGTGTATCACTTCCTTTATTTATTCTGTTTGTTGTTATTTGTTTTATTTTTTTTCTTTCTTTCTTATTTCTTTCTTTTTTTTTTTTTTTTTTCTTTCTTATTAAACTGTCCTTATCTCAACCCATGAGTTTTTGCAGTTTTCAATTCTCTCCTCCATCCCACGGGGTCAGGAAGTGAATGAACAGCTGTGTAGTATTTAGCTGCCTGCCAGGTTAAACCACAACATCACAGCATTTAAAAATAGAAATATTTGAATTCTTCCCTTTTGCATTCAAGTGATTTTCCATTCTTTTACAAAAACAACAACCACACATACAAATAGTTTCTCAATCTGTGTATTTTTTTCGCAGTGCTTCAAATATATTTCCTCTAAAAATGTGAAAAATTAACTTTGTTATTGTTGTACAGACTGTAATGAAATAAATCATAGAATCATAGAATATCCCAAGTTGGAAGGGACCCATAAGGATTATCAAGTCCAACTCCTGGCACCCCACAGGTCTGCACAAAACTTTAGACCATGTGACTAAGTGCACAGTCCAATCTCTTCTTAAATTCAGACAGGCTTGGTGCAGTGACTACTTCACTGGGGAGCCGGTTCCAGTGTGCAACCACCCTCTCAGTGAAGAACCTCTTCCTGACATCCAGCCTAAACTTCCACTGCTTAACACCATTCCTGTGGGTCCTATCACTGGTGTTTACAGAGAATAGGTCACCTGCCTCTCCACTCCATCTCACAAGGAAGTTGTAGACCATGATGAGGTCCCCCCTCAGCCTCCTCTTCTCCAGGCTGAACAGACCCAGTGACCTCAGCCGCTCCTCATACGTCTTCCCCTCTAGGCTCTTCACCATCTTTGTTACCCTCCTCTGGACACTCTCCAACAGTTTAATGTCCTTGTACTGTGGTGCCCAGAACTGCACACAGTACTCGAGGTGAGACCGCACCAGCACAGAGTAGAGTGGGACAACCACCTCCCTCGACCGACTAGTGATGCTGTGCTTGATGCATCCCAGGATATGGTTGGCCCTCCTGGCTGCCAGGGCACACTGCTGGTTCATATTCAAATTGCAGTCGACCACAGCCCCCAGATACCTCTCTGCGGGGCTGCTTGCCAGCGTCTCATCGCACAGTCTGTACATATAGACAGGGTTGCCCCATCCCAGGTGCAGGACCTGGCACTTGCTTTTGTTAAACTTCATGTGGTTGGTGGTCACCCAACTCTCCAATCTGTCCAGGTCTCTCTGCAAGGCCTTTTCACCCTCAGTCTGCAACTCCAAGTTTGGTGTCGTTGGCAAATTTGCTCAAAACACCTTCTAGTCCTACATCCAAATCATTTATAAAGACATTGAAGAGGACTGGCCCTAAAATGGAGCCTTGAGGGACCCCACTAGTGACCGTCTGCCAGCCAGATGTGGCCCCATTTACCACAACCCTTTGAGCTCTGCCCATCAGCCAATTGCTCACCCGTCACATGATGTTTTTGTTAAGTTGCATGCTGGACATTTTGTCCAGTAGGATCCTATGGGAAACCATGTCAAAAGCCTTGCTGAAGTCCAAAATGATCACATCAGCTGGTTTCCCTTGATCAACTATATGGGCGATCTTATCATAAAAGGAAATCAAATTTGTTAGGCAGGACCTACCCCTCATGAACCCATGTTGGCTGGGACCAATGACCACATTGTCCCCCAGGTGCGCTTCAATAACTTCAATGACCTTCTTCTCCGTAATTTTACCAGGCACTGACTGACAGGCCTGTAATTGCTAGGGTCTTCTTTCTGACCCTTCTTGAAAATTGGCACATTTGTCAGCTTCCAGTCTACTGGGACCTCTCCAAATTCCCAAGATTGTTGAAAAATAGTTGAGAGAGGTCCCACAATGATATCAGCCAGCTCTTTAAGCACCCTGGGATGAATCCCATCCAGACCCATGAACTTGTATGGATCCAGGTGAAGCAGCGAATCCCACACACATTCAGGGTCGTCTGGGAGTTTGTCATTCCCACCGTCCCCCAGCTCAGGGCACCCATCATCAGTGTTGAAGACAGAGGTGAAGAAGACATTAAGTGTCTCTGCTTTGCCTACGTCATTGTCTGTGAGGAGACCTTCCCCATCAAGTAGCGGGCCTATGTTTTCTTTGGTTCTCCTTTTTCTGTCCACATATCTAAAAAAAACCTTTTTATGGTCTCTCACAGACATGGCCAGCTTCAACACTAGTCGGGCTTTGGCCACATCAATTTTATCCCTACAAAAACAAACAGCATCCCTGTATTCCTTCCACATCTCCTGACCCTATTCCAGCAGCCATACACTTTCTTTTTTTGCCTAAGCTCCAGTAGAAGATCCCTGGTCAGCCAGGCTGGCCTTCTGCCCTGCTTGCCTGACTTCCAATATTTTGGAATTGCCTGATCTTGTGCTTTTAGGAGGCTGTGCTTAAAGACTGACCAGCACTGCTGGACGCCAGTGCCTTCAAAAGCAGTTTCCCAGGGGACCTTGCTGACTAGTTCCCTGAGCAGCCTGAAGTCTGCTTTCTCCATATCCAGCACTTAAAAGTTGGTAGATACTGCCACTATAATGTGCTTTCACTAGTCATCTCAAGTAAACTCTGGGATTTATCATTCATATCGTTATA
Source organism: Netta rufina (assembly GCF_964035555.1). Classification (NCBI taxonomy): domain Eukaryota; kingdom Metazoa; phylum Chordata; class Aves; order Anseriformes; family Anatidae; genus Netta; species Netta rufina. The sequence goes on along the minus strand of NC_140123.1, from coordinate 39,839,304 downwards.
GTTCAACGTAAGAAGCTTGGCTTGGTAGGATACCATAAGACAGTGACACTTGCATGACATAGAAGTCAGTCACAGGTCTGATATATAAACAAGACTTAGAGCCTTTCTTTGAGGAGCACACACCACATGAGAAGGATTTTTATTAGATTGTTTTATTTGCCTAGTACATGTGACTGCACCTAGTTTATCCATGATTTTACAAAATGATGTAGCTTTTCCTTACCACTGTACATTTGGCTATAATGAAAATCTCAGACAAATCTCTATTTCTACTTTTTTTTTTTTTTGCTAGTCAAGAGAAGGCAAGTGTCACTCACAGCCTGTGTACAATTTCTTACTTTCACAAAGCTGTTTAATTACTTACCTATGGAGACTTTGATAAGCTTTCTCATGCATCCTGTATCTCCTGTTTTCACACAAAAATAAGATTTAGAGTTAAGTCTTTTGCTGTTAAAGTTGAAGACTGAATCCCAAATAACTTTAAAAATAAACCTTTGTAAACTTTGTATTTAGTCTTACTTAAAAATGGTGAATTATGTTGGTCAGAAATCACTAAAAGTAGGTCTGTCAGCATACCTCTTCACATAGTGTCTGAGCTCTAATTGATTGTCACTGTTCAACATGAGCCTCTGGATGATGGCCCAGCTGATATATATTAGACCAGCTGTATTCTGTCAGAATACCCTTTTTAGGCACACAATATAAACTAGTAATCCACATAATTAAAATTTCAGAAATATTTTCCTTTAAAAAATATTTTGTTAATCTGTAACTTAAAATTAGCTAGGAATGTTAAATCATTTTATCAGTGGTTCAGTACTGTGTCTAAGCAACTTTCTTAAAATGTATTAATATATATATAAATATGTATTAAGTTTGTGCTAGTGGCTCCACTATTAGTGATCTTGAGAGTGATTTTCTTGTCAAAAAGGAAGAATGAGTGAAAGATCTTTAGTTCTTGTGATTTTCCTGATGGTTTATAGAGATGGAATGATTCTCCTCTGGACAATCCCCAGTTGAGTCCTATCTTTCTTTAAACACCCTTTTCCTTCTGAGACTTTATATAGGCAAAATATTTACTTTTGTTGTACTACAGAACTTTACATTGCAGAATATTTACTTCATGTTTTTGAATCTGAAATAAAAATGATAATAAAAAACAAAAACAACTCATTTTTACTATATTCTTCCATTCTGCAAATTTCAGGGTGATCTTCACCTGAACTCTTTCCAAAGTGAGATAAGTTCTACCTGATATAAGCCCTACTGGTGTTCTACAGGACTAATGGATTAGGTTGGAAGACAAACATAATATTCTTATGTTTACTTAGCTACACACAAGGTCTGGTCTAGCAGGACATTGTAGACTGTAGTGCTATATGAATAACTTAATCTTTTGTGGAAAATTTTAGATTTTGTGTAGGATCTATTTGTACAGGTGAAGACTTCTACCTAAGATGCCTTGACTTGTTCCTAATTAATGGATTTAAAAAAAATTTAAGTTAATATCATATATAAAGGTGATCTGAAAATAATTAAAAATATTCAGCAATTTATCTGAAAACTGCGTTTACATTAAAAATAAATAAATTAATTAAAAATGAATGTTTAAAAGCCTAAGTGGATTTTTGTGTACCTGTGACCAAAAATCATGAAAAATAATAAAAGCACTATACAAGATATTTTGAAGATGTTTCATAAGGGTTATATGATCACTCATTTTTCAAAAATAGTTAAATACTGCTCTTGATATTGTATCTGGAAGTCTAGAATCAACCAAATCTGTATATTTACTGTGGAATCTGTAGATTTATAATAGAAGAGACTTGCCAAGACAATTTGAAATTCAGGAGTGAATCCCAGAAGTAGTAGTAAGCAGCTTATGGATGGTTTCAACTACCAATTCCCCTCTAGAAATAAAGTGAAGCTTTTCATACTTAAACACTAAGAAAGGATTTCTTTTATTTATTTGTACACAATATAACATAGTTGTCTTCATAATCCATGACATTCATACACAGCTACAATAAAATGTTTTCTTAACATTCCTAAGTTACTATGAATAAGTTAAAGTACGATTAAGTTGCAGTCAGAGCAGGAAAGTCAGTTTGTTGTTGTTTTAAATTCCAGGTAGCCCACCATGATGGAGATATATTTTCTATGTTACAGTAGATATATATCCTTAGCTTTTTTTGCTTATCACAATAGTTCTAAAGGGCTATGGTTCAGTAAACTTTTTGAACAATTGTGTAGTACCAGGCAATATTAAAAACATTAAAAAATCAAAGCATTTCAAGTCTTTTTGCATCTCAGTTTTATTGGACAATTTTGCACAGTTGTATTCTGGGGTTACTGATATATCCATAGAATTCCAGAGTTTATTTTTACCATGAAGTATCCTTTATTCTCTGTTGTGGTAAGCATAGTAGGTATTGAAACACTTTTACTATCTTCTACACCTTAATTTCTTCCCATCTGTATTTACGCTATGGATTTCTACAAAACTATCTGGAGTCTCCAGACGTGCTCTTGTACAATCTCTTGTCATATCAAAATAATATGTGCAAAAATTACTCGATTTTCTAAGTGCTTGCTTCTTTGACCCTATCTATAAGCATAAGTACTTTGCTTTCTTATTGGTTTCTCCCTGATTTTGCATTTTACCTATGGTTCAATAACAGCAAAGTGTATGAAGTAAAAAAGTTCACTTTAATCTCTACTCTAGTGTGCAGAGAACATTCCCAGAATCTTGGTCTGCATAATCTGCATATTCTGCATCATTTGGTGTGTTTTTTGTTTTTTGTTTGTTTGTTTTTGGTGGTGGTGGTTGTTGTTGTTTTCATTCTTGTTGAAGTTAGGTGATAGAACATGTATAACCTAATTATTTATAGGCATAGCAGCTGGTAGAAATTCAAAATTACAAATACTCCTATATATTTATGCATCTATTTATCTGACGTATTTATGTTTGTGGACAATACTACCATCTAATTACTACACAAATGATTATCCTGACTCATTTTTGTTACCTAGAGATTTCTTTAACATTATTAATATCATTGTTTCTAACACCATATTGCCTTTTGTATCAATTTAAAATTAGTACAGTTCCCATATACTTTCTAGCTATTCCTTCATTGCTATATTATGTTATAGATAATTCTTCTGAACCAATGGTACTTTATCCACTTTGTTAATAATGCACATTCTGTTCTGATACTTGAAGTTTCTTATAGTCATGATCATTTTCTCTGTGTTTTCACAAATGTTAAATGTTGTCTTGGTCCTCTACAATGCAGAGTTTTGGATGGGCTCCAGCTTTGAATTTCCAGTATCTTTTTCTTTCAATATCATTCTTTACTGTACATTCTCCAACAATGCAAGAATCCTATCTGTTCTCCCTCACATTCAGTCTTGTTTGAGTAATTTATTTTGCTGGAAAAAAAAAAATGTTTATTTTGTTAACTACAATTTATTTTCATCCATTTTTAATCTGTTTTATTATTATAATTATTTCATAGTAGGGGATTCCAATTATTCCCCTAAATTGTAAGATAAAATCTCATCCATAGATGATTAATTGCAAATTTCTCTCTGCTTTTATTTTAATAAAATCTATTAAAAGCATTTTTCCATCTATTTTACATGAAGTATTTCTCATTTCTATAATAGTCATATAGTTAGCCTCCTCTGCTTGAATTAACTGAGCAGTTTTGAAAGCAGGTAATGCTTCAGAAATAGCTGCTTTAGAAATAAGACAACCACTAAATGTCTTCTTTCCTGCTGTCATCCATTTCTTACACATTTCAAGTGAAGTTTAAATCTTCCACATTTCAAATACTTTAAAGTCTAGCTAAATTTTTCATGGCACCAGTTTGCTTTTGCAATTCTCATTTCCCAGTAATCACTGAAAAGAGAAGTGTCAAAGAATAGTGGGGTACCTTGAGCCATACCAGATTTCTAAGTGATCAGTGTTATGAAGCACCAGCTATTGCATTTTAAAACATTCAGTGGCAATGAATTCAAGACAGAATATTCTTGCATGGAAGCTTAGTTTAGACATCTACTTTAACCTAACTACCTTACCAAAATTTTAGGTGTTTGGGCCCATGAAGTCAATTCAGTCTATCTAAGGTCTAAGTTTTCTGTTTGAATCAAAGGAGGGATTCTAAAGGCAAGCAAAAAGATGTATAGTTCATCCAATAAGCTACCTGCTATTTTTCACTGAGTGTATAAGGAGCCTTCAAATGAGTTGTTTCAAAAATAAATGTAATTACTTAGATAAAGTGTCTATCTCTTCCTACTAGAGGGAAACCATAAGAAATCATCACCTTGAGAATCTTGTTTATTAGTATATCTAGACCTCTTCAGTAAGAGTGTTTAAAAAAGAGTGGAAAAACTTTGTGGGAGGGAGGTGGTAAATAATGTAGTCTTTTTAGCATTCATTCAAAGAGGTTGTTTTGAGAGGATTTAGGAGAGGACTCATTTCCATTAAGACAGAAGTGGGTTGCAATCATAAGTACATGAAGTATTGCTCTTCTTCTGTCCAGGTCACTGGGAAGCCCTGCATGCCAACATAATAAAACCAAACCAGAGAAGAGAGATTCTGATAAATAGTACATACAGCTGGGATACGAAAAAAAGATTGATGATTTCAAAATTTCTCTCAGAAACTATCTATTTATTTTTGTTTGTTTGTTTGTTTGTTTGCTTGCTTAAAACCATGTAATTGCGCTTCGAAATTAAATTTTACTATTGGACAAAAATTACCCTTCTCAGCAGAAAACACATTTGAGGCATGTGTTGACAAACAAAATGACACAAGTCATTTTCAGAATAATGAAAATTCAAATAGATGTCTAATGAATAAAAATATTTAGTAGATTAAGCAATCCACTAAGATACATGAACTAATTTAAGTGGCTTTTAGATTCTGTTTTACAGTTTAGCTCTATCTAAATGCTAAATGCTCCATTTGAATTTCTTTTATTTTCTCAGCCTTGCAGATTTCCTATAGCAATGAGTTCCATACAGTACAACAAAAGAAAAACAGAGACCAAAACCAGGTCTTTGTGATGTGTATCACACCCTTTAGAGAAGATTTGTCTTGACATAAGCTAATTGAAAAGGCTGAAAGCAAAAGTCACAGATGCAGTTAGCTATTAAACAGCATAGTCAATCAGGGTACAGTGGTTTCTTGGAACTCTCATTTGCAATGCAATTATACCCAGATTAATCAAAATTTATGTTTAAAAAGTGCCACCTATTTTTGAATAATCCTAACTGGAGTGAATCTTTCTGTAACCCTGCTCATAGTAAATTAAACACAGTTTGTGATAATTTCATATTAAAATGTTTATCTGGGACAGTTGACTGCCATTGTTTAGAAATTGGAAGGAACATCATAAATCTCCCTTGTTGTTCTGATCTGTTGTGTTCTTATTTCCTCAAAGCCACTGGAGATAGGTTTACACTTAACAGCTTTAACCAGCCAACAGCTTCAACATACACTTAAGAATAGTGGGAGCATTGCCTTCAAACACTTATTCTTTTGCTTCAGAAATCTGTTTACCAAGTATCAATAAATTTAAGTAGAAAACATCTAGTGAAGATAAGATCACACAGTTTGTCTCTCAAATATTAGTTTATAGATTGATAAGAATTAATAAAAATCGTATATTTTGTTTTTGTGTGAACTAACCAACTTAAATTCTGTTAACTTAGGATGACCATGAGAGAAAGCAACAAATAGTGCATGGGCTAACAGTAGTGTCTCTCTTGCTTTATTCAGTAGTGTGACATCTGCTACATTTGACTATCTGCAAGTCATAACACTTTTTACCACTTCTGCATAATGTTTTTGGAACAATATGAAGCATCATTAGTGTATTTCAGCTCCCAACATTATTGTCTCATGTTGCTTTATTACCATAATAAACTTGTGAATCATAGTAACTAACACAGTAGGGCTCCTGTACTGAATTCATTTTCATGACCTCTTGTTATCGTAAATGTGATCCAGAAAATTGTAAAGTCAGCAATTCTATACAGCTTATTAATAAAGCACATTGCAGGGATGCATTAAAGCCTCAACAGCTGTATTATAATGAAACACTCTACTTATAATTACAATTATTCTAACACTTAATAATAATTGGGCATCTGTGTCTGTAGCTCATTTGCTCAATAGGAGATTGGGTCTTGTCAGAACTAGCCATTCCCTCAGCAGGTGACCTGGTTGCAAACATAACAGAGTTTAAACAGGGCATGAAGGTAGTAATGGCAAGAAAAGGGCAGATCTGCAGGTGGGGTTACCATCTGTGAAGAGGAAAGTGTGAAATAATGAGATATATGGGCTTCTCTCTTCATGGAGATGTGCTATCCAAGGGTGAAAAGAGAAGAAACAAAGATAATGGACAAGAGAGGGAACAAGGTAGGCAGATGAAGAAATATGCTGACATGCAAGGCACAGTTTGCTTCCATGAACAATGAATATATAGGGCTACAATGTCAAGAGTAAACAACTAGTTATGTATGTCCCAGTAGTGCTACCGACTTTTCTTCTGAAGTAGAAAATTAATTTGGGAATAAACTGGGAGTTTATTAAACCTCAACTTTCTCTTCAAGGGTGACATCCAGGATCTTGGAAACAGACTATTTTTGTCCATTACAGATTTTTGGTTTTAAGTAAAAAGACAGTGATGCAGTCTTATCTTAATCAAGAAACAGGGGCAGGAGAGAAGCTACAAAACTATACTTACACTCCAGAGATGTGTCTGTGTTGTCTGGAAACTCATGTTCCCACAGTAGTAGCCAGTAATACTTCTTCTCCAGCATGCAAAGGAGTGCATTGCATCCCAGAATTTGCAGGAACAGAGACAACGCAGATTTGTGTGCATCATCATTACTATTCCCAACAGATTACCAGCACTATAGCTGGTGAACAATTTTGCATCATAAGATGATGTTGCAGTCTTTATTGCTGTACCAGCCACTATCTAGGTCAAGGCTGCATCTGCTTTTGGACTCATGTTAGAAAGATCAAGAAGGTAATACTTGGATCTTACTTCAAAAAGGAGAATCTTTACACAGGATTTTCTTGTCCTCAGTATTAAAACAAAACAAAACAAACAAAAAAAAATATTAAAATTCACACTGTGAACTCTTTCAGAAAATCTGTGGAAATGATGCACAAGCACTGCACAAGCATATCCTCTTGGAATGAATTCTAATGTCCTATCCAAAGAAGATCTTGTGGAAAAATGCCTGAGAGTTGCTAGAGCATTATCTATTATCTGCTATTATCTATTATCTATTTCTAATGGAAGGAAATGTCCCATCCATATTTATTTTCCAAGGCATTAGTAAATGTAGTGTGGTTGATTTGTACCTTCTCTGTGAGTATATAGCATGGGAAGGAGGATTCCTCTATTTCGGAACATATCATTTTCAGAACCTTACATTGCAGTTAAGGACTTTGGTGAGAGGAAGAAGAAGCTGACAGCTTGCCTGTAAATTTTTGTTTGCTTTAATAAATAATAAGATAGAAATAATATGAAATTATTTTCTCCTAACTTTGTGTTTCTCCTGCCAAATTGTGTAGCAGGAATTTAAAAGGATATAACCATTGTCTGTGGCTTGGGAGAGAAAGTAATGGGAGAGCTCAGGAGGTGTAAAGCAATTAATTTGAAACATACATGTATGGAGGCTGGATCATTGAAACAGCATCAGACATATATCCTGAGGCTCGGATTGTGTACCAGAGATGTAGAAACAGAAAGTCATCTGCTTTGGTTTACACATCTGTTTTCAGTCAAGATGACTGCTCTTTTGGAGGTATTTATCACTGTCCTTGAGGAGGCTTTTATAACTAGCTTAGACTATTGTTTACCTGTCTAGGAGTATGTGAAATGAATGTCACTCCAGGCAAGTTGTTTAAAGATAATATAAGAATTAATCTGTAGTGAGAGAAAAATGCATAAAATGTGGCCTTCGGTTACTGAAAGGACAGAAGTGCAACCATACAGACTCAATATGCAAGATGTAAGAGGAGCAGCTGAGGTCACTTGGTTTGTTTAGCCTAGAGAAGAGGAAACTGAGGGTAAATCTCATGGCGGCCTGTAGCTTCTTTATGAGAAGATGCAGGGGGGCAGGTGGTGATCTCATCTCTGGTGACAGCGACAGCACCCAAGGGAACAGCATGGAGCTGTGACAGGGGAGGGTCAGGTTCAGTATTAGGAAAAGGTTCTTCACTGGTAGGGTGGTTGGGCACTGGGACAGGCTGTCCAGGGAAATGGTCACTGCGCTGAGCCTGTTGGAGTTCAAGAAGCATTTGAACAATGCTCTCAGGCATATGGTCTGTTTTTTTGTGGTGGTTCTGTGTGGAGCTAGGAGTTGGACTTGATGATCTTTGTGGGTTCCATTTAACTCTGGATATTCTATGATTCTAATATTAATTCTTATCTCTTTGTAAAAGATCTGAATTAAATAATTTGAAAGTCCTGATGACAACCAACTACCATTTCATGCTGGCCTAAAATAAGTATAATAACTCTCCAGGTGTACCCATTTCTAGAAGTATGCTTAGAGCTAGAGATAGCTAGGGTCTTTGTTTAGTGAAGGCACTTTGAATTTCAGTGCCTTTAAAAGATGAATCTGTACTCCTACATGATGTTCCCACCTAGAGCTAGAGTTGTGAAGATACAGTTAGTGATGCCTCTGAATTACTCCTAGCTGCTGTCCAATTAAACCCACAGTATGCCTTTCTTAGGATACATGAAGATAATGATTCAAAAAAAGCAAGCTGCTGCTGATTTTTTTTTTTTTTTTTTTTTTGAGGGGGTTGGAAATATCATGTGTCACACATCCATAATGTTGTTTCACATAGAAAATATTTCTAAGGACACATTCTATGTGACAATCAGTGCAATACTAAAAACAAGTAAATCAGAATCCTTCATATGGAATGACTGTTCACTTGACCCTTTTTTTCTTTTAGGAAAATAACATATAAAGATACAAGCTTCTTTTTTTCAAATGTTCTTTAGAAAGAGGTATCTCAACTTGATGAAAATGGAATAGGACAATAAGTTAGTTCCTAAGGAGAAGTAACGTGGTTTATTTGCAGAGAGAAGTTTTCAAAGTGTTCTTACACTAAAGAACAATTATACATGTATAATTGTTCTCACTTTTTACCAGTTTGATGTTCACTTCATTAAACGTTCTTATTCCATTAGAGACATTTGTATTAATGAGAAAAAAAAAAAAAGAAAAAAAAAAAAAAAAGAAATAAAAAGAAACTTGCAGGCTAGTTTCAGATATTTCCAAATCATGTAATATCTGCATTCACAAACTCTCTCACCACTTCTTTGAAGCTTTTCATACATTAATTTGGTAGTTTATCTGATTTAGGAAGACAATTACAAGAAAAAAAAAATATTTATTAAAATTAGATAATAGATTTTTTTTTCCAAACAATAATTATGTTACGTTATTATTAAATTGTAAATAAAATGTTATTATTAAATTAATTACAAAGCATAATTATAAATGTTCATCAATAGAATTCAAAATAACATTTTCTATCAACCGGATTATTTCAGTAGTCAGTAGGAAAGCGTACATGTGACATTGATGGATATAATGTTGAAATGAATTATTGAAATATATGTTCTTTATTTTCTTCATCTTGGTTATTTTCAGAAGGAATTAGTGCATGATGGGAATAGATTGGGGTAGGATTATGTGAAATCTTACTAGGTGTGATTAATTTTAGTCTAGAGAGGAAACAACCTTGCCATACAAATGTCTTCCATTTGATCAAAATCACTTATCTTCTGGTTTGAATGATTAAACTTGATTTACCAAAGCTATAAGCCAATTGTCCTTATTTGGCTTTCAGGTATCAGTAAAATGTACCTGCAGATTTGTATAACACTATACGGATTTATTTAGGGATTTATGGTTATTACAATATTTAAATATGTTCTTAGCTTTTTAGATTTAGGCTGTCTTGCTTTACATAAAGCCCTTCTCTGAAATGTGACAGTGTCAGTTTTGACTGTCCACTCAGTAGAGATAACATTCAAACAAGTGTTTTCTTATCAGCTAAACTGATTCACTCGGAGTATTGTAATTCCATATTGTAGTACAATAGCAGAACTCTCAATACTTTGTTCATGCATTATTGTTCCTACATTGTTATTGATCACACAATTTAGGGTCAGTATATGGCTCTTACATTTTAAATCTTTAGAATACTTTGCCAAATATTTTGCTGTTATGATTTAGACCTCTTCAATGTGGTCATCTGCTTTATATTACCTGAATCCTCCAGAACTCAATATATTTTTCTTCAGAATTGATAATGGGTTCAATTATCAAGCTCCCTTTTCTTGAAGAAATAGATAATTATGAGCTTAATAAATATATTTGAGAATATTTTATAGCTGAAAACATCTGTGACTACATTATAAAAGGTTTACTTTAATATTTAATCATCTCTAAAAGACAAGTACATTGTCAAAATATAAGGAAAACTGTTTATGAACTCTACTGCTTCCCTTTAAGATTGAAATATAAAATACATTCTAAGGAAATTATCTGCTAAATTCTACTGGAGAGTTAAATCGATCTATTGTTTAAAACTCTTTATAAACACCGATGTGTCCTCAGTGTCCCCTGTTGCATAGAAACTTTAACCAGAGTCATCCAAACATCTTCTATTGGGAATAATATATTGCTCTATACATGTAAAAACATCAGTGTGTACTATGGTGTGTACTATGGTATTTTAACTCTCTAAGTCACTACCATTTTAAAAGATTTCTACCTCTTGTTTTTTGTTTTTTTTTTTTTTTTTTTTTTAATTCATTCATTTTAAGGAAGATGTGTGTCCTTATGTTCTTGCAATGTCTCTATAGATATCATTGTATTTGCTTCTTAATAACTCTTAGAGATATGAATCTTATTTATTTCTTTCAAAGCTTGGAAGGAAAGATGAATAATTAACACCATCTAACTTTGAGAATAAATATGTGTTTAAAATTTATATAGCATTCATACAGCTACACTGCTGTAATATCTGTAGAACCTTTCAAATGAGTTTCTTGTATTGTACAGAAACTGTCACATTACAAAACAAAGGAATTGGGAAAAACTGTGAGGAAATGTATAAGGATATAGCTATTTTTCCTCCATATATCTTATAGATATATGATATATATCTTTATATGTTATAATATATAAATATATTAAGATATGCATCTTATGACTAAATGCTGGTAACAAATGCTTTTGAGATCACCAGTGATTGTATGTCTCAAATTGAAAATGAACAACAAGTAAATAAAATTATTTGTAAAAACTAAAAATAATCATCATTCTTTGTAAAATATTCTCTAATTAGATATTTTTATTACATTTTAAAGGAATTACAGTGTTTAAAGACTTTCAATAATAAAATCTTCTCATAGAACTTTAAAACATAATTTTAGTGAATTTAAGTTGCAGGTTTGATTGCAATATGAGAGCAAAAAGACAAATTTTACAATACAGTTTATCACTAATGTTTCCTAACTTTCTCATGATTCCTGAACAGAAGTTTGCATTGTTTTAAATATTGCTTTTTGTTGTTGTTGTTTTTGATAATAGTGTATCCATACTATTTTTAAAACAAAAATATTATTTAAGGATTACTCTTTGGAATTGAACATTCTCTACTGAAGTAGTGATTATAGGTAGAATATGGCTCTGTAAGACGAACTATGATTTAATTAGTAAGGTATCTCAATAAAATATTTTTAACTCTCATGTATAACTTCTAAAATATTCAAAAAAGTGTCAGATAAACGTATTTAACCATGCAATTTTCCAATTAAGATGTTGCAGATGTTGGCAAAATACTCTGAAAAATATTAAAGTATGAGATACACATTCTAGTATGTTCTTGAAATATATTTAAAATATTGAGAATTCATAATTATAAGTGCTATTTTGACAGAAATTCAAAATTTTCTGCACAGTGATCAAAAATGGAAACACCAAAATATGATCATTCTTTTAAATGATCATTCATTTAAAATTAAAAAAAAAAAAAAAAAGCCTATTTTTTAAGCATCTTAAGTTTCTCTTAAAATTCAGTCTGAGTATAGGTGAACTCATAAAAGCATTACAAGTTATGAATATATTACAATTATTATATTAACATCCTCTCAATTCAAAATTGGAGTTTTCCACTTCAGTGAGAATATGAATCCTAATAAAATATGCATACTTAAGCATGTAAGACCTAAAGAGAAATTTAACACTTCCACAACCCAGTAATGTCTTACTTTTCTGTGTTATATAATATTAAAAAGAGAGAAAATGTCAGAAATCTATCTTTTGAGCAGATTTTCTGTTGTAATAATTGCTCAGGTTAATAGCAACTCCGGTATATGCCTTTTAAGGTTACTTGTCTGACTCATATACGCTGTTCTCACAGCATCTTAATTTCAATATTTTATTTAAATAATAAAAAAATGTACATATACATAGATTGTTATTTATAGCAGTTTCATATTAATTTTTCAACTTAATCAATAAGCATTTAAACTGGAAGTCACAAGACAAGTTCACACTTCTTCCTCCTTACAAAACACAAACAGTAAATCACAACCATGCATAATTTCTGCTGTTATATATTGTAAAGGTTATGTTTATACTATGAGCTGTGAATTAGATTAATGAGTTCTCTCAGCACCATAAACCTCCTCCACCAAAACAGGAGCTAAATTGCAATAAATCACTGTTTATGTACACATATTTATGGAACGGCAAAGATTTAGAGTTCCTTTCTAGGGAAAACTACCCCAACATAAGAAGAAAAAATTACTGCTTCTCTATGGTAAGGTGGATGAACAGGAGTAAAAGCATGAACACTGTTCTCACTTCATTATAATAAAGCCACTAATTTATTAAAAGCATTTGCTATAGCAAAGCTCTTAGCCAGTACTTCAACCAAAGTGACAATGCAGTGTCCCAAAATGTTTTCTCTTTCTGCACTACTGAAGATCAAAACTATTAAATTATACATCTTTTTATGTTAATCTTTCAACAAGTGTTTATTTTGTGTGTGTGATATATATATACACATATATATATATACACATATATATATATACAACTGATGGCATGAGTGAGCTGCATTGTTTATACACTGTATACATTTAAAAAACTACATGAGCCCAAACAGTATTATTTAATTCTACACATTTATACTGGGGTTTTCAGATTTCTTTGGATGTAATTTCTCACTGTATATAAAAAAGTACTGTATTTTCTTTCATCCATCTTTCTTTCCAATTTTGCTTCATCAATCATCTATAAACAGTTCTATTATCTGTCCAATTTTTTTTTCTGATTTTTTTTTAATATCTTGCCTTTAAAAAATGAAATCACAAATATTTTCATGGGAATTTTATTCAAATACACCTATTTTCTAATGTTTATGGTAATATTTTGTAATAATAGTGGAACATCTGAAAGTATAACAAGAAATATATAGTAGTAGAGGTACTATTACATTTTATTTCATCCAACAACTCCAGAAGAGCAGTGCAGCATTCACTCCTCTGCCCAGGAATGAATGCTACTGCCAATTAAGGATAGTTAGCAGTCAGCCTTCCAACATTAACAGTTGCAGACAGTTTTTCAAAACAGCAAAAAAAAAGGGGGAGGGAGGTGTATTCTTATCAACCACACTATGGAACTGATTGCTATAGAGTGTAACAGATGGCAAAAAACTTTTATGAAATACAAAAATCATTGCAAAAGTTCAAAAAATACAAATATGTATCAAAAGCAGAGATATAAATTGTGGCTTGGGGAGCGTGTAAACTATTTCTCTGAAAATTTAGCTGTGTTAGTGGAAATACTGTTTTGTGCTTCCTACTCAACAGTATTGTGTTATAACACTTCTCTAAAACATTTACTGTTTCCTATCAACAAAGTATGAAACTGTATGATCCTTTGGTCTGGTACTTAATCTGCATTCTTGTGTAACTGCAGTGTCCTATTAGTATGCCAACCTGCAGCAACCAATCTACTAAGATTTCAATATGAGAGAAAAAGTGAATGAAAGATCTTTCCTAGACATAAAACTGCACATTTTAAATTTAAGTGATAGTTTAATAAAAAATAAAGTGTGGTGGTTTTTTTTTGGAAAAAAAAAAAAAAAAAAGAAGTTAGTTTGGATTATATGCAGGAGGTGGAACATAAAGACACATGACCCTGCAAAAGTGGATTTCTTTTTCAAAAACTTTTAGAACCATTGTATTCATAGAAACATACTGCTAAACTATAGATTACTATTACTATTTCATACTAGCAGTTTATTTGGGACCAGCCATACCCCTTTAAGAAAATTGATCCCAAAACCTTAAAGAGGAAAATCATTCTGTTGCCAGGAACAATAAATTTCTGTTGTACTTTGTTCTCCTTTGAACCTCTACAGTAAATTTACAGTTGTGCTCAGGTTATTTCAAAACAAGAAATTACACTTATTTATAGTCAATAAAGAGAGATGAAACCTTCAGTTAATCTAATCTCTTGGTGATATAAACCTAGATACCACACTCATGTCCTACAATTGCCTATTCTTCTTCACTGACTGCAAAGGTAGCATATACTATTCAGTCTTCACTGTGGCAGTCAGATGATGGCTTCCACCTGAACAATATTAACTCTGTAATACAGAATGAAGAAGCACAAGTGTTTCCTTGGAGGAAACTGAAGGACTGGAATCAATGGAGGACTGAAATCAATGTAGTCTGCTCTTCAGAAAGCTACACAATGTTTTCTTAAATAGAAAGTCCAAAATTAATTTAAATGTATATGTACATATATACATAGATATTAACCCAGTTACTCAGCAATCCAAAATGTTCTTACTTAGACTCAGATCAGTAACTCAGAGTATTGTTTACCACAGATAAGATTATGGCTACAGAAAACATCAGCTAAAAGGTTCTAGTAAAGTTTAATTCTTTAGACACATTATGACATGTCATCTAATTGCAGTATTTAGCTACTCAGTTTGCTATTCTTATAGGAAAAGAAAAACTGTTAGCGTAAGGCCCAGTACATCAGAAGAAACAAAAAGATCACCAAAATATTTTAAGTTCAATAATTAATTATCCTGTTGACCTGATATACTAGAATCATTCTAAAGAGCTGATACTTCTTATCAGTTTTTTAAAAGATTTCTCTAATTCTCTCCTTGGAGATCGCATCTGTCATTCTGAGGAGAAAAAAAAAAAATGTAGAGAGAGAAAAATGAGCCCAACCATAATACAAGCTCAATTATCTCCATTCCCCAGTGATGTTGTGTTGGACAGTGCTGCAGAAAATCCTTTGAGAACCAGATTCCCACTGGAAATATAAAATGAAATTAATATTAGGCATTTGAAATATATATATATGAAGTCAAAAGCATGCTAAAAGAAAAACACAGTGAAACAGATTTAAACCCTAGCACTGACTTCATGCTATCTTATGCATTTTAACCTGAGAACCAGGGCTCTTAGTAACAGAATAAGGGAGGTTCTAGTTTGTTTTCCAAAAGAGATAGCAATGGGTCAACTCACCTCCTATGGTAAGTTGTATGTGTAGAGTAGCAAAAGTAGCAATAGGGAAGAAAAAAAAAAAAAAAAAGCTAAAATCTTAAGTTTGGTGACCCTGTCTATGCGGAACTGTTGCCGCTCACGTTTCACACATCTGTTGGAATTATACTTCCAATTATAATATATAGTTAATATATATATTAATTAATAATATATAATTCCAATGATAATATATAATTCCTTGATTAAAAAAAAAAAAAAAAAAAAGGAATAAAGCACTTGCTTGATAAAGTGCTCGATCAAGCACTTGCTTGATAAAGTGCCAAATCAATACAATCAAGCAAGAGTACTATCACGTTATCCTTTCTTTCAAAGTCTTTATTCACCCTTCATGAAACACTAGGAGAAGGGGCAAGGGCAAGGACAAGGGCAAGGGCAAGGGCAAGGAAAGGATTCAAGATTTTGCTGCCTGAAGTAAAGGATAAATTTATGTATCCCTGTTCATACTAGGTAAAACACGCTTTTTAAGCAGAAAATGCCCTTACATTTTACATCTATATGATATTGTCAACATGGTGCCAAAGATGTCATAATTTCTATTCTACAGCTAGTGTTCCCACGCATAACAATGCGCATGTTTCAAATTCAATTTTCATCAACACAGATGACAAATTGTGGAAATATCAGCTCCTTATGTCTTAATTAAGATAGTTCTTAGTCATCTGGATATGCAATTACTCATCTCTGCAGTTTTTCTATAAGAGTTAACCACCCAGAATATTTGAGGTTTAGCATATAAAGGCTTACAAATCCATCCATCTCATTAAAATTAAAATTTCAAGAGTATTTATAAACCCATCATATTTCCAAGCTGTGCTTTTTCCCTGAAATGAGAAGATGGTTATTACATTCTCCATCTCCAGAAGATGCTTTCTCATAACATAAGTTCTTTCCAGATTTTTACAAGTGGTTTGTTCATGAATGCTGACCTGATTCCTAACAGTTTGGTTTAAAAAAAAAAAAAAAAATCTTAAATCCATCAGCATTGTAACTGTACTGGATGGTTTTATATATTTTTTTTTACCTTTCTCCACGTAAAATTTTTATTTTTTATGATATTGTATAAGATAGAAACAGTTTATTCCATGATAAAGAAAACAAATAAAAATATAGCCAAGGGGACAAGAAAAGTAAACGTTTTGTTTGCTGACTAAAGTTCGAGTAAGTTCCATAAGCTCTCTTGATGTTTTGATTTATTATGTTTATGAAGGCCAAAAATGTGCTATATGAGGTACATCCAGTAAACTCAAGCTAAACTCACTTCAGCACAGCAACTTCTCATTTTATAGAGTTAAGGGCACACACAGAAGTGTTAAAATTGTGAGAAACACTCCGTAGCCAATAACTTAGGCTCAGGCGAGGATATCAGTGAAGTAGTAATTTATTCGCTATTGCAATGCAATAGCATCCCACAAGCAGGAGAGAGCGCCTACTACTTCCAAAACACAGTTTATATACTTTTTCATGACAGGACTCTCCCCTGAGTGGGTAATCCAGGTTCACAATCTATCTGATGCTTCACAAACAATGCATGGCCTTCAGTAGCCGACCTGTTAAATTTCAACTTCCTTTTGCCATTTTTACTGTTCGAA
Organism: Netta rufina; assembly: GCF_964035555.1. Classification (NCBI taxonomy): domain Eukaryota; kingdom Metazoa; phylum Chordata; class Aves; order Anseriformes; family Anatidae; genus Netta; species Netta rufina. The sequence goes on along the minus strand of NC_140123.1, from coordinate 39,822,050 downwards.
GTGGTAATGTTTCTTCGCTTATCTGACTTAACACCGTGATTTTCACCTAATTGTCCTAAGGAGTCTGGTTGTCTGCATTTTACAAGGTCGCCTGCTTAAGCTTTCTTATCACTGTAAGCATATCTCAGTACCACATTCTTTCCCTCTAAACAATGTAACTCTGCAAAAACAACATTTCTATTCCCACAAAATGAATATTGATTTAATTTCCCCAGCAACAAGAATAACATTTTTAGAAAAATATATATAGAGAGATAACTATAGTTGATATAACTTGTGTTGTTTCACTTAAGTTCATTACACCATTTTTTCTACTTTTCCGCCCTTTAGAAAATTTTATGCTCAGAAAATACTATTCTTGAATTTCTCATAAGGAATTAAAGAATTTTGTAAAACAAAAATTTATTCCATGGTGTTTTGGTGTGTGTGTTTGTGTTTACAATTATATCAAGCTGCTGTCTGGAGAGCCAGGCTGGTTTTTGGATAATGGAAAACCACATACAGTTTAAATGTCCATATACTCTCACCAGATAACGCAGATACTACACCAAAATCTTGATATTATGTGACATATTTTATTATGATTTATACACAATCACTCACAATTTTCTGTACCTGAACTGTAATACACTGATGTACTGACAGGTAAATAGGATGAAGGATAAATAGTCACAGGACGGCATTACATGTACAGAATATAAATTTCCATATAAATGATAGTGACCATTCTCTACCTCTCCTTTAACAGGCAACAAAAAGGTACAGGAATGGTCTAAGGTTCTCTTCACATAACTGCAATTCATTGTGAAATTATGAATTATCGATGTTTTATTGGAATTCAAAAAAAAAAAGTGTTTTTGTTGTTGTTTGTTTGTTTGTTTGTTTGTTTTTCCCCCACAGTTTTGTTTAGAGTTACTTGCCATTTGGTGAATACCTACTGTTATGTCATATATTATTCTAATCACAGAATCATTAAGGTTGGAAAAGTCTTCCAAGATCATCTGGTCCAATCATCCCCCTACCACCAACATCACCCACTAAACCATGTCATTAACACCCCATCCAGCCTTTTCTTAAACACCCCCAGGGATGGTGACTCCACCACCTCCCTGGGCAAACAGCTCTAATGCCTGACTACTCTTCCTGAGAATAAATGTCTCCTAATTTCCAACCTGAACCTCCCCTGGCACAAATTTAGGCCATTCCCTCTAGTCCTATCGCTAGTTATCTGTGAGAAGAGGCCAAACCACAGTTCCCCACACCTTTCTTTCAGGTAGTTGTAGGCCTCTCCCAAGTAAACAACTCCAGATCCCTCAGATGCTCCTCATAAGACTTGTGTTCTAGACCCTTCACCAGCTTTGTAGCTCTTCTCTGGACATGCTCCAGGGCATCAATGTCCTTCTTGTACTGAGTGGCCCAAAACTGAATACAGTACTCAAGGTGCAGCCTCAGCAGAGCTGAGTACATGGGGATGATCACCTCCCTGGTCCTGCTGGCAACATTATTCCCGATACAAGCCAGGATGCCATTGGCCTTCTTGGCCACCTGGGCACAGTGCCAGATCATGTTCAGGTGAGCATCAACCAACACTCTCAGATCCTTTTCCTCTGCACAGCTTTCTAGTCACGCTGCCCCAAGTCATTAGATTTTGTATGCATGGGGTTGTTGTGATCAAGGTACATGACCTGGCACTTAGCCATGTTGAACCTCATCCCATTGGCCTCTGCCCATCGATCCAACCTGTCCAAGGCCTTCCTACTCTCTGGCAGATCAACACTTCTTTCCTACTTGATGTCACCTGCAAACTTACTGAGGGTGCATTCAATTCCCTCATCCCAATCATCCATCCATAAGGATATTAAAGAGGATGGGCCCCAACACCGACACCTGGGGAATACCACTGGTGACTGGTCGCAGTGGGATTTCACTCCATTCACCACTACTCTCTGGACCTGGTCGTCCAGCCACTTTTTAACCCAATAATATCCCTTCTAAAAGTAAAGTCCGTTAAAATGCAAATAAGAAGATAAGAATACTGGAAAAAATTGAAGCAGAGTTTAACTGAATCATATTCAAATCATATACTGGAGGTTTTAATTATACTGAGTACCCTCAAAAGAAAAAGATTGTAGAAATATTGTACTTTTTACACCACAGCCCTCCTTGTGAATCTTAGAAGATTAAAGCAATTTGCAATATTCATTATACGAAAAGATGATCATGATGGGTGCAATGTTACAGTCATCTTTGGCCAAGTGAGGAGCTTTTTGAAATTAATTGTTACCAACAATGGCTTTTGAGTGGAATCAATTCCCATAATGTTCCACTTTCTTCTAGTAAAACTTTTGGGAACAGAAGAATTTAGGGCCTATGTAAAATGTGCCTATGGGGACATTAGGTCATCTTTCAGCTGCTATTTTTAATTCCACACTAGATATTATCTCTGGATGATCACTATTTTGTTATTTTGGATTAATTGAGTCATCTAACTATTTGACAGGTTTTTGACACATTTATGAACTCTGGCAGCTGCGGGATTTTCTCACTCTTAAAATTTCTTTCCGCAGCTGGGAAACTTTCTAGTGTATGTAGTCTTTTAGGACTGCTCATTTTCCCCTGCAGTTGTCTCTTCAGGGGCCACTTAGGAGTTTTGTTATTGTATTCACTCTGTTTATTCCTTCTGTGTAAGGAATGATTAGACAATCCAGCCTATGGATTGTCTAATACAATCATACTGTAAGAAGCATAATTAATTTTAACTGACTATTACGACCTGAAAGATTAGACTTCTCATCTAAGATCTTTTAACTCTTTTAGAAAGCAGACAGAAATAATTGTAAAGAAAGTAGGGCATCTCTGCTATAGGTGCCTAAGCTGGATAATACACCATCTAGGTGGACGATCTTTTGCCATTAACCAACTGCAGTGGAAACTGAGACAAATAGCTTAGACTTTGGAGGTTTCTACAGAGATTTGTTTATACACCTCAGCATCCTGTTCCAAAAAGCTTCTTGTAATTATAAACCTAAAATGAGAAATTACCCTGGTATTTAAAAAAAAAAAAAAAAAAAAAAGTATAGATGGATAGAGATACTGCTTTAATTTAATTTAAAAGTAACTTACTATTTGTTTTCTGCAGTGCAAAAAGTTGTCTTTTAGCAATACGGTTCTTCAGTGGAACAAACAGTAACACAGGTTTAGTCAGTGCTTCCTAATTTGATAATTCATGAAGCTCAGCCAACATAAACCAGTAACCTTTTTGGTGCCTTGGAAGATGCAGTGACAATACAATTAGGATTATAAAACTTTCCTCCTTCTTTAGCACAGACTTTGTTCTCACTTATATTTTCATAGAGACCACAAATTACATGAATAATACATATACTAAATTTGGCATTCAAAGTTTGTCCCCGGCTTTTGTGAGCTGTGGGACTCGTATTGTTTTAAATAAGCAGATCAAGTGGCAAAGAGTAAAACACAAAGAACACAAAAGAATTGTACTAGCCCTCCAGACTTAAATTACAAATGACACTAAAGAGACACAAAATACCTCTGTGAAAGGAGAATCTTAATTGTGATCTAGTTGGTTTTATTAGAGTTAATTAGGTCAGTGGAGCTGACCTAATTTTTTAATTAATAAATTGATTCCAAAGGAACACAGGAAAACATTGCCAGATTTCCATAAAACATGCAGGATAATTACATAGTGGAGATTACGAAAATTACAAAACAGTTTGTAACCTGTTTTACCTGTTGTAAAGTTTTTTCATTCAAATAATTAGGTTCTTACACAATAGCTTTAAACTATGTTGTAGTGTAGCTACTGTAGGTGGTATTTCTCATGGAGTTTATATAAGTAAAAAGGAGAAAGCATGCATTTTTTCACCTCCCAAATTCTCATCTATACTACATGAGAAGAGCTTATAAGTTCATAATTTTCTTTCTATATGTTTTTAAATAGAAAATACAGACAATTTTAGCAACCAGAGGACATTAACAAAAACTTGGGTAAATTTTCCAGTTTTTTTCTCAGAATGTCTTGCAATAAATATAGTTATTGTTCATAATCAACTTCACTGCTGTTATTTTAATTATTTTCACTTTTATGTTGCCTTGGTGAAGGTTAAGTATTTCTAATAATTAGAGAACTTTTTAATTGGTTTTGAATATTATAAATAAATCGTCAAGATTCTTCCCTGAAAAAAAATAATTCTTTGTAGACCTAATGAACTGTTTTATATTCCCAAAGGAATTCTGAACTCATTTAGGTTAAGTTACCACTAAGATTAAACATATCTTTTTTAATATGCCTTAACGTTTGAAAATTAGTGCCAAGCACAAATGGACAAAAGAAGCAGGAGCTTTGGCTAGCATAATTGCAGTTATACAGAGTGTATGTATGTCCTAGAAATCTTAGAATAGAAATTACTATACGTCCGCTATATCTATCCAACTTAGAAAATAAATTCTACATTCTATATTATTGAGTGATGTGATTTGTTCTTGCAGCCATTCTGCCCTAAGTTCCCCTGTGACAGCACAATATTATGTGTCAGTGCATTCTTAAGACATAATCCAGTACAGACAAGGTGATATAGAATTACATTTGTGTAATTAATCCAAAATCCAGATTCATTGACACTTTGTATAGATACCTAAACATAATTTAAAGGCAGAACACTGTTTTCCAGTTCCAAAATATAAGATATTTATCATCATTGGAACTGAATCTTGTTCTAACCATCAGAAAGTTTGTCAGCACAAGCATATGCATTCAAAGCAACCCCATAGCATAACTCCATTGTTGACAACGACCAGGACTGGATGCTCGCCACAAGTTTCTCATGGAGTTAATGGATGATACAAAGGAGAACAACCTTTACTTTAGAATATTATCAGTTTCTTTAAGTCATGTATCTTCAATGTATTCTTGTCCTTTGGGGAAGCAAAGCCATGAAAGTTGTCATTCATAAGTCTCATTATATTTATTAGCATTGTTTTTCACTTTTCTCACTCTGGCTTCTGAATACACTACCCCAGATGCTTTTTTCATGAACTCTAAATTTTATTCATAACTCCTTAGTAAGACAAAGCATCCCTAATCAAGAGGTAAATATGAAGTGGAGAGAGAAGGAATTGCAAAAAGGTAAAAAGTAGAAGGAATGCTTAAAAAATCTTGCTGAACTTTGAAGTTAAGGGTTGTCAAGCAGGTATGCTTCAGAATTCTGTTACTTCATCAAATCATAGTAGCTATAGTTTCCTAATTATCTGCTCCAGCACAGTAATGAAATATTTTACTGTTAATACAAGAAAATAATTTTAGTATTTGCAATGTTGTTGTTTTGCTTTAGCTCAATTTTCAGAAGAGAAAGGTGGTAGCAATGTTATCCTTCACTAGCTGGCCATGCTGCTTCTGTGATGTTTCTAAGTTAGGTATTTCACCTTACCTTCCTTTCCAATTATAATAGCTTTTCCTACATTTACTACATTTCTTTCCTACATTTTCCTACATTTTTTTTCCAACAGTTTTTACAACATATGCTGTCTTACCCTTTGGAGACAATAAAATTCTGGTGGAGCATGGTGGATCAGTTCACACAATATGACAACTCAGGAATTTGTTTCCATTAATACTGCTAAAAACAAGAACTTCATTGTATCTGCCTGTATATACTGAATTGCAGAATCACAGAATCACAGAATTGAAGGGGTTGGAAGGGACTTTAAAAGATCATGGGGTCCAACCCCCTGACAAAACAGGTTCTTTAGAGCAGGCTGCCCAGGTAGGTGTCCAGACGGGCCTTGAATATCTCCAGAGAAGGAGACTCCACAGCTTCCCTGGGCAGCCTGTTCCAATGCTCCGTCACCCTCACCGTGAAGAAGTTCTTTCGCATGTCAGTGCGGAACTTCCTGTGCTCTAACTTGCAGCCATTGCCCCTTGTCCTATTCCCACAAACCACTGGGAAGAGGTTGCCCAAATCCCTCTGTCTCCCACATCTCAGGTATTTATACACGTTGATGAGATTCTCAGTCTTCTTCTCCGATGAGAGTCTCAATCTTCTTTTCTTCAGGCTGAATAGATAGCCTTTCTTCATAGGGAAGATGCTCCAGGCCCCATATCATCTTTGTGGCCCTCCACTGGACTCTTTCCAGGAGATCCCTGTCTTTCTTGTACCTAGGAGCCCAGAATTGGACACAGTACTCCAGGTGAGGCCTGACCAGGGCAGAGTAGAGGGGAAGGATCACCTCCCTTGACTTACTGGTCGTGACCCTTTTAATGCACACCAGTATCTCATTGGCCCTCTTGGCCACCAGGGCACAGCGCTGGCTCATGGTCAACCTGTCATCCACCAGACCCCCAGGTCCTTCTCCTCAGAGCTCCTCTCCAGAAGGTCGTCCCCCAGCCTGTACTGATACGTCCGGTTTTTCCTTCCCAGGTGCAAGACTCTATGCTGCTCTTATTAAACCTCATTTGTTTTCTTCCTGTCCATCTTTCCAGTCTGTCCAGGTCTCACTGAATGGCAGCACAGCCTTCTGGCATGTCAGCCACTCCTCCCAGCTTTGTATCATCGGCGTACTTGCTGAGGGCAGACACTATTCCCTCATCAAGGTCATCAATGAAGATGTTGAACAAGACAGGAACCAGTACCAACCAGTGGGGAACACCGCTAGTCACAGGTCTCCAGCCGGACTCTGCTGCCGATCACCACCTTTTGAGCTCAGCAAGTCAGCCAGTTCTCAATCCAGCTTTCTGAGGTAAGAAAGAAACTGTATTAGAAAGAAACTGAAAAGAAGTAAGATGTGATAAGGTTCTATATCATACAGAATAGTAACAAGATACAGGAGAGAAAGTTATTACTGGAGTAATAATGGATAACTTTTGATGGGAAAAAACTCTGTAGTGGGTTTACGTGGCAAGGTTTTGGTAGCAGGGAGCCATAGGGGTGGTTTCTGTGAGAAAGATCTAGAAGCTGCCCCATGTTTGGGAAGGGCCCCATTGTTTTCCAGATCTGAGCCAATAAGCGATGTTGTTTTGCGCCTCTGTGAGAGCATATTTAAGACAGGGAAAAAACGCTGCGCCACACAGCAGCCGGGAGTGAGAAACAGCCTGCAGGTGCCAAGGTCAGTGTAGAGGGAGGGGGAGAGGTGCTCCAGGCGCCGGAGCAGAAGTCCCCTGCAGCCTGTGGTGAGGACCATGGTGAAGCAGGATGTCCCCCTGCAGCCCATGGAGTACCATGGTGGAGCAGGGTTCCACGCTGCAGCCCGTGGAGGAGACCACGGTGGAGCAGGTGGCCCTGCACCGACGGAGGCTGCCGCCTGTGGAAGACCCCTGCCGGAGCAGATTCCGGGCCGGACCTGTAGCCCGTGGAGAGGAGCCCACGCAGGAGCAGGTGACCTGGCAGGAGCTGCTGCCCGTAGGGGAGCCAGGTTGGAGCAGTTTTCTCCTGAGGGATGGACCCCGTGGTACGGACCCATATCTGGAGCAGTTCTGAAAGAGCTGCTGCCTGTGGGAAGCCCACGCCGGATCAGTTCGTCAAGGACTGCATCCCGTGGGAGGGACCCCACAGCACAGGGGACGAGAGTGACCGAGAAGGAGCAGCAGAGAAGTGCTGTAGACTGACCATAACCCCCATTCCCCCGTTCCCCTGCGCCGCTCGGGGGGAGGAGGTGGAAGAGGGTGGATGGGGGGAAGGTGCTTTTGTTTTTTTTTTTCCTTTGTTTTCTCACTTCTCTCGCTTGTTAGTTGTAGGCAATAAATCTTACTATCTCCTTATGCCGAGTCTGTTTTGCCCGTTACAATAATTATTGTGTGATTTTCTCGTCCTTATCTCAATCCTTGAGCCCTTTTCACATATTTTCTCCCCATTCCTCTTTGAGGAGGGGGAGTGAGAGAGCAGCTGTGGTGGAGCTCGGCTGCCCACTCGAGCGGAACCACAACAAACTCCCAAAGTAGACAAAGGTGTTCTCAATCATTAACTAAGCAGTCAGAGGCCTGAAGCTGCTGATGCAAGTCAGTAATTCATAGCACATTGGAGAAGAGACATAAAAACACAGAGAAAGCATTCTTGTTTCTAGATAGTTGAAGGGTTAATGTTGATGAGGAAAATTTAGAAATTTCAGGAAAGGTATTTAAATTGTAGATAGCATCATAGATATTAAGCTTATATTTTATTTTTGGTTTTATATTCTCTGAACCTCCAGTGAATCAGTAAATTAGATTTGTTTTGCCAAGGAAAGCTTTTTCATTCACCATCAACTACTAATATCAGTGTGAAAGATTTCACAGATGTCAAGCTCTGCTATGTCTGTCAAATTAATATTATCATCAGGAAATATGGGGCTCAATGCAGAGAAGTAGCCTACAAATTCTGGAATTGTATCGAGCTATCCAGAGGGGAATGAAGGGGAACAGAGGCATGCAGGAGAATAAAGAAATGAAGGCGAATAATAACTTTCCTAAAATGTCAAACTTTAAAGGAACTAAATGACTCTAAAGTTGCATCTGTACAGTAATTTGGATATGCTAATAGTAATTTTCTTGCTGGTCCCACCTCCAACAGTACACTTGTCCCTGCTGTGCTGAATAGCAACTGCCAAAATCAATGCCCCTTTTCAGTCACTGACAAAAAGCTCTGCTTTGAGCCAGTTTGCAGAACAATGGACCAAGGAGGTCAGCAGCAATACAGTGAGGAATTGAGTTTCTCCTTGTGCTGTTCTGCAACTCTTTTCATGTCTCTCTGACAAGTTGGGCACATTAAGAGAAAAAAAAAAAAAAAAAAAAAGATAATTTAGAATTCTTGCAAGGACTCCAGCCGACCTGGGTACTCAAGTACCCTCCAGTAAGAACATGACTCTTGTGATTCACAGAACAGTATGTTATTGTACTCCAACCAAAATTTTTACTGTCATCAGTGACAAGAAAATTTTAAATATTTGAAATTTTACATAAGAGTTCTAATTGAAATGCTCAGCAACAATATACATATATATGTATATCTTAAATATACAAGTTTAAAAAAAAAATGTCTTTTAAGAGAAACTTCAGATTTTTATATGGCTTACTTACTATGGTGTTCTTTTTTGTACTTTGTAAAGTAAAAATTATTAAGGCTTACCTTACTCATGAAACAATATGCTACAAATGAAACATCAAAAGAATAGCCCTCTGCAGCAGATCATATTGTAATGCTTGCAAATACATTGCTACTGCCTAAGATTTTTGTACCTATATCTTCATTTTACAGGCAAGGTCGATAATGACTGTGCATATAATATATTTTATATGGATTTGTAGAGAGCCTTTGATCAAGTTTTACATGACAGGCCTCAGCTTAAAAACTGCAAGCTTCAGAGATCCAGATTAAGACACAAAAAAAGGATAAAGAACTGGTTAAAAAATAGACTAGTGATTATGTGTTGGAAAAAAATAACTTACTGTGGTTTTATGTGGGTCAGTGTTCATGTCTGAAAGTGTTAACATCTGCAGAATGTGTGAAGTAAGTAACAACACCTAGATAACTGCTCATAAATACAAGGATGACACACCTGCTGATGGACAGCAGCTTTCTGGAGGGGGAGGTAGTGTGAGGGGAGCAGGGGTACCTTCTCTTCAAGAAGTGTGGACACATTTCATCAACAGTAATTTGGGTAGCACAGGATCACTGCTGTCCTTGGAGGTGCTAGCAAGTGTATTAGGTATCCAGTTTGTGCCTGGATTATCACTATGAAAAGCTGTTGACTCCGCAACAAGATTTATCTGTTCATTTTCCTGCTCACTTTCTCATGACCTGTATCATTCATATGGTCACCAGTGCTGTCCCATAAGCTCTGCCACAGGCCAATGGGGGAGATAAGGATATATTACATCACTGAATTTCCTCTCTTGGGCAAACATCCATCAGAGATCTGTATAAATTCTATTAGTTTAAGGCACTGAAATAAAATAAAATATACCAGTAAAATTATGTCAAAGTCTACAGGCCTTTAAAAATGTTTATATTTGTTCTGTAGAATAAATACATAAGTAAATAAATAAATGAGTTTCTCACATTCGTTTGTGTGCATTTCTCAAGTGTAGATTAAGTTGATAAATCTATATTTTAAAATGTAAATAAAAGTAGACCAATTTTTATAAAAGTGGCTTGTTCGTATTTCATTGATTTCATCTGTGGATACCTACTTTTTATGAAAAAAAAAAATCTAGTTTAACATTTCAGTACTTAAACAATGATCAGAGAGCTTAACAAGGACATTTGAACTTAAAAATATGCACTATATCTCATATATGTACTACAGTAAAATACTCATGTCACATACATTTCCACATTTCAGAACTGGAATATATTTGAGTTATTCTGGAAAAAAATAAATAAATAAATATATAAATAAATACATAAAAATAATAATAATTTAAAAAAAAATAAAGCATAATTTGAAGATGTTTGGGTTTGTGGTAGGTCCTCAAGACCTTGCATGAAAGTATGCCCAAAACTTAGGACAAAGCTACATTCTGCGTGGAAAATGGAATCAAAACTAGCCAATCTGATAGCAATGATTCCCTGTAAGAACTCAAATAGTGATTAGGCAGAGCAGCTGGGAAGGTGACTTCTATTTCTACATTTATGTCTTCACTACTCTTTTAGGACTACACAATATATTGACCTTATGCTGCCCTTTGAGTTTTATCCAGATTAAAGATTTAGGGAGAGAAGGGAGAGTGAGAGTTATGGCATTCTTGATTTGAAGTAGGAACACATTTTTAAAGTATCTGCCATGACGAGGCGCGGGCGGAGCCAGCAACACCCCCTCCCAGGCTGTTTAAAAGTTGCCCCTAGGGAGCACGAGCGACCAGGAGTGTGGCGAACAGGATGTGGCACGTTGAAGGGCGTGGCACGGCAGTTTGCGCGGGCAGGGCGAGCGGGGGGCCCATCGTCACTCTGTTGCAGCTGCCTCTCCCTTCGGTGCTTGTAACCTGCTTGCGTAGAACCTGACCATGATATCAACCAGGCAGAAAACCGTGGCCTCCGCATCTCATGCGGCATCTCCAGCCACAGTCACCAGTGTGGCTACTCAGACGGAGGGCTTGGGGAAACACGCAGCCGTCCAGGTCCTGGGCTGCAGAGTGTGCCCCAGCCTTCTGTCGGTCTCCGACAGCAGTGGTGGGTATGCCTGTGGGAGGTGTGCCCAGGTTGAAGAACTGCTCAGCCAGGTAGCAGAGCTCCGGGAGGAGGTGAACAGGCTCAGGAGCATCAGTGAATCAGAGAGAGAAATTGACTGGTGGAGGTGCACTCTACCCTCTCTGAGGCAGGCTCACGAGCCTGCCACAGCACAGGCGTCTCCTGTTATGCAGAAGACGGAGGTTCCCTCCTCCTGCCAGGCAGCGGGAGGAGACCTAGATCAAGGGGGGAAATGGAGGCAGGTGCCTATTCAGGGTGGTAGGCGAGCCCTCTCTCTGCCCACCTCACCTTCTCATCTACCCTTAAATAATCGATATGAAGGACTAGAACAAGACAATCTAAATGACAAAGTAGATAAAAACCCGTCCCAGTTGGAGGGGGTGCCGAAGACAAGGCGACCTACACATCGCATTGCCACATCATCCTTCAAAAAAGAAAGAAGGGCTATTGTTATGGGGGGCTCCCTTCTGAAAGGGACAGAGGGACCGATATGCCGACCGGACCCAACCCGCAGAGAAGTCTGTTGCCTCCCTGGGGCTCGGGTGAGAGACTTTGCCAAGAAAGTCAAGCACCTGGTACGGCCCACTGACTACTACCAGCTACTGGTCTTTCAGGCTGGTAGCGATGAAGTAGCAAAGAGAAGTCCGAAGGCGATCAAAAGAGACTTTAGGGATTTGGGGCAACTACTTAGAGGATCAGGGGCGCAGGTTGTGTTTGCCTTTGTCCTTCCGATAGGGGGGATTGAAGCTGAAAGGCGTGCTGTTCACATAAACTCGTGGCTTCGAGACTGGTGTGACCGGCAGAATTTTGGGTTCTTTGATCACGGGAAGGTCTATGCTACACCGGGCCTGATGGCACCAGATGGGATGCGCCTCTCTCGGAGAGGGCTAAGGATCTTTGGTCAGGAGTTGGCAGGGCTGATAGATAGGGCTTTAAACTAGAGTCGAAGGGGGAAGGGGCTAAAACCAGGCGCGCCGGTGAAGACCTAAGGGATGGTACGCTAGAATCAGAGGGGCTGTGTGTCAGTGAGGTCCTTCGGTCAGATCCACAAGGTGCTGAGTGTAAGGAGACGCACCTGAAGTGCTTCTACACGAACGCACGCAGTATGAGGAATAAAATGGATGAGCTAGAAGTCCTGGCCTAGTCCCGCAACTACGACATCATCGGCATAAGCGAAACCTGGTGGGATGAGTCCTGTGACTGGGGTGTTGCAATAGATGGTTACAGTCTCTTCAGGAGGGACAGGCAGGGTAGGCGAGGTGGTGGGGTGGCGATGTATGTGAAGCAGGGGCTGGACTGTGTGGAACTTCAGGTCGGCAATGGCAAAGTGGAGAGCCTCTGGGTAAGGATCAAGGGACGAACGAATAAAGGGGATGTCGTTGTGGGAGTCTATTACAGACCGCCTGGCCAGGACGATAGCGCCGATAAATTATTCTTTACAGAACTAAGAGAGGCCTTGAGATTAACTCCCCTTGTCCTTATGGGGGACTTCAACTTGCCAGATGTTAACTGGGAGTGCCACACGGCTGACACGAGCAAGTCCAGGAGGTTCATGAAGCACCTAGATGATAACTTCTTGGTGCAGGTGCTAACGGAGCCAACTAGGAAAGGTGCCCTCCTAGACCTGTTGCTAGAAAACAGAGAGGGTCTGGTGGGAGATGTGGTGATTGGTGGCCGCCTCGGTCATAGCGACCATGAAGTGGTTGAGTTCAAAATTTACGGTGACAGAAGGAAAAGTGCCACCAAAACCTCATCCCTAGATATGGGGAAAGCGGACTTCAGGCTGCTCAGGGAACTAGTCAGCAAGGTCCCCTGGGAAACTGCTCTTGAAGGCCTCGATGTCCACCAGTGCTGGTCATTCTTTAAGCGATGCCTCCTAGAAGCACAAGATCAGGCAATTCCTAAATATCGCAAGTCAGGCAGGTGGGGCAGGAGGCCGGCGTGGCTGACCAGGAACATTCTAATGGAGATTAGGCGGAAACAGAGAGTGTTTCGCTACTGGAAGGAGGGCCAGATGTCATGGAAAGAATACAGGGATGCTGTTCGTGTTTGTAGGGAGAAAGTTCGTGTGGCCAAAGCACACCTAGAGTTGAAGCTGGCTGTGTCTGTGAGAGAAAATAAAAAGGGTTTTTTTAGATATGTGAATGGAAAAAGGAGAACTAAAGAATACATAGGGCCGCTCCTTGATAGGGAAGGTCTCCTCACAGACAATGACATAGGCAAAGCAGAGACGCTTAACGCCTTCTTTGCCTCTGTCTTCAATGCCGATGATGGGCTTCGGGACCCAGGGTGCCCTGAGCTGGAGGACCGGGACGGTGGGGATGACAAACTCCCAACCGACCCTGAACGTGTGCGGGATTTGCTACTCCACCTGGATCCCTACAAGTCGATGGGTCCGGATGGGATTCATCTCCGGGTGCTGAAAGAGCTGGCGGACGTCATCGTGGAACCTCTCTCAATTATTTTTCAACGATCCTGGGAATTTGGAGAGGTCCCAGTAGAAAGCTGGCAAATGTTGTGCCGATTTTCAAGAAGGGTCAGAAAGAAGACCCTAGCAATTACAGGCCTGTCAGTGTCACGTCAGTGCCTGGTAAAATCATGGAGAAGATGGTTCTCGAACTTATTGAGGCGCACCTGGGGGACAAAGCAGTCCTTGGTCCCAGCCAGCATGGGTTTGTGAAGGGTAGGTCCTGCCTAACTAACCTGATTTCCTTTTATGATAAGATCACCCGTATGGTGGACCAAGGGAAACCAGCTGATGTGATTTTTTTGGACTTCAGCAAGGCTTTTGACATGGTTTCCCATAGGATCCTACTGGACAAAATGTCCACCATACAGCTAAATAAAAACATCATACGATGGGTGAGCAATTGGCTAACGGGCAGGGCCCAGAGGGTTATGGTAAATGGGGCTGTGTCAGGCTGGCGGGTGGTCACCAGTGGGGTCCCTCAAGGCTCCATTTTAGGGCCGGTACTTTTCAATATTTTTATAAACGATCTGGATGTAGGAATAGAAGGTATTTTGAGCAAGTTTGCTGATGACACCGAACTTGGAGGAGTTGTGGACTCGAATGAGGGTGTAAAAGCTTTGCAGAGGGATCTGGATAGGTTGGAGAGCTGGGCGATCACCAACCGCATGAAGTTCAATAAAAGCAAGTGCCAGGTCCTGCACCTGGGACGGGGAAACCTTGGCTGCACGTACAGACTGGGCGATGAGACGCTGGAGAGCAGCCTAGAAGAGAGGGATCTGGGGGTCGTGGTAGACAGCAAGTTGAATATGAGCCAGCAGTGTGCCCTGGCAGCCAGGAGGGCCAACCGTGTCCTGGGGTGCATCAAGCACGGCATCGCTAGTAGGTCAAGGGAGGTGATTGTCCCGCTCTACTCTGCGCTGGTGCGGCCTCACCTCAAGTACTGTGTGCAGTTCTGGGCACCACAGTATAAAAAGGACATGAAACTGTTGGAGAGTGTCCAGAGGAGGGCTACGAAGATGGTGAAAGGCCTGGAGGGGAAGACGTACGAAGAACGGCTGAGGTCACTGGGCCTGTTCAGCCTGGAGAAGAGGAGGCTGAGGGGAGACCTCATCACAGTCTACAACTTCCTCATAAGGGGGTGTCGAGAGGCAGGAGACCTTTTCTCCATTAACACCAGTGACAGGACCCGCGGGAACGGGGTTAAGCTGAGGCAGGGGAAATTTAGGCTTGACGTCAGGAGGGGGTTCTTCACAGAGAGGGTGGTTGCACACTGGAACAGGCTCCCCAGGGAAGTGGTCACTGCACTGAGCCTGTCTGAATTTAAGAAGAGATTGGACTGTGCACTTAGGCACATGGTCTGAACTTTTGGGTAGACCTGTGCGGTGTCAAGAGTTGGACTTGATGATCCTTAAGGGTCCCTTCCAACTCAGGATATTCTATGATTCTATGATCTCCACCAAGCAGAGAGCTTGCCCCCAAAAGACTGTGGTGGCCCAAATGGAGAGCCTGTCCAGAACTGTGGCTATACAGGTCTCTGGCTGCAGGGAGTGGTGCTGCAGGGGGAGGGCGGCAGGTATTCCACCTGCATGTGCCTGAACACTCTTTGAGAGAAAAAAAAAAAAAATCCTGATATCTAATCTAAATCTCCCCAGGTGCAACTTGTGGCCGTTTCCTTGAGTCCTATCTGGGAGAATAGGCTGACCCCCTCCTCATCACAATCTCCCTTCAGGAAGTTGTAGAGTGCAATAAGGTCTGCCCTGATCCAGTTTAAAGCTCTCTCAATGAGTCCTGATAGATCCTGTGCTAGGATTCATTTCTTCCTTTGAGACTGGTGAGTTCCATCCACCAACAATAGGCCAGGGTTTGAGTAAACTGAAGTCTGTGTCCTTCACCTCCCCAGAAGGAATAGAATAAAACACTACTTGTGCTCCCACTCCTTGAACTATTTACTCTAAACCCCTGAAATCTTTTTTCATAGTTCACAGGCTTCTCTGAGTGATTTCATCACTGTCCGTTTGAATTATGAGTAATAATCAGTGGGGTGAACCAGCTCCAGAAATTTTCTAGTTGGGGCCTGACACAGGCCCCAGGTAGGCAGCACACTTCCTAGACCTCAGGTCTGATCTGCAAATGGGGCCCTACACCACAAGGAACTGGTGTTCAAGAAGCACCTGGAAAAGGTACTACAAGATATGATTTAGTAACTTAGTCAGTAGTACTGGTGATGGGAGGACAGTTGGACTAGATGATCTTGTAGGTCCTTTCCAACCTTGTGTTTCTATGATTCTGTGATTTTATCTTTACTATGTGCTCAGATCCTTTGTATAATGACAGCCCATGAAGCAAAGCTGATTAGAATGTGATAGATTTAGCTGATACTGTTGAATATTTAAAATTCTCAGATACCTCATGAACAAGAATTTCGAATAGAAAAGAGAGCTAGATTGTGAAAAAATCATTCTTTCTGTTCAAAAATCAGTGCAACTGAGCTCTTACTTATGTATCAATAACCCAAATTTGGCATACCTAAGCCTTCCCTTTTACTTCCAATGAGTTTTTCTTGTCAAAGCCTATTCATTTCCTCTTCTTGAACATCACAATAATTACTCCTTACCTCCAAAATCTTACTATTTTATTCATTCTCTAAAGTGTCAAGTTTATATATTTTATTTTTAATGCTACGTATTATGCATGAATCTTCATGTAGTCATTGCCTTAATCCAAATGACATCCTCTCATATTGAGTTTTATTCACCAACTAATATTGCCTCTGTATATTGTGAAAATTTTTCTTTTCGTAGCTTTTCAGTCTATTGATTTTCAATACTGACAGCTGTTCCTAAATCCTTGTATGTGAAAACGGATAACTTAAGAGTTTGGTTTAGTTTTTCTTTCTTATTGTGTGTGTGTTCCTTTTAACTAATTATCAGCCAGAACTGCACTGTCCTACTGCTTTTCTCAAATGCCTCTATGTAAACATCTCTCTGCCCTACTTGCAATGGGTGTATTACAATTTCTTTTGGAAAAGTATCCCCAGTTCTACTGAGGTTAATTACTTTAGATAGGTTTTCTTAGATTTTTTTAGAGTATATTATTTTCAATTTCTTTTAATCACAAGGCAGATATTTTCACATCAAAGTTTCCATGTGATCAATGTCCTCAATTCTCTTAAAACTAAAGGAAGAGCAGTAAAATGGAAATTAGCTCAGATAGGCACAGATTCTATGTGTAAGCGTATGTTATCTCCTGGAAGCCTAAGGCATTTAGTCATTCATACCATGTCTGACATTGGCCACTCTGCTTTAAAAATAAAATAAAATAAAATAAAATAAAATAAAATAAAATAAAATAAAATAAAATAAAATAAAATAAAATAAAATGATGAAACTGCAGAATATTTAATAGCACAGGCCACAGTAGAGTGTAGTATTATTACACATACAGTAATTGGAGAAAGATCTTCTTTTAAAAAGATACAGGGAGAACATTGTTAGAGGTTTGATTAAATCTCTCCAAACTCAGTAGGATAAATTGCATCTTTTATCAAAAATAGCAGAAATTATTAAACTTATTAGTGAAGCCTCCGAATTGAAACAAAATAATTGTAGTTACTTACCCCCTTGAGCTTTCTGGACTAAAGACCTCTAGGATATAATGTTTGAATTGCAGAGGGTAATAAGAAATCAGAAGGAGGAGAAAGAAAAAATAAAATAAAAGAGACAAAAATGGAGGGAAGAGTATGAAAGAAATAATCTAAACATCTGATAAAAGTAGTTCTGAGAAAGGACTATGAAGAGTTCAGAACATGAATGAAAGAAAAATGTAAGCCAGAAAATTGCTTCTTGTCATTTCATTTCTATGTCATTCCAGCAAGCCAACATTTTGCCAAAATTTCTTCACTGAAAGGGTTGTGAGGCATTCAAACAGGCTGCCCAGAGAAATTGTGAAGGCCCCCTCTCTAGAAGTGTTCAAGGCCATGTTGGGTGGGGCTTTGAGCAACCTAGTGTAGAGGAAGATATCCCTGCCTATGTCAGGGGGGTTGGAAGTAAATGGTCTGTAAGGTCTTGTCCTACTCAAACCATTCTATGATTCTAACAATGTACTTGTCCACCAAAAAATAGTAGAGTCCTTTGTCTAAAAGAGAAACATTGAATTCTTTTAAAATTGGGTAATTAAATAACATTAGCACTTCCAATTTCAACTTTTTTTTTTTCATCTATCTGACTCTGGTAGCTCAATATTGTTTAGCCAGCAATTTTAATAAAGAGTTTAAAAGACTTATGTCAACGATATCCCATACAATTTTCAAATATACCTTCCAAAACTGAGTGCTATATTTTATTTCCTGATAGCAGCTTTAGTGATTTTGTGTAGTTCCTCACAAATGTAATTATCCTGTGATAAACATATTTACTTAAAGTTTCTAAAAGACCTATTTTCTTTGCTTCCTCGTTCTTAATTAGTATTAATGCCACTTTAATTACTAATAATTATATAATTGTGAATTTTATTTGGAAAATAATAAATTATACTGTGTTTGTTGTTTACCTGCCTGTTTTAATCAATACTTTTGTTTGATATATTTTGCTAATGTTCTTTTATGGATCATGATTACTCTTCAAGAGATAAAAGTAGTTGTTGGCTAACTATTATTTTTCCAACTGTATTAATGAAGTTGGTCGTGTTATTTGCTGAGGTTACAGAATGATATTGAGCTCCAGAGTGACACTATAAAACAGTAACTGCTGTTTTACAAATAGAAGCTAATTTATGATGTTTCAAAATAAAACACGTGAATCCTTCATATTTTCCAAATCACCAGCAATACTATTTCAACAGCTCTACATTATGTTTTCAAAAATGGATGCACTTTAAGCGATCTTTTTTTTCACTTTGCCATGGTGATAAAAGAAAATCTTCAGGATTACAATTCTTGGTTTATAATATTATAAAGCCTCTGAAATAAGAAAGTCAATGCTTTGGAGACAAAAAAGATGACAGAAGAGAGAGGAAAAGCAAGAAACTAAAGATAAGGGAAACAACAGGAGGTTGCTCATTGAGCTTAGTGTCCTTATTTGCTGCTCTTAGTATGCTAAAAAATGTGCCAATCATAGAGGGAGGGGGAAAAAAAAAAAAGAGAGAGAGAGAGAAAGTCCTTTTAAATTCTATTTTTCTACACAGCAGTTGGATATTGTTGGGGTTTTGTTTCCTGCATCTGTTTTCAGCAATTTTATTTTTTTCCCCCTCAGGTTAATATTTTAAAATGCAATTTGGTGTAAGCTAAAATGGAAAATAAACCTGATTATACATCTGTAAGTTATCATTACTGACATGTATGCAAACTGCTAACTAGTGCTGTGTGCCCTTCGTTCAGCTTGTGTTATTTCCTTGACAAGCAGCACCAAAATTACTTTGAAAAAGTGAAATACAGCCTTGAACTAGTCTCAGAGCTTATTAAATATTTAATAAGTAATAAGAATCCATCAAAGGATGGACTTTGCCTTACCTGTGACAGCTGGAGGCAAGAATTGCTTTACAACTTGGCCTGAAAAGTGATTCACTATGAAAATGACATGAGCATAAGAAGCAGGAAAGGAAAAACTAGTCTATTGGTAGCATTTAAATATAGAGCAATCTAAGAATAGCTTACATTGACTTTTACATTATAATTATAGGTCCTCAGGAGCTAGGCACTATGACTGCAAACATAGATATGTGCACTTATTGTGTACGAGTGTAAGTTGAGTAACACAGAAGACTTTGATCTGGTTTCAGTTGAAATTTCATCTTTCCTGCTTGGTCTACAAACTATCTGGACAGCATAATACCTGAGGAGTTTTGCTGCTCTTACTTTGCACATAATTAAGAAGGAATATGTAGATTATTGCTACTTTTGGTGAAACATACATTCAGCAATGCATGTCACTACCTTTATCCTGAATAAGAAAAGAATTTTGTGTTTCAGTGAATATGTTAATCATGGAGTTTCTCTCCAATTATTCCTATCCTGCAAAAATCTAGATTACAATCAATTCAAAAATCAATTTTCTAAGAGCTACTGGTCACGTGTAGCATTGGAAACTGTTCCTTTAAATATTTTTCTTGGGGGGAGGGGAGATATAGTAAAAACAGAAGGTAAATTTATTTACCTGTCAATAAATTTCCAACTGTCATGTAGAGTGAAGCACAGAAATGAGTGGTTAAAAACTGCATCTTTGCTGTTAAATCCCTGAAAAGGTAGAAGATACACAGGTAAATCAGTGCAGTGATTCACTCAGTGGTGAATCAGTGGTTCAGCCAGCAACAATCACAAGTGCAGAACACAAAGAAAACAACCTTTTGTCCTACAATCACCAGTTCCACTGCATTAGATGACTTTTTTTTTACTTTTTTTTTTCTTTCCCATTAAATCAGAGAAGGGCTACTTTAAAAAGCTGGAGAGAAATTTTAGGAACATGGTATTATGCATATAGTTAAGTAAGTGGGAGAGTGGCTTTCAAGTAGTGAAATTTCAAATAAAATGTGTGACAAAAAATTATGAATGTCATAACTCAAGAAATATATGAAGTAGTTTATCTCTGAGTAGGAAGAACTGACCAAGTACAGGAAAAAGGCCTGAGAGTAGTAAATTAACCCTTAAAAAGTAAGTAGGAAATTATCAAGTAAATTAAATTATCATCAATAATGAAAGGTATAAAGTATATAAATACCCTAAAGAAAACGAAAATTCTAATTTAATATAAGAAAAGGTACTCAGAATCAACTGAATGCACAGTTCAGAGCTCAAGAACACCAATACTACACCAGTTTTATGAAAATGAGTAGAGGTGAAGATGATGAACACAGTAAAGGGAGGGGGAAAAAAGCTATTAGTTGGATCTGTTTGCAAACATCTGCAGTGAGTACTATGAAGAAATCAGGACAACTGCGGCACTTCTAGAATAGATGAATCATTTAGTGAAGCAGTGGAAACTAGAACATAGGTAGACTATCACACTAAAGCAACATTCAGTAAAGTAACAAAATAACATTTAGTTACTTCAAATGAGACAAAGGTGCATTACCAATACATCAGAAGCAGAATTAACACTAAAATACAAGTTATGAAACATAAACTGTAAAGTTCTATTCCTATGGTGTTCTTATTATCACTAAATATGCATACGAGAAAGATGTATGAGGAAGAGAAAAATAAGAAAAGCTTTTATAAACAAGAAAAGAAAGAATGTTCTTGGTCTACAAATGCATCTAGACGGATAAAACAAAAGATATATTTTCAAATTTGGTACTGTAAAGCTTTAGATGCATAAATTCTAGGATCATAGGATCATATGCCTTGCAGAAGGAATTTGAGGATGCATTAGAGTTATAAAAGCAAACCAAATGATCTCATTTTGTGAGTCTGGTGGAGACAGAGAATAATAGTAAGTATCAGCGTATACGTGGTCATTCAATCCTCTCTAGGTCTTAGGCAACTGAGTTTAGGATTAAAAAAGAGATTCCAGTCTGCTTCTGCTTTCAATCCAGAATCTGGGATAGACCACTGTTCAGAAGTAATTGCAGAATTCAGAATGCAAAAACAAATCATAACCAGTTATATGAGCATTCAACTGAGAAAAGTTTAGTATCTGTGCCTACTAACTTTTATCGATTCACTTAATTTAATTAAAAAAAAAAAAAAAGTTTATCTGGAAGATCTAGGGAGGCGACAGTATATTCCAATAATGGATAATGGATAATGACTTTTTTGCTGTCACATTTACATCTAGAAAAGGACTAAGAATGACCTAGACAGTTATACAGGCAGCAAAATCTTTTTTAACAACTCTGAGACTTCAGTAAATATGGATCAAAACTTATGGCTCCCATTAGATTTGAAACCACTCTGAGCCTTTTACAGTGTGTGATATTCGTTGGGTTGACTACACAATAAAATTGTATATGAACAGTATGTTGTAGTTTTACTGTCTCGAAATATAAAAGATTTTTATAAAACAAATAATGCTTTACATCTTTGGCAGAGGTTTTAAGACATCTCTGTGGTATTTATAGTGAAGGCAGAAAGACACAGTGTTCTCATGAGCTTTTGTACCTTTTAAGTTAGAGAAGTTAATTTAGATATCTCCAAGGGTAAAAAAGTCCTAGGCATCTCCAGATAGTCATGAAGACAGTACAAGCCAGGGAGAAGATCAACTTTTCTTACAAGACCTAGGTTGTTCTCACACATAAATGGTCCATATAGCATACTGACTGACAACTGTTTAACTAAGTCCCAAGAGGCCCCAAAAGTAAAGAATTCCTCAACAGTGTTTAGAATTTTAGCTTAAAAAGTTTAACTGTCAATCTTGACAAGATGATGAAAAACAAATTTCTTGTGCTTTATCACTGATTATGTTTCATACTGCTTTTCCTTCTACTAAAAATGCTTGTTAATGCTGTGTTAAAAAGTACTTTAAATATGTGAATTATCTTAATTATTTAATATATTTCATGGTAAAGTAGTGCATTTAATATGGTGTCTGTTACTTACCTACTCTACAATCAACAGAAAGCTAAATGGAACCTATTACTGAGTGCAAGGCACTTAGCACTTTCTTTGTGGAGTAAAGAAATGCTCTTTCATCCATTTGATTTCAAAAGGCAGAATTAAATTATGGAATATAAATAATATCTAAGCTGAAGGGTCTGAGACCTAGATCATCTAACATAACACTCAGGTATATGATTTCTACTGATTTTTATGGTAGTTATGTACCTGAATACTTCTTAGAATTTGGACTACCCAGCATACCCAGAAATTACACAAAAATGTGTGGTGGCAGATGGATGTCCCAAACTTGTGTCCTAATAATTGAGCCTGACCTCAAAATCCATTACATATATATCCTTCAAAACTAAATGAATCATTTATATTTCCAACAGTTCCTGTGCATCATCTGAGACAGATTGCAATACAACCCATCAATAGCAACCTTCCTTCCACCATGGCAGAATTACAGGTAACTGTCTCAGTGCAATAGAAGAGAACAGATCAAGATGAGGATTGAACACTCATTGTTTTAATTGGTTGTTTCTTCACTATACTCCTCTCTTGAAGATGCTAGCAAAGACAGCTGATAGCATAAAGCTATGCCCACACTATTCTGGCAATGAAATTTAAGGGGTAAAACAAAACAAAACAAAACAACAGTGTTTTGTTTCTATTCCCTACCACAAATTAGGTAACTGTGTGTGAATAAAAATTGTTACTTTACATATAAAATGTGGATCACATTGCATTAAAAAAAAAATCCATTAAACTGAACGTTTTATTTATGTATTTGTGAAAACAAAAACTTACACAGTATGAAAGTCAGTTCCATTCTCTTTCGTGTAATTTTTTCCTTTACAAAGTAGCATTTTTCAATGCCAAGAGTGAAGGTGTTATTTGCTTAATGTTTTCTCTTTGTTTTAATCATGTTTCAAGGACAATCTTTGTGAAAGAAGTAGGTATGGTGTAAAGAATAACTAATGAAGTTAGGAGGAAGGATTCATCGTGTATTTTCAGTAAAATTTTTCCTGTTCAGTCTTTCAGGACCTGATCCAAGTCTCATCGAAGTCAGTCTGATTCTTTACTCTGATTATTCGATACAGAATCAGCAGAAACAAAGTAAACAAGACACATCCTAATAAGTTCCATAGGAACTACAATCTTGCCTACAAAAATCAATATAACTTCTGTATCTGATTGTCTTTCATTGTAATCATTGTGCACAAAGTACCTCATACCTCATACCCTCCAGATTTAGATATTGAGACCACTAATTTCATCTACTCATCAGACCACCAGTCCTTAAAATCTGTATGTTCTCTGAAATACTATTTACAACCTGCAAACTTCTAGTAACACCTGTACCTGAGTTTCTTATCCCATAGAAAATTCAGATTTTGTGATTCAGAGACACAAACTTTAGATATGTCAGCACCTAATTTCTTGGAATGTGGCTCACTAAGACTTATTACCATGCATTCCCATTTATACTCTGCATGGCAAGAAAATATAACCAGTAAATAAAGTAACTGATCTAACCAGTAAATAAAGCTAAATATTATAAATCAAAATTATAAATAAAGTGGTGGGTTGGCCCTGGCCAGCAACTAAGACATCACCCAGTCACTTGCTCAGTCTTCTCTCAGCAGGATGGGGGAGAGAAATTACCAAAAAAAAACAAATAAAATCGTGGGTTGAAATCAAAACAGTTCAATAATTGGAGAGAAAAGGAGAATGAAAAATGGATAAGAGAAAGTACAAGACACAGCAAGGAAATTAAGGGGAAGGATAGAAAGAAGGATGGAGAGTGAGAGAGAAAATGGGAGAGATGGAAGAGGGAGAGGAAAAGGGTGAGGGAGAGCGAGAAAAGGGGAAGAGGGAGGGGAAGGCAGAGAGAGGGAAAGGAAGAAGGAGGGGAGGGAGGTAGGAAAAGGTGGCAGGGGAGAAGGAGTGCAAAAACAATCATTCACCACCTTCTACCAGCAGGGTGATACCCAGTCAGTCCCCAAGCAACAGCTGCCTTGGAAAGAATAAGCCCCAGTTTTATTGCTAAACATGACTTCATATGGTGTGGAATATCACTTTGGTCACTTGGGTTCAACAGTCCTGACTGTGTCCCCTCACAGTCTCTTGCCTTGCCTGTTCCTAACCTACTTGCAGCTGGTTAAGTGTCAGAAACAGAGGAGGCCTTGATGCTGTGCAAGCACTGCTCAGGAACAACTACAATATTGATGTGTTATCAACCATGTCGATCATACATTGATACATAATGTATCTGAGAAAACTCTATAGTCTGGTATTTGGGGATTCGTCTAAGAAAGAAGAGTTCTGTTTCCTGTTCACAAGGCTGTTTCTGTACTTTAACACACAGCTGTTTAATATAATAAGCTGATTAATCTTTTACTTTGTCCATCTCTTTCTTGCCCAGTGAATCCTGAATTCCCTGCTGCAACATGCTTTAAGCATGTGAAATAGAAGCAATATCTATCTGCAAAAGTCTTGTATCTGTTGTTTTAAGAACATGGTAACGGGAGAAGCATGTTAATGTTCAGGTTGTATTGTTCTGGTTTCAGTTAGGACAGAGTTAATTTTCCTCCTAGTAGGTGGTAGGGTGCTATGTTTTGGCTTAGGATGAGAAGAGTGCTGATAATATGCTGATGTTTTAATTGTTGCAGAGCAATGCTTATACCAAGCCAAGGACGTTTCAGCTTCTCACTCTGTCCTGCCAGTGGGCAGGCTAGGGGTGCAGCAAGAGCTGGGAGGGGACAAACCCAGAACAGCTGACCCAAACTAGCCAAAGGGGTATACCATACCATCTGACGTCATGCTAAACAATATATAGGGGTGGCTAGCCAAGGGGAGGACGGCTGGACTACTCGGGGTTAGGCTGTGCATCAGTCAGCGGGTGGTGAGCAATTGCATTGTGCATCACTTGTTTCGTACACATTATCAGTAGTAGTAGTAGTATCATCATTATTATTATTATTATTGTGATTATTATTTTTCTATCTTCATAAACTGTCTTTATCTCAACTCACAGGCTTCACTTTCCTGTTTCTCTCCCCCATGTCAGAGAGGGAGGGGGGAGAGTGAGTGAACAGCTGTGTGGTGTTTAGCTGCCGGCCAGGTTAAACCACAACAGTCCATGGAAAATACTTGTGATTTTAACAGGAGAATCAAGAAAAAATCCCTTTGAAGAATCAAATGGCTTAGAGCTTATCACAGAATCATAGAATCCTTAAGGTTGGAAAGGACCTCCAAGATCATCTGATGCAACTGCCCGCCTACCACTAAACCATGTCCCTAAGCACCACATCTAACCTTTCCTTAAACACCCTCAGGGACGGTGACTCCACCACCTCCCTGGGTAATCTGTTCCAATGCCTGACTCCTCTTTCTGAGAAGAAATTTCTCATAATTTCCAATTTATCAACACAAATTAGAGCAATTGGAACAGAACTATCAGTTTTAATTTATTCATTTGTTTCACAGTAAATCAAGTGTGGGAAACCACCTTTCTTGATAATAACTCAATAAAGCATTTTTACTCATGAAGGCATAAGGGTCTTATCATGAACTTTGAACTGAACTACTGACTTTAAGCAAGAGATCTGGAGTAGGGGTTTTGTTTTGTTTTGGTTTCGTTTTGTTTTTGTTTTTTCCTTTTGAGTATATGCAAAAAATCCAGGGACAGTCTAATTCTTAATTCTTGTCTAGGTAATTACCTACTAAGTAAGTTAATCAGCTTTCTTACCTACAGAAAGGATGCATGAGTAAAAGGCAATTTTTGACACTAACACCTTGAAATGAGGAATAATGTAAAGTGATGGATGAAATAACATGTATAGCAATAAGCCACTAAGAAGATTCACTTTCCAGTTCTTGAAAATGTGATTTTAGATCATTTGCACTTCCATTTCTTCAGCTGAAGTTTTTGGCACTACAAAAACTTCTGAATTACAATTTCTGTGTCTTTGACAGCTAGTGACACTCTATGCCGTCTTTTGCTACTAATTATCCAGAATAATTTTCCTGATACTTTAAGACTACTTACAGCTTCCTATCAAATCCTTGTTTCCAGCTACTACTGATGTTGTTTTGGTTTGTTTTTTGTTGTAGTTATTTTTGGGTATTGTATGGCAGTAAAAACATTCAAAATGTTTATATACTGTAAACTTAAACTGATGATTATCTGAAAGATTGTGTTCCTATTACACAAAATTATGCTTTGCTGCACCTTGACTGTACTTTGGCTTGACTCTGAGGGCCACTGCTATGCTGCAGCTGGCACAGCTGGCAGCAGCACACCTGCTGAGTAGAGCAGGCTAATGAGAATATCTCACAGCAGCATCTCTTTTCCTTTATGCTAGTGGATAATATAGCTCTTCAGCAGAGGAAAAGTCCTTGTCTCCATCTGCAAAGTCCTAACTCTGTCCAGTTCTTTCACAAGCCTTTTCACCACTTGCCCTGAAGTGACAGCTGCAGTTAGTGTGCATAGAGAAACCCTGCATTTATTTACTTACATTCCACATGCTCTTTTTCAAGCCTTTGTACAGTTTTTCATAGAATTTCAAAATACAGGCATACAACCCAAAGCAAAAACTATACTTTTGCTACTTTACCTTTGTAAGTAGAAAATTTTATGAATATTCCCCTTACGTAACAAGTATACAACTGGCTACCACAGGCTTTGAAAATGGTCACTCAATATTTGCTCACCTTTATGTCAGAAACAGTAGAATGGTTAAAAAGTGCATGACTCCAGCAGACCTTTACATACCAGTTGTTGATGTTCTAAAGAGTCACACATTGACAATGAAATAGCATGCAGTATCACAGCCTTGAGAGAGTTTGTATAAAGAATGGGTATATTATGTATATTTTCTAAAACACATATTTGGTATTATGTTCATTTACTTTTTTAAATATGTATTAAATACATATCGGATAAAAAACGTAAGGATTTTTCATCTTCTAAGAAACAGATATATGCATAGACTATGGTGTCTAAAGTTTTATATAACATGCTAGGGGTGTGATTATGAGATAAAAAGCTTTTTTTAATTATTTTTATTTTTCATTAGGACACTTTAGGTATCAGCCATTTGCTAAGTTTTGAGTATAATCCTTGTTGCATGTAGCAATTTCTTCCCATAAATCCTGTATCTAGAATGTTATTAATAACAAACCCTTCTCATCTTGTCACTGAGAATTAACTAGCAGAACAATTTTTAATCTTTATAGAAAATGAAGCAACACTGAAACTGTACTTATATGTAGACTTTGAGTTGTAGCTGTACCAAAATGTTAAATATAATAATTGCATAAACAGAACTATTCAATATTTCCTTTTATATGATTAACCCTAATTAAACAGACTTTCAGTGTTAATTGCCTGATAATTACACTTGCAGTTTGGTTAGGATGGTGTTTTCATGAATACTTTCAAATTTTGCCTATGTCAGCTTCAGATACCTGTCTTTCTTTTATATTTCTTCAGCATTAGATAGCTCCAAAAAGACAGAAATGACCACCTACTTGACAAAAGTCAAAGTCTCATAACATCCAGTTATCCTTTTTTTCTTTTTTTTTTCTTTTTTTTTCTTTCTCCAGACACTCTGTAAATGAGTAGGGGGGAAGTACAGGTTTCAAAGGTTCTTATTAACATGCATTATCTGGCAATTACTGATTCAGAATGTCATTCTCTAAAGTGATACTCTGAAATAACTTTGATGTTCTTTGATTTCTTCAGTTTTTTAAAATCTGTATGCGTGTTATAAAGCTGATTACTAGATATTCAATAAACTAAATATTCATTTGAAAATAATACTTTTATTTCTACTCGTATGTGAAATTTAGCAGGTATTCTTAATTATTTTATATTTATATATATATATTTGTAAGGTTTTTATCCCATGAAATAAGATCAGAATTATTATTAAAGAAGTTAAGAAAATGAATGTCTTGTAGATACTTACTCCAATCAAAAGAAAAAATCTATCTCATGTACATCACAGTTCATGGAGCTCTGTTGCCTTAGATATTCTTCTCCTTAACCTTTAAAAATATTTAAATACTAATAGCTGTGTATCACAATTCAGAATATTCTTGTAAAGGTAACAAACTCGATTGAATAAAACATAGTTCTTGTATGTTAAGTATTTTGAATCATTGGATTTTACAATGTTTTTACATTGTTTTATCCTGTTTTACACTGAAAATCTTTGTCTATAAGTACACATATTTTGTGGTATTCAATCATTTTTGTTCTGGTTCTACTTTTTGCTGGATAATGATAAGTACAAATGATAAAGAACTACATGATAGTAAACACATGAAGACATGTTGTAGGTATTGTTTTAAAGAAAGGAATATTCAAGATTTGTGTATATCCATAGACTGTACAAGCTTTAACCACAATTGCATAGAGAGGACAGCAGCAAATAAAGTCCACATACCTTCATATGGAGCATGGAACTCTTACACGTTTGTCATGTGTCAGGGTTCGTATACATCACACTGTTCCTTGTAGGGTCAGGACTTAACTGGGCCTCGTACAATCTGACACAAACGTACTAAAGAAGGCTCTTGTGCTTATACAAATGCTAAGTGAGTTTTTTGTTCAGACATTTGCTTTTACTTAGCTAATCTTAGGACCTGCCATCACCAACACACAGATTATACATCACTGAATTTGAATAAATAGAAAAGCTATCATAGCCGTTTGTTTCTCCTTTAGAAAACAAACAACAATACAACTGATGGTGTAATTTGATAACCATCAAATAATAATGCTTACACCAAAGATCCAAATTGGATGTAGATTTATAAATTTATTGAGTTACAGCAGTTATTTCTGTTACTTAATCATTTAAGTTTGAATACTCTAGTAGCTGATTAGAAAAATTATGTTTAAATGACATTTCAAACAAAGATTACTTTTTTTTTCACATTTTTATTGTGTGGCACAGAGTTGTCATTCTCTGCCAAAGCTCCCTACCAGCAGGGTAGTTACTAGTTTACTGAAATAGCCTTGATCAGCTCCACCTAGACTTTTACTTCAAGGCATGCCCAACATTGCATCAGACCCTCCACCAGAATTCAATCAGCATAATATAGCTGTGAAGATGAATCCAGAGAAAGAGTCACAACTCAGTGATCTCTGTATCATCAAAGAGATTAAATTAGGAATGTAAACCTGCCAGAACTTCAAGAAGTGAAATATTTGTATAGATGCATGTGTAACTGTAAGCAGACTTTGATTCTGAAGGCTTTGGTGAAATACATGAAGTTTTATTTGTAACTCAAGTTTCATATCTCTCCATAAGACAGTCTAAAAGATTTGTTCCTACCTTAAGCAGGACTTCTAAAGGTTGTCCATGCTATGGCTAATAGAAGTTAAAAATAAGTACCAATTTCTTTTGTTGGCCTTCCACTGGGCAAACCAAAGCTTATGGAAAATAAATATGAGTAATTAGTAGAGTCTTCTTCTTTATCCCAGTATAGAAAATTTTTTATTTCCCACAGAAGAGAACATAAACTGCTTT
The DNA here is from genome assembly GCF_964035555.1 of Netta rufina. Taxonomy (NCBI): domain Eukaryota; kingdom Metazoa; phylum Chordata; class Aves; order Anseriformes; family Anatidae; genus Netta; species Netta rufina. The sequence continues at coordinate 39,792,326 of NC_140123.1, read as the reverse complement.
AAACAAAACAGATAATAGTTGTAGTAATTTGAAATGTAGCACAGTTGAAACTAGAGCTAGTTATGCTTACATTTATTCTCCAAGTGAGTGCTGCAAACTAGGAAAACAAAAGAATTTAAAGGTTCTACCTTGTACACCTCAGGGTTATGGGGGAATAACAAAGCCATGAGCAAGGCTATTCAAGATGATGCTTTATAGTACATGATAAAAAAAAAATGTACACAAACAGTACTGAGTATCTCCTGTAAAGCTGTAACCAATACAAGGTATGCAGCATTGAGAAGCTGTTTAATAGGTTGTGAACACACCTGTCACAGTGCAACAATACCTCATGACTGCTCCTGCCCAAAGGATTAAACATATACAGCAAGCATTGTTAAATGGTGGTCGTCAGTGAGAGAAAATGAAAATCTAAACATTACTTTATTGCATCTTTTTGCATTCATAGACACACATAAAGCATCTGTGTCTCGGCCTTGTGCAGCTTTAACTGTACTCCAGGCTACTTGCCACTCACCTATGCTCTCTTTGGTGACACAATTGTAGATTTCCTTATTCTCTTGATGACAGTACACATCCCCCCTGCTATGTAAAAGCCTATTAGCACAAGTACTTAGCAAATGGTGTCAGGAAAAATCTGGGCTGTATGGAAATCAATGAGAAAGCTTTTCATTGATTATAGTGAACCTTGCAAAACAGGGTTCTTACACTTAAGCTTATTGCATTTCTTTTCATCAGCATTCAGGAGCTGAAAGGATTGATCTCACAACACCTTTTATTTTTAATTTACTTATGATGGAAAATTCTTTAATTAAAAGACATGGTTTGGCAAATAAAAAATTGTGGGAAGTTATTTGTGGAATGAAATTGCTGTATTTACTATTCCTAAACACCCTGTCTTACTGGAAAAGTAGTTAGGACATTTTTGCATGTATTAATATACATTTAATAAATTTCAAAACAGGCTGAGGACATGCAGTTGCAAATACTTCCTTAGTCTTGCTTCCTGTGGGCATGTGGAAGGGATATACTATTTGTAATATCATATTAAGCACCATAACACACACATACACAAAAATTAATGACCACTGAAATACATCTCTTCTTGTTTAGTGTACTCAATACTGTTCAGTGCTTAGTGCCCTAAACACTGTTTCATTCTTGAAAATAAATCACAATTTTTCACATTTATTATTTGATTAATGTTATTTATTTTAACAGAGTAAAAATAATTTTATTCAAATTCATTTTAAATAAGTAATTTGATCTGTCTGATAAAGAAACAGTAGAATACTAATAGAAAAGTACTATTTAGGACATTTAAAAGTTGGTTCATTTATTTGATTGATTGATTCTTGGCATATTCTAGTATTTCACTGAAGATTAAAGAGACAATTCTAAACTTAAATAGAAATATAAACCTTTGAAATTACCAGTGAAAAATAAGAGTTTAAAAACATTCACTCTGAGACATCAAAACTCTGTATTTCAAACAATTTGATTTCAATCTTATTATTTTATTATTTATTATTTTTACTATTTATTAATGTATATACCAGCAAATACTTTTACTTAATGCATAAAAATTTACTTTTATGTATAATCTACTCTGAACTTACTGGTTTTGCTCCTTTGTTGTTAGTGATATACCTTAATGAAATATTTTATATTCACATACTGCATTTAAAATTAACCCTGTACCATTTAAAATACTTGAGCCAGACTGATTCTGAAAATTATTATACAGGATAATGAAAGGTAGTGTTTTAATTCTGGGCCTGATGAAAGACCAGGATATTTCCACTGGTTGAGTATCAGCTACATACTGTGATGTCTTGATTCCATCCAATTGATTCCATCCATCACTTAACAACTTAAATACTTGCTTTCAGTTGGTCACTCCTGACTCCCCTCACAGTCAACAGAAAGAAAAAGAAAAATGTTGGCTGTGATTCATATGACTACAGGTGATATGATTTCTGCCCAAGGATTCATCCTATAGTCCACCAACACTTCCAGACGTAGATGTCTAGATTTTAAAGATCTGATCTTTAATCTGATCTTAATCTGATCTTAATCTGATCTGATTTTAAAGATCCCCCTGTACTCAGCTCTGGTGAGGCCGCACCTCGAGTACTGTGTTCAGTTTTGGGCCCCTCGCTACAAGAAGGACATCGAGGTGCTTGAGCGGGTGCAGAGAAGGGCGACGAAGCTGGTGAGTGGCCTGGAGAACAAGTCCTACGAGGAGCGGCTGAGGGAGCTGGGCTTGTTCAGCCTGGAGAAGAGGAGGCTCAGGAGTGACCTTATCGCTCTTTTTAGGTACCTCAAGGGAGGCTGTAGCGAGGTGGGGGTTGGCCTGTTCTCCCATGTGCCTGGTGACAGGACGAGGGGGAATGGGCTAAAGTTGAGCCAGGGGAGTTTTAGGTTAGATGTTAGGAAGAACTTCTTCACTGAAAGGGTTGTGAGGCACTGGAACAGGCTGCCCAGGGAAGTGGTGGAGTCACCATCCCTGGAAGTCTTCAAAAGACGTTTAGATGTAGAGCTTAGGGATATGGTTTAGTGGGGACTGTTAGCGTTAGGTTGGAGGTTGGACTCGATGACCTTGAGGTCTCTTCCAACCTAGAAATTCTGTGATTCTGTGATATGTCTAGATTTTAAAGATCATCTATTGGATCAGATGAATCCTAGCCTCAGTACATCTTCTTTATTCAAGCTATTTAAGAAGAAAAATATTGTGCAAATTCTATAGACATTCATTAACTCTTTGTAAGGGGAAATAGCCAATGACTCGTGCCTTGAAACACAGAAGGATGCAGCATGGCAGTGAATAACTTTTAGTGACTATAGTGAAGCTCTGAAGAATGCAGATTTCTATTTTCTTGAACAGTAAAATGAGGATATATTCCCAGTTTCTTTCAGTACTGGCACTAAGTTGCATCAGGGTTGTGTAATTGTTGTAGAAAGTACCTTTTATACCTTGTTTACCTCTTCTTCAAAGTAGTAGAGTCCCCATCCCTGGAGGTATTTAAGAGACATGTAGACATGGCATTGCAGGACATGTGATTGGACCAGTTGGTTGTTGGCCTTGATGATCCTGAAGGTCTTTTACAACTTAAATGATTCTGTGATTCTAAGGACAGATGGCTCTTGGAGCACCATGGAATGAATACAGGCCTTTAAAGGAGAACCTAATTTGGTTCATGTTTAAAGTAATTTTTACCTCACTGCCAGGAAGTCAGCAAAGAGCTGTAGAAGAATTATTTAGATTTTGCTCACATTATTTATTTATTTATTTATTTATGTTGAGACCTGCAATACTTACACTTGATTGAAAAATAGATTGTTTTTAATGCACTAATAACAAACTAGGAAATTTGCAAAGACTGTAAAATTCTGAAGAGTGACACATTTCCTGCCAACTAGGTGCAAAGATACATCTTCTAATCTAACTGAAGATTTTATTTTAGCTTTCCACACTTACAGTAACAGGTACCTTTCATTCAAAGTAGAGGTAATCTTAGGCCATATTAGGTTTTCAATGCAATATGAATCATACTTTCCTTTCCTCATCCCCAGCAATGGAAATATGAATTTGAATTATCGGAATAAGAAAATTATAGGTAATTTATGTTTGTTGTAGTCTTGTTTCTATGATTTTGAGAGAAGATGGCCATAATTTGTAGCCCTGGTAACAGGAACTGCACATCCATTTGTTAAAGCTGACCCAATAAACTGCTTGTCCCTCTGGATTTTCACTGGAGGGAGGGGGAAAAAAAAAAAAAAAAAAAAGAGGACAAAAAAGAGATTAACTCATTAACACATCAGATTAAATCATCATTTGGCTATTTTCTTCTTGTTATTGTTTAATTATTCAGGTAACATTAGAGAATAAAATATTTTTAAATGAATTAATTACTAACTGCTTATTCTGAGCTATTTTTGTCTCAATTTTAACGAAAAAAAGTTGTCTTTTAAATAATTTTTCATAAATACTCATATTAAAAAAAAAAAATCACCATCCATTTGAGAACATGCTTGATTTCATATGTCTAACATCATCTATTCAGATTGGCACCTAAGAGCCTGCTAAACATTTGTTTACAATTGTGGCAAATCTGGACTCAGCAGTGGGAGTAATTACATGTGACCTGAAAAAATCCTAGAAGGACCCCATGTTTTTGTGAATGATGTGAAACATGTCCCTCTGTTCTCACTGTAGTAAATGGAAATAAAAGTTATTTAAAGCTTATAAAAGGTGCTTCGTAACTTCTACCATCTTTTCCTTTGTTAGCAACAGTTTACAGCTGAAACATTAGTCAGTTAACTTCAATTGATTTGATGTGACGGAGCAGTCTGTGTTACAAATGCTGTTCCGTAAATCACACACGATTAAATAAAAAGCTTGTGATTTTTTGATGTGATACCAGTGCCAACAGGCTGTAGGGTTTGCCTTTATTATATACAAGCTTTTTTTTTTTTTTTTTTTTTTTTTTTAATGTCAATGTCTGCACTTCACTGTGAAATATCTTTGGAATATCACTGTTGAAAATTTATCTACCCCCTGAAATATTCCCATTCTAACAACCACATTCCATTACACACCTTTTTTTCTTAAGCACATTGTTCTGTATGTGAATCTAGTGTTCCTTTTACCCATTACCTCCCTGCATAAATCCAATTTTGCACAAAGTAGTGAATTTCATCCTCAAATCCATTTAATACGTATTTCTTCAGCTCTTAAATAAAACAGTCAGTTACCTAAGCAACTGACATATCACTACATTTTGCTAGCCAGAAGAAGATTCATGCACCTCCACACAACATTTATACATCGTATTTTTCAGGTAAATAAGACACAAACAAAAGCAAACAAACAAAAATAAAAACAGAACTCCTGTATTGATAGACAGATTTGTCCAAGGCTATTTACTTGCACTGCATCAGGTTTGTATTGAGTCACTGGATATAATACATTTCCAAGTTCCTAATACCATTTAATGGCTGATCATAGGTTCCAGGAAACTTTCTAAGACAAACTTCTTTAGAATAAAATCAAGTTAGAGCCTCTCTTTGTAATGGAATGCCATATGGTGCTGCTGCCAACACTGTAAAATCAGTGTATCAGCCTCCTTGAGACCCAGCTGCCTACAAAAATTTGTCTTAATTTCAATGTAGTTCAATTTCATGATGGCAGGATTCGCGACAATGCACAAGAAAGGGAAACAACACTGATTTAGCTATGCAATTTCTTAAACTGACAGTATTAGTTTTTTAAAAATAAATCACAAATCTATCCAACAACTAAGCATCCCTGTTCCTTTAGCTGCAGTGCGGATTCAAGACTTAGGTTGTGTTTTCAGGGGAAAAAAAAAAAAAAAAGCACTCTGGCCTTATTAAACTGCTTACCTGGCTACTGAGAGGAAAATTCCCCGTTTGCAGAGAGAACTTTCCCCTTTAAAACAGCCTGTAACTCCTTTCAGTTCTCTGAGTATATGCTGCATATTTTCTAGCTCTGACATGAACATGCACCCTTTCAGATTCTGGGCAGAGAGTTGTTCAAAGTCAATGGCCATGCTGCTAGCAAACCCATTGATCCACTGGTGTAGAGCCATTAAGTGTTGATGGCCCTTGATTGCTCTATCAAAGTTTCCCGGCTATAGTCTCTTCACTAAGTGTCAACCTCCTGCTTTAAAACGAATGCTCTAAGCTGCACTTAATGTTACCTTCAAAATGAAGTGTAAAACACAACAGGGTATTCAAAAAAAAAAAAAAAAAAAGGAATTATACACTGACAGCGACATAACCCCAAACCCTCACCATTTTTCTTGGCAATTAAAAGAATGCAGGTTACTCTTTTTGTCAATTAAAATACTTTAAAATCTAACAAAGAAAAAGAACAGACTTTGAAAGACTACAGTAAGTGTGAGAATGGGACAGTGAAGTGCATCTCTGAGCAAATGGATGGATAATAGTTCTCTGACTTCATAGCAAAAAGGACAATCTGTTACTAAGGCTGAGCTAAATGAAGGGCTATAAGAATCTCAATTATAGTCAGCCATGTGGCCAACCTATTGTAAGAGTAAGAGTTGTATATAAGACTTTTTAATGATCTCAGTTCATCTCACTGTTTGGCACAGTGCATAGGAGTACTGATGATTTGCACACTTAATCGATGAGTAAATCATCACAATAAATTATTGATTTATTTCATCCTATTTCACCCAGTCAAGTGTATAATTACTCACAGTTCTGCAAACACATAGACTTCCTAAAATCAAAATATGTATGTAATCACCATCGCTTTTCAGATTAGTTTTAATCCGTTAACTAATAATTTTCAGACTGACATTCCAACTAAAATAACCCTCGCTTCACTGAAAGCACATACATATATCAAAACAACAAATGGATATATTTTATCTTCAAAATATATTTTATCTTTTATATTTTATCATCTAAATAGTTGCCAGATGCTCAGTTGGTGTAGTATAGCTCTATTAAAGACAATGTCAATTTATACCAGCTGGTTCATATGACTACATGCCTAGGTGAAAGTGAAATTTTGTTATTTGTATACAGAGTTTTTGGTTCCACTTACTTGCTCCTTCTTTAATGATAGAAAATTAGTCAGCTTCATATGTTGTTTTGGTTTAGAAATAAAACATTACAGCCTAATGTTGCCTGTATATTTGTCAAAAGAACAAAATTTCCAAACAATGTGTAGAAAGGGACAGTTATTTCCCGATGAGAAGACACAGTTTTCAATTGAGAATTGAGTTAGAAATGCAAGTTAAAAAAAAAAAATACAGAGGAAAATGCACAGGAAACTAGAAGGACTGAAAACTCAGAGAAGAAAATTTCATGTAGAAAGAATTTCAGTAATAAGCAGTTGCAGATACAATGATCTTCATTCTCAGGTGTTTGTATATTTCGTGGCTTTTCCTCTGTGTGTTCAAGACTGACATGGATATATACAATAGACCAGTCTATCCTAGTCTGATACATGAGTTTTGGTATGTAGCTTCTTGTTACTGCTTTGCAGTTCCTTCCAAGCTGCTTTTACATCTCATTTTGATATGCAAATAAGAGAAGCTCAAATGTTAAATCACCTACTAAATAATATTACAAGCTTATTTCATTCTACCTTTCAAAATATCCTTTTCTGGTTTTGCTTTATAAAGGAAAAAAAATAATAATAATAATTAAAAAAAAGCTCTTCAATTGAGATAAGAAACAGGACTCCAAAGTAGGTTATACAAACCAATGGGGTGATTCTGAGATTAAACCAAGCCAAGAATCTAAACACTTTTTTTTTTTTTTTTACAATATTATGATCAACAGCAAGGTTATTATGATCAACAACAAAGGCATAATTATAAATAGAAAAAAAAATGTATACAACGGAGTGATCTAAATAGTCTAAGATTGCACTGAGACGAAACCTGCCTCGGAGTCTACCAGACAGTTGTCTCCCCAATAGAACTTTCTTCCCCTTTTTTATCAGATATTATTGTTATATATGGAGTGGTAATTCGTGTCGAGAAGATGGTTGATATTAATAAAGAAGGGGGAGATTTGGGAGTGTGGCCATGGGGGTCGGAAAGCCCCGTGGCTGGTGATCTCGGGGGATCAGACTCTTAACGATGAGGCCATCAGGAATGTAAAAGAGTTTAGAGGGAACAAAGAAGGGTGATTCAGGAGACTCCATGCAGTATCGGGTTGCTTGTTCACCAGACGTTAAGGCATGGAAGTTTCTAGGTGTTTGCTGTTGTTGTTATATGCAAAGTTGTTTGACCAATGAAAAGTTGTTTTGAAAAGAACTGCTGTGGGAGAAGGGTATAAGAGCCTGCCCTGAATATATATATAAAAAAAAAAAAAAAGGGCAACACGATGTGATGAAGTTATGTGATCAATAAAGAAGCAGAAAGAAGGAATGAAAAGGAACATGAAGACTGATGAAAAGGACTCATGTAGATAGGTTCAGCCAGACTCAGCAAACTGCTCAAAGAAGCTCGTACAGAAAGGCGATGGAAACAGGCGCACCAGGGCTAGGAAGAAGCTCAAGCTGAGAGAAGCGGACCCGTGCACACAACTGCCCCTCGCTGGTAAGCAGTTGCGCATTATGGGGAATCATACGTCCTTAGAAACAAAGACTGTCCTGGTAACCGTACAGCTTATTCTCCTTCTTAACAATCAGACGGTTTATGAGCCTGTAACATGGGACCAAATTGAGGTCAAGGTGTGGGACTCTGCAACTAAAAATGACAAGGTTGCTCGGCACCTGGCGAGCAGTCTCTGAGGCCTTAAAGAGCCATGTGGGACCACAGTCAGAAACGTGTGGTTTGCCATACAGTGAGGGAGCTGCAGGCTCATTTACTGATACGACTGCTACACCATCGGCCCCTCTGCCGTTACTGCCATCGAAGGCTTTTGCTGTTACGCCCCCTGGTGACCTGGATGTGCCTTTTGACCCAGGTCCTATTGGCCTTGAAAACAAGATGGAAATGCTTTTCTTCGATTCGGGAAGAACTGGATACATAAGGCCCAAAGACTGAGTTGGTGTGTGCGTGTTGGTGGAGCGTAGACTCCCCACACACCCAGCACTGTTTACTTGCCTTTTATACCTTTTATGAATATGCCTTTTATGAATATTACTAAATTCAGATTGAGTTAAGACTTCATTTATAATATTATTTACATATATATAAAGAGATTTATGATAATGCACTTGCAAATGTTGTGGGCAGCCAGGAAGAGTAAAGTAAATGTATTTTCTCATACAAAGAAATGCCATCAGAATGAACACTTGATTAGCAGAGAATCTCTATACCACAGTGTGAGAAAATAACCCTCATATAAGGACTAAATACAAACATAAAAGCTTTCACAGCACAGTGTCAGCTAAAGTTGTGCATCTGGGAGAAACCCGTTGAAAAACTGTCACTCTCAATGAATAGTTCCACCAATGAAGGTAACAGTAATCACAAGGAACTGCTGGTACATTCACAGGCAAATGTGCTGTATTTCTTGTTCACCCTTCAGGATGATGAATCATATAGTCCATCCAGGAAATTCCACAACAATATAAGCTGAGGAAACAAACAAACAAACAAACAACTCTCCTCACCATTGCTTTGTCCTTTCTTTTCTTAAATGAGTACTGGACAAAGCATTCTGCCCAAATAGTCTTCAGTTTGAGTAACTAGACAACAGAGGCTGAAATAGTTATCAATTAAACTAAACTGGAGTGGACTGAAAACTTACTGAATCACAAGGGCTAGAGGGTAGCAATCAGTAGTACAAAATCTAGTTGGAGGCCAGTAATTAGCAGGGTACCATAGGTGTGAATATTGAGTCCTCTCCTGTTTAACATCTCCATTAACGGAGATGGACAGAGTGCACCCTCAGCAAGACTATAGATGACACAAAGCTGAGAGGAGTGGCTGATATGCCAGAAGGCCATGTATCCAGAAGGAGCTGAACAGGCTGGAGGAATGGGTAGACAGGAACCCCATGAAGTTCAACAAGGGTAACTGCAAAATCCTACACCTGGGGAGGAACAACCCTGTGTACAAATATTATGGAGCCACCCATTTGGAAGGCATCTTGGCAGAAAAGGACCTGAACACAGAGTTGAACATAAGCCAGCAATGTGCCCTTGCTGCTAAGAAGGCTAATGGTATTCTTGGCTGCATTTGTGTTGCCAGCAGGTCAAGAGTGGTGATCCTTCCACTCATCATCACTGGTAAAGCCACATCTGGAATATTGTGTCCAGTTCTGGGGCCCCCAGTACAAGAGAGACATGGACATACTGGAGATAGTCCAAAGAAGGGCCACAAAGATGACTAAGGGATTGAAGTACCTTTCCTATAAGGAGAGGCTGAGACTTGTCAGCCTAGAGTAGAGAAGGTCTGGTGGGATCTCATAAAGTATCATAAAGTATAAAAAGTACATCTCAAGTATATAAATACTTGAAGGATTGCAATGAAGATGGGATGCAATGTAGACAAAAACAGGCTCTTTTCAGTGGTAACCAGTGCAAGGACAAGAGGCAATGGGCACAAAACGAAACACAGGAGGTTCCATCTGAATACAAGGAAATACTTCTTTACTGTGTGGGTGACTGAGCACTGGTTTCCCAGAGAGGCTGTAGAGTTTGAAAATCTCTTTGGAGATTTTCAGAAGCTTTCTGTACACAGCCTTGAGCAATATTAGGTGTCCTTGTTTGAGCAGGTGGGTTGGAACAGATGACCTACTAAAGTCCCTTCCAAGCTCAGCAGTTCTGTGTTTCTGTGATTCTCATCCTTGAACAGTTCGCATAGAACTCATAAAACTAATGTGTGTGCTAATAACTGGCAAATATTAAGGGCTTTCCTTTATAAGTAGGTAAATAACTGAAATGGCTTGAATAAAGTAAGGAGCAATATTAAATAAGAAACAATTAGCCATGATAGAACTTATGCAAACAAATCAAAACAAGCAAGCTGCAGACACATCTGAAATGGATCCTGGAACATACTTCAAAGCACTCAGCAAAACAGCTGTCTTGAAAGAAAAGGAAGACTAGTACTTTATTCACTGAAAATTAGCAGATGATACTCAGAGTACAGAATGCAATTACTTGATCTGTAACTTGGCTCAGCCACACCCCAGTTATGTGACAGTAGTATAGATCTGTGGCCACAAACAGTCAAACTTAGTCTTATTTACAGAGCTGTACTAGGGTTACAGTATCTGCTTGTAATTTTTCTGGATACTTTATAGACCATTCTGATGCTTAAATTGCAAAGCAACTTGAAGAGTTAACTTGTACATTAAAATTGTACAAAGGTGAAGCAAAGAAGATTATTTTAAAATTTATTCTGGGAAATGTTTATTTGCACATTCAACATTAAAATATAAATTACTGTGAGTTAAAAGTTCTAAACAAAGAGCATACCAAATGCTCAGAAAAAAATATTTTTTCTTATCACCTGTTCAAGAGACATGTCTCCATTGTTTTTTGTTTGTTTGTTTTTTAACTGTAGCTGCTAGCTAGTGAAATAGTACGTAATACAGGCCCGCTTCTCCTCTGCTGAAAATAATCACTGCCTTCAACTAAGGTCAGCAAATTAAGATCAGCAGTCCAGCATAGAATGTGGACCTCAGATGCCATAACATTGATTAAAATTATTTTTTTTTTTAATATATTTCAGCATTTGAAACTCGGATGATTTGCAGATTTTGCAGTGAAGGAACAAAAATGAGAAAAAAAATGAATTTGCTATTGGATGTCTACTCTGACAAGATGTTTTTCTATTACTGTGCTATTGGGCATGCATTGGACACTGTAATGTAGTTAGTAGTGCCTGTAGGTTTCTTCAGGTTGAAGTTTATAAAGTTCTCTGTGGTACTCATTATACAGCCTGCAGCCACTAAGAGTTGCTAAACATGTTTTTTGAAGTTCAATATTTGAGTCTTACTTGCTCCCTGCCAGACATTGAAAATACTGTCTATGGAGTCAGTGCATTCAGTCAGAAAATGTAGACATACCTAGTGGTACATATGTAGGTTTTCTTGAGATTTTCTTAGAAACCTACATAACTTTGTTTTGGGGGAAAAAAAAAAATAATATATATATATATATATACACATATATATATATATACACATGTATATATATACATATATATACATAGATATAGATATATATATAGATATATACATGTGTATATATATATATACATGTGCGTGTGTGCTTGTTTCTCAGCTGGAGAGACTGCATGGAACAAGCTTGGGAGATAGTGAAATGTTGTCACAGGAAAGGCAGAAAGATTTGTTTTCCAGAGGTTGTTTTACAAAGTTTGACTGGGAGAACCATCTAACCTGACATTGTAAAATTTTGAAGCGGGAGCATATAATTAGTAAAATGTAATTAGATTTGTCTGATGTGTAAACTGGAGAAGTCATCATTTTCAAAGCAAATAATTAGTGCATCTATATTTCAAACATAAAGTCTAAGGAGTACATTAATGACTATAATCTTCTAAATAGGTAGCCAGATATTTCTGGGGGAGAAATAAAACTGTTACAGGGAGTTGTTGTTTTTCACAGTATTCTAGTTAGGGAGTGTAAATGTAGTGTGATGAGTGAGGAGCTGTCACTCATGCATGGGAGTGTTTTTTTAAATGTTGTACTCTACTAGGACATTTTTATTTTTTACTGCTACATTACAGCAAGGTGAAAAATGATATATAGCATTAAGGGATGGGGGCTATTTGTAATTGAGTGTACAAATGTTAAGGAAATCAGAGTAAAAAATAAAGCACTTAATATCTATTTGTGTGAGAGCAGTCAGGCCTGCACAGCAATACTTTTGCTAGTATTAATAGGTCATCATTAATGATATGTCCTCTGCTCTAGAATTAAGCTCTCTACTAGGGGAATATATGCTCCTCCCTAACAATGTTGTGTTTTTTTTTTTCCTTCCTAGTGTGTGGATTTTGTTCTTTGTTCAATGCACAGTAAATGACTTTTGCCACTATAAATATTGTATGTCTGCTTCAAGACATACATAATAATGAGTTTTATAACTGTATATATTTTTAAAGAGGCATATAATAAAAAAGAATGGTCAAAAATTATGTGCCCACATGTAAAAATCAAGGTAAGCATAATTCATTTTCAGCTTCCATTTATATGTAAAATATCATGTCTCTTTCTTATGAGATTTTATACATTTCAGAAAACTCAGAATATGTTTATTGGTGGAATTGTGATTTTTAATTATGAATGGCAATGTTTTATTTTTAAGATTCCACATTTGTATTAACTATTCTATATGTACCCCCTTGATGTAACTGAATGGGATTAAATTTTCAGCTATACATTTTACAGATACATTTGTACGTTTAAGAGAAATTCTAAATCTCTAAAAGCAAATAGTTGAGAAAACAAATGACCTACAAGTTCCAGCCACTGAGGTGGTAATCAAATCTATAACATCATGTCTTGAAAGAGAATCATAGGATTGCGTATTAAATACTTGACATTATTTTCTTTGCTCCCAAAGAGAATATGACTTTCCTGCACAAAACATTCAGACTGTAGTTTGTGTCCTGTGCTCTCAGCCTTTCAAATTGTTTAAGACTTTAAAATTTAATCAAGGGATTTCTTAATGGAGGCTGAGGAAGAGAAACATCAGAAATACATTTGACAAAAGGGTAACAAATTTCTACTTAATTATTTACAATGGCCCTACGCTGCTACTTAGAGACACAAAGTAGTCAGACTCCTGAGCATCAGATACAACAGTCTGGAAGGACAAGGGCATCAATTCATCCTCACATCATGCTAACAGTTTTCAAGATTGCATCTTGTTGATCTTGATGAAATTACAAGTCTAGGATCTGATACAGCATGCCAGTAATTTATGATCACAGGTCACTCCAAGCTGAATGTTTTCAGGGCACATCAAGCCTGCTTGTCATTTGCATGCAACTCATTTCATCACCCAAAAGATGTTTTTCATCAGGCCACTGGGCAGATATTTGCAATTCTGGAAGGCATGTATTTAGAAAAAAAAATGACCTCTTTTCATCCATCACAACATTAAAACAAACATCACTGCAAAATGTAATATTAAAGCAATTAACCTATTATCTCCAGGTCAGGTGTTTGCTATTTTGCCATTTACAGAATGACAAACTCTCCCACTTGGCTGCTGATGTATGGACTGGGCCAGCTGTCTGTTCTTTCTAAATGCTGTTTCAGTTGACTACGTGACTATGAAGTGCCCTTCTTCCTGCTATTTGAGATTACTCCTAGTTAACTCTCTAGATGAGCATTTCTATCTACATTGCCTATTCAAGAAAAAGAAATGAGAGGCAGATTATGCAGCTATTATTTTATATTGTTCTCACCCTGTAACATTTTTGAGAAGTTAGCTTTTCCAGAGGAATCTTTATCACTCCTAATATACTAAGAGACAAATAAATAAATAAATAAATAAATAAATACAAATCTATTTCATTCCATTTCATGTTTTCAATTTCTTTGATATTGTTATTACTGATGCCATGCCACGCACAGATTTCACAGAAATCCCATAAGAATAATGATTTAAAAAAGAAAGGCAACATTTCTCAAAACATTTCTAAGTTAAAGACTAAGTTACAGAAGCATGACAAGCTCTATATAAACTTAGTGGAAAAAGTTTAAATATTTGAAAAATTCTGATTTTGGAGTGTGGAGAGGAGGTTGCAACAGGATTAGAATATACTTCACAGAATCACAGAATCACAGAATTTCTAGGTTGGAAGAGACCTCAAGATCGAGTCCAACCTCTGACCTAACACTAACAGTCCCCACTAAACCATATCCCTAAGCTCTACATCTAAACGTCTTTTAAAGACTTCCAGGGATGGTGACTCCACCACTTCCCTGGGCAGCCTGTTCCAATGTCTAACTACCCTTTCGGTAAAGAAGTTCTTCCTAAGATCCAACCTAAAATCCAACCTAAAGATCCAACTTGCTTAGATATCTTCAGTCTACGTCTGTGCCAGTCATCCTCCATTTGTTTGCAAACAGTTCCAGAAGTGAAATCATCCTACCCAACGACGGTCATATAAAATAAATCAGAAAGACAAAACAAAACATAAGCAAAACAAACCAAAACAAACAAACAAGGAAATACTCCTGGGGGTTCCCATTTCTTTCTAATGACTCTGAGGGGAGATAGGGTGATTTATTCAGATTTAGAATGATGATTCTCTGACATTATGCAGGATGTATCCTGCATTAAGCATATATCTATTCTAGGGGCAGACTGCCAAGTGGGTCAAAACTTTGCTGTGGCATACTTAGTAAACAGATGCTGTATGTCACACTTTGCTCTAGCTAGATAGCTACCATGCTGCAGATATCTTGCTTCTATTCTAGAAAACATCAGTGGGAACTTTTTTTACATGGGTATATAAAAGTGTTTTAACTCAAGGGGAAAAAATTAAAATAAAATAAAATAAAATAAAATAAAATAAAATAAAATAAAATAAAATAAAATAAAATAAAATAAAATAAAATAAAATAAAATAAAATAAAATAAAAAAGTTGTCCTTCCATAACACTACCAAAGCTGTCACACAGACTTTTAATCCAGGTCATATAATTTCCTCCAGAAATATTTTCTGTAACATTCATGGAAGATGAAGGTATAAAAAGCATTCAAGTTTGTATTGTCATCTATAGGAGGAAACCAAATTAGTCTTCCAGAAGTGTAAACTTTGTACCTTTTGTGACTGAGACACCAAGTATGCTTGGACAAATAAATTATTCCTAACTTTGTAAACACAAGCAGAGATTACAAGAAAAATAAAACATTTTTTCTGGGTTTTGTTTTCCTAAAGTATATGCCTATCAAGCTCTGAGCAATAGTACCAATTAAACTAACCATAAAATCTTGACATTTGATGTTGAAAAAGATAATAAGGGAACACAAGTGAAACCTTTCAGGGGAGTGAGAAAACTGAGGGTGAGTCATAGCACCTGGAAACATCTGTTGATTCTGTATGAGATTTAAAGGACAAATTACCTCCAGATTATAAAAATATAATTTCATAATGGATACAGCAACTTGGGTGCTGCAGTGCCATGCATCTGTTTTATAGACTGCTGAATAATTCAGTAATGAATTTTAAAATTAGAATATGTTACAAAGGACAATTAATATTACATGAAGCATTGTTGAACTACATGATATCAAAATTAATCTGTTATGGGCTGTTTTTTCCAGTAATGGTCAACTATGTTTGTACATAGTCATTGCTTTTCTTAATTGTAAGTATTTTAGTGATGTTCTGGAGAGTTAAGTCAACAGATGTTATATAGTATGTAGCTCTTCCAGATGGTGAGAACTCCTGGTTTAATAGCCTAAATCAACTTTTTTCTTTTTTTTCCTCATCAATACCTAAAGCAGCACTACTTTTTTTTTTTTTTTTTTTTTTAGTGTGCCTTCAGAAAGATGTCAAACACTGAAGCTTTAATTCTGTACATTTTTACTAGGTTGTGGTACATATCTGATTTTCACTGAATTTCCCCAGGAACAGGTTTGGTAAGTGGCAAAACCACTCCTGTTTAAGAGAAAAAGATCCCGTTCCTTTCTATATATGACCAAGTGTTACCATTTTTACCTTTTAGACTGCCATGTTTCCATGTCATCATCAGACAGAAACACAAAGCTTTCTGAAACAGTGAGTGGACCACAAAACTTCCTCTGTGTTAGAGTATAGAGGAAAGATCTATTACAAAATAAATTACTTTTTACTATTATAATATACATTATTATTATATAAGGATGATTTCAGCCAGTCTTTCTTGCTATTATTTATATTCATATATTTTTCATATTCTGTTAGTGAATACAGTCTTCATAATATGACGGAATTACTGAAACAGTATTGCAAAATGCTGATAGACTTGTTAATTAGCATTTTCAAAGTAATAAAAGTGATTGCTTCTGACCCTTTTGGTTCAGAAAGGCATGACCCCTGGCACAGTACTGTTGAAAACAGCTACCACTAACTACTTTCTTTATTGAAGCCTAATTACAGAGATTTAAGTATCTGCCTTCCCAAATACAAACCCACATTCATTTTGCTGCAGTATTATTGTCAATCTCAGCACAGCTGTGAAATGTAACAAGCCAGCTTGCTGTACTGATAAAGCAAAGAACTGTATGCTAAAAAACAGTAAAAATTACATTAAATCTTAGATATTTGTTTGTTTGATATTAAGTTCTGCATTTAGTTACCAGGTAACTACTTTGGACTACTTTCTGCTTCTCCAAAGTCCAGTAAATCAAGGTTTACATTACTTTGCAGGTTTACATCTAGGTACTTAGCATGAATGCTTGCTTCCTTTCTTTCTTTCTTTCTTTCTTTCTTTCTTTCTTTCTTTCTTTCTTTCTTTCTTTCTTTCTTTCTTTCTTTCTCTTTCCTTCCTTCCTTCCTTCCTTCCTTCCTTCCTTCCTTCCTTCCTTCCTTCCTTCCTTCCTTCCTTCCTTCCTTCCTTCCTTCCTCCCTCCCTCCCTCCCTCCCTCCCTCCCTCCTTCCTTCCTTCCTTCCTTCCTTCCTTCCTTCCTTCCTTCCTTCCTTCCTTCCTTCCTCCCTCCCTCCCTCCCTCCCTCCTTCCTTCCTTCCTTCCTTCCTTCCTTCCTCCCTCCCTCCCTCCCTCCTTCCTTCCTCCTTCCTTCCTTCCTTCCTTCCTTCCTTCCTTCCTTCCTTCCTTCCTTCCTTCCTTCCTTCCTTCCTTCCTTCCTTCCTTCCTTTCCTTCCTTCCTTCCTTCCTTCCTTCCTTCCTTCCTTCCTTCCTTCCTTCCTTCCTTCCTTCCTTCCTTCCTTCCTTCCTTCCTTCCTTCCTTCCTTCCTTTCCTTCCTTCTTTTTTCCTCCCATTCCTGCCTCAGAACACAAGGTCAAATCTCCACTCTTCCGTCCCTTGATGGGTACTCTGTAACTGTAGCCATCTGCTTATTACAAGCATTCTATAAAATGAGTCTGAAAAATAATCTAGATTTTTCAGAGATACCAACTAGCACATTTAAAAACCAATTTTCATTTTCTGCAACCTAGTCCTGACAGTGAATTCCCTCTACGTTTTGCCTATTTTGACCTTCCTCATTGAGCAAACATTGATCTTTTCCTTTGTGTTTCTTGAGTGAATAGTGAATGTTCCTCTGTTTCATGTATTTTGTCTGTGCTCCAAAGTCCTTGCTGATACAATTACTGTGGTAACATATCCAACACTTTCTAAAAGCTGTTTTCTTTCTCCTGTCTGGGACTGAATGCATCTAGTATAAATCATTAAAGAATTGCAGAGCTAACAGAGTTCTAAATTTTGGAAACTGAACTGTCGTCTTTAGGATATTGCAAAGCTTACTCAGTGAAATCAGTTGAGTAGAAGGAAGAATCAGAAACACTTTTTTTTTTTAGCTTAATTAAAATTTCTGAGACTGAATTTGTCCTCATTAAAATTAGAAATGTTATTAGTGCTTCAACTCATAGAATAGCTCAAAAGCCTATTCAGATAATTTACCTACACCCTAAGTCCATTTGTTCTTGGTCTGATATGTGTGTGTGTATAAATATATGCTCACACATAGAACAGGTGGCAGACTACACACACAGTATGTATTCAGAGTTCAAATTCTTGGATGAGTTCCTTCCATTTGTATTGCTGGTAGGTCTGCAGTTTGTAGAATGGTGTTTCACAGGTGCTGCTTAGTTACCATCTTTGTCTGGAACTAGATATACACCATATGTTTTAGCAGTGGTTAAAACATATATATATATATATAAAAAAAAAAGTCCTTTAGATGAAGTGAGTGGAAACTTTCCAGGCATGATCATACAGGAGTTTAGAAGTAAGTTACAAGATGGTTAAAAAACATCTGAAGAAGAAAAAAGTATTATAACATCTAATTTGTTATTAAGAATATTTTGTCTTCTTATGTATGTTTTTAAACATATCAAGAACCACTGCATCATCATATAGGTCTCAAATTTTGAGCCAGTGAAAGTGGGACTAACTTGAATATTCTATTATTATTGTTATTATAACCAGGTGTCTGGTTGATAGAGAGAAATAGGCACCTGTTTTAAGACAGGTCTTTAAGACCTATTTTGTTAACTTCAGGGGTCAGACCATAAAAATAGCTGACTGTGGAAGAGCCATTGAGCTACGCTGAAGACACTAGAAGCCATATTTATGGCTAATATGGCAAACTAATTACCATGGCAGATAAATTGCTGACAGTCTAAAGTGTGTCAGGTTGTAGGTACATTATCTGAATAGGCTTTTGAGCTATTGTATGGATTATTCTAGGTAAGCTTTATTGGTGAGGGAAAGAAAAGGTGGATGGTGTATGCTACATGTCTATGTAGACAAAGTCCATACTTACGTCCTTTCATATACAGGATACTTGTAGTTAATCCACAGTTCTCTGCCTTCCTGAATGTGAATACTTCCTATACTACATGTAGTCATGTAAACATATTATATAGTTATATATCATACAGATTATACAGTAATAATTATTTTTCTTTAAAATTACCACAGTCATGATAGAAATGGTCAAGAATTCTAGATTTTGCAACTCATACCAATATTTAGTGGTCCTAAATTATAAACCTCAGGAACAAAATATTGTTTTCACACAACCAAGGCCTGGCATTCTTAAAGGCACCACTTGCCTTTAAGGTATCTGCTTGCCAAAGGTCTATACACTGTCTATACAGTGTAGAATGTACCTGAAATGAAATATATGAGAGTGCCAAGGAGAAATAAAGAAGCCATAAAATGTCTCTGAACATATTACTAGATGACTATGCAAACAATACATAAAGTTCTATTGAACAGTGCACAGAATTGCCTTAATTTTAACTCTTTTATATTAAATTCTACATGGAAAAGGCACTAGCAATGTGCGTACTGTTATTTAGTTAATACAGTTTTATTTCAAAGTATTATTGTTGCTTTCCAGATTTGAATTAGTGTCTCAATCTTCCTCCAAAAAAAATCACTAGCTGGATCTAGAATTGTTTAGTCTAGAGAAGAGGAGGCTAAGGGGAGACGTTATTGCTCTCTACAGCCATCTGAAAGGAAGATGTAGGCTGCTGTGGGTCAGCCTCTTTTCACAGGTAGCTAGTGATAGGACCAGAGGGAATGGCCTCAAATTGTGCCAGGGGAGGTTTAGGTTGCAAATTAGGAGACATTTATTCTCAGAAAGACTGGTCAGGCATTGGAATGGGTTGCCCGGGGAAGTGGTGGAGTCACCGTCCTTGGGGGTGTTTAAGGAAAGGTTGGACATGATGTTTAGTGGGTGATATTGGTGTTAGGGGGATGATTGGACCAGATGATCTTGAAGGTCTTTTCCAACCTTAATTATTCTATAATTTTCTGCCCTTTCTTAAATACATTTTCCAAGAGGCACCACCATCTTGACTTGGCTTTAGCTTAAAAAATAAAATACTGATACATACAACACAAAATTAATAAAAGCCAAGTATAAAACATATTACAGGAACAGAATAGTGCATAAATAAAACTGAGTCAATAGCTAACTGAAAACCTCATGTTACTCATTCGTTCACAAGCAGCACTAGATCAATCCACTAGATCTGTACAACCCACTGGATTTGCTCAGCTGCAAGAGTCCATCACAGTCACCCCTGCACAGATATTTAAACAGCAAAACACACTACATACATTCCAAAAATTCCTAAACTTCCATAGGATGCATCTTTCCTCAGCTGAATCTATCTAAAAAAAAATGGAGGAGAAAACAAAACAAACACAAAATCAGAAAATTATATTGAAGATTCGGTTTAGAAAGGAGCAGTGTATATATTGGTCAGGAACTTTGAAAGATCTTGTGAGAAAGAGATGCTTTGAGACACATACCTGTACCCCACAATTTATTCAATGTGATAATAAATTTATGTTGGCTGAACCCAGCACAAAACAACAATCCCTTTGTAAGACAGTGATGTCTTTGACTCTGCTTTAAGGAGTGGAGTCAACTCTGTGCTTTCTTCTTATTCACATCTTACCTGATTTGGGAGAACTAATTCCATTGCATCTATCCCAGCTAGTGTTAGATACCTGACTGAGCATTGTTCTCCTTATCTCTTCACCACATCAGTGGGGATCTGAAACACCTATGGCAGCTCAGGTCCTGTTTTAGCCCCTTAGTTTAGCTGCCTCAATTTAAGTGAAATGAATGCGGGCCAGATTACTTGCACAAAGATGGTCTCCCTTCAAGCATGAAAGTGTAGAAGGAAATCTATTTATTTGCCTATTTATGGGCAAAATTTTTGTCCAAGATATTCACATGTGTTACAAAAACGTGTGTGCATAAATATGGAGATGACAAACCCTTGTGATGCCTTAGATGAAAGCTGAAAAGCAATGGTTTTAATAGGTAAGCTAAGGACAGATTGATATAATTAATTTATTATTATTATTTTATTTTTTAACTGTGTGTTATGTATTTTCAGAAACAGAATAACTCATCTGGCTTTAATTAAATGCAGTCTTTAAAGTACTTGCTTTCGTAGTTTTTTACCATAAATGCAGATTATATTTAGTCAGCAAAACAGTGTGTTTTTTGTTTGTTTTCCTACGTACAGTAGTAATGGCAATATCCACACAGTAATAAACACAGACCTGTCTTGGTTACTATTCTTGCCCCCATTTCTCAATACTCTGTCAGGCAAAAAAGCAGTCTGTCTAAAGCTTTCTGATTTTCTGAAATGGTCTCTATTTTGGAACTGTGGCTCCTTTCTATGGCTAAGGTTCTAAGTACCTTCCATTATAAGCTCAATTAGATCCTTCCATCTAATTTTAACATCAAACCGTTCTATTAGAAATTTCTCTTGTGTGGTGTTCTGAAAGATGATGATTTTTTTCCCCCTAGAAAGTTTGAGGGTAATTGGACAAGGCATCTGTGAGATTTGAGAGGCTGTAAAATCAGTGGTAATTTGCATTTGCTACATTATCCTAATGTATTTCAGAACAGCATATCCCCAAAACAGTATGTCATAGAAATGGCAAATGCACTTTTTTCTCTTATCTTCACTGTGGAGTGAGGAGTTCATGAGCTTTACAGGACTTAGACAGAACTACCAGGGCTAGGAAAGAAGCAGAGCTTAAAAAGTTCCCAGGAGTTGGCCCACTATCAGAATTTTTGTTTAGCACATATTCAGCTAAAGCAGACCTTTGGAGACTCTTCCAGCCTGAAACTACTTTTTAAAAAAGAATTAGGAATAAGTCATAAAATCATAGAATATGCCGAGTTGGAAGGGACCCACAACGATCATTGAGTCCAACTCCTGGCTCCACACACATCTACCCAAAAATTCAGACCATATGACTGAAAGCATACTCCAAATGCTTCTTAAACTCTGACAGGCTTGGTGACTGCCATGACTACATCCCTGGGGAGCCTGTTACAGTGTGTAACCACCCTCTTGGTGAAGAACCTTTTCCTGATATCCAACCTGAACCTCCCCTTTCTCAGCTTAACTCCATTCCCTCAGGTCCTATTGCTAGTCACCAGAGAGAAGAAATTGGCACCTGCCCCTCCACTCCCCCTCATGAGGAAGCTGTAGACTGTGATGAGGTCTCCCCTCAGCCTCCTCTTTTCCAGGCTGAACAGATCAAGTGACCTCAGCCACTCCTTGTATGTCTTCCCCTCTAGACCCTTCACCATTTTTGTAGCCATTCTCTGGACACTCTCCAATAGTTTCACATCCTTTTTGTACCGTGGTACCCAAAACTGCACTACAGTGTAGAAATATTAGATTAAGTTTATCTTAATAAATATTACCTGCAACAGATTTTCAGATGTGTTTCTTTTTTAGAACATTTGGTGAGAAATGAACAATTTGAAAGTCATGAAACTGTAGAGTTCTAAAGGAATATTAATAAAATTTTAAAATTGGAAACTTTAGTATTCTGTTGTAAAGTACCAACACCTCACTTATTTCTTTTCCCTGCTCTTGATCACTATCATGTGTCTTTCAGATACAGTTCAAATACCATGTATTCACCTAGACTTGTAGGCCATGATCACCTACTAAGTAATGAAACCCAATTGCAAAACATAATGTTAAATTATAGGTATCACAAAGTAAATAAAAATTTTGTAAATTTAAGCAAAATGTAATCATACAATTCTGCTGTTCTATTCTCCTTTCCCCACCTTATGAAGCATTCTCTATAAAGTCTTTAGAACACATGTATGAGCTACATAGGTTTATCTTTATTTTCGCTTTCTAAAGTAGTTCTCAAAGTTTTATTTTCACATTTTGAGAAGGCTAAGGAACAGATTTAAAGTAAGTGCCATATTACAAGCCTATGAACCAAGTAACTAAACATAGACATTGCAGGCTGAAGTCCAAAATCACCTTCCAACTTGTAATACAGATCAAAGTTTATAATATTATACACACTGTTCTTCATATTAATATTTTATATATCTTAGTATAGGTTTAATGTACTGTATTTCATATACTTTTCATTATTTTTCATAGAACATCTAATCATGTTACAGAGCAGATATTGATGGTTAATTCAGCTAGTATAGAAGGCATAGCAGAAATTATTTCACCTGACTTAAACTCTATTTATCTCATGAAAAGTAAGAAAACCCCCAGAAGGGAATTCATCCTATTTGAAAGCAAAGATAGATGGAATAAATTTCCTATGGCAATAAAATACTTTTTTCTGTTTATTATTGATAGATTTAAAGATGAAGTTCAGTTGCCTCAAAATAGGAATTCTGCTTGATTTCAAGTGTTCTAGTATATCTGAAACATCAGGATGGTGTTGGCAGACATGGCAAAAAAACTACACAGACTGCTTCGAAGCTATGACTGAAAGTGACATAATGCATACCAAGACACTTTAGTAGAATGACTAAATTGAAGCACAGGAGGTTCTGGCTGAATATGAGGGGGCACTTCATTACTGTGAGGGTGACAAAGCACTGGAACAGGTCGCTCAGAGAGGCTGTGGCATCTCCTTCTGTGGAGATATTCAAAACCTACATGGATGCCATCCTGTGCAGCATGTTCTAGGTGATCCTGCTTGGCAGGGGGATTGGACTAGATGATCTTCAGAGGTCCCTTCCAACCTCAGCCATTCTGTGATTCTGTGATAGTAAAATGTTACTAAATTAAATGTCTGGGGAACAGAATTCAAAACAGCTGTCAAGTTTAGACTGTCTGAAATTAGGCAAAAGCATTTCTATCAACACTCACAGATATAAGTATAGGCATAGAGTATAGCTTTGTGAGTCATGTGACTTGGTATTTATTGTTTATTACATTACCTACAGAACAGTTAGTACAGGTGTGTCAATGTGCATTACAGTTGCAGTATAGTTATACTGTTACAGAGATAAAACAGAGGTATAATGAGTGACTTATATATGAAGGAGAGTAAGCACAGAGAGAGGTTCTGATTCCTTCACTTGTGAAAATATCTCTATTTAGCAAAATAATTAACTGTGTTCTCAAAATAGTTTTATAACCTTATTGACTCTAAATATATGCTTACACTTAGCAATTTACAAGCTTTTTTGAATGAGAGCTTAGGAGATGAACGATGACACAAGATAAAAAGAGATTATACAAAAAAATAAAGATAAGAAAGCTAAAAATATTTTTGTCTCTAGAGTAATACATTTTCTTGGAAACACATGGTCTAACTATAGTGATGCTTCTCTCACAATGAAAATTTATTCTTATATGATTTAGCAGTGGCAATGTATAATGAATAAATTATACATGATTAAATGAGAAAGCATTACAGTGATAACTGCATTTTTAAAATATATTTTTTTTTTTAATATGGAATTATGTCAAGGATATTTTAATGAGGGTTTTAATGTTTGTCAAAGTCATGAACAATCTAATAGCTCCAATGCATGAGTCCAGTTTTACACAAATAATTTCACAGTTCTTCCAAGTATTTATAGTTGCATTCTAACAAGAACCAATATTATGCATCACATGTAAGGAATCCTTAAAAGAACTTAATATATTATTCTTGTTATGATACAAATCTTGAGGTCTGGAGAGGGTCCTGTAATTGCAGATTTTTGGAAAATCTGAGGTGCTTTAAGTAAATTTTAACCTACCAACTCTTCCTGTGCAAATAATGCCATATCAATATTTGAACACTGTTATAGGTGTATGTACTTAATGGACAACTGGAGCAATCAACTGTCTGGTTAATATTAATTCTGGAGTGATTAGTGCTGAGATCTGAGTTCCTGACTTCTTGTATGTCAGTCAAAAGTACATATGCACTCAAAGAAAGTCAGATTTTGGGGTAATGTGTTAAATACATACAATTAGTAGATTATATGAAGATGTTATGTGACATTTTATATAATAAAGAAGGAATGCAAGCATACATGTATTATAACAAATTCAAACTGTGTTAGCTTGGTGCAATCAATACATTTGAATGTTGTTCCTTCTGTATATATGTCTTATACAGAAACTATCCATGTACACTTCAAAGTCCACTGAATGCTACATCTGTTTTGTATGGTGAAGTATTGCACAATGTCATCTGTGTTTTGTTGATACTGTGTCAGAAGAATGATACATACATTGACTTGAGACACTTGGTATGGAGTATGTCAGGAGCATGTTCTAAATGGTTGTCTTGACATTCATTCACACAAAGAATCTGAACATGGGGGAAAGCAATGACTTTACCGAGGAAGAGTAGGTGGAGCTAAAGTTAAAGATTCAGTCTACATGTTCCTTGTAACATGAAAGATTTATGTGCAGAGATTTGAACTCCAATTTACAGTTATGTACTCTACATGGAATTGAGTAGATTCGGGCCCCCAGCTTAAGTAGGGCATGGACCTATCAGAGTGAGCCTAGAGGAGGGACACAAAGATGTCCCTCCCTTCCTTCCTTCCCTCTTTCCTTCCCTCTTTCCTTCCTTCCTTCCCTCTTTCCTTCCCTCCTTCCCTCCCTCCTTCCTTCCTTCCTTCCTTCCTTCCTTCCTTCCTTCCTTCCTTCCTTCCTTCCTTCCTTCCTTCCTTCCTTCCTTCCTTCCTTCCTTCCTTCCGGTGTTTAGCTGCCTGCCACATTAAATCATAACAAGCAGCATAATACAGTTTATTTATTATTTTTTTTTGCCTGTACATTAAATGAAACTGAAAAAATGCAAGGCAGACAACTCTTCATTCAGACAACTAATGAGCTCACTAAGTCATAAGCCCTGCATCAAATGAGCTATCATTTTTAACTTTTCTTACACATGTGGGAGGCATTAAGCTATGTTTCCTATGAAGGGGATTTCTTTCTCTATCCAGAGGAAGCACTTTCTGCGTGTAGGGTGTAAATAACAAGCTACTTTAAGATAAGTATAAGCAGATGAGCTTGTGTAATCAAAGTGCTACATGAGAGTTATATGTGGATAAAAGCTCACCATGGTGAAAATTCTACCTCTCAGATTTCTTCTGACTCTAGGAATCTTGAACATGGATAGTGATTCTGCTTTCTTTTCTACAGTATAGCTGTGAGCTTTGATCTTTTGCTGTAAATCTTCATTTTGTAACAGTATGCTAGAAAGTGTTATGTTGTCTGTGATATATGAGGTCATATAAAGTAGATGTCCTGTGCCGGGCAGTTATCTGCAATTCATAGGGTTTGAACTGAATTATTCCCAGGTCTTTCCCACTCCTATGATCCCACTGTTTGACCTCAAGATGATAGCATGTGTGACCAATTCTAAAGGTTATACATTTCATCTCTAATATCCAGAAAATAGCTTGGTCCATGTTTTCAGTCCTATCATTGCACCTGCACCATGCTTCAGAAGAAAACTGTAAATTCAAAGGGTCAAACTTTTTGAAAAGTGCTTGAACTAGAGCTGAATTTGAGGAGACAATCTGGCATAGATATTGAGGAATATGAAATTCTACAACCAAATGTAGAGATGTAATGTAGAGAATGCTCAGGGGCAACCTTATTGCTCTCTACAGGTGCCTTAAAGAAGGCTGTAGCTAGGTGGGGGTTTGTCTATTCTCCCACATGCCTGGAGACAGGACGAGGGGGAATGGGCTAGTTGTGCCAGGGGAGGTTTAGGTTGGACATTAGGAAGAACTTCTTTACCGAAAGGGTTGTTAGGCATTGGAATGGGCTGACCAAGGAAGCGTTGGAGTCACCATCCCTAGAGGTCTTTAAAAGACGGTTAGATGTAGAGCTTAGGGATATGGTTTAGTGGAGGACTTGTTAGTGTTAGGTCAGAGGTTGGACTTGGTGATCTTGGAGGTCTCTTCCAACCTAGATGATTCTGTGATTCTTTGATTCTGTGAATAAGGCCAAAAAGTTGACTATCAGTGCTGATTAAACCTTTTTACAATCACACAAAGAATCATGCTACTCTCTATTTCATTGCTAAAGACTGAACAGTTACTTGGTTAAATAAAAACTAATATTCCCCTTTATTTCAGTGATTGTCAGACTAAGTCTCTGAAAGAACTCTTGTCACTCTCCTTAAATATGGGGCAAACCTACTCAGCAGCACACACATCCACTTACAGTTTTCAAAAGACAAAATATCTTATAGAAATTACAAATGAAAGCTGTTTCTAGTTCCCCTTTTCATGATACAAGTTAGTCTCATAAGTGATAATTGAGCCATATATATTAGAGAGTGGGTGAAGAGGAAGTGCTATAGCAAGAATGCAAATACCTGATACGTGACACCTTTCTCCTTGTCATGACACTTTTCATGAAATAGTGACTGGTACCTCAGGGGAATTAGTGTGAATTATAGCCATGGGGAGCAGAGGGAAAGAAAGATGTTAAACCTGTCTTTCTTGCTTTAAAGGTTATTCTTATTTTTCATTCAATCTCCTTAATGAAAATCTTGTTTTTACCCTAAATATACTTGCCTTCTTCAACAGGTGACTGATTGAACCCCAACATTCAAATACTGGAACATAATATCTATTTGCATATTTTTAAATAAGAATCATTAAAAAAAAAAAGGAAAACAACAACAAGGGGAAAAAAAAAAACAACAAAACAAACAAACAAACAAACAAAAAAAAAAACAGAGAACTGAATATATTCAGGAATGACCCACTCTTGAGTCTTAAATGTTAATTTTATACAGCTGATTTTCCAAATAAAAGCATATATACTACAACATAAAGCATTGCATGCATATTAACCAGTTTTACCAGTGAAAATACAAGGATGTGAAGAAGTCAGTCTATTTAGAGTTTAGGAGCTATGTTTCAAATTCAGTGCTAGTGCAGAGTGCTAGTACCAAGTATCAGATTGCAAACATCTCTTTGAACCCAGACCTCGCATGTATTTTCTGCTGACTTTCAGCCCAGCATTGAGCTAAATCCCACAAGTGGTATTATGAGATTTCTTGCTTTTATCACAGAGCAGACAACAACAGTCATTAA
Organism: Netta rufina; assembly: GCF_964035555.1. Taxonomy (NCBI): domain Eukaryota; kingdom Metazoa; phylum Chordata; class Aves; order Anseriformes; family Anatidae; genus Netta; species Netta rufina. Next base: position 39,764,337 of record NC_140123.1, on the reverse strand, counting down.
ACTTTGATGACTTAAATGGGATAATATCCAACAAAGAGATGCATGCAACTCAGATTTTTTTTTTTTTTTTTTTAATGTGAAAAATATCATTGCCTGGATAACTTGGTAACAAATTACCCAGTAAAGGCTTTGGTAACTTGTCTAAGAATTACCTGGAAAGGACAGATGACAATTGTAACAGAAAGTTTTACCACGACTGTTTCTTCTTTCCAGGATGGGTGCAGTCCATAATAAAGCTTACAGTCCTTCCCCAACAGTTTTATGCACAGGAGGGATTCTCGTGAAGACAGATTTCTCTAGACATCAACTTAGACATCTACAACAACCAACACATCAGTAATGCAAAGGTGTGCACCCAGTTCTCTTTCCATTATGCACATGAGAAACTTCCAGTATAGCCCATTCATATTTAGTCCTGCACAACTAGAGTGAGAGAGACTGTAAGGAGAAAGTTGACTGCAGAAATGTGAGGATATTTCATGGCCTGGAAGAATAATTGTATACCAGAAGAAAAGCAAAGGGTCTTGGACTCCTTTACAAGCTTTTCCCAAAGCCTAAGGATTTTTACTAGCCATCATAAAACCAAGACAAATATTTGCTGGTATTTGTTGTTTTGCACACTTCTAGTCTTCCTCGTATTAGCAGAGCATGATTAGTATTAGTGTACATCTATATGTGTACTAAAATTGACTGTAAACCCAGAGTGTACCATGTTATATTTTGCAGAAAAAAAGGTGTTTGAATATCAGTAGAGGCTGAGCAAGAGCAATGACACTGAGAAATGTTGCATCTCATTTATGAGAAGCAGTAACAGCCAGAGGACCTGTGCCCTGAAAGGACACCAAAGTTTATATCTGTATTGCTAAATGTGTCTACCCTAGATAGTGATCTCTTCCCACAGACCAAGATGCAGAGCATACTGCTGCATGCTGCTGAGCATTAGTTCACTAGACCAGATGGGCCATATTCACAATATATAAAAAAGTGTGTGATCTTTTCTAAGATTTATGTTAGCAAAGTATAATTATCATTTTTTTTTTTTTTCCCCCGGGACAAAGTGAGTAATGTGAGGGCTCCACCGCAGCTCACCAAAACAATCTTTTTACAGCATGAAAGTGAGGCCATGTATTGCATTCCCAGGGGTGTGTAGCTAGGGCATGTGTGAAGTCAGGATAAAACTGAATGGAAGAGAAGAACTTGCTTCATTCTTGTGTACCATTTCCTCTAACGAAGGTGTCTAGAACACAATAAAAATATATTTGGAGGTTAGCTTCTTGATGTATTGTGAGCTTCAGTGTAAATTATGATTCTTGCAATCTGGAGCAGCATAGGCCCTGCATGCCAGAGGGCCTGAAACTGATGAAACAGCAGAGATGTACTCAGAGCAGGCAATGCAGAAGCATTCAAGCTAGGAGAAGTTTAAGAGTACATATCCCATTGTATATCTGGGGGAAACATACCTAAAACAGGTAATAGCTAATCATCCTTTCAACACATATCCTTTACTTTTTAATCCTGTCCTACTTGATACTAAGTGATTTATTTTCCATGACAATATGTTACCCCATGAGAGCAGGTACCAAGCTTCAAAAAGGAATAGAATTGCTAGGAAATAGTGATTATCATCACATATAAGGTTTTATGTAGAAAAACTTATTTGATTATTAATATTTGTTTACCATGTCAAGTTTCATAACATAGTAAAAAGATTTTCTCTGCCTGCCTTGCCACTGTATATCCAAAATTTCTCCCTCCATCCGCCCATTATGCATTTAGATAGAAGATGGTCTTCACAATTAAAAAACCCTTTGCTTTTTTTTTTTTTTTTTTAGGAAACACTGTCTCTATGTATCAGTGCTTAATAGAGATAATAGAGATAACCTCTTATTACTGATAGTGTTCTGAGCATTACAAATGTATTTGTACTGTTTGTGAGTAGACATCCCTACTACTTCAGTGCTTATCACTGAAATTAGATAAAATAATAATAATAATGACAACAATAATAATAAAATACCTCTCAAGGATGTCATGGTCCTCTGGCACTGTACCCTTTGTTGGCACCATATAATCAGATCAAAACTTTGGAAAATGTAGAAAAAGACAGAATAGAGAAAAGTAAATGCGTCAGAGTAAATAATAACATTTAGCCTCTTTTCTGTGTGTCAGGTAGCTTAATACTTTCTCAGCTATGTTCGTTGCCTACGGCTACTCAACATGTGTCTTTTTCTCAACATAGATTTTATATTACTCATTTGAAATGTTTATTCAATATGCAACATTATTTTTGTTTACATAAATTTTGCTCAGTGAATGCAAGTCAGGTATCTCGTGGAACAGGATTAAAATTCATAATTTGTCAAATATTTGCTATATGAACAGTAAATATATTTCTAGTAGCAAGTTTTTACTAGAATGCCTGAAAAAATTCTGAGTACACTAGCAAAATATTTGATAGCTATATTCTGTTTGCTAAGGTAGTATCTTAGAATGGAAAACAAAATCAAAAAGAAAACCCAATTTTCCCCTTCAAAATAAATAAATAAATAACAACAACAAAAATTATGTCAAAATTAGAAGCAATTGAGATCTGTTATTATTTGCTCTCTTAAACCAATTGCCTCTGGTTGCTCTTTAAGTTCTGATTTCTCTTTTCCCCCCCTCTCTTTCTCTAAAGCACTCCGGTATGCACTGAGCAACCTTATCTGAAAATCTATCTATAGCACCATAGAGGTCAGTCTCACCCTTTGGCCAAGAGTCCTTGGAACAGTAGTTTTAGAAGTATAATCTGGCCCTTTTTAGTAGCAAATGTGACAGCTCTTTGGCAGCACTCTCATGTTCTCCCCCCTCTTGTTTCAAAGTACTTTATTACATGTCACGTATTCTTTCTCTAAAGGCTAGTTCAACCGGAATGATCGAAAATATTAAAACAGTGTATCAGTTCTCCTTCCACCTCACAATACTTTATGATGGCAACAAGGCTTTCTGTAGAAGATTACTGAGCTGTTACAGTGTTTACTACTATACACAGCTTTTCAGTCCTGTTTCTTTTTTGCAGTATGCTAAACCCATTGATCACTCATTTGTATTGCACATAGACTTATTCAAGCATACACAATGTTGAATTCCTGCAGCTGTTACTACTGTGCTTGATCATAAAAGGGAAACAGCCCATGTATGAGTCCCCTTTTTGTGATTTTAATTCTCGTGACTCATTACTTTTATTTAATATCATCGGTAACAGGAACCCAAAGTTTATTTTACCCAAAATGACAAATTTTGGAGCTAGATGTGGATTTGGAGACAGAGTAAAAGGGTAAGGGACTGAGACATGTTATTCATTGAAAACCACTGTACAGACAGAAGGCAGCTATTGCTGCTGCCACCTGATACACCGACAACAGCTCTAACTGTTGCTCAGTTTCATTTTTCTAGCTAATATTCACATCCTTTTAGCTGCTGGGACTTGGTTCCCCTTTCATTCCACGCCTTTTATTTTGTCCTTATAGCTTCACTATCTTTTCTTGAGAGATTTGAAGACAGGTTATCACTGCATCAGAATTCACAACTTCTTTTTACTGTTATTAACCCCTTACTCTCCAAAATTGGAAATACTGGCTGTCAGACCAGCAGAACGGGTCTGGTGATGATAAACAAGTTCAGCTAAGAGTCTAGATCTCCAGACACGGAACATCCAAGGTCAAGCTGGAAAGTTGTCAGCAAACCAGCATCAGTATCATGTCTGGAGACAGTAAACAGGGTCAGACATATCCCAGAAATTGCTGGGCAGGTGTATGGTGATAAGGCAGGTCTAAGATCAAAACAGAAAGTCTGCAATATGATATACTCACCTTTGTTTCACTTCTATTATTACAACTACAATCAACAGAACCTAATCTTTTTTTTTTTTTTTTTTTTTTTTTTTTTATTATATATCCAACTATACTCTGTGTGGAATAATTCCTGGAAGTGACTTATTGAGTCTAAAAATAAGTCCACAAATAAAAAATAAGCCCACATCTTAAGGTAAAGTTCAGCGTTAAGGAAATTTCTAGGGTGAGATGGAACAGATATGCAAGGAACCTGTTCCATGATAGTCCCCTTGGCAACATAGTCTGCAACCTCAGGTATTAGTGACACCAGAGGAGCTTGGTGTGCTGACTCTAAGAGAGAGCGCAGAGGGTGGAGCAGTCAAGATACCGCAGCCAGACTCAGTGCTATCACTGCAGGGATGGGGAACCTGATGGTATTGTGGAACTGATAGACTGCACGGCCAGTCCTTCCTCTAATTGATAACCAAGTCAGTTCCTCTGGGTGAACTTTGCTCATTATACTGCCATTAGAATGCCAAAACACACCTCCATCCCAAAGGCTACCTGCGTCCAATGTGCAACCACCTCTCACTAAGCATGAATTTCTCTGACCTTTACAGAAAAAGTGAGAAAAAGTTACACTAATCACAGTGAAGACCCATATGACTAGATGTGTCAAGCTCCACCTAGAAGTAAGAAAATAGTATAAAAATGACTCAAGGGAGGAAAATGTCAGGTAAGTCACCATTGCAGACAAATTGGAAGGACATCGCTGACTACTGGGATCAGTCGACAAGCTGAACCTCTCTTCCCCCTCCATATGGATATCTATTTTGGTGAAATTCAAACTCTTGGTTATACCAAGTGCTTCCCTGCAAAACCTAACACTCTATAGAGTTGTTTCATAAATTAGCAAATGTGTAGTTAGTTGTGTTTGTCATATTCTTCGTGTTTGCACGTGCTTTGCAGACAATGTATTTATCACTGGCAATCCAAAAGAACTTGTACTTTGTTGCTTCAATAAGCTACAAGTCATTTACTAGACTGGAAGTGTATCGAGCTATTTATGCATCTGTGATCACGGTAATTTAATATATTGAATGAGACTGGATTTATACTGCCAAATTAGTCATCACTTAAAATCCAGGCCCAGCCACCCCCCAGCTTCTCTGATATCTGAGGACATGCTGGAACTCAAGGGGGTTTAGGTCCTGCCAAACTTCCTTACCCTTTAACACAACACCTTGTGGTAGCCACAATGAGAAAGAAAAACATGAAAATTTTCAGGAACATATATTTTTTTTAACATATTCTTATTCAAAAGGAAAGCATTGCAAGTCTGTTTCTTAACTCGCAGCATGGTGTTTCATTTATTTTGTGTCTGTATTTTGCCTGATTCATAGCTGTATTCTGTACTCTTTTCCCTAAGTATCTTCAGCATTACCCCGCTGAATACTCTTTCTGAAGCAAGGTCCCATCTTCCACTGTCTCTATAGTGAGGGGATATTACTCTGTTTCTCACAGCATTCCCCAAATTCATTCTCTTTTGCAGTTACTATATTTAATAAACAACCCTCTAGCACTCTACCCTCAGCCCATCTTAAGCAATTTCTATTGAGATATAGTATAGGCTGCTGTGGCAACAAATAAACATAAAATTCCCCATTCCAAAGTCTGGACTATAGGTAATGCTTTTCAATGCCAACTGCTCTGGCTGGAGATGTAAATATGATTCCAACCCTTCTGCCTTTTCTCTGTGTTTAAAGGGTTCCTAGATTATTAGTGGCAAAAGAATTAATTTAATGAATTATGCTCAAAATAAATGCAAACAATCATACATGTAGCCAGTGGGTAAGAATCATACCCATATAAATGCAAAAGAACAGTAAAAGCAAAATATATGCTTTGACTATTAAGGTAGCTTTCCTCCCACCATTCATTTAAGTACTTGGGCCATAAAACAAAACAAAACAAAAACAAACAAACAAACAAACAAACAAACAAAAAAAAAAGAGAATAAGAATAGTTGTTTTTCTGTCTTCCACCAGAAAAAATCAAGAGGCTATATTTGGTGACTATAGGTCAAGTTTTAAAAAGATACGTAATCATGCACCAATTCTTTCACGTCTAGTCATACTGACTTCTCCTTAGGTCCTGATGGTATTGTGCTTTTTTCTTTTTTTTTTTCCCCAGGCCTTACATTGGATGTAAGGCCTGGGGAAAAATTATATTTATCCATTATATTGGATATTCTTTTCTTGATGGAAGTTTTCTCTCAAAATCTATGTTCTGGTTATATATTTTTCAGCATGCAGTTTATGGACCCTTGCAAATTTAGAAAAGCTACCAAAGGCAAGAAAGCTGCATTGACAGAGAGTTTAATTTTGGACATTGCATTTTTATTCTGAAAGTGTGCAAGGGGCTGAAAAATCTGAATGTCACTTTATTCTTTCAGCTGTATCTATCACAATTGAATCAAAAATTAGTTCAGAGTATTCCATGGCCTGTGTTAAGTCTGACAAGATGATTAAGATGATCCTTTCTGGCCTTAGAAGGTATGAACCAATATTCAATATGCTGGAAAGCTATGGCATTTTATGCACTGTTCTTGCATGCTAAGCTTATTTTACATATGGACATTTTTATGTATGCATACACAGTTGTGAATTCCCTTTAAAGCAGATAGATGAAAGCTGATTTGCATAAGTTTCTACACCAAGGACCCTGAAGACAATACAGGTCAAACAGGATCCCAAATAACTTTAACTTATACATTCTTCTAGCTCCTGGAATTATGGTTGCACCAGTTTACAGTCATTTATATGTGAGCAGACTGGAAGTAAATAAAAAAGATTTCAGGTGAGTTTAATGTAGAGGACTCTAACTTATATGACCTTGTGAATCATTTCTGGACTTTTCCCACAGAAATTAATGGTGTGGAATGTCTATTAATTCACTTATTCCACCCCCTACAGTACAATACATCTGCCCTGGTCTCATGTGGGCCTATTTTAGATGAGAAAGCAAAGACATGCTGTCTTAGAAAAAACTTACTTGGGCAATGATTTTGGAAAACATTCTGATCTTGTAGGCAAGGAAAAATCTAAAAGATTATTTAGACATATGACTCAAAAGTAGTTGGCCATTCCTGAATATAATATACATAGCAACAGAAGCTCTTCTCGTGTGTCTAACTTTGCTATACCATTCACATGAGCGTTTGCATACAAAATTCAGCAATTTTCACCGATTTCTGTCTTATTTTCTAACAAACAAGTGAAACAATGATTCCACTAATAAATATTACTAAATATTACCAGTCTTTATCAGTTATATTTTATTCCATATTGTGATAATAATGTGAAATTATTGGGTGAGCAATTGGCTAACGGGCAGGGCCCAAAGGGTTATGGTAAATGGGGCTGCGTCAGGCTGGCGGGCGGTCACCAGTGGGGTCCCTCAAGGCTCCATTTTAGGGCCGGTACTTTTCAATATTTTTATAAACGATCTGGATGTAGGAATAGAGGGTATTTTGAGCAAGTTTGCTGATGACACCAAACTTGGAGGAGTTGTGGACTCAAATGAGGGCGTAAAGGCCTTACAGAGGGATCTGGACAGGTTGGAGAGCTGGGCGATCACCAACCGCATGAAGTTCAATAAGAGCAAGTGCCAGGTCCTGCACCTGGGACGGGGAAACCCTGGCTGCACGTACAGACTGGGCGATGAGACGCTGGAGAGCAGCCTAGAAGAGAGGGATCTGGGGGTCGTGGTAGACAGCAAGTTGAATATGAGCCAGCAATGTGCCCTGGCAGCCAGGAGGGCCAATCGTGTCCTGGGGTGCATCAAGCACGGCATCGCTAGTAGGTCAAGGGAGGTGATTGTCCCGCTCTACTCTGCGCTGGTGCGGCCTCACCTCGAGTACTGTGTGCAGTTCTGGGCACCACAGTATAAAAAGGACATGAAACTGTTGGAAAGTGTCCAGAGGAGGGCTACGAAGATGGTGAAAGGCCTGGAGGGGAAGACGTACGAAGAACGGCTGAGGTCACTGGGCCTGTTCAGCCTGGAGAAGAGGAGGCTGAGGGGAGACCTCATCACAGTCTACAACTTCCTCGTAAGGGGGTGTCGAGAGGCAGGAGACCTTTTCTCCATTAACACTAGTGACAGGACCCGCGGGAACGGGGTTAAGCTGAGGCAGGGGAAATTTAGGCTGGACGTCAGGAGGGGGTTCTTCACAGAGAGGGTGGTTGCACACTGGAACAGGCTCCCCAGGGAAGTGGTCACTGCACCGAGCCTGTCTGAATTTAAGAAGAGATTGGACTGTGAACTTAGGCACATGGTCTGAACTTTTGGGTAGACCTGTGCGGTGTCAAGAGTTGGACTTGATGATCCTTAAGGGTCCCTTCCAACTCAGGATATTCTATGATTCTATGAAATTGGATGGGTAAAAGAATCCAAGACCATACCTATACTGACATACAGGGGTCAGGGGCACATATCTATTCCCTTAACCAAGTAGGGTCTGACTAATACACAAGACTGTCTAAGTCTAGCCCCTTGTACAGTAGATTGGCTACACTCAGTCAGTGGTATTCCTGCTGATGTTATACCATGACATATTTTGCAGTATGTACTGAACCCCTTGAGTGTAGCCTGAAAATGCAAATCCAGATGATGATATTGGAGGAATGTGGACAGCGGGACCAACACCTGATTCAGTCCCATTTACACAGCCTCTTCATAATGGACTCTTTAAGAGAGACATCCATCCCACCATCACCTGAAACTGTCTTACAGAAAACTAGTTTGAGTGGTCTAAACCAGAATCAGTGGATAATGAGAACTAGTAACACTGTGTTTTGGTGATGGTAGTTCATTTAGTACTTAAAATCATTTATGAGTCCAACAGACTTTTTACCACATTTAATGCATGTCAATTTATGTTTTTGTTATTTAAACCTGGTAGGCAGCTGAGCTCCCCACAGACAGTTGCTCACTCCCCCATAGTGGGATGGGGAAGTGAATTGGAAGAGCAGAAGATAGAATATTCTTGGGTTGAGACAAAGACAGTAGATTAGGTAAAGCAAAGATGCAAACAAAGCAAATTCTACTTCCCGTTGACAGGCAGATGTTCAGGCATTTCCAGGAAAGCACGTCTCCATCACATGTAACAGTTACTTGGGAACAGTTACAATGGTTACTTGGCTTTTATTGCCAAGCATGACATCATATGGTATGGAATATTCCTTTGGCCAGTTTGGGTCAGCTGTCCTGCCTGTGTCCTCTCCCAGCTTCTTTTGCACCCCCAGCCTCCTCAGTGTCAAGACAGTAAGAGAAGCTGTAAAGGTCATAACTCTGTGCAACCAGTGCTCAGCCAACAACTAAACCATCAGTCTGATACCAACACTGTTTTAATCACAAAGCCAAAACATAGTACCATAAAACAGTCTATGAAGAAAATTCCATCCCCACCAAAACCAGTAAAATTACCCATTCTAATTCTAATATCTTAACCAAAATTAAAAAAAAAAAAAAAAGTCCTAACAAGACAAATATTTCACTAAAACTTCAATAAATTATATAACACTCTTATCAACTGAACTTCCAAAAGCACCGAATGCAAGCAATACACTATGGATTGCATTTCATATTAGTAATTCAGCAATTATTTTTCAGGATAAATGTCAGGCCAGCAGACCTATTGTTTTATAGGTCATTACAGTTTTTAAACATTGGCACTATGTCTGTTTAGTGTTCTTTGAAGTATTAACATGAATAATTAAAACTGAGCTACAACTGTCAAACAGAAAATCACAGTTTATATATGATGTCTTATTTTTGCCAACATTTTATTTTGTCTTTGTTTACCTCAGGCAAAATTCCACTTTATTTATTCATTTATCACTTAGCAGAGCTCTTGTTTACTTGTGTGTCTGTATGTAAAGAAAAAGTATAAATAATGCATTGATGCACCTATTCATAATTTTACTGGCGTCTTTGCCATATTATCATGTCAAGTCAGTCACCAGATTTTCACACAAATTTCTCTTTCCTCAAGCAGTCAGTTCTGGGGTTTTCTTTGCTTTCCTCTGAAACTAGAGGTATGGTCCAACTCACAAAATAAACTGGAGTTAAGAATTTCCTGAAAGTTGCAGAAACTTAAGTCACTCACAGGTGGTTTTATTTATTTATTTTTCTTTTGTTTAATTACACATAACGGCTTTTGTTTTTATATACTTCAGATCTTAAACCAACTCAAGGGTGTTGTTGGGCAATTTTGTCTGCGATGGTGTGGGGAGCAGATTGTCAGTGCACCTTTCTGAATTAAATATTGCACAATTGCTTCAGAAGGGGCATGATGCCACAGATACATTTAGTCAACATTCACATATAATTTGGTAGTCTCCTTTCTTCCAAACATACTACTAATTATTGGGGACTATATTTTGTTAATATACTGTGAAAAATAAAGCAAAATCTACATTAGTTATGGTACATCATCCAAGAAAAATAGTTTTATTCACTGTGTAGATAGTCTGGCACTTTCTTTTTGTCAAGATTAACATTATGTATTTTTTTTAATTGCAGTTAAATCTGCATGGGTATCCATATGTTACTTCTAATTCCAGTCTACAAACACTACTTATTAACAAGACAATTAATATATATATATATATTGACAATGCCTCTCAATTCTAAAAATTTAATGGAAGCTTTTAAAACTGTCAGGTTCTTTGCAGCAAATGAAGTGTACGGCTTAGAGAAAAGCAAACGAAGCTAAACATGTACTTGATTCAGTCTACACAACAGATGGCAACACAGATGTAAATAAAGTGCTTATCCTTTTATTATTATTAGTTAATATTTACATCACTGGAAAGCCCAGAGGCCTCTGTCAGGAGCAGAAGACCTTTATGCTAGACACTACACAAATATGCACTGGAACATTTCATTTCAGTATCATCTTTCTCCTGCTGCACACTAAACTCATTGATGACTCATTTGTATTGCCCAGAGAGTCATTCAAGCATACAGAGGGTTTATTTCCTCCAGCTGCTCTGAAAAGTTTATAGCCTAAGAAGGAAGGAAGGAAGGAAGGAAGGAAGGAGGGAAGGAGGGAAGGAGAAAAAAAAAGAGAAAAAGAGAGAAAGAGAAAAAAAAAAAGAGAAAAAAAAAAAGAGAAAAAAAAGGAAAAAGAGGGAAAGAGAAAAGAGAGAGGGAAAGACAGAGAGAGGGGCCAGAGAGAATGAAAGGAGAGGAAGAAAGCCTCTGAAATGTAAAATTTCACTTTGAAGGTTTTGTCTTGCATTTCTTATACAAGTGACATGTTGGAATATCCTTCCACTTTCTTGTTTCTTATTTTCCCATTGTTCCATTTATTGTGTTGCTAGTGTCTCCTTCCCTTTGCAGCATTCTCCTTACTTTTTCTCCACTGCTTTCCTGGTCTTTTACCAGACTATCACCCCGCATCTTCCAAGACTGGTAAAACACAAGTAGTTCTAGTTACTAGTTACAAACCACACAGTATTCGTTAGATAACAATATAGTCTGGTATGAACAAAACAAAGACATCTGTAACTGTTACCAAAACTAGTGCATTCAATTTTCAAATTCAAAATATTCCAGTTTTCATCCAGGGGGTGATATATTTTAATTATGACAATTAACGTGTTGCTGTATTGTGTGCAATCATTTCTCCACAGAAAAGCTTTTTTGGCAGGATTTTTTTCGTCTGAGGATAATTTCTACTAGGTAACAGGAGGAAGCCCCGAAAAATTCATCCCTTCCCTCAGCAGGTGCATCATTCTGTCTCTCACAATTAAGCTGTGGTGGAGTTTGAAAATGGATTTCAATCATCTATTCTTTGATCCTGTGAATGGATCTCAACTATGTTGGTATATAACATTATTTTCTCTCTTCTTTTACTGCATTCTCACCTCTAAAAAGAAAATAATTTAAAAAAAAAAAAAAAGAAGGAAAAAAAGTTATTGAAGGACATTTTAGTAGTAAGCAGTTTGATGCTTAGGATTGAAACACAAAATCACTATTGAGCTCATTTAAAATACAGTAGAAATCCACAGAAATACAACTACCAAAAATAATACTATTTATGATTTTGATTATTATTATATCTTGATTATGATGGAGAGATGGAAAAATCAAGCTTTGTATGGGAATTCTGTTGCAACATAAACTACAAACGGAATTGGCCTACAGGAAAAAAAATCTTAAAAAAAAAAAAAAAAGTGTGTTCCTTTGCAAAATTAAAGAAAAATTATTGGTATCATTATAATGACATAAGAAAACTATGCTCATATAGAAAAAAATAAAAAATAAATTAAAAATAAATATCTTTTATTGTGACTACTGAGGTGATTCTTTAACTCATATTTTTGTAGAGAAGAAAAAAGCATTTAAATAATATCAAAAATAAGGATAATTGATTGCGTACAGTATCCATACAGCTATTCCTGTGCATGATTAGTAAGCCTGTCCTAGTTACTATTATTGTGCTGCACCGTAACAAGAAATGAGAAGCATTGCAATATTCCCCCAAAGAAAACAAGAATATGCTGTCCCATACAAATACGTCCCTTTTACCGATATTACTATTTGTCAGGGGTTGCCACTTGTAAAATAGCTCTGGTAGGTTAATTTCATTAGCTGTGTTTACTGTAAAATAGAAATATTAAGTCAAGCCCTGACCTGGGAAACTGGGGAAAATATATATTTTCTGTTGATATTTGATAAGTAGTATTTCCTGATTCTTTACTAATAATTCTGGCTTTAGAAAGGATGGAAAATAGCAAAGGTAAAAATGAACCTAGCAGTTAACATAGTTGGAAGGATGCTCTGTAAAGAATTTGGGAAGACTGGCATATAACGTAACGACATTTGCGAAAGTTCCCACCTCAGGACGTTTTGGTAACAGACACTGTCTCATGACTGTGAAGAGCTGTTGTGGTTCAACCATTACCTATTGACTATCTATCATTTTATCTCTCACAACTTATTGTCCAGTATTGATAATCTGCATTTTGGACAAGACCATCTGTTGTCCCTGTGGTACATATGGTTCCACAGGATCAAGCAAAATTATTATTGCAGTCTATTAGGGATGGATGCCTATGGAGAGTTTTCTGGCTTCAAATGAAGTAATCCCGGCTTATCTAAATATAGCCTTAGATTCTCTCAGCTGACATCTTACTTAGGTCTAAGGGCATTATTATATTATCAAACGGGAGACTATAAATAGATACACACGAACCATGCATGCTTCTAACTACAGAGATAAGCATTTCTCTTTCATTCTAGAACAGTGCTTTGGACCAAGTAGCTCTAGTGGTTAACAGCTACACGACTAAATTCTATTGACCCACTCTTTTGTTTACCTTTCAGCTTGATGCAAACAACAATTCTGGAATTCCTCTCTAAGCCTTGACTTTTGAAATTAAATGTGAATGTGGTGTCCTGACCCTGTGCAACAGATATGCCTTAGAACATCTGTTGTGAATAGCACATGTTCTCCATAAATCCCTAACACTACAGCATTTTGGTAGCACAATGAGCACAGTAGCACAGTAATTGCAACTTTACAGCCAGGGACCTGTTCTGAGTAGTAATCCAAACTCTGTTCAGTTGGCCTTTCTGGTAGTGACACACATTTAATCAGAAGTTCTTGTTCCCCAGCTCATGACAACTATGGTAATGCCGTAATTCCTCATATCACAGAACCACAGAATTTCTAGGTTGGAAGAGACCTCAAGATCATCAAGTCCAACCTCTGACCTAACGCTAACAGTCCCCACTAAACCATATCCCTAAGCTCTACATCTAAACGTCTTTTGAAGACTTCCAGGGACGGTGACTCCACCACTTCCCTGGGCAGCCTGTTCCAATGCCTAACAACCCTTTCAGTAAAGAAGTTCTTCCTAACATCTAACCTAAAACTCCCCTGGCGCAACTTAAGCCCATTCCCCCTCATCCTGTCACCAGGCACGTGGGAGAACAGACCAACCCCCACCTCGCTACAGCCTCCCTTGAGGTACCCATAGAGAGCGATAAGGTCGCCCCTGAGCCTCCTCTTCTCCAGGCTGAACAAGCCCAGCTCCCTCAGCCGCTCCTCGTAGGACTTGTTCTCCAGGCCACTCACCAGCTTCGTCGCCCTTCTCTGCACCCGCTCAAGCACCTCCATGTCCTTCTTGTAGCGAGGGGCCCAAAACTGAACACAGTACTCGAGGTGCAGCCTCACCAGAGCTGAGTACAGGGGGACAATCACCTCCCTAGCCCTGCTGGTCACACTGTTTCTGATACAAGCCAGGATGCCGTTGGCCTTCTTGGCCACCTGAGCACACTGCTGGCTCATATTCAGCCGACTATCCACCATCACTCCCAGGTCCTTCTCTGCCTGGCAGCTCTCCAACCACTCATCTCCCAGCCTGTAGCTCAGCTTGGGGTTATTGCGCCCCAGGTGCAGGACCTGGCACTTGGCCTTGTTAAACTTCATGCAGTTGACCTCAGCCCATCGCTGCAGCCTATCCAGATCCTCCTGCAGAGCTTTCCTACCCTCAAGCAGATCGACACACGCACCTAACTTGGTGTCATCTGCGAACTTACTGAGGGTGCACTTGATGCCCCCTCATGAACAGCCTTGATGACTTTCCTTTTCAATCAGTCTAATTGTACCAGGTAAAAAACAGGGATTAGAAGAACATCATGTAACATCACAAATTCAGATACTAGCAGTAAATCAGGCTTAAAATGACTATAATGCTAGAAATAATAAATGCTACTGATGGAAGTTATCAATGTGAAAAAGGTATCTTTAATATTTTTAAAAACAATGTATGAATTTAAAAAGTAACACAAGCATATTCTGGTGATGCAGATAGTAGCAGCCGCTGCAGTTAAGGAGGTCAGATTCTATTTTAGTCAAGGACACAAAAAAAGTGTTACAGGTTAACACTGGAGACAATAAAAGGATCTGACCCCAAAAAGCTTATATTAAAGACAGGAGAATGAGTTTCTTGTCAAAGACACTTGGTGTTGCTTTGTGTGTAATTTAGCCTGGATTCTGTTAGACATAAATATATTGTTCTTCTGACTTTCTTTAGCTATATTAGAAACCATATGAAATTAATGCAATTAATGGTGGTTTTCGTTTGTTTGTTTTCAGTATGTGAAGAGATGCCCAGATAGATTTTAGATGTATCTGTTCTCTATTGGGCTTGATCTCCATTACTGTTCTGCTTTTGTATTAATACAATTCAACCGTATGAGTTGTTCTTGATTTAGCCTAATGTGCATGAGAGAAGAAACATTCATATGGACTAAAAAACAAATGTAAGGCAGATTTATATTTATTGTATGGGTCAGATGAATTTTCTTAGCTATTTTGGCACTCTTTTTCACACAAAAAAAGTTTTAACATATTTTGCCGCTGAAAAGAAGACAGGTTATATATTTTTCTCTGTTACAACCTCTGTTGCAGCTATGAGCCACATCATTTGCCATGTGTTACTTTTGCCATGTGTTACATGCTTATTAATGAAGTTGATCTTGAGCTATTGGATAATTCATCTGAAGATTCTTTAGCACCCACAGATGATAAATGTGAGTCTTTTTACTTTTTGTAAATGTGAGTCATTGTTTGAAACTAAGGAGTTGTTTATGATAATGTAAACATTAATTAATTATCAATCTAATAAGATTCCAGAAATAAGTGTTCAAACTCCTTGTATTTTAACGAATAACAAATAAATTAAGTCAAATAATTAAACTCTATATGACAAAAAAATGTCACTGAGCAGAATAATTCTTTCATGCATATCTTAAACAAAGAGAAAGAGTATGAAAAAGAAGGCAAAACCCTAATCAGAAAAAAAAGAATGTTATTTCCATATGGAAATATATTTTATACTGGATGTCATTAGGAGTACTGTAGTTTTCAGTCCATGATTCACATTGCTTGGGCAGCATATGCTAGTGTCACAGTAAATCCTTTCCCTAGATTATAGTCTAAAATAAAACAGATTTTGAATGTTGGTCATAGTTTATTAACCCATATTAAATAATATGATACAGCTACTTTACATTGTCTTCCATTGCAGAGACTGGCTTGTCCTGGGTTAAATAATGACCTTGTAAATTTACAAGGCAAAAAATAAACTGTTTTCATCTTAACTAAACAGAGATAGCCCAGTGACGTAAAATTGCTAAAAAGATGTGATTTGGGTAAATTACACATCCTTGCTTAGTATGTATTGTGCATGCCCTACAGCCTTCCCTAACCAGTAGCTCCCAATTTCATTTAAATTGTAATGATTTCCTTTAAGGACAATTACATTGCCTAAGAGCAATGTATGCATAATAATGCTGCTTTGGCATGGTTCAGTATAAAACGAGAGTAATAACTGTTTATTAATATGATAATTAACTGTTAATGCTCAGCAACCTAATTATATCTGTTAAATAACTTACATTTTTGAGCCAGATTCTAGCAAAATGAAGTCTATTAAAAATAATAAAAAGCCATGAATATTACAGTAAAGCCACAATGATAGTTTAAAATCCTGGGTTTTGACTTCACTTACACCAAACAGACTCTGGAATTCTGCATACTGTCCATAAAAGTGACTGTAAGTCTTTCCTTGTTCTAATAGGAAATGTATTGATTTAGAATTCGGAGCTTTTTCAGAGAATTTCAGAGAGCTACAAGTACCATAAAATATGAAGGAAATGAATAAAGTATGCTTACTCTACAGAGTTATTAGAAAACTGCTTTTAGAAAAAGTCCCAGAAGTTTCACCGCGGTAGTCTCACCAAATTGTGTTATCACTTCTCCTTTCTTTGGTGTAGTGTCTAGGACTGTCTTTATATTGAATAAACGCATGCATCAAGGTTTTGGTTAGGAGCATAAGATTTCAGCACTACACTTCAAGAAGGTGGATTAATTGGTGATAGTCCAAAAGAAGAAAATAAGAAAGATCAAAAACCTAGAAGATAAAACTTATGGTGGACGTTTTTGTTTTGCATGAAGAAGAAAAATCTGAGGGGGGGCATGACAGTCTTCAAATCAGAAGTTGAGTAGAATTGAACAAGGTTTGAACTGTTAGTGACTTGAACATAAACAATCATCTTTAACTGTAGCAAGAAATATTGAGATGAGGTATTAAATCATATACCTAATGATAAATATAGCTACCCCATGAAATGGTTTTCCTAGGAAGACTGTAAAGACTCCATCATTGGAGGCCCTTAAGCAGCTGTCAGGAGTTACACAGGCTTAGCTGACTCTGAAGTGTCAAGATGGCTCAGTAAACTGGTGGAGCCTGTCCGAGCCCTGGGTTTCTTTCACAGTTTCTTCTCCAGAGCTGCATAATTAGACTATTATTTCAAACAGTAAAAATTTAAGCAGTGGCCTATGAATAGATTGTTTGCGTTAATTTGGCCTATTATTTTTTGAAGTATTTCTGGTGTTTTTCTCCAGCTGGGCAGCTGAGCTCCACCACAACCACTTTCTTACTCCCCTTCCTCAAAGGGAAAGGGGGAGAAAACACAATGAAAAGGGATAGAGTTAAGGACAGGGAGATCACTCAACAGTTATCATCATAGGCAAAACAGATTCAGCATAGGGAGATTAATGTAATTTATTGCCTACTGCTAACAAGCTAGAGCAATGAGAAACAAACAAACAAACAAAAAACTAAAAAACACCTTCCCCCATTCACCCTCCTCTACATCTTCCCCCAGAGCTGTGCAGGGGAATGGGGACTGTGGTCAGTCCCTAACACCTTGTCTGTGCCGCTCCTTCATGGTCACTCCCTGCCTCTGCACCATGTGAAGCCCTCCCATGGGATACTGTCCTTCCCAAACTGATCCTGTGGGGGCTTCCCACAGGCAGCAGCTCTTAAAGAACAGCTCCAACATAGGTCCATATCACAGGGTCCATCCGTCAGGAGCAAACTGCTCCTGCACAGATCCCCCATGGGCAACAGCTCCCATCACCTGCACCTTTGTGGGCTCTTCCACGGGCAGCAGCATGGAGATCTGCTCTGCCATGGGACCCATGGGCTGCAGGTGGACAGCCTACTGTCCACCATGGATCTCTTCATAAGCCACGGAGGAACTTCTGCTCTGGTGCCTGGAGCACCTCCTCCCCCTCCTTCTTCACTGACCTTAGTATCTGCAGAGCTGGTTCTCACTCCTTGCTCTCTCAGCTGCTGTTGTGCAGCATTTTTTATTTTATTTTTTCTCTTTCTTAAATCTGCTCACACAGAGGTACAAACATTGCTTATTGTCTTGGCTCTGGCCAGCAACAGATCCCATTGGAGCTTGCTGAAACTGGCCCTTATGGGGAAGCTTCTGGATTCTTCTCACAGAGACCACTCCTCCAGCCTTCCTCCTGCCCACCCCACCCCCACCCCCTTGCCCCCAGTTGCCAAAACTTTGCCATGTAAACCCAATACATTGTTCACAGTGGTCTATGAACATATTGTTTACATTAATTTAGCCAATTATTATTTGAAGTAATATTCACTGCTCTTAAAATATTTGCACCATTTGATTATTTCTCCTAACATTAACTGGACCGGCAGTTTATACAGCAAAATCCAAATCTTCACCTCTCTGGCTGCTAGCTTTTTATAGTGTTTTTTCTCATTTCTTGACCATAGATAGAGTGCTTAAAAACATTGCAATTACAATTTCCATTATCCTTGCCCTATCCACGACTTCAGAACAAAATATCAGGAAATAATTCACTCCAGAATACCCAGAAATTTGCAGACAATAATTAATGCAGGTATACGGAAGCCAATTCCATATTATTGGATTATGTAATTTAGATAACCCTTTCCCTAGGTCCCTGCATAAGACTTTTCTAAAAACATTTCTTAAAGACAGAACTGGAAAACTTCAACCTTACCTTGTTTCCTACAGCATCTTCTTTTGCACCATAACTTTGAGGACTATTATTTTTCACATATGCGGTCTCATGCTAAACTCGAGTCAAGAAATTTATATTATAATTGTCAGTCTTTTTGAAACCCTGATAATTTCTAAAACAAATAAACAAACAAAAAAAAAAAAAAAAAAAAAAAAACAGTAAGAATCTTCTGTTTTTCTTCCTCACTCCCTAGTCCCCACCCCATCCTCTTCTAATCACTCTGACATTAAATAAATCATTCTAACATTAAATAAGAACATAATGTAGAATGATTTTATGTGATCCTTTTGATCTACTTTGGGTAGGACTTTCATTGCTCCGAAGTAGCAATGTAGGTTTTATAACCTACTTCCTAACAACTTCATCACAATTCCATTTTTCAAGGTAATGAATACACCTGGATTTAGTCCTTCAGAAAAGTTCTCCCTGTGGTATCCAAACCTAAGTCGACGAATGCTTTAATAATCCACAATTTTGTTCCAAAATTAAGAAGAAGTTTCATTTGCAGTATACAGTAACTTATTAGCCAGTATCTCTTAGCTGGCAGATAGACAATTAGTAGAGCTAGTAATTTTTTTCTCCATAGGAATTCATTGGCAATTCAAGGTCAATGTACAAGGCGAATGTTAAAGAACATGAAGGTAATACAGGGATTAATTCCAAATCTACTATAGTGATCCCAAAGTTGTACATTAGCTCACTAGACACTAGATCAGACTTTACAATATAGACATTGCAAATGCCAGAATTAAAATATATCTTAATAATGGTCATTTGAGTCACAAAGATAATGGTAGGAGAACTGACTGACACAAAGTGTACTCTCAGATGTCTTATTAGCCCTACTCTGATGAGAGTTTCATTTGTAAGAACTGAAGGAAGCAGAAAAGGAACACTGAAATTTGTGACCTTTCATCACAACTAGAATAAATCAACTATAAAATAGAAAGACATAACACTAGCACTCTGCATTCTCCACATTTGGTAACTTCATCCATCTCTTAGATGAGAAATGGATTCTTGGCAAACTAAACTGGCTGCAAGTGTTCCAACTTGTTTGAGCCAGCTATTTTGGGGTGATTCATTAAGGTCTATTAACACAAAATTTAGGATCCCTGACTTTTCACTTTTTATTTCAGAATTAGAAATTCTGCTGCAGAGAGGTCAATTAAATTCTGTATTATTACAAAGCTGACAGAGTAAAAAAGACTTATTTTCCTCTAACTTATTTGTAGATTGTGCAAGCAGATTATACTGAATATTAGAACTGCACTGCAATCAGAATCAGGAGATTCAGGAATTGCTGGATTTACAACTCTAGGAAACACATATACACAAATATATATATAAATACAATTTATATATTCATGAAATAATAATAATGAGCATCAATGATTTGTGTTTACCCTCCTTACGGGAATTGACCCCATTGTACTTGTTTCCCTTCAGTTCTCTGCTATGCAAAGAGAAAAAGAATATAGTTGCATGGATCAATCTAAAACACTTACAAATGAAGTGCTGGTTAGTGCCTGTGTAACATGATGACCTGACTCTCCTGGTCTCACCTCATCTTTTCTATAGACACCTGGCCCTAACAGATCCTAACCTGAGCATCTTCACAACTGTTTTGCAAAGACAGCCTAGGAAAGATGATCTACAAAGCCTTTGTGCATTTGATAATGAGTTATATAAAGCTAGTCAATACACTCCATTCATATTCCTGGATGAAGACCTCCCTCATCAGTGATAAGAAGCCTCTTTTAATCTAGAATAAGAATCTAAACCCATTCCCACAAGTCTGCAGGCTTAACTGAGCAAGCAAGCTCATATTCTTTAGATGCCAGCAGTGCTCTTTGGCTGTCTACAGTACCTAGTGTCTAACTGCATTCACCCAAACAGGGAGACCTGTGTTAAATTTGGAACTCACACAGAAAAAAATCACATCTACATGTTAGAGAACAATAAAGCACAGTTCAATGTTTGGCTTTCAGGTGCAACTGGATCTCTGTATGAACAAGAATGCAAGACTTCTGGTGGCAGATGGAAAACAGGAGAGAAGGATGACTCAGTAGTCAGATTTTGAGATCACACTGTTTGGATGTAGAGGAAATTGGGTTCTGTTCATCAGTCTGCTATCTGCTTTTCTAATCCACCTATTGTGCAATGTAAAAATACATAAAATCTTAAAATAAAAATAAATAAAAATGTCACAAAGATTCAAATACACGTCTTTTTGTCTTTTTTTTTTTTTTTTTTTTTTTTTTTAATCTGCAGTGTCACCCATCTACTTGTTTGCAAACAGTCCAGTTTCCTAAATTCTCTCCATCTGGTCCAAGGAATGTCTTTTTGCACATTGATGTAGTTTCAACAATAACAGCAGAAAACATCCATGACAAATGGTGGGATATAAATAACATGAAAAAAAAAAAAAAAAAAAAAAACATAAAACCAAAACTCACTCAGAGGTTGATATAATCCTTTCCACATTTTTTTGCATCACTGAAAATCTTTTCTTGTATCTCAGTTTCCAGTCTGCAAAATCACAGACCAGATAGTAAAAAATATAAAAGTCTGTTAAATAAAGAATCAAGAATAAATAAAATTATTCTTGATGAAGTGTGGCTATATTCAAAATCCCAAGATGTTAAGAAAGTGTTCTCAGCATCTCTTTGTCAATTTTCTACCATCATTGCAAATTGGTTCTGTTCTTTTTTAAAAAAATGATATCATAAGTAACAGCGTGTGGAACAATTATCTGTACGCAGATGAAATTGACTTTATCATCAATCAATGTCACTTTTGAGCCATAAATACTAGTACGATGTCACAGCTGTGAAATGATTTCACAACGACACATTAGCATTATGCAACACTGGATAGCTGAGGGTCATCAAACAGTTTTGAGACTTTATAGCACAACATTTTGGCCACTTGAAAACATTTGATACTATTTTCTCCTCACAATACAACCATGAATAACAGAGAAATACGTTTGGCACCTGCACCAGAGTTAATCACACTTCCTTCTCCTGCTTTAAAATCAGTGGAAAAAAAATATAAACTTTGGGGGCATTATTCATCTCATCTTAAAGTAAACGTATAAAATGGGTTAGAAGTATTACATGTTGAAAGGCCTTATTTTTGTCCGTTGATTATAAACGGAGCCTACCAAATCTGCATCAGATGCAGTTGTTTCCACTATAAATCTCTAAAGTTAAGTGTGAGGAATCCCATTGATAAATTATGAAACTTTATTTTTCTATATAAAATCCTAGTAGCATGTCCAAAAGAATAGATAATGTTTCTGTGAGCAATACATCTCATTTTGCTTGCTCCATCAAATCTCCCATAATTCTGCCGGAGGAGCATATAATATTCTAAATTGAATTGTTTTAACGTTTTGGGTCTTGGTCAGAACATTATTGTCTTCAAGGTAATATTTTCTGAAGGGAATTAATTATTCATATCCTCAAAAATGTTATGATAAGGAAGAGCAGCTTATGTCACTTAACGTTAGACACCTAAAAGTTAGAGATATAAGTCTGAGCTAGTCACCCTATGTTCCCTTGATAGTCACTGGAAAGAAATTGGCACCTCCAAAGGACAATTCATCTGACCTATTCTAGATACTGATCTTAGGATGAGACGAATCCTTCCCTTGAGGTGCCCATTTCTTTTCATTGACTATAAAGAAAGAATAGGGTGACTTAGACAGAGAAATTTATTTTTTTATATCTAAACTAGGGCAGATTAATCGTACCCTAGGAAGAAAAATGTTAGGCTACTTTGTTCGGAAAACCCGTAAGAATACAATAGGGGTCACACAGAACTCTACTCAAAACAAAGCAACAGAACAGGATTTGGTGGTTTTTTTTAACATTGTACTATGCTGAATATATACTTAGAATAATTGGCCACTTAAGAAAATTCAAGAAAACTGTAATCAAAAGGAACTCCCTGATCAAATACAGAAAGAAAATAACAGTTCTAAAGCAGCTATATATTTTGTATCTAATGCTAAGAGTCATTCTAGGAGTTCAAACACACACACACACAAAGATTTACATGCAGTTTTAGAGTAGTAAATCAACCCTTTTGATATTGGTGTAATACCGATAAATGAAAGTCAACCATCTCCTTGACTGTAGGAGACATTCAATAAAGAGGCAAAGGCAAATGCAGAAACTAACTTAGAGTGAAAACATGCTTAGAAACCAGTCAGGGTTGGATCAAACTGTAGGTTTGAAAGAAACCAAAGGAATATAAGAGGAATAATGATTTCTTGCTCAATTAGTTTATAAGAACTATCACAAGATATCAGTTAAATATATATTTAAAAGCTGTAACTGAAGTTGTTCCTAGAATATGGAACTACATATTCTATTTCCCTACACTTGCAAAGTAGGGAAATTAATTTTATCCTACCTTGAATTTTCCTTGATCTAACTTGCCAAATAGGGCATGAAATGATTTAAAGTATATTTGCCAGCTGTTGTTGTTTTTTGTTTGTTTATTTGTTTTTAATAATACTAACCTAAAATATAAGCATCTGACCTTCATACAAAAAGCAAAACAAACAAAAACATTCCAAGACATTTTTTACCATTAAAAAAAAAAAAAAAATTGTCCTTATGCAATAACATAATGTATCCTTCTTTAATGAAAGAAAACATATGGAGTAAAAGAAAAATAAGAAGATTCCTTTAATCCATCAGCTAGATACTTTACAAGTCTATATTTTCATAAATGTGTGAGACTTTGTGTAGACCAACCACATGGAATAGCTGTCCCAAATTCAATAGCAAGTGTAGCAAGCAAAAAGCATAGGCTCAGGCTTTCAAATGGTTCTGGGTGCACAGAGACTGTTTTCCACCCAGGGCATTACACTATATGTGCTCTCTTCCCACACTCATTCTGTTCATTATGAGTCTCAGATAACAGTCAGTACTATGACTCTCATTTGTACAACACAAATAGCATATCCAATATTTTACTGAAAAGAGATGTCATTTACATTGTTTGGACATAGGGAGGAAAGGAAGGAAGGGACAGAGCCTTTCATGCAAGTCCTTAGTGTGGAAATGGAGATATGCGTAGCATTGCACTAGTGCATGGGAAAACACTGGGGTAAAGACCAAGATAGACCAGGATGTGTAAGGTAATACCAACTACAAGTACAAGAATAGTATAGTCATCTACAACATCTCAAAAATCCAATATGATTTGGTTTTAAAGTACATTTGACTCCACTTAGAATCATATATGATGTACATTCATGATATAAATGCAGTATCAACAATCTGCACTGAAAAGGTTTTTTAGTCTGTCTGACTTTTCAAATGCATTTATCTGGTGGAAACTTAATACCCTTAAGTTCTTGGAAATCTCATTAAATCATCTTTTAGAACTGTATTGGATAGGAACAACATCTACACTTTTCCTTTTTTTCTTTTTTCCAGCAAAATCAATCTATCTAAGGATTTGTTTTCATACTCCGATGCACATAACTATGCCTATAACTGTTGCAAAACTTTACCCAGTAGTGAAGTCTTGATGCAATGACAAAGGATAGAAGGAAAAAACTATCAAAACAAGACTATTGCGTATGTAGTCAGCATTATGCTGTAAGTCTGTGTTTGGGAACACCAGAGGACCACTGGAACTGTCTATGACATGAAAGAGAAAACAGGAAGATTTTGGAATGGGTGACGCAAGACTAATGTTTTACTCTAGAGTTTATCAGAAGTTATATCAATGCTAACTAAATGAGTCCAGGAGTACGATTTTCTGTAGCAATAATCCTTTTTTTTTTTTTTTTTTTTTTTTTTATAACAGTTCTTTTTAAGTGTCCATAGGGATCATTAGAAAGGAAATACCAGCCAGATAAGCTGAAAGTCTGATACAGTACAATCATTTTAATGGTACAATAAGAAAGTCATTAGCAATATGACTAAAAGGTAGGAACTGAGCATAGAATTTCCCCCAGTCCAGACTGGTACAGGAGATGAACAGATTAAGTTCTTCAGAGAAATCTGTAGAGAAATAATAAAAAGAACATATTTGGCAAACATGTCAGTGTTAGGTAGCTTGGAATTAACTTTGAAGATAACTTGAAGAGGCGAGTCCAGTCAGGAATATTTCATAGAATCATAGAATCACAGAATCATGGAATCATCTAGGTTGGAAAAGACCTTCAAGATCACTGAGTCCAACCATGAGCCTGACCTACTGAGTCCCATCACTAAACCATGTCCCTTAGTGCCATGTCCACACATTTATGAAATAACTCCAGGGATGGCAACTCCACTGCATCCCTGTGAAACCCATTCCCTCTCCATGAAGAAATTCTTCCTAATATCTAATTTAAATCTCTCCTGGTGCAGCTTAAAACTGTTTCCTCATGTATTGTCACTTGCCACCTGAGACAAGAGTCCAAAAGGCCATCCTCACTGCAATATCCTTTCAGAAAGTTGTAGCAAGTGATAAGATCTCTCTTCAGCCTCCCCTTCTCTTCATAAAATAACTTCGGTTCCCTCAGTTACTCCTCATGAGTATTTTTTTTCTGCTTTCTTCCAACAGCTTCATTGTTCTTCTCTGAATACAAACATTTATCTGACTGTAAAACATGTGGTTGTATGCAAAATGTGTTTGTTTTTTATTTTTTTCTTATATCAGACAATAAAAGAATTCAACAATATAACATTTTTTTATTACAGACATTATGGATTTCATGAATGTTTCTTCTACTTTTTACCAGCATGCTATACTCAAGAGAATGATTCATAGTCTTTCATAGTGGACACAAACACACAAAGGTCACAGAATCAGACTCCACACCTGACTGAACTACTCAGAGGAAATGCAGCTGGACTGTGGAAACCAATTCTGCTAAATTCACCAGGTGTCCTCCAAAGTAAGTAGCTAGGAGTCACTTACTTCAATCAGACCAGTTTCTTTAATTTTATCCTTCCTGTGCACCACTGGTTCAAACAGGTCTCACAAACAACTGTCTATAATGGAGAAGACTTAATGAGAAAATGAACCCAATGTTCTGGATTACTGCCTTCCAAAGTCACAAGCTGTTGAGTAGGTGCCCAGAACAATTTTCAGACACATTCTCTAATCATCAAAAGGTCTTTAGTATCTAAGCAATGACCTCAAGCATGATGTTATTAATGCTTATGATTAACTTATTGCTACTGCATTCAGTTTTTGAACAGAAAGTTGCCACCAATCAGCCTTAAAATAAGCTTAAAAATCTTCCTACTTGTATGAATGTCCTTTAAACTACTTATATAAAATACTTAAAATATTCGGTGCCAGATTTTGACTACGAAATTAGAAAAACATTGGATGATGATGCGCTAATAAGCATAGGACACACAATCACAGAATCACAGTAATAATTACAGTATTTGTTAACATAAACACTGGAATATACTATCAAACACAAAAATTCAGCACAAGAGCTTAACAAGAAAAGATTTAAAGTATATTCTTTTCCCAGTTAAAGTACTTAAATATAATACTCATTTCTCACAATCACTGTAGAGGAAGCGATTCTTTAAAGGAATTTAAATACGTAAAAGCTGGTGGTTAAAGATTTGCTGAGACTGGAGAAAATGTGAATATGAGGATCGAGTAGAAAAAAAGAACAAGGAGACTAGTGCAAGAAGGGAGTGAATTGGGTATGAAGGTTAGAGCAGAAAATTGGGGGCAATTAGTCTGGAACACTGCAGAGAGGACATTGTTCCATGCTAGGACGTTTGCTGAGACTGCAAATCACATATTTATTTATTTCTGCTGAACTAGCCTTCTAAGTAATAAAGTGCTGCAAGGGCACAGACCAAGAACAGTAACATAATTCATTTGAAATTAAGTCACAGCAACCAGCTTATGGATAAATGGATAAAGAGCTACATTTTCTCCTGGCATAAATTGGGTGTAACGTCATTGGAGTCAATGCAATTGTGTCTTTTTACATCAGCAGAGAATTTGTTCTACCACACAAGCAATAGTTTTGGCAGTTACGTCCTATTTTCAGTAACACCAAAGGTACAGAAAAATCCCATTTGCAGTTTCTTGTTGATCTGTCTAGCTGTTCTGTCTAACGGCTGGAAGGGTCCCTCAAGAATTAAAAAAGATAAAAAAAAATCAATTTCCCTGTTGGTGACATCCAAAGACAAAAGTATGGAATGAAATTCAGATGTTATTTACATTTAGCAGTTTCTCTGAGCTCAACAGTACTACTTTATGACACACATTTGGTACATTATTTAGTTCTTTACCATTTAAATTTTTGAATGCTTGTATAGTAATAAATTCAAAATCTTCATAGATACAGATTTTTTGACATCATCTGCACTGACATTTCCTCCACACAGTTTAATCAATAAAGGTATGAGCTCAGACAACTCCTTCAATTGAACATTTAAACAGTTCTATTTTTAAATGTTTTTTTTTGTTTGTTTGTTTGTTTTTTTCTTTAGGCATTTAACAATTACATTATAACTCACATCAGTGATAAATCCTGATTTCTTGAAATGCTGTATTTTACTGGGATTCCAAAATGCATCAAAAAGTAATTGAAAGTCTTGTCTCTGTAGAGTTATTGCAATTCTTTCTTGTTCATATTTTGTTACATATTTGTTTCTTGTTATTTTTTGTTGTTGTTCATCATGGTATTTTTCAGTTGAAAGAAAAAAATAAAACATTTTGAGAAAAGAGATGGGACTAAGAACAGCATGAGCATTACTAAGAATATGCCTTCTATTCTATAATATTTCTGTATTTTTAATTCATGCTTCTGACAGTTCATGGAAGCCAATAGGAAAACAGAAATGGCTTTTACTCAAAGGGAAAAGTTTATTCCAGAGGCATTTCCTAAATATTGGTACATATTTCTTCATGATCTTTCAACAAGCTACATGTACTTCTGAGTCTGATACACAATCATAGTATTGTAGAATGATAGAATGGTTTGGGTTGGAAAGGACATTAAAGATCTTCTAGTTCCAGCCCTCTTGCCAGGAATACTTTCCACTCTCCTTAAATTCCTTCTTCAGCCTGCTTAAGCCCAGATATAAAGGAAGAAAAAATAAGAAATTGTTACTATCAATGCTGCATGTATCACTGTCAGCTACTTAGAGTTATGATAAGCATTTTTTCATCTTTTTAAGTAAAAAGTCTTAAAATAAAGTTGTCCATATTCTCATATGTGGCATTAATGACAGGAGCACAGGAGGCTCATGGAACCTGGAAAGTTTAAGTTTAAATGTATCCTGCAGTGCTGAAGAATTCAGGACAAATTTAGACTTTGTTCTAGTGATCTGCCTATCTAGTGATTGGTGGTGGAAATAACTATTACTGTGTTGCAGTCATACTAGGTTATATACATGTATACTTGCACGCTGAGCACTGACATTGTGGATTTACTGTGTTGCTCAGAAGCCCAGCTGGACTGCTATCTATAGGCACCTTGTCTCTTGTCCAAAGACATGATCTCCATTGAAGGGGTTCTGATGCCATCACTGTACTGCTCTCTGTCAGTGCCCTGAATAGGCTGCTAAATAGCTGATCTCACTAGGGGCTTCCAGTGTGGTCAACTATCTTATATGTTTGAATAGAATCACACTAAACACTTTTATCCTGTGTCTTAGTAGTCATCTAGGGTAGAGGCTCTGAGAAGTAAATCCTTATGTTTAACCTCAGCTTCCTTTGTGATGAGTACTCTATTACTATATTGAGAGTGGCTGGGACTTTTCTGTAGGATTTTGTGTTGTTTAGTTTTTATTTGTTAGGTTTTGGATATCAGTGTGTAAAAGAAATGTCTCAGGCTGCCAAGAATATTACAGAATTCTGGTGTCAAGAGAAATAATTGTGTTCTTGAGGGAGTGATTGAGCCTCCTCTGTTCTCAATATTTTCAAAGAGCTTGAGAATTTCATGTGACTTCCTGTTCAGCTTGCAAGTTTTTGTGATACCTCACTTCGCATGCATTGAAAAAGGACAAAATATGATTTTGCTGCAGAGCTTTCAGAAGCTAGGTATTGCTATACTTAAATTCTTCTATGCATCCCTATCAATCTCCTTGATGACCCAAGAAAGCAAGGAATCTTGCTGCATTTGTATCCAGTACAGCATATGAATTTCAATCATTACTATACTATAATTATCATTGGGTACACAGAGAAGCAGATTCACGGTATCCATTTCTAACTGTCTCACATCCATGTGGAGAAGTGTAATGTCATAGCTGTCCAGAATATGCTTCCTTTTTTTTGGAACCAATGAAAAGTATTTTTAAGCATTAAAGCATTTTATTTCCAGTCCTTTAGACACCAATGGTTTTCAAAGAGTTACATTAAATTTACCCTGTTGAAATGTAATAAAAGCAGTGAATTTTCACCAGGAGTGTATTTGATATGGTAACAACAACAACAACTTTTATCTATGTTTTTTTAATATCAAAGAATGTAAAGTCCTTTATTAACAAAGGCATGAGAGAGATACTACTGAAATACATAACTGTTCAGCAGTTGTAGTGGAAAAGAATATCTGAGATGAGAAAAATTGTCTGCAACTGATTTTGATAGCCTTTGTTTTTGACATTCCTCAACACCAGCAAACTAGTTTGCAAAGTTTTGAAGTGAACTACAGCAAGTTTTTTTTTAAAAGAGGAAGGCTAAATTAGGTCCTTAATACATAAATAAATCTGTAATGAAAATGACTTTCAAAACCATTGATCAATAGCTGTCTCAGCTAGACTGAGAGCTGCTCGATGATCCACTCATTTTAGGTAAGGGCATTAACAGAGGTATATGCAAGGAGAGAAATCACAATGAAAGGGTTTAAGATGTCAGTAAACACATGTTTATGGCAGCAGCATTAAGCAGTTAACTGTGATTCACGGTTTTAAAAGCAGAACTCATTTAGCTTGCTAATTACAATAACAGCTGCAAAATTGAAGAATTCTTCAACTATTTATGAGGTGAGAAGACAAAGAATGGAGACTGAGCATTAGAACACTGGAGATCTGACCATTAAGGGTTTGCCATTAAAACAGTCTCATCTGAGTCCAGCAGAACCACACCAAAGGGGCTTTAGAAGCATCCTCAGCCTTTTCTGCTTAATCGCTGTGTTACATTATAGTTTTAGTTTCTTCTGGTCCTACAGTTGATTGTTTTAGCACATTAACCTGGTGTTTGCTGTGTGAGAGAACTCAACAGGATATTGTAAATTGAATTCTTATATGCCCGCAGAAGGTTAGATTCAGTGAAATAGCAAGTCCATTCACAGGATGACAAGGCCACAAAACACGGACATCCAAAACAATTATCTGAATTGTGACTTCTGATCCCTTCTTTTCTGCAGATACCATGAACATGGGAAGTCGGCATTGTGCAATGCAGCAGTTCCTGGAAGTCCATACAGGTCTACTTCCTCCTATTTTCTTTTCTGAAATTCCATGTTTTCCTTCCATTTCCTCTACAGATGTGAATCTCTGTATTATACTATATAACCATGTAGATAAACAGCCAGCTTTGCAGTGGGTTACATATACCTGGTCACAGTCCTGCAAATATGCCAGAGATGACCTGTACACTTAGCTTAACACGCCTTTGAAAATTTTCCTGTATCTTTTGGCTGCAAGAGGTTTAGATTTCTTCCTGATGAAACTATAAAAAGTTCATTACTCTCTTTTTGAGGCATATCCAGGTTAAAAAAAAAAAAAAAAATCTAGAAAAATTACCTTCCACATAAGGAAGATATAGTTAAATACACACTGAAGGAACCTGAAGACACCTTTACATAAAGCTAAATTGATCTCCCAGGATCACAAGTTATATTAAAAAGCAGTGCAGGGAAATGAAAGCCAAGGCACAATATCCATCAAAGTAGATTAGCAAAGTATATAAACAGTTTTTGATAGCTATCAAGCATTAGATACCAGTGAAAAGGCAGTGGCAGTAAATACAATAAAAAACTCAGTAGTGGTCAGGCACTGTTGTATGTTGGGCAATTTCACAGTGGTATTGTGTGTGCTGTGGTATCTGTAGGACAATGCAATTAACTCTCTGGAGCCTTGTTATGATTGCCCTTGTGGAAAAGATTTCCAGGGGGAGAACAGGATGGGAACAACTCCCCAAACTAGCAGGACAATGCCCAGGAGTTGCTCATCTGTGGAACAAGGGAAAGAAAGAGGTAGCTAACATATAAACACTCTGTGCCTAAGCAAGGACACCTGGAAATTGGATTTAACTCAATCCACAGTCTGTTGCCTATCTTAGCATGTTTTTTCTTGACACCAGTTAAGTCTTGTTCCTCTAGAATAAAGAATAAAGTGGATTTTATTAAAAATTTTATTTTATTTATTTATTTTTTTATTAAAAATTTTATTAAAAATCCACTATAGGAAATAGTCCTTTTCCTTTCATTTTGCATCTTTATAGGTTAAACATTTGGAGTCTGAAGAGTCCCTCTATTGGACTTCCTTTTTTTGTCTTCTTTCCATTTATTTTTTGCCCACATGCCAGCATATCACATGAATGTGTATTTTAATCCACATTATGTATGCAAAGGTTAGTGCAGATGTAGTGGAGAATCTGCCACTAAATAATGTCATGTAGCTAATTAAGTTAGACTGCTAATAAAGATAATGATAGAAACAATAGTTCTGGCAACAAGAGCTGAGAACCTGGAGGAGAATGTGACTGTTGCTTGGATCGTATTCACCTTTTAAAGTGCCATTTTGATGATCAGAAAAGAAGCACTGTTTGGTGGAAAAAAAAAAAAAAAAGTGCTTTAGAGTTGGAAAGATCAGTAATAACTACAGAATCAGAGGATAAAAAAGACTGTTTAAGATTCTGGGTATCTCTCATGCCAAACTCCACATTCTCCAGAGAGTTTAGAAGCTCACAGCCGGTGTCTTCTGGAAACTTGTCACCTTCAGATACTATTGATCAGCAGCTACCAACTGTTGTGCTGGAGATTCAGCTCACCAGCAACAAAGTATTGTCAGCACCAAGGGTGTTGCACGACAGCACACAGAGCTTTTTCATGACTAAAGGAAAGAAAGAGATAACTTTGAATAAGGTCAGAAATTACTCAGTGATAACATGTTTTCCTGTTATCTGTGAAAGTATCACCATGGCTCAGTTGACAGAGGTGAGAGACTTCTGCAAAACACTGAGAAACAAACATAAGCTATCATGTTTGGGGATTTTGTTTGTTTATACATGAAAAAAGAGCTTCTCTCTCTTATTTTTACCTTAATTTAAACAGAACTTGCATTGTTTTATGTTTTACTTACTATTTTGTGAAATATATTTATATATTTATTTTAATGTATCATAAAAACATTAAAAAAAAAAAAAGAAAAAAAGTGGTCTTTCTGAAGAACAAAAAGCAGTTTATGTTTTTTAATGAAAAAATGAAAGTCATCTGAGACAACTTTAACATTAAAAAAGCTAAAGCCAGTGCAAAACAAGAACTAGCATTATGACAAATAAGACACAAATAAATTAACAAAGTACATTCACATGTATGAATTCAGTTTACAGTCCAGTCTTTCTGCCTAAGGTTTCCTGGAAACCTTAGGGCTGTACAGCTTTGTAGTATGTTCCTTCTTGAATTTCAAGGTCCAAATCTTGCCTACAAGAAACTATTATTTCTGTTGTACTCAGTGGAGGGAAAAACTCTGTGGGTTGCAGCATGGAAGCTGATTAAGACAGCTGAGCAGTGCTAGCTTCAGGCTGTCCACAAGAGTTTGCTCACAATTCAGGAAGCTACAACCTGCCATCTCCCTGTTCTTTGTAGCCTCTGCGATCATGGCAAAAGTCTATTCAGACCTCTGTCAGACAGCAGAAACATCCTTTTGAGAACAAACTCAAGAACATTATTTCATGTTTGTTTCCTTGAAGAAGGAAATCCCTTACAAACCCACATGTCTTCAAGAAAAGTGTAGTAAAGAGGGAGATAAAAACCATTGATGTCAGAAGGGATGACACCATGATTGGATTTGCATAGTACATTGATGCAATAGTTGATGCCTTTATAAAAGACCATAATTGCAATGCAATACATTATACCATCCAACCATGGTAGTAGGATGTATCACCATGGTCCTAATTCTCTTTTGTCTAAGTTTTTGCAGTTATTACCCATGTGGTTTCCTCCAACATTGAAAAAAAAAAAAAAAAAAAAAAAAAAAGCAATCAAGTTAGAATAATACTAGTGTAGTCATTATCATTATTAAGTGTAGTGACACTTAAATAACTTTGGATGTGGCAGAATAACTGAAAGGCAGTATTTTTGTCTCCTATCAGCCTCATTTTTATCATCAGCAACTGATTTCCTTCTGCTTTTACAATGGTATTTTCTTTTTTATTTATATTTCTACTTTCCAACAGAAATTTGGTTGGACAAAATTTATGTCAATCTCTGGCTATTAATATATAATTAGTAAAGATTATTTTGACTTGAAAGCATGCATCCATTGGAAAACAGGGAATAGGAGTAAGTCTCTTAAAATCTAAGGCCTATTCTTAAAAGTTTACTGCATATTTACAGCAGTGGAGGGAACGCTGAGTTATTTACAAAACCTGTAAAGTTCAGCACCCTGCTATTACAGGAGACAATGTTGTACAGGCTTATAAAAAGATGTGCCCTTCAGACTGTTTTCAGTTTGTCCTATAGTGTCTTTTTCCATCTTCTGTCTTATAACATTTTCTATGCCTTGTAAACTGATAGGAATTCATTCCTCAATGGTCATACATAGAGGTTAATAAGCTCCCAGCAGCAGCTGACTTGGCACTTGAGAAGAAATACTCTACCCTCCATCCAGTTCAGAAATGTTACCTTCATATCCCCTTTTCTGTTTTGGGAAACCATACTGACAGTAAGTCTTTTTACACCTCAGTTATTCTGGATACATGCAGTATCCATTCAGGCCATGCAGTAAATTTTTCCTCTTTTCCTGTAGCTGAGAGACTGCTCCTTGTGCAAATTGCTGGTCAGTGTGATGCGACACTGAGTCAGCCAGAGCCATGGGGCATATGCACCTACATCACACCACAAAATAAGGCTTTGAGTGTTAAAAATAATTGTTCATTAGAACACAGAGTAGAATAAAGCAGCCATTACAATACAGAAAGGTAAAATTTTGTAGATGAAACAGCTTTAAACATCTGAAAACAAATCTCTCCCCTATCCACTCTGTCCTTCCTTCTTTCTGACCTTGCTCTCAGTCCAGCAGCTTTCACTGTGGATTGCAGCAAACTCTCTCTGGCTCTCAGAAAGTCTCTTTCTGTCACCTCCGTGTCTGCATGCTCTGCTTTCTCGCCTGGTTCACACTCCAGCTGCAGGCTCCCTGCCTGCTCCACCCTGCACTTGCCAAAGGTTTTCCTGCAAAGCTTTTAAGCTCACTCTCAGAAAACACAATCTTCCTTCCCCTTCAGAGGGTGCAAAATTCAGGACAAAACAAAGAAGCAGCTTTTGACCTTGCTGTCCAGCATAGCCCTTCACCAAGCCACACTGCGCAAAGAAGCTGTGAACAAATAACTCAGTCTGTTTATCGTGTCACAGTGACAGGGTGGTGAACGGTAGGAAAGGCTGAAGGAATGTAAGAGATTATCGGAGGACAAGCAACTAGTCATATGTGTATTTCTCCCACATTTCTGACTTTGTAAAATGTCATTCACTTATGTCACCAGGAAGCAGACAACTTGCTTCTTTTAGAAGAACAGACCAGGAAGGTATGGAGGATTATTACTCAGAAGGATTTCTTCTAAGGTGATAAAAGAATGTAGTTATCTATATTGCAACAAACAGCAAGGTGGCTCTGCCTTGCAATATTAGAGCCAAAATATACTTCCTGTACCTTAAATTCCATTTTGTTATCCTCTGAAAACATGTATAAATTCCACTATAAAATAAATAGTTTTGCACCCAGTGCTGAGGATGTTAGAGGTTAAAAATATTCTCTACCTCTTGCCTTGTAAGTACTCTGCCATCTCTATATATTTTCATACATATGCAAGTTTATGCTGTAAAATGTGCCCAGAAAGAGTTTGCTGTTAAAAATGCTATGCATTATACCTGATAAAATGCTGAGATAAAATGGAATTATAAAAAGCTGTGAAATAAACCTTGGACAGTTCTTGATGCTGTGCTAGGAAAAGCACCTCATAGAAAACTATGAAACCTGTAACCTAAAGCATGGCACCAATCAATCTATGCAGAAAACTGGTATGAATGATGCCTAGGTTTCATGTACTCAGTGAGCATATTCACATTATACAGCTTTTTATCATTTGAATGTGCTGCACCAGAAGCAAAAGGATAAAAGGTATACTGTCACCAATTTGGAATGAGGTTTGTGGCAGTCTGCTGAAAAGGAAATGGCCCTTAAATGGGGGAAAGGGAGATGTCCAACTAGGTAAGGCTTTCTAGAAAAAATGAAGACAATTGTTGGAGATAATTTTTTTTTTTTACTACACATTTTGTTCAATTGTAATCCTCAAAATTTTGTAGACAGAAATTAATTTACATTTTGAAATCTCATTTTATCTTTTTTATTATTATTATCTAGCTCCTATCAATTAAATACGGTATGATCAAAGATTTTTTTACCTTTTCCATGTTTCCAGATCCTTCATTTTTTAAACAGAAATATTAAGCCATGTAACTTCCTCATCTACTACTCGTCCAATATTCAAATTTTTAAAATTACAGAATTCTTCCTTTCACCATTCTGAAGGTTTCATATGCAAAGTTACAAATGACAAAAGTAAAATATATAAAGGAAAAAAAATAATAAACTGGGACTGTCACTTAATATATTGAACCAAATAGCTGAAATAGAGTAGAAAGAGGAATAATTAGTAAGGGAAAATAATAATAATAGTAATAGTAATAATAATAGTAATAGTAATAATAAATCATTTTCCAAATCAACTATTTAAAAAAAAAAAAAACTTTTTTTTTTTTGCTTGTTTTTTTTTTTTTCTCATTTGATTTCTGTAGCACAGAAAAACTGTAATATATCATTTATTTACATTTTGGCTTTGTGCAAATGTTTCTCTGTTTTTCAATAAACTCTACTCATAACATGTAAATATCTGTGGCAAAGACCATCCCCCTGGAGTGATACAGGATGCATTGCTAAGCAACATTTTCTGAGTTTGCTTTGTTTTTGTCCTTTTGTTCTCTCTCAGAGTTCTTTTCACCATTTGTTTTCTTACTGTATGAACACAGAGGGAAGTTCCACTAGGGCCTCCTTCTTCAAATAACATGCTTGCAACTACATAAAGACTTCAAATTTCAGATAGCCCATGCTATCATGACATTCCTTAAATAACTTTGAATCTGATGTTAAGAAGCAGAATCCCATCTGTAATCTGGGAATACAAATGCAGAGTATTTCCCTACCAGGTTACCATTTATAGGCCCATGATTCCTAATCTCAGGGATAGTTTGCAAAGTCAAAGAGCTACACTTGCCTATATTTCTTCATGAAAGAAAGCACTCATGGCAAGAAACAATAATGATAAAACTTTATTATTTTCATCACAAACAGGAGGGCTGCATCTGTAAAACCAGACTCAAGCACATTATTTGTGTGCATGGGTCTGCTGCAGCTCAACTACACATCAAAAATTATAATTTTTTTCCACCTTTTTTTTTTTCCTTCTGTACTTTTAGTTCTTTGTAAAAAAATCTGAGCACATACACTAGACAGGTGCACTAAAATTGTCACCACAAACAGCAGAAATGCATGCACACTTATGTTCATAAGCTTGTGGTTCTGCAAAGCATTCCCAAAACATAATCCTCTGCCAGAACCTAAAAACACCAAATCAAACTTTTTGGCATTTTCTTCAAATAAACTAGTTAAAAAATATATATTTCAAACTGTTTTTAAAGTTTTCATTTCAGAATATGAAGTTTTTCAACTCCTAAAATCATAATGCATCTTCCTGCCTTGATCTTCTATTGAGACCTGAATTTTTGTTGATGCCAGTGTTCCGATGTTACATATGACACGGCAGCAGTTTCAAATTGGTTTACAACTGACCAGTAGCAGTCAGAAATGATAATTTTCCAGATGTTTATGACAAAAATGCATCTATACAGACAAGGAAATCTTATATTGGTATGAAATCTGCAGCTCCAAGGCAACCTTGACATAAATTTTCAGCAAACATATTCCTGCCATTGCTGGCTGTGCTATCCTATCAATTCAGCATGATTATCTAGTTCAATACCAGGAATCCACATTTAATAGATGGTTCCAGCAGCAATCCTCTGACACAATCAACTAAAGCTTGTTCTCACTATCTTCTTTACCCTCATCTTTATTGCTGTCTGCAAGAGTTTTCCAGTTACATAAACTGTTACGTAATGACAAGCATTTGCTTCATAAACTCCTGCTGTTTCTCAGCTGTTTGTCGGTGCAATGGAGGATTTTCAATAAAGCATGTAATTAACTATTACTGAGCAACTAAAAGCAGGAGCTCAAAGTGTTGTTGAAATGTAGCAAAGAAAAGTGTGATTTGTCAGGGTTCTTCCTTCCTACAGTTTTTAAATTGTACCATGTCTCTCCCAAAAATGAGTTAATGAAAGACTATTGCATTTTTACCAGGGATCTCTACTTATGGAAACACAAATGCCTGGCTGACGACTCATACAGAAACAACCCATCTACATTATATATAACAAGGCAGCACTGCAGATGCTTACAGGACACTTAGGCATGTAACGTATGGATAATTCAAGGACATTCCCTATGCATTTTGATACAAATATTCATTTGTAATGAGTTTAAAACTTAAAAATAAAAAAAAATAAAAAAAAACGGGGAAAAGGTTACATTTTGGGAAGTAGTTACATCAAGTCTTTTACTTTGAGGTTTCACGGGGCAATTGTGTTTGTGTGGTCTTTTGCACTGAACACAGAAACTATTTTTGCAATAACCAAAGCTATTTGATGGGGACAGTCTGAGACATCCTGCTTAACACTGAACTATGACTGCTCTAAATGCACCAGAAGTCAGCAGTTAGGCCACTGAGAAATTGGCAACTGGACAACTTCACTGTGATATTATCAAATATTTGCACATATTAAATGTCCTTACTCATATTGAACTAGTAAATAGGCTTGAAAGTATGATTGCATAACCACTAATTACAAATCTTGTTTTTAATTATACCAAACTCATATAGATGCTACTTTCTTTCTTTTTGTTTCCTAATTTATATCCTCTTCTCTTGCTGTTACCTTTTTTTCTGCTTCATTCTAGGCCTTCTTGATTACATCCTTTTTTTCCCTAGTATACTTTGCATTACTTTGCTATATATAGCAAAGCATTACTTTGAGATACATATATATATATATATATATATAAAGCCTATTTCAAGGGATCGCATTTTCCTCTTTGATGTTCCTATGGACCATTTCCATTTCCCCAGTTCTCACATGATAGGAAGCCCAGCTGTTTACTTTTTTCACTTCTTTCATTAGAGTTCACACTTTTCCCCCCAGACACCCTGCTAGAGCAACTGTCTTCCTACACCAAAACCCTCTGGAGATGTAGAAACATTAGCGATCATGTTAGAAGTACTAATGTGCAGAAACTTACCCTGTATTGCGTTTGCTGCCTCTTGAGTTCTGCACAGAGAGCAGTCAGTCTCACTGTACTCTTTAGTCTGAAAATAAAAGAGAGTGGATGAATTAAAAAAGGTTCTGTACAACTGCAGGAACACAGCCGTTTTCTCTTTATAAACACGTTTTTCAGGCAAACACACAAATTCAGCAGAGTTCTTCCTCATGAAGCACCTGTCCCTGTGGGGCTGTGGTTTCTGTCTCTTCTGTAAGAAACTCTATAGGATTTGTTTTTCCTCCGTGCTCCCCACATTTTCCCATCATAACTGTGTGCAGTATTGGCTCTGTGGTCTCTTTCTTACCCTAGAAAGCAAGGTCTCTTGATTTTATCAATGAGTTTGAAGTAGCAACGCTAGATTTTTTTATTTTTTTATTATTATTATTTTCATTGCTGTTACTACTCTGAGATTTGTACTCATCAACCCTTTTCCTACAATTTAAGTTAATAAGACAACTAAAAGGTAAAAAGGAATATTATTTAAATCCTTCATTGATAGGGATAAATGAGTCACTGAAATAGGAAAAGCATTATTTGACTGGCATCCTCTTTCCTTTAGCTTAATTCCTGTAGTTTGCAACATTTCTTGTCAGGCAGTAATGTGTTGGATGCAGTAGTGTTTTTAATTACCTCAGTTACCATTCTAGTACTACGTTCATTCCCATAATATGCACCTGTATAAATATAAACTTATTGTTGAATGCAAGTGATGTCAGCCTTTATAATGGATGGTCACTTTAATTATAACAGAATTATAAAAGGAAAACTGTTTTTAGCCAGTATTCTCTTGTGAAATATTTTATCTGCAACTAGTTAACTTGACAGATCTACTGTAACTTTGTTATAATTAAATTTCTGTATCATGTAACTGTCTTGTTTGATTTTATTTCATATTACAGTTTTTAATTCATTTAATTAACATTATAGCCTCATTAACCAATGGTATGTTTTTAATGCAGCTCATTTGTAAAACAGATATTAAGTTACATCCTAATGGACCTATTGCACTCAAGTTCTGTGTAGATTGCACTCTTGCCTGAACCATGACTGAAATTAGACACAGCCTTAGATATTCAAATTTATGTAAAATAACATGAAACTATGAGAAACTGGATTTGGGATTACAAGTGAAATTTTAAGTTCTTCTTTGGTAAAACAGGTATAGTAGAAAGTTGTAGGATGTGAAGCTGTTTGTGATCTAGACAGAAAAAGAGAACAGTTTAAGTTAAGGCAAATAATAACACTTCTAGCAATTTGTTATTTACATTTAAGTTTCTTTAAAATAAAATAAAATAAAATAAAATAAAATAAAATAAAATAAAATAAAATAAAATAAAATAAAATAAAATAAAATAAAATAATAAAGGCTAGATAAGGATTTTAGCCCATAAAATGGCAGCGCTGAATTATAAAAAGTGGGGGATGGAGAACTTTACAACTCATCATCTGTTGAGGTACACTCACAGCATCTAAGTTTAGTAATAGAAAACTTTTTGTAATGTCAGTTTGTCCGGATAGGAAGGCAGTTGTAACATGTGTCTCCTTAAAGTCCTTTCAAATAAAGTGTTTTGAACCATAGGTCCCCAATTGTTGTTTGATGAGTTATTCCAAAGATAAGGAAACAGTGACCAGTGTAAGCTAATGAAAATCTGCAACAGCAAAGTAAAGTTCATCTTTCTGAAAGGAGTGAATGATAAGTAGCCAATAATATCATTGCTTGTTCTACATACAAATATATTTGAAAATGTTATATGATAGTACATGTTTGCAATGTTTGGCAATAAAACTATAATGATGAAATAATAACAACTATTCACTGAGTTTAGTTAGATTTTTAAACTACTTTTAGTAAATTTGTTAGTGTCATTTACTAAGCACAAATAACTAAAAGTAGTCATTTAAATATGCGCTGGTCAAAACAACATGATAGAACAAATTATTCCCTTATTTTCTTTTTGGAAATTTTACATAATATTTTGTCACCTTAATTGAACTTAACTTAAGATTCACAGCAGTAATGGATGTTAGCATAATTTCTTTAAATGCCTGTGAATTAACAGCCCTAGGGCAGCCAAGTATTTTGTTGTGAGAGTGTATTAGGATTTCTGGTGTCCCCAAAACA
The DNA here is from genome assembly GCF_964035555.1 of Netta rufina. Lineage (NCBI taxonomy): Eukaryota > Metazoa > Chordata > Aves > Anseriformes > Anatidae > Netta > Netta rufina. The sequence goes on along the minus strand of NC_140123.1, from coordinate 39,723,801 downwards.
AAGCATATTAAATAATACTTATTATTATTATTATTATTATTATTATTATTATTATTATTATTATTATTATTATTATTATTATTATTATTATTATTATTATTATTATTAAGATAATTACTATGGCAATTGTCTAGCTTCAAGCTTTTACTTTACTTATCAAAAAAAATCTTTGCAGAAGAGACGTTTTGTACATGACATGCAGTACTTACAAATATCCTCTAGGTGACACTGTTTACTGCTTTTAGAAGATGTGCAGACCTTTATGAGAAATAGCTACAGTTTGAACCAAATGCATTTAACTATTGTTTGAGCCTAAGCCTGTTCTCTTGACGTCAGTGGATAATATTTCAGCAGTTTCAGTGCAAACAAGAAGAGATCCTATTATTATCTATAAAACTAAACAAAAATCTTGTATTTTCCATAGAAAGAACTGCAGTTTAAAATACAATTGAGTTTTCATTATGTTCTAAGATATGAAATGTACCATAGGAATGATTCTAATTGCTGAAACCCCTTCTTACACACACTCTTAATTAGTCTGGATAGCTTTGTTTAAAAATGACACTGTATAAATATTAATCTTTTTTTTCCAACTATTCTTTGTTCCATGATCTACATTCATTGTAGCACAGTAAATTTGAGTTCATTAGATCAGTTATTGCTATTTAGATGTAAATGTCTTCAAGGAGGATTAATTACTCTCTAATTCTGATTTTTTTTATTTTTTTTTTTTAAGTCAAGATAATGAAGACATTCTTTGACATTTCTTTGATTAAAAGAAAAAAAGAAAAAACAGAAAAGAAAAAAAAAAGAAAAAAGAAAAGAAACGAAACTCCCCTTGTCTTCTGTACGACACAGTTCATAGTAGGTAAAACTTGGAAAGTGCCTGAGCAATTTTTATGGGACTTCAGTTAGTAAATTAAGTTAAGTTGCATTCCAGGAAACAATTTGTTGGTTGAAATGTCTATGTCTATGCTCAAGATGCCTTTCCCTCACAAGGTCATCTTGGTTGCCTCTAGAACCTAAGGGAAGAGTTATATATTTCAGAGTAATCTCTTAAAATATATATATAAAAAAAATAAAATAAAATGGAAAAAAAAAAAAAAGAAAGAAAGAAAGAAAGAAAGAAAGAAAGAAAGAAAGAAAAAGAAATAAAGAAAATAAAGAAAGACTATGCTTTTTTTAAAAAAAAAAAAAAAAAAAAACGGTCATAGAAGGAGGAAAACCATGGTGATTTATTGGCAGGCACATATGGAGCATGTAGTGATACATGTTGGAACAATGGTTTGAACAACTTTTCAATTTGCACCTTAAGATTCTTTTAAAGAATTAGAACGCCTTGTGTAGGAACTGAAAGCAATTGTTAGCAGGCATGCTTTTTAATTACTTGTTACAGATCTGTTAGAAGTGGTAAACGAACCACCAAGAGCACTTGAATCACAAGCTGGAATTCCCTGACAGTTTTCATGGAATCAGGGGATGTGAGAGGTTTTATTCCTTCTCTGTCCTGATTCAAGCACATGTCACTCCTGTTAGCAGAGTATCTTAACCTCTAAGTTATTAGATAATCACGAAGGCTTAGGTTTGCCAACAGTACCCAGGGTTTTCTTCAGTGACTGCTTCATGTTTGAGACATAAACAGTTCATGGAGTAAAGAATCCAGTGAGAAAAGCATCTTATTTGTAGATTCTGATAGGGCTTAAGATACATGTTGGTCAGAGAGAAGACTAAGAGACTTCTGAGCAGTTGAAAAAGTAGAAGGTCAGCTTTTCTCATATCTTACCAATATGAATTGAAGCAAGGTGCAGAGAAACTTACTTCAGAGTTTGATGGCATTTAAGCTCAGGCTTTCAGGACTACACTCTGAGACAGATACCTATATCTTATTTTCAGAAAACTTAGAATTTTTTAGATCTGTTTTTTGAAGCTTTGGTTGTTATTTGACCACATAACTTCTCAGTGGTCTTACAGTATTAAGTAAGATCTACTTCATATCAGGACAAGTAATACCAGTGCTAATGAGGACAGAATTTGTGGTAGAATATTTTATATGGGAGCTGACTTAAGCTACATAGGATTGTTAACAATCATTTTTATTGCTAACTATATTAAAGAAGACTTATGAAAACAATCCTTTTGCCTTTATTTTGTGGGGAGCACCTCTGTTTTCAATACTACTTTAAAACATGCAGGTCCTGCTCTTGAGATGATTTTCAGGTGTCTGGAGGCCCATATTCAGGCTGATCACATTCATTTCTGATTCAAGACACACATACACTTTTTTTTTCTTTCCATCCTTTATTTTTAGGAAAACTGAGCTGACACTTATCTGCTGAATGAGAACCAAATAAGTTCAACTTCTCTAGCCTGATTGGAAGCTTACCCCATGTAATCAAAAACAACAAAAAAGAGAGAGAGATTACATTTCAGCTAAAGATTGTCACTGGCAAACAATGCCAAGCTTTGCCAAAAGCTTTGGCTTTTACTTTATGATGTTACAGTACTTTCACGTACCTGATGGGGTAACTGAAGAATATCTGGGTAACTCTTTGACAGAGGAAGGACGCTGACCCATAAACACATACACAATATCAGACTAAACTGAGTAACAAATGCTTTTATCAATGGAGTGGAGATTTTCACTCATATCAAAGATGTAGATTTAAGGCCAAATTCTACTGGGGAAAGAAAACTGAAAACTTGCAACTCCTTTTGTCCTTTTGTTCCCTCATAGAAGCATAGGTAGGTGTACAGTGAAAGGTTCTGCTATATCATCTGTAAAAAATCTCTCTCTCTAGGGCTAGTGAAGACAGTCTCTCCATTCACCTAAATGTAATTATGTTAATAAGATTTCCATAGTTTCTAGATTTAAATAAATAAATAAATAAATAAAATCTGTCATTAATGAACAGAATGTTATTGTGATGACTACAACTGGTTACCCTCAGTGAAGTCATCCTATATATATACATATAAAATAATAATAATTAAAAAATATATATTTCCTACATTTCTCAGTCAAGAATCAGGTGAGCAGTAATGTAAGCCAAGCAATAGCTGAAGTTCAGATTTGAAATGACTGGTATTCATTTAGGTGTGTATGAAATTTACTGAACTGCACAGTGGAAAAAAAGGCCTGGTAATTATTACTTCTCACTGGCATGATAATAGCATAGGTAGTGTGGATTTAATCTTTACAGTGACTGACATACTTTGTAATGCCTGAAAGTAAAAGATCTCCCCAATTACAGATATGAGATAAACTTATAATTTTTATATTATACCTTCACATACCTTCTTTTAGCACCACATATATTTCATCGGAGCTTTTAGTCCAAGAAAATCTGTAGGATTTTGTTATTGTTGTTATATAAATGTACTGCTTTTGATGACAAATAGTCACATAAATATATACTATACAGAAAATGAATGCTTAAATAGGACTCTGAATAAACTTGAGTTACTGATTTCCAAAAATGCCATATCTTGGAAACATGTATTCTCTCCTCATCCCAGGGCTGAGGTTTGCAAGCATGGATACAAACTAATCAGGCAGAAGACCTTCAGTGTATCTGAGCTTTAGAAAGATAAGAGGGAAAGACAGAGATTTGAAAGGGAATCTAAGCACTGATCCCTGTAAATATGTCTGAAAACAACAACTTTCTGGCATATGTCAGGACAAACTTTGCCAAAATAATAAAAATAAATAAATAAAAAGAACACCAAATAAAGCCCTATGACAATTACAAGCAATTTCTAATTTTTCTTTTTTATTTTTAAAAATTTGTTTTATTTTAAGATGTCTTCCCCTGGAGGGTGCATTTTCCTTGTTTTGCCGAGAGCTGGGAAGAGGGAGGCCCTGTTAGACTTTGCTCTGGACCGATAAAGCACTCTCCTACCTCTGCTAGGAGTAAAAGCAATCTAATCTAACTGTCTAGACAAGGCTTTGCTCTGGTCTGATCCCACTCTTTGGTGTTGCTTGTGACATCCAGAAATTTGACAAGGAAAGCAATTATTGATCAGTCTGAGGTGTGTTTTGCTGTGATAATTGTCTAAGCATGACTGAGTGATGCCCCTATAGATAGGTGCTTACTTATTTCCTGAGGCATGTCGTCCTTAGAGAGACAGAAACATTGATAAGGAAGAAGACAAAATGACTAACTTTGATGGAGTTTGTGTTGAAACATCTGCTGCTTGTCAACATGGGAGGCAGAAGTGATTTATTAGTAGTAACAAATGAAAACCAATGAAACTCACCATCTTATTCTTTCCCTATACTATTTTCTGACTGTGAATATCCAGTAAGTTCCTATGAAGAGAAAGTAGTACCCTATTACCTGTACATTTTTGCTTTACTTCCATTATAACTTACCACATTCCCAATTAAACATTATTTACTTGAAGACTTTGAGTAACTTCTGTATACTAAGAAACCTGGCCAATAATATCACTGAATGCAAGAGTGAATATCTATGGAGAAGACAAATTGTGGATTTAGGGTGGATTTCAGGTCTTTTAGATTTGTTTTCTCTTGTCCAGAATCCAAATATTTTTAGAGTAATGAACAGTATGTAAATGAATGTGAAGATATTTGGTGACATATAACCTATTCCCTTAAAGTATGCCAAACACAGACCTGTAATTTCCTCCCACTGCTTTAATGAGAGCAATTTCATTGGGATGAATCCTTTAATTTAGGCTCAACATTGCATGGGCACTCTGTTGAATTCTGGCTTCCACATCAAGAGGAACTCTGAGAGGAATTAGCCTACAAAAAGCCAAAATTACATCAAAGTACTTCCCTAGAACATGGTGGCACATACACAGTAAGAGTAACAGTGCCAATGGGAGGAAGAAACACACCTTCTTTGTTATGGGTCTCAAGCTCCAGAGAACAAAGATTCTTTCATAATAACAGCAATGCCACTGGGGCACAGAGAAGGGATGAGATTCAGGAATCTGCCCTCTTCCTTTCAGTGCATACATGGCAAACAGGCATAATCTGTAGCTGTTGCAGTTTTTCCACCAGTGGAACGCAAAACAAAACACCCCCAAAAGGCAAAACTCCAACACTGTAGATTCCTTGTTTTAACTGGAATGTTAAGAAAAACAGAAGTGTTAGAAACAAAAAGAAGCTATCATAACAGCACAATGCATTTAACAGAAATTAGTCATCTGTCTGCCTTCCAATCTGTAATTTAAATGATGAAGCTATGTCTGTGTCAAACAAGTGTTCCACCTCCCTCCCCCCTACCCACCCCCCCACCCCCGAGGACACGAAGCTTCATTAAGCTTCACTACCTTAGTCACCTTTTCTAAATGGTGGGGCATGACTGATATCAGAGTCCCCAAAACAGAAGATGTTTAGGTGCAGATTCAGATGCAAAGATGTCAATCTCAGTAATACCAAATAGAGTATATATATTGATTTAATTTGGACATATTCTATTTGCAGATGATCTATATAAGCAAAGAGCAGGTAAGAAGTTGAAAATAGAAAAACGAAAAACAAACGAAAAACATGAAGTGCTTGAAGGAGGTTTTTTTTCATATTTTGGGTCTCATTCTCATCCTGTCAACATTGCGTTAGCATAACTCCATCAATTAGACTTACTTACTCTTTTGATGGAAATAAAAATACTTTAGCAAAGCTTTATTCAGTCATTGTTTTGTCTGAACACCTTTAGGCTCCCTTTTCTTTCCTGTCTTTTTCCTTCTCCCATTTCCAAATAACAAAACATTAATAAGACATCAGGTTATTTTCAGGTCTTGGAATACTTTCACCTTACACGAAGCACACTGGTTTGAATCTGCTTCTGTATTCTGATTCATCAGCTACTTCCATCACAAAAAATAATATGAGGGTAACAAAGAATAAAACATTTTTTCTTTTTGTGCCACATGCAATTACATCTTGTTTAAGTGGTCCAATAATTGCATTTTAAATGGCACTTGTTTATTATTCTCTTTTTGCCATTTTCAAAATGTTTTTTATTGTTTCACTAAATAGTTACCAAAGCTCTGTGAGAGGAAAAAAATATCATCACACTCCCAAGCAAGCAATTCAAGTCTGTATGTTAATCTGTACCTTTAAATAAGCAGCAATAATTAATGGGAGTTCGGCACCTTGCTGTATTGTACAGTGACAGGGATTAAACACTGGCACTGCAAAATGCCAGTTTTCAGCTTGTGCATTTGTAGACCCTTCCGAGCCATGAACTGACATTTGCAATCTTTTGCAATCTTTGTCAGTCAAAAAAAAAAAAAAGGCAAATTCAGTTAAATTTAGTTCTGCCATTCAAATGGAATAAAGGTTGTCACCTGCCCCCTTTGTGATTTCATTAGCCAGGGACTAAGTTTATTTTCAAGAAAGAAGACCCATTAAAAGGGCCTGATTCTGCATGTATTTCCAAGATCTCAGAAGCTCAGTTGGCTTCAGTTATTCATCATAAACTGACTTTGCTACTGTGGTTTAAGAGTACATATATAATATATAGTCCTAAATTGTTTGCTTACGTGTTTTTGCACTCCTAGAGTTCTAACAAACATTCTGAATGAATAAATAAATAAATAAATAATAGATAGAAATGAGCATATTAAATAAGTACCATGCATAATTCAATGAACTGGCCTTTTGAAATACTTTGATTACATACACTTTACATTACACAAAATATTTTTATTTGACTTCATATGAACTATTTCTGTAAATAAAGACTTCAGGTTCAATCCCTATGCCTAGAAAGAGAAGGAAACTCTTAAACTGGCTCCTAAAATCCAAAGCCTCAGATGTATAAAGTCTGGACAAAAGAATCATGCTTGTAAGGAGAAACATGCTTGCAATGATACGCAGAAAAATGGCTCCACAATCCTCTCTGTATGCTCTTATGAACTTTGTGGCATTCTCCTCTCTTGTCTTCAAAAATTCCTAAAGTTTTCAGGGTTAAGAGCACAGAAGATAAGCATCACTTTTTGGCACAGGTGCTTCTTGTAAGAACTGGATTTCCTGAGGTTACCATGAGACCGGCTTGTGGCAGAAGCCTGAGTCAAGGAGAGAGAAATGCTAGTGCTAGTTTGAGCAGAGCAAAGCAAATGCCTTCCCTATGAAGGTGAAGTACTTCACAGATTAAATACTATCCATAACATGGGGAGACCTCACTTTTTACCTGCCACACTGAACTCTAAACCACTTGCATTTCAGCAGACAATTCAAGGAACCACATCACGAACACCCTGAATAATCATGGCAGAACTGGCAATTTGGTTTTAAATAATTCCTACTCAGGACGGGACCAAAGCTGCACTTGCTAATGATTTAAGCAACATTTAAAACAAAACAAAACAACAATTTCCTGGGATAATAATAAGGATTGCTAAAGAGCTAGCACATAACCTGCTATTGGAACACACATAACAAATGTTTGTAGTTTATTTTTTCAGAACACTGGAATGAAGGGATATGCTATAGTTGCGCTGTAGGTCAGGTGCAGAGTGTTGTAGAGAGATGGCATGATGCAGAGAGCTCACTTATTAGAATATGAATCAGCTCTCCACAGAAAGTGTTAGAACTGCAGGAGAGGAAAAGCCATTTTGCTTTAATAACAGACTGTAAGAGGCAATCCCAGGTACAAAATGATCAAGTGACCAGAGCCAGTTCGATGAAGAATGATAGCATTTTATGCTCAACACTTCAAGATTAAAGTCTTTAGTTAGCTAAGCATAATGTGAATCAGTTTCATGTATAATGTATTGTGTAAGCCTGTAGTCAGTATGATACAATGTAAGCAATTCCATTTAGTGCAATTTGACTATAGCTAGTACAGAATAATTGGAGTCAGTTTCTAACATGCTAGAATTTGAGTCAAATATGATATGGAAAATAATTTGATACATAATAATATGGAAGTGAAGATAACATGTAATGATGTGGATGAAGAGTTAATATGCTACAATACAAAAGTCATTCTAATAGGTTATGATGTGATTAGGAGACCAGTGTTCTTAAATGCAGACAAAAGTCTAATACATCATGGTAAAGAAAGGAGGCTATTAAGGAACAGTATAAATAACAGTACATAGCTGCATTTGACCAAACACCAAATGCCATAGTTTTCCCAAATGTAAGATCAACTGAATAAACGTTTACTGGAGGATAAAACATGGCTACTCAAGTGAACATTGGAAACATTTTATGGCAGTTCCTCGAATTTCAGAGGCTGTGTACTGCTGTACTGAGCGATTCTGATTCCTGCTCAAGGACTCAGGCTTCTATTAATTTTCTTCCAAGATTATTAGAAGTAGTCATGACAGTTCTAGCCCCTTTGGTGCTCTGAGACACCAATTTACAATCTGTTGTGCAAACACTGTAGTCTGAAGCCCAGCCTTTCCCATTGCATGATTAAAGAACTACAGCATTTTAAAGCAAGCACATTAACATTAACACAGCAGAACTTCAAGTAAACATCTTTGGCTTTCCGATGTAGCTTCAGAAAACATCAAAAATACTCTATTATTGTGACCTGTGACCATTTGGGGTTTAAATCCAACCATGACTTGTTCACTGAAATTTTACTTTTTTTCTCTCCTTAACTTTTCATGAGGCTAACCCTGTATACACGAGAAGAGCTCATTTATGAGCACGTGGTAATCAGTTCTGACTACAAGTTAAAGTCATCCTTGAGCAAACAGAAAACTATTCAGCTTAGCAATAAAGTTAAATAATTATTACCAGGCTATGTGATGTGACTACAATGTGACATTGAAATGGCTATGGTGTGATTAGAATAAGAATGTTTTATGTCTGTGATGTTACTAGAATGAGGCTATAAAACGTCTGTGATGCCATACTGCTGTGATATGACTAGTGTCAGAAAAAATGTGTGCATTATTAACACATACATAAACATGCCATATTTCAGAAGCAGACTGCATTACACAGAATGCTCGTAGTTCTAATTATCTTCTTTATTAATGGCTGTTCTGCTTTGTATTTTGGAAGACGAAAGGATTGCATACTTAATTCATTCACAGAATTCTTCTTCTAAGCAGTTTGGCAGTAAGGTTGCTCCTTTGTGTCACTTGCTTGACTTTCAATGCTGGGGCTCTAGCCATCCTTCCTGTATTACATAATGAACATTTTTCTTAAACTATTATTAGATTCAGTTCCGTTCGCTACCATTACTTGATGTCATCAAAACCAGAATCAATTTTTTCTCTAGGGCTGTAATAGGAGTCTTTCAGACACAAATACAAAGCACTGCAAAACTAAGAATGTTTATTCTTTACACATCGTGTGATTACAGGATTGCAATGTTCACATACACAGCGTGTTAACAGTCTGTATCTGTATCATTTCCAAAGGGATGTGCCACAGTAGTATCAGCATGTACCACACAATGCCAAGCCATTCAAATTACTGACCTCTAACAGATACAAGGAACTTCCACTATTACTTAACACTGTGTCATATGTGTTCCATATGTATATATGGGAATCTGAAGGTAGGAGGCTGCATTTGAAAATGTAAAATCTTCAAGGTAGAAACTCAGATCTCTAGCTGGCCTGTGCTATCTATTGAAAATGTGTACATTTTCTAGTTGCAATATCGCATATACAAGAAGTCAAATACCAATGTTATCTTTGTTTTTTTTGTATGCACATCTATTTGAAAGGCTTAACCAGAAACAGCAGCAAGCATGGCCATGTATCTGGGCATACTAAATTGGAGAGGTACTGTGCGATACTGCTTGCAAGTTCAAGCTGAGAAAAGCTAGCAATAAAAGCAGTCAAATGAAGGTTCATTCATGCTTTAGAAAACGTTGAAAAATGCACTATATATAATGCACTATATATAATGCAGTATAATCATCTTCTTGTCACACTTTTGAGGTCACTCATATCATAATACATCGGCGTTTTATTACATTGTCTTCCAGGCATGCGATGCTTCTTTGTGGCTAGCTGGATAATTTACCTGTGTCATTTACAGGGAAGGAGAAATGCTCACTTTTATTATTTATCAAACCACAGTGAAGTGTTTTCCAGTTCAGTGTTTAAGCAGCCCAAAAAAAAAAAAACAACAAAAAAAAAACAGCAAAACATCTCTCCCTTCAGCGAGTATCTCGGCTGACCCTTCGGGAAGGGGAAGGAGAAAGGTGTGCAGGCGTAAATGGGAGCCGAGACAGGGCTGGAGTCTGAGCAGCAGCGTGAATTATAGATGAAAAGGCATGTATTAAATATAAAGCCGAAGCACGCTGAGGAGGGCCGGGGCAGGGTGCTTGCTGCGGGCTGCAGGCCGCGGAGGATGCGCGGGGCCAGCAGCGACCCGCGCCGCGCCGCAAGCGCTCCCCCCGGGCACAGCGGACCGGGCGCAACCCCCCCTAAACAAAAATAATAATAATAATAATAAAATAATTATTTTTTCCACCCTCTCCCCACGATGGAGCCTCGCTGATGGGGCACCCCACGCCCGCCTCGGCGCCCCCGACCCCCCGATGCGCTCCCGCCCCCTTCCCCCCCGAGCGGGGGGGGCGCTCCTCTTTTCTTCGCCCCGCTCCTTCCTCGCCCCGCTTCACCCCGCTTTTTCGCTTCGCCCCGCGGCTCAGCTCGGCTGGGCTCGGCCCTCCCGAGCCCTCCGCGGGGTGCGGAGGCGCTGTGCTGCCCTGCTGCCCCCGCCGGCCACCCCCGCGGAGCGACGCGGCCGGCGGCCAATGCCAGGGCCGCGCTCCGGCAGCCACCTCCCCCGCCGCTGTGGGCCAATGCAGTGCGGCGGGAGGGGGGGCTTAGCGCCGCTCACACCCTCCCTCTGGGCTTATTGAGAGTTATATCAAGAATTTCAGTTCAGAGAGAGAGAGAGAGAGAGAGAGCGAGAGAGAGGAAAGGAGAGAGTGTGCGTGAAAGGGAGAGACAGGGAGGGAGGAGGGAAAAGCGCTGTCGCTTCCTCCCATCGCTGAAGCAATAATCTGCTAGGATTTTTTTTTTTTTTTTTTTTTTTTGTGGGTAACTATCACCCCAGAGATACAGAGGGGGGAGAGAAGCACCGCCAGACCAACTCTGTCATTTCCAGTAAGAAGTTGCAGACTTAACGTAGCTGGCTCTGCTCTGGTGAGAGAGAGATGGAAATTGTGTGCAGTGCAGAGCGGAAAATACCCCCGATCTGAAGAAGTGAGTGTACCGGATTTCTGCTTGCTGTTTGTTTGTGCTGTTGCGTGTATGTTAAACACCCGAAGGATCGCCGCTTAATAGAAATGAAACGTGGAGAGGATGACTAACAACAGAACTGTGAATTTGTTCCCTGGAGTTGCTAATTTGCCACCCCGAAGCAACACATATCTCAAGGAGGAAGCGTTTGGCTGCTGCTGATTTCTCCAAAACTGGTGGTTTACCAGATGCATTGTGCTGTATCTGCTGGAACAGATCATTGCTTAGCTGCAGCAGATCGTCAAAGGTAGACAACCAACGTAAGTGCAAAGTTACCCATACACTGTGATGCATTTCATTAAAAGAAATAATAAAAGCCAACATGCAGTGTATTTACCTAGGAAAGAATCAGTATTTTGAATTCAGTTGGTGTTGGTGGCGAAGGCTCACCTACTCACAGTATCTGCATCCCTACCTGCATCACTCTGCTGGAAGTAATCACGGGCATCAGCTACCGTGCTGCTTAATGCAGATAAGATTAGTGCTTCGGGGCTGCCCACTTCCACCAAACTGTAGGTGCTGGGAGCCTTGCACCCTGATAATTTGCGTTTAGCAGAGCATGCAAACATAAGTCTTTCTGTCGCTTTTTTTTTTTTTTTTTTTTTTTAACCTGCATTATTAGTCTGCAGTATTTGTGTGTGGCAGCTGCTAATAACATCCTGAAGGGAGATCAGTGTCAATGGGGAAAGGCTGTACCTTTCTTTCTCCTCTCATACTCAGAAGAGATGTTTTCCCCCTCCATCTGTAAACATACTGGCTGCTCCTAAGTTGCATTTGGAATTTCCAGCCCCATGTTTTAGACAGTGTTTTGAAACAAACAAATAAAGTTTAAGGTTATTAAGCAGAAGGAGAAGTATCCAACATCTGGAGGGGAAACGTTGAGCTGAGAGTGTAAGAAACTGTAAGTCCTGATATTGTCTTGTCAGTCAATAGGGATGTGAAGTAGCCAGTGACGACTGCTGCAGCAGCAGCATGTCCGGGTGGTTATTTCCCAGTGCGATAGCAATAGTGGGGGGATGCAAGGCACAAGAAGCAAAGAGAAATCTGGTTAGCAAGAGCTAAAAAAAATGCGTATGGAAGCAAACAACAAATGACATTCGGCAGCTGCCATAGCAGTTACAATCCAGCAGAAGTACAGGATGATTTTTACTTGCACGAAATGACTGGGTGGAGGAGGGTAGAGGGAGAATGCACGTTACGGATTACACGGTGTGCCAAGAAATTATTCAGAAAGTACGTGTCGAAACTGTAGCTACCCTTAATCCTGCAAGTAGTTATTTCTGTTCTTGCTCTGTGCAAATGCAGCCAATGGGATATTGGTGCATTTGTCTGGAGGGATTGCTTTAAAAGGGAGCAATAGGAAAATGTAGTATTGCGAGTGTGTCTTTGCAAAAACAGGTAGTAGCTGGAAATTGTGGATTTGTCATGCCTTAAAAGCCAATAATGCTGTTCTGTATGGTTGTGTTGACAGTGCTGTCTCCAAGTAAGAAATGAGATGTAATGCATCCTGCAGTCCATGCATGCCTCCTCTTGCAAATCGCGCATCATTTCTCTGTGGAAACCTTTAAGTCCTAAGATCCAGGCAAAGAGAATAAAAACATTATCATGGACCTGAGGGATTTTTACCTGTTGGCTGCTTTGACTGCCTGTTTAAGGCTGGATTCTGCTGTAGCTCAAGAACTTATTTACACTATTAGAGAGGAGCTGCCTGAAAACGTTCCCATAGGAAACATACCAAAGGACCTGAACATTTCTCATATCAATGCTGCCACAGGGACCAGTGCCAGCCTTGTCTACAGACTCGTGTCTAAAGCAGGGGATGCCCCTCTGGTCAAAGTGTCCAGTACCACCGGGGAAATCTTTACAACATCTAACAGAATAGACAGAGAAAAACTTTGTGCTGGCGCTTCCTATGCAGAAGAAAATGAGTGCTTCTTTGAACTTGAAGTGGTGATTCTCCCCAATGATTTTTTCAGGTTGATCAAAATAAAAATAATTGTAAAGGATACTAATGACAATGCACCTATGTTTCCATCCCCTGTCATCAATATCTCCATACCAGAAAACACTCTGATCAACAGTCGCTTTCCAATCCCATCAGCAACAGATCCTGATACAGGTTTCAACGGTGTACAGCACTACGAGTTGTTGAATGGACAGAGTGTCTTTGGACTGGATATTGTAGAAACTCCAGAAGGAGAGAAATGGCCTCAACTGATTGTGCAGCAGAACTTGGATAGAGAGCAAAAGGACACCTATGTGATGAAAATCAAAGTGGAGGATGGAGGTACCCCACAGAAATCCAGCACAGCTATCCTGCAAGTCACAGTAAGTGATGTCAATGATAACAGGCCAGTTTTTAAAGAGAGTCAAGTAGAGGTCCATATACCAGAAAATGCCCCCGTAGGCACCTCCGTAATTCAGCTTCATGCTACAGATGCAGATATAGGAAGCAATGCAGAAATCAGATATATTTTTGGTGCCCAAGTTGCCCCTGCCACCAAAAGATTTTTTGCTTTAAACAATACCACAGGGCTGATCACAGTTCAGAGGTCCTTAGATCGGGAAGAGACTGCTATTCACAAAGTGACCGTGCTGGCTAGCGATGGTAGCTCTACACCAGCTCGGGCAACCGTTACCATCAATGTCACTGATGTAAATGATAACCCTCCTAACATAGACCTCAGGTACATTATAAGTCCCATCAATGGCACAGTGTACTTATCTGAGAAAGATCCTGTCAATACAAAGATTGCCCTAATTACAGTTTCAGATAAGGACACTGATGTGAATGGCAAAGTGATCTGTTTCATTGAGAGAGAGGTCCCCTTCCACTTGAAGGCAGTTTATGACAACCAGTATTTGTTAGAGACCTCTTCCTTGTTGGACTATGAGGGCACCAAAGAATTCAGCTTTAAAATTGTTGCTTCTGATTCTGGCAAGCCTAGTTTGAACCAGACTGCCCTGGTAAGAGTTAAACTGGAGGATGAAAATGACAACCCTCCGATTTTCAGCCAGCCTGTAATTGAGCTGTCAGTTTCTGAAAACAACCGTCGTGGTCTATACTTAACAACTATTAGTGCCACAGATGAAGACAGTGGGAAAAATGCAGACATTGTTTATCAGCTTGGCCCTAATGCCTCCTTTTTTGATCTGGATCGAAAGACGGGAGTTTTAACAGCCTCCAGAGTTTTTGACAGAGAAGAACAGGAACGATTCATTTTCACTGTTACAGCCCGAGACAATGGCACCCCTCCTTTGCAGAGTCAAGCAGCTGTAATTGTTACTGTATTGGATGAAAATGACAACAGTCCCAAATTTACTCATAATCACTTTCAGTTTTTTGTATCAGAGAACCTACCAAAGTATAGCACTGTGGGAGTGATCACGGTGACTGATGCAGATGCTGGGGAAAATAAAGTGGTGACCCTTTCCATCCTGAATGACAATGAAAACTTTGTGCTGGATCCATTCTCTGGAGTTATAAAATCCAATGTTTCTTTTGATCGAGAACAGCAGAGCTCCTACACCTTTGATGTGAAGGCAGTTGATGGAGGACAACCTCCTCGCTCTTCTACAGCAAAAGTAACCATAAATGTAATGGATGTTAATGATAACAGTCCTGTTGTCATTTACCCGCCTTCTAATACTTCTTTCAAGTTAGTGCCACTCTCAGCAATTCCAGGATCAGTGGTAGCAGAAGTGTTTGCTGTAGATATTGACACCGGAATGAATGCCGAACTGAAGTACACAATAGTAAGTGGAAATAACAAGGGTTTGTTTCGGATCGATCCAGTGACAGGTAATATCACTCTGGAAGAAAAACCAACTCCTAGTGATGTGGGGCTGCATCGCTTAGTTGTCAACATAAGTGATTTGGGTTATCCCAAATCCTTGCATACTCTTGTGCTTGTATTTTTGTATGTGAATGATACTGCTGGAAATGCCTCTTATATTTATGACTTAATACGCAGGACTATGGAAACACCTTTGGACCGGAACATAGGGGACAGTAGCCAACCCTACCAAAATGAGGACTATCTCACGATCATGATTGCTATTGTGGCAGGTGCAATGGTTGTTATAGTGGTGATTTTTGTCACGGTTCTTGTTCGCTGCCGGCATGCATCCAGATTCAAAGCCGCACAGAGGAGCAAGCAAGGTGCTGAATGGATGTCTCCTAATCAGGAGAACAAGCAAAACAAGAAAAAGAAAAGAAAGAAAAGGAAATCTCCAAAGAGTTCTCTTTTGAACTTCGTGACCATTGAGGAATCCAAACCTGATGATGCAGTTCATGAACCTATCAACGGGACAATCAGCCTTCCAGCAGAGCTGGAGGAGCAAAGTATAGGAAGATTTGACTGGGGCACTGCACCACCAACAACCTTTAAGCCTAACAGTCCTGATCTTGCCAAGCATTACAAATCTGCCTCTCCACAGTCTGCTTTTCATCTCAAACCTGACACTCCAGTTTCAGTGAAAAAGCACCACGTGATTCAGGAACTCCCGTTGGACAACACCTTTGTTGGTGGTTGTGACACCCTTTCCAAACGCTCTTCCACTAGTTCAGATCACTTCAGTGCCTCAGAGTGCAGTTCCCAAGGAGGCTTCAAGACAAAGGGCCCTTTACACACCAGACAGGTAAACGAGCACTTTTACTGGTCTATAAGTACTGCATACAAGTGCCCGATCAACCAGTATTAAAAGTGCAAGTATATTTATTTTTGGTTTTGTTTCAGTCTAATTTAGCTTAATTATATTATGGGGGAAAAAAAAAAAGGAAAAAAGAAACAAAACAAAACAAACAAACAAAAAACCTCAACCCCTTTAATTTTACTTGGGGTTTGACCATGCATTTGCTAAATACCTCCAAAACTTTGGGTTTTGAAGAATACTGATTGTTAAAGAACTGCATGTGTCCCTGCATATGCACATACATATGCATAAAAAAAGATGAAAAAAAAAAAAAAGACTTTTTTTTTCTCCCCATTATTTGACTGTCCAAATGTAAAAGTTAATGAAGAAAAAAATCCTCTTTCCCTATATGCTAAATTTCAGACAGAAAGATGTGATTGTTTCAAGATTGAAGGGATATGTACATTTAATTTCAAATTTTGATCTGAGTTGTCTTGAGTTTCTTTTACAGTTCAAGCTTATCTGGAACTTTGTTAAGTTAGTGTTACTAAAAGGGTTAATTTTTTTTTCCATAACAAAGACAGCTGAATTTCTAAGCTACTTCGTCTGTGAAGCATGTGGTTTGTTGGTAGGATATATTTAAGCCATACAGAAGTCTTCCTCTGTTTTGAGTTCAAATTATTGTGTTGTAATAGATTAAAGTTGGTATCGTATAGACAGTTTGTTGCATATTTTAAAAAATGGCCAAAGCATACTTTCAAAAAGGAATGTGTTCTCTGAATACATTTGAATTATACAGAAAAAAAAAGTCAGCCCACTGTAAATATTTTCTCATCTTAGTAATGCATAAGTGATCTGTCATAACTCATTTTAAACTGTGAAATACGCCATATGAAGCAGGATTAGGAGGCTGAGAAACTCATATTTCAACCAAATCCATTTTTTTTAGGTCTAATAATTCCTTGCTAATAAAGATTTAAATGCAACGCTGTCTAATTTATTTTATTGGTGCTCATCTTTTGCCACTAAATTAGAATGTCAATGTAGCCTGTAGATGGCACTAAGGTACTATGTCGTTTAGGCTGGCCTGATGCCAGTCCTGCAGTAGGTAGGAAAAGGGGGGAGGGAAGGATCAAGCTGGTACTACAGCCAAAGAACCTTTTATTTAATGATAGTTGCACTGGAGTGGTCAGTAGTTAAGTTCGTGTGTTTGCAAAGCAGCTTTCCTAGTGCTCAGCTTTCACTGCACCAACTTTTTAGGTGTTAGAAATGACGTTCATACACCTGCTGGCATTGTACCCTACAAGTTATGGTGATTTCTTTGTGTTTATTAGGGATGTGGATCTTACAGAATCAAGTGAGACACATTTAGGCTTGTCATTGCAAAAAGATTTTGACAGTAGCCAAGTTTAGGCTAAAGTCATTCCCTTGCTGTTGCATTAGCTTTATCTAAGATGAATGTGATGTACCCAGAACTGTGTCTTGACTTTGGGTGTCTGTAAGGTGTCACACTAACAAGATACTAAGAATAAAACAAGCACTTCTGAGGCAGTTCTGCTAAAGTCACTACTCTTAGACAACTCATAGTGAGACACTGAAAACATCTTAGAAGATTGGTGCAAAAACTTAACCTTTCTAAAGGGCTTTAAATTGCAGTGAACTCACATAGTGTGCAGGCTGCTTTGCTATACAGCACCATAAACAAACTGACAGCATAAATTTAAAAAAATGTTTTAAAAATAAAATAAAGGAAAAAAAAAGCATAGAAGAGCTCTGCATAATCAGTGGTTACTTGGCTGAAGTTTCCAGATTTTTTTCCCCAGTTTTAGTTACAAAATATAACACAACCAACCCACGCATTCCTTTTCTGTTCAGAGATGTTGTTAATTTAGCTCGAATTAGCTTTCCAAACTCTATTAAGAAACTCAGACTTAATCCCCCACAGTATCTTGAGGCAGTTAAGATCCAAAATATGATTTACCTGACAGAATATGTAAGCTCTGCACTGTGAAACTGAGTATGAGGAAACAAAGAAGGAAACACAAACAAACAAACAAACAAAAACTACAGGCAATATTTTTAGTTACCTGTATTCATTACATTAAATATATTGGTTTCATTTAATAATCAGCCATTATATCTATATTTGTCTTATTTGTTTGTATGGATGTGATTCAAATTCCATTGAAGACTTATTAAAGTCTTCATATGCTGACCCTTCTGAGGTCAGCAAATATTGATGTCATACGATTTTTATCAGTCCCTGTAAAAGCTGTAATATTATGTATAGCTGCAAATATTACTGTTTCTTAGACAGACTATTATCTAAACTGAGTTTATGTATTTTTAGTTCATGGAGGAGGAGATGGTGGTTTTGTTTGTTTGTTTTGTTTTGTTTTTTCATGCATGTTACAGGAAGTAACCTTCTTGTGTCCTTTTAACACTTCTGGCTGGAGGAGTACAGCCAACAATGGTGGTAATCATTAGCAGTCTTGATATTATTCATTATTCTTTCTGTAATTCCTGGGATTAGGTTGCATTTTGGCTAGCATTCATTGGCACTGACGCTTTCATAAGTCTTTCATAGGTCTTTTTAGTTGGTTGGTTTTTTTAGGTGTGTTATAGAGTATGGCCTTTACACAAAGTATTCAGACTTAAAGATAAAAACCTCACTAAATTGTAGTTAATACTAATGTCACAATATCCAAAAACTTTTTTTAAAAAAATCCTTCATGAAGAGATACCTAGTTCTCTGCCACTGTACTGTTTTCTTAAGGTTTAAAATAATTCTTTTCTCGGTGTCTTATGTTACAAGTTGTAATAAGTTACCTATATTTTGATTTTATTTATGTGGTTTGGAAATGGTATGGGAATCATTAAGATGGGGAAAGATGACATACGGGATTAGTATATGTCTAAGAAATACTGGTATCCTAAGTTTTTATTTAAATTTTCTTTCAGTCCAAGCGAAATACACATGCAGTGTATCTTGCAGATGAATAAATTAAAACTCATAGAGAGCTGAGACCCAAGTCCACACTTGGACTTTTTTCAAGCAAAATCCCATTACTTTTAATGGGAGCTGGGCCCTAGAAGTCCATTAGAACTGGGACCTAAGTCAGAAAGCTTTTAGAATTCAGAAATAGATTGTTCAATACAAACTTCTTAGTATTTTTTGCTGGGCAATTTCTGTGCAATTGTCAATAAATTTAGAGGAAATTCTGTGGTTGTCTTCACATATCACTTTGAATTGCACAGGTTGATGTTTCAGAAATATCCAGTATAAAAACCAAAGCCTTCTTCAAGTGCCTATATTGCAGTAAACCTGGTGGATGCTCTGAAAAGAGCATTTTTGAATACTTGAACTTGGGATTGTTCTAAATGCTAATTCACATAATTAGGAGTGTGGAAAGGATGTTACACACCACCAGCTCGTATAGCTAAGCTTCCAAAATCAGTGTTATGACTCATAACGAATGCTTAAATCTATGCAGGCTTCTCAATCAGTGTTCTTTTCAGAATTTGATTGAACTTTAAAATGCACTTCAAATTAGTAAGTCACTACACCAAACAGCTACACGGAAATACAGAAGAAGACAACATGTATTCTTCGTTGTGAAAGACCTTTTATAAAAAGCAAATAAACAGATAAAAACCTCTTATTCAATGTCACTAGGTTAACAACAGATTAAATAACAAAAGAAATCATGGGCAATTTACCATGGTTATCCAAGTTTTAAATTATAATAACTTCATTTAATCAGATTTGAAGTACAGCAGTGGCAAATAACACAGGTTTTGACCCAAACCTTCAGTGTGCATTCTTAAGCAAACAACCTTTAGGCATGTGCTTAACTTTCATTTAAAGTAGTGGGACTGAAGCAGATCCTTAAAGTCCAAATTACTTCAAACGCTGTTTTCAAGAAGACAGCTATAAGCACATTCAAAGTGTTGTCCTGTATCAAGATGATGATTTATAAATTCTGGAAATGTGCACAGTTCTTGTAGTTTCGGGAAAGCTAAATGTATGTAACACTGTTTTTTTTTTTTTTTTTTTTTTCTGTGATCTGATGGCAGAAATTTAGGATTTGGGGCTTCACTGACACATAAAATGAATTCCATACTAAAGTATATTTTTAATCATACAGTCGATAACATAAGGTCTATGGAGCTTGCTTTACTCCTTTTTCAGTCAATGGACTTTTTGCCTGATCAAGGAAGCCAGACTCACACTGATCAGTCCAGATCACAAGCTTTCTGTGGCAAATGCAGCTGATATTGTCTTACTCTGGAGTATTTGAATCTGTAACTTTGGGGTTTATATAATATTAAAAAAAAAAACAAAACTTAAAACATTAGTGATTCTATTTTCATATACTGAGAGTGACAATTTCAAGGTGCATAAGATGATGGAAATTTGCATTGTAACAGCAGTGCAGAATTTACATCACTTGCAAATATTAAAATTCTGTAACCATAGCATTCCATAATTCTGTACAAGGTATTATTTTTATTGGCCCTGTTTTACTACTCAGTAGAAAAAAAGAATACAATTCCATTGTTTCTTTTCCTTTCCCTGCTTAATTTCTGTATGTATTAGCATGGATTAGTCTTGTGTGAGGACTAGTCACCTGGAAAAATGTCTGCATGTAAAATTTTATTGCTTTGAGTTCTATATATTTATATATCTATATCTATACTAAAATATTAGAAATGTTGAAAGTGTGCAGTGTATTCTTACTATCCTTGTATAACTGAAAAATAGGTTAACAGATTTTGCTCAACTGTCTAAAGAAATTCATTTTTCAACTGAGACCAAGCATGGAAAATTTTAGCTGAAAAGAAGAATTTTTCAGAAAGTTAAGAGCATGTGAAAACTCTGGGTTATAATGGAAATCTGAACATAACCTTAAGCTATAATACCATTTTCAATAGTGACAGTAGAAATGCTAAACTAGAGTAGGGAACATTTTGTGTATACAGGTACAGACAGCAAAAGTTTAGCAAGCTTCCTTGTTCTTTAAATGTTTCCAATGCAAAAGTATTTTATCAGAACTGCTAGAGTCTCAACTGTCCTGAATGTGCAAAACCAAAGTTTCATAAATGCTAATAAATTTATGGCACATGTGGAACAGTGAATTGGATCCTGAGAGTTTAATACTATTGGAATTCTGTGATAATGTTCTTTTGTGTATAGGAACAAGGAAGAATCCTTATAGTTTCCATTTCAGATTTTCACTTCCAAAGAATCTATTCTTCTAGCACAGCAAAACCGTATCAGCCGCAGTTTATTGACAGCAATTTTATTGTAGCTTGAGGCTTACAGTAAGCTGTTTATTGCTGTTCCCTAACTCAGTTGACGGCAATTGGGGAATTAATTTTCTTGCCCCTGATGTGCTTTCTTGGGTATAAACAACAGATGTTAAAGATATGAAAACTGTGACCCATTTACATGCAGCAACTCTTTATGGGCACAGCCTACCTGTCTGAAGTGCAAGTTTCAAATCCTAAGTAAGATTCCTTCATCAGTTCTAGGATTCTTACTTTGGCAATACAACTTTTCATCTGTATGTATTCTGTACAAGGGCAAATAAATAATACCTAATGGACCAATCCTCATCTAGGCAAATTCAGTTCAACAGCAGCTGAGTTCAAGTTTCATTTATTTCAGGAGGTGCTGTATCTTCTTACTCTAGGATTTAATTGCACCTAACATACAGAATATGACTGACCAAGTGGACATACCATGTACTGAAAGATCAGGTGATACCATAATTTTTGGTGTCACTTCCCCAGCAAAATATTATGGTGGTTTTTAAAATGTATACTCGGAAGTTTCCTCAATGGCTACCAAAGAAGAACCATCTGACACACACTCTGTAATGTCCATATCTTTGCTGAAGGAAGAGAGAAACACAAAATCACACAACACTTTGTTTTATTACTGCTTTGACTTGACAGCCTGTGGTGGAATGCATGTGAAATGATTTATCCCAGTAGACTGATGTAAGCATTTAATTTGTTCATTTCTGATTTACCTGTGATAACATTCCATTCACTGAGAAAAGATTTCCCAGGCTGTAGATAAGAAATGAATGGATGCTATCATATTTTACTGAATTGGGGGGCATCTTCTCTTTGTTTCTTTTGCTGTCTTTTAGCAAAACATTTGCAATATAAGGGGCTTTAGTGTCTTACCTGACTGAGATTTTAAGTGCTTGTCTTGACACAAAATGCATATTATCTTAACAGGTCCTTTATAATTAAAATATCATATAAAATAGTTCCTTTTAGTATAGCTGAAATAATTTTGTTGTGATGGATTGTGTTTTAGTGAGCTATAAACTCTCTGTGGAAACAAAAATAGTCATTACTGATATAAGACACCTTAAACTGGTATTACTACATTGTTGTTTTGGTTGTGCAATCATGAAAATAAATAATCAAATAAATCAAATTCAATTATTTTGTATAGCACCATGTTTATAGTCACACAAACCATATGTTGATTATTTCTAGGACCTAAGGATTCAGGGAAGCATTTGGCCTACTCCAATTTTGATATCAATTTCATGCTGGTCTTACTAGAAAAATCTGGACTTTCAAATCTTTCTCATTTTTTTTCAAACTTTCTCAGTTTTGAGCTTAATGAGTACCATGAATTATGTGTGATAATACTAAGCAAGCTGGTTCAAAATCTTAATTTGTAGTCACATTGAGGTGTCTAAATTGTATCAGTCTCAAAAGCTGTGCTTTTTTTTTATTATTATTTTTATTATTATTGTTTCTTTTGCAGCAAGTGAGTTGGGGGTGGGTGATTTGTTTTAATGTTTTAGCATGGGTTCTTTTGCATCTTCTATTGCATAAAGAGGGAAAATTGAGTAATTTAACATTTACCAGGAAAACACTGAGAGCTGGCTGCAGCTGATGTGTAATTTCTGTAGTTTCCTACAAGATAATGTTGTAGTTTTACCATTTTCTTTTATGTAGCTTTTACCATTTCTTTTATGAAATGCCACACCAACTTTTTTTGGGGGGTATGCATCTTGATTTTATTACTTGAAAGTTGTTTTTGCATATGCTCAGTTCTTGCTATAAAGAGACACTTTTTGGAGTAACAGTTCAACATTTGAAACTAAATCCAGACTGGAGTAAATCTGCTGATTTATCCCATGTGCATCTCTTTCTGATGTTATCTACTTTATAAAAGCAGTAGGATGACACTAAGATAATGTTTTCAAAATCTGAAAAAAAAATGTGCAATGAAGTGGGACTCAGGTGAATTAAAAATCATTTTATTTTGAGCTGAATTTGATTAAATGTGGAGGATCAGCTATCGGATTTTCTTCCTTTCTTTGTTTCCTGCCCTACATTTGTAGGAACAAGATTTAGGTAGCCCTTTAAAACAGCTCCCACTGCCCCCCCAAAAAACATTAATTAGATATTCTTGCTGGCTGATTGCTGGAAGACGATAATTATCAATGTTGATCTGTAAAATGCTTAGTAGCCTCAAATTGATATTCGTCCATTCTCCTTCATTCTTTCTAGCCAAAGTAAGTGTGAGATCCTACTCTGAGTTTGAATTTAGCAGAATATTCTTAGTACCTCATAGGCTTTCATGTGTTACAAATAATGCGATTGGTTTTCTTAATTGTTAAAAATTGTTAAAAATCTGTGTACAATATTTTCTATAAAATGAGCTACTTTAGTCTATGTCATATAGCTTTTAGTACACCAAAAAATCTAAGATGAAGTCCATGTTTCAGTTGGGAATGATACTCCCCACTCTTATAGCTTCTTTTTTATTGGTATGTAGCATCTTTTAAATACCTAAACCTGATTAATGCGAATTTCTGTCTCAAAATCTGTGCTCCTTCAAAACACATAAGGTACAGTGGCAATTATGTTTCTGAGGGGAAGACATCTCTAGGACATACGCTTTTATGTATGACATATATAAGAGGTTATTATAGGGAATTTTCACTTAGATTCCTGAAGAGAAATAAAAGATTTGATACTGACCTTCATGGTGGAATACTTCAACCACTGAAGTTTATGTGAGTCTTTGTTTTCCCCTACCAGTATTTTTGGAAGAAAATTTTAACACCTTGTTTTAACAGGAATAGGTCCGGGAGATACAGAAAAGGGTGTAGATCCGTGAGTTTTAATTATAGTGAACACCTCCTTGATGTGTAAAATAAGGTCTAGAGCCTGAAGGAGAGTGATATTGAGCCCCTGTTTTGGGGAGCTTTTCACTCAGTGTCCTAGTTTTTGTGAATACGATTGTTACGCCAATCCCTCTCCTTGCAGCCTGTAATGAATACATCTGAACAGGTGCCCAAGTTCTGATTATGGATCTAGCCTAATTTCTGCAAATTATGTTCACAAAAAATGAGCATCTTCCTTTGTATGATTTTCAACACTGTACTTAGCTGGTAGCACCTGTGCACACAGTACCTGGTTTTGTTTCTGTTGACATTATGGTGGAATTCATTTTGTGTAATTTCTAATTGCATGTCAAATCTGGGTTCACAATTTACTCCATCATTAAAGAAAATATGCTAGTTTAAGCTGGTTGTTGAAACTGATGGATACAGTTGGATGAGATGCATCACACAACAGTGAAGACTGTGGTGCAGTGAAAAGTATGATCCAGTGTGATCCGTACTTTTCATTTTATCAGTATCGAGTAGGATCCACTCCAGTTTTCTCACTGAAGTCAAGAGAAGGGCTTTAAGGGTAAGTATTTCCATAGGTAAAGATATAATCTGAATAGCGTATATGTCCACAAAAATGTATAGTATGCACAGTTACTTACCTTTGGGAATGTCTTCTTTAGAATACGGATCAAATCCAAAAGGTTCCAGAATCAACAGAAACATCCTTTTTATTAAATTGTTATCAAGCCATTTGCACAGCTGACTATTTTGGGAAGATGATACAGTGAAACTCAAGAGTTTAGTTGTTACCATTAATTTTTTTTTTGTGGTCGTTTGTTTTGTTTAGGTTCAGTTTTTGGTGCTGTGCTGAGTATTTCTGTTTTTTTTTTTGTTGTTGTTGTTTTGTTTTGTTTTGTTTTTGCTGAGTGCTACATGCTCCTTGATACCTCATTCTGTGAATGTGAGCAAAGAAAAAGGAAGATGCAAGCTGTCTCTAGAAGCTGTATCTACCCTCTGTTATAACTGGCCATTCACATTACACTGTAAAAATGCTTCTTCTACTTCCTTTAGGTATGTGACTATAGCAGTATGAATTTTCAGTCACTTATCACATTGTTTCACTTTCGCCATTTCAAAAATACAGGTCAAAATACCAGTGTTATATACTAGTGTTATCAGTAAGAGAATTTGAAATTGCCTTCAGTTTGTGACAACAGTACACTGAAATTATACTGAAGCCTGCAGCATCCAGAGCAGCAGGAGGTAGACTATGCACCAATAGTAAAACTGTAAAACTATGGGAGTAAAGCTCCCATATTTTTAACAACTGCCAGATAAATAAAAAAAAAAATAATAAATGAAATCTGCATCTGTATAAGGACAGTAAACCTTGCCTGTTGAAATTTAATCTCTACTGTGTACAGGAGATGGACTTTCCTATTTGAGATTTCATCAGTTTCATTTCAGAAAGCTGTTATATCTGTCAAACATTTCAGTTTGAAATGAACGTCTGATTTTTTTTTCCTTTGTGTGCTACAAGAGCACCTGGTTGTCAATCAGCAGAAATACAAAATGAGACAAGATAGATGATCCACTACCATGATTGGCATTTTATTTTTATTTTACAAGTCCTTTTTTCTTTCTCAAACTGCGATGACTTAAAAATGGCAAAGCATGTCTATGCTGTGAAAATACAAGAGAAACATGGATGTAGCAAAGGGAACCCATCCTTGGTTTGCCCTGTTCCTGTTTGTTTTGACTACTGATGGCCATTCTTCTGAGCGTTGGTACAGAACAGGTGGGCAAGTACAGGAAACTGTAGTTGACTAGTGTGATAAATTGTGTGAATGGTACACAGTCTTGTGAATAAGATTTAAATATGCTTTATGAGTGATATTTAAATACTTACTTTTGCTTTTCTTTGTTTTTGCTATAGAATTAATACATTACCACAAACCTCATGCAGTCCATAGTATTTAACTGACAGAGCAAGACAACTTCTGGATGAGCTCTGTAGGCTTTCAGAGTGCCTCCAGGCAAAGCAGCAATCCAGGACTTTGAGCAAGTAATTTAAATCTCATGACAGTTTTGCTTTTAATTTGCTTCCCTGATTGCAAATCAGAATGTTTGTTTCTTAATGCAATTTTTCAAACTCTGGCCTAATAAATTGTGAAAATGGTGTGCACTTTTCAAAAGTGTTAAAAAAATTGATGTATTGCTTAGATTCTGTGATGTATCTATTGATAGCATCCCTGCTGAGCATTGCTGAATTTCACTATTCCTCTGCTTTCTTGAAAGCTAGGCTTTGGCCTTCTTCTCTGCGTTAGCGATTAAGAAGTATTCTAATCTGTCACAGAGTACCAAGAAACTAATGGCTTGTGGAGTATTTTAGTCTTTAAGCTTCTACTGCAAGTAATATGAAAAATAGCGTCATTTGGCTGATGCTTAAATACCTCACATTCTTCTATGAGATATCATTGCTGTCCTTTCTTATTCCTCTTTTTAATCTCCTCTTTCATTCTCTGAGCATACTTATTTTTGTAAAACATATATATGCAAATAAAAGAAATCTGATACTTTCCTTCCTTCTATCAGCAGAGAATCAACGCATTTTGTATACAATCTGTTCAAACACCTTGTAACCGCATCCACCTTGTAACCGCATGTTCTAGTAGGTAAGGGCTAATAATGAACTAACTGACTTCATTAGTATATGAAGATCTTATCTGGAATTATATCTGGATAGAAGCATGATATGGGAAGTAAAACACTTTCTAAACTCGCTAGGTACTTGCTTTGACTTGTTCCAGTATATTTAAGAGAATCCAATTAGAATGAATTACAGTTATTAATACAAATCTGAAAAGAAAATTAAGTCCTGAAATATGTAACATAAATTTTCTCTCTGTGGCTTGCTTGGTTTCGTACTAAATTTATATTTCAAAACTGAGCTGAAAGATTGGCAGAGTAGAAACTAGGGCCTAACTTCATAACTGGATTTGCAGAGATGTTAGCTGTGACAACTCCTGGTTGTAACCAGAACAGAGAGAGTAAACAAATGTAGCCCTAAGTTGCATGTCAAAACATGAAATGGCTTTAATTTAGTGGACTTGTATAACTAAAAGAATGTACAGGATGAGCAGAGATTGCAAGCTTTTTAGTGTTATGCACATGTCTTATAGTACTGACCAAATTTGATTCACTTGTAATTGATATTGTGTAGGCGTATGCATCATGGAGGAGTGAAACTTGTTTTGTATGGTGTAATGAATTGTAGGATTCATTTTTTCCTACAGAGCAGTAAATGTCTGTATTGTCAGCAAAAATACACAAACAAAATCCTCTGTATCTAACCTACAACTGCTAGAGTAATGTGCAATATTGTAGTACCAGTTAGCCTGCTGGGTATCACCAGTTATTTTTGTATACATCCTGTATCTGTCATAGTTAAAACAAGCAGACAAAATAACTGTTTAATATGTTTTGCTTGCTTGCATTTTTTTAGAAAATTCTTCATACTTTTCTCACAGATGGTATAATGCATTCACAATTTGTAATAGGTGTGGTATCTCACTGAGACTTATGATAGAAAATTGATTCTGAAAACAACAGCAAAAATGTAAATCACAAAGCAAAACACTGGAGATTGCAATTCAGTAAGTGGGTAGTGTTTCTTGAATTCAGCAATTTGAAAGGGAGATTGGGGTGAGAGATGAAAACATTTATGTATTTTTACATTTCAAAATGGTTAAAAGCTGTGTGGATGTCTGGACTTGCAGGAAAACTTAGCCTTTTAATAAGAAAGCTGGCAGTGCTGGTGTGATATAAAGAATGCCACTGATCCTTGAGTCTGCTTGTTTAAAGCAGCATGCTGAGCACTTTTCAGCAGAGCAGTTTCATACAGTGCATACTAAGACACTTTATAGATAGTTCAGATCAACTGCAGACAAAGTACTTCTTATTGCCAGTTATGATTTTTATCTGTCATTAGTCACAGAAATTAATCCTGATTTCAGAACTTTCCTTCTCTAGATCAGTGGAGACCACACTGAAAAACATTTTACGTTCACCATCTCACAACTGGTATTTTTAACACTTACATGTCCAATGCCAGATATAAGCCTAACCTGTGAAATTGAAGCCTATTATTTAAGTTAATTTCAGCAAGTCTCTAGCTACTGAAGAACATTATATCCTATTTCTTGCAATATTCAGTAAAGATACTTGGGGGTCAGAGGGCTCTGCACTTTGTGCTGTTGTTTGCTACTATCCATGACATTTGGAGTCTGGTGGGGATGTTGTGATAGCACCTTCAATTAAAAGTCATAGGCAACAAGCATAACAGAGGGAAAGCTTAAGACTGCTTAACATTTTGCAATTTCTTCAACTAGAGTAAAACCAGCATGAGAATAAATTGACTATGTTAGCTTAATTGTGATCTTCACCTAAGAGACCATGAGACCTCAGACCTAGCAGAAAACCCCAGCTGAAATGTCGAGGGGCTTTTTTGTTTTAAGATTGCTTGAATTTGTCATATTTGCTTTAGAAAACAGCAACGCAGTTCTACTCCAGTTTTAGACTTAAGCTTTGGTTACCTGTCTTGGGTTTTCATTACTTTTACATGTATACAGTTGCACAGATAATGAGAAACCTGCAAAACCTGCATATCACTGCATGTAACCTTGCTCTGCAACTATTTACCACCTCATTAGTTTTTTCAATAGCAAAGATAAGTTAGCATTCTGTCATGAAATTTGAACAGCCACCACATCCAGCTGAAGCTTATAAGCCAAGGCATAGTAACTTTCACAAACTGCATTAACTCTTGCAGAAGAAGATGCAATCTTGTAAATACAATCTTGTAAAAAAAAAAAAAAAAAAAAAAAGTGACTTTTTTATATCTATGTAGCCAATTTGTTTGACATTTTCTCCAGTAAATTTTTCTTCTCTCTGAAATCTTTTAAAATACAAAGGGAGGAATTAGGTTTTGCATCAGTCTGCACAACTCAATTGACTGAGATAAAATTGATCTCATTTACATTTGGAGTATGCTGTACACTCATTGGTCTTAAAATGTGATGTGCCTTTTTCTTATTTCTGTTAAGGCTCTATCTTCACTGCAGAACAGGTGTGTTCTACATCAAGATTGTTGTGAGGTAGCTGTCTAAATCTAAAATCCATGTGGAGAAATGAAGCAGGTGTTTTGTAACTTGACGTAGCTGATCAAGGTCAGCCCTGAACACTACACTTGCAGTTGATCTCAACTGGCTATGTACAGGTGAAACTACAATACCTTATCATTAGCACAATTTTATACCTTCTTCAGTGTAAGGTCATGTTACACTGTCTTGTGATTTTAACGTGCCTTTGAGGATATGAATTGCAGGTGTACCTATTCTAGGTCCTTTTACACTTCTGAAGTGATGTAAAGTGAATCTTTGCCCTACTGTCTGGCATAAAATTTGGTCCTGTGGCTGCAGTAAAGTCCTTGCCTGTACTTTCAGACTTATTCATTGTGACATTAGCAACAATATTCCTAAAAGTTGTGCCAGGCTTCCATCTGGTATAGCTGCAATGCATTTTTATACCTTCTTCAGTGTTGATGCTACCATATTGCAAACTATGCATGATTGCATCAATGATTTCAGGTTCATACAGTGGTTATAACTCAGTCATTCCCCAAAAAATGGAGTAGTATGAAGCATCAAAATCAAACATTAGCTTAACACAGGCCATTAAGTTGTGATGGTGATGGTATAGATGTGTCTTTATTCAATTTTTACTTCAGTAAAACAGTATTTTATAGGAAGCATGATCAGAATAAAACATTTCATCCACAGTCTACTCAATCTTGACAATAAATGAGTATAATGGGAACAAATGGCACTTCCTTAGCAAGCTAGGTAAGCAGTCCTGAGCATGAGTAGTCGTCTTCAATTTTTTCGTGATGTAGTTTGAGTCTACTTGCTCCTAAGAATTCACTTCTCAGTATATGTCTCCCACATTTGTTTGTGTCTTCTGAAATTGCCCATAAGCTTGAATTAATGTCAGTTGAAGGGTTACCATTCCATTAAAAATGCCTTTAAGATTTACTGTCTAACCTGGTTAGCAATCTGGATAAACAGTTGTTTTACACCTTGTGCCTCTTATTTGACGTTTCAAAAGTTCTCCCTTATATCTCTTAAAATATTCCTTTACCATTGCCTCCTCTCTTACCTTTTTATTTAAACTCAGTGACTCTTTCTGGTCTTTCTACTTCCGAACTTTCAAAGTAGTTTGCTTGCCTAATGTCCTCTACATATACTCTGCCCATCTAAGGATCCTCTCCTTTTCAGTATCTTCTTTTTTTAGTATAAAAAAATAATATATATAAAAAAAAAAAAGGTACCTGCAAGACATCATATCTGGTTCACAGTCAGTAGTAACTCAGTAGCAGCTGACTGCTGCTTCCAATTATACCATATACTGGAAAGCCGAGTTGTTGAAGTATTGGAGTCAATGCTATAATCAAACTAGTTAAGAAGCTAGCAGTGTCTCATAAAGGGTTCTGGACATTGTCTGATTTCTGCCATAAGCAAAATACTGACAAGTCCTGCTTTGTTTTGCTGCTTTTTCAGGTGGCAAAAAGCTAGACATACATTCATTATATTGTAAAATCACAACCTTCGAGATCTTGCCGAATCTGCCCTGCAGCTATTTATCATATGATTGCAGGGAATGAAAATAACATTTTTTCCTTCTGCTAGGAATATGTTGCTAACCTTGAGGCAAGATAGTGCATAATTTTATGTGTGCCTAGTGTTGCTGTTATATATAGATTGTTCTGAGATGAATCAGTGTTTTCATTTCCCAGAATTTGGCACTAGTGTTTTACGAGAGCCAAGGAGATTTCATATACTTAGGCTCTTGGCTGCTACAGTGACCAGGGATCCCAAGTCTGAGTCACATTTACACTAATGCCATTAGTGTATATAGACATGGAAAAGGGCCAAAAAGATATTAATACCATTTACTCCAAAGTCAAGGGTTTTTGTTTGTTGTTGTTGAGGTTAGAGCTTGCATGTAATAATCTTTCTGTAAAGGCTAACTGAGCCCAATCATGATTTCACATCTATTAATGTTATGTTTTTGAAATTACAGCTATTCCACTGATGTTTTCGCTTGTAATCAAGAACTGAATCTGTTTCCTCGTGTCTGCGTGCTAATCCCTCTTTCTTCCTCCCACAAGCAATAGTCTGCAGAAAACTGAAAGATCTTTAAGACTTTTTTTTTCTTTCCCGCAGCACCCATCCTTCCCTTGTGTCTTGAATAATTGTTTTTTAATATGAAGTATTAATTTACTTTAAATAGAAGGAATTAGGGAAACTGGGGCTCAGTCCTTCTCCACAATTATGAATTTAACCATTAAGATTATCTGATGCTTTTGAAAGCATAGCTCTATTATAATTTTGTAGTTAATATAGTTATGATTTCTTTGTTTAGTTTATTTACAGGATGACCTGCAGTGGGAGTTTTTAAACATGTTATAATATTTTCTGCTATTACATGGATACTTTCTGTCATGTCCCACTTTAGAGCTTCTTATGCATAGAGACATCATTTTTTAGGTAGTACCTAAAGATACAAATTTTTGGAGTGCAATTTCCAAACTAAGTTCGCTGAGTTCCAGTTTTTAATGTTTCTGACGCATAAACGTCTTAAGAACAGCAGAAAAGCATGAAATTTATAGAATTTTTTTTTTAGGAGTACATTGATGAAAACAATAGTATATACAAATCAGGCCATTTTAAGAAATAAAGTACTTTTAAGTGTAGAGATATTAAGATTGTCTGTGCCCTAGCAGAAACTTATATAGTTATAAAATAAGTGTTTATCTTCTAGCCATGGGCTAAAAAAGAATCACATAAGTCCATGGATCTTTTGAGGTAGTTTATTTTGAGGTAGTTTAACACAATGGTGAGATGAATTATACTAAATCCAAAACCATTGGAGCTTCAGATTATACTGCTTTAAATTGCTGTGTAAATTTTCTTTAGCAGATTTCTAGTTCATTAAAGCTTGAGGAAAATTAAAAAAAAAAAAAAAGAGAGAGAGAGAAAGAAAAAGAAAAAAAAAAAAGCAGAAAGAGAAAAGTTTAGTTTTACTCCTGTGAACTGGGTGAGGGAGTGGGGGTAGCTATCTCAAAATATGAGAGCAGCAGTCCACTGTTGCAGACTTAGCAGAGGCACAAATGTCATGACAAATTCTGTGGAACATACTTGGGCAAAATGCCTGTTTGTTTTATTGAGAATTTTGTCTGCTTAAGACCTGTTTTCCCCTTATCTCTGAGTTTCTTGGACAAACTGTGTTGACTCTGATCCAGTAAAGTAGTGCAAGCTTCTTAATCTGGCATGTTAAATGAAAGCTCAGCTGGGAAAGGAATGCAGTATTTTGTCTTTGCATTTCAATTGAATTGAAACTTATTATTTTAAGCTTAGGCTGTGATAATCATCTCCAACCAATATAACATCATTTACAAAGTCAGGTGATAGATACTTGGACTGAATACAAGGATATGATGGGACACAGCTTTACTGTTAATAAAAACATAAATGCAACATTCAAACTTCCTTATTCATGTCTTTGAAGCAGCTCAGCTCTGACTTGCAGCACTCCTGCTGTTTTGAGTTGCAGACCTTTCTTTCAACACAAAAAACGAATTATGCTAATCTGCATGCTGGGCAAAAGCCCATTTGAGAATAGCTGGAAGTCTAAAAGAAGTTTCACTTTTGATCACATCCCAGTTTTGAACCAAGACAGCTAATGCAGAAAGGGTGGCCACAACTAGAGGTCTGCTGAGGGCCTTTCACGTCTCCCCTAAAATTCTGGCATAATTTTTTCCTCTCACCTTCCCTTTCTCTAGGGAAATTACTCTTATTTTACACTAGAGTAATAACCAAAAGAGTTGGACCTTTTATTTCTAAAACAAACATGGATATTTTTTCCATTTGTGTTGAGGCTTCAGTCTCTGCCAACAGTATGAAAAGAAATCGCCAAATGTTCTGTAACTCTTTAATCAATTATCACTGAATACATAGTACGGTTCCAAATGTGGTAAAGACATAAACGTTCAAAAAATAAAATCTAGCACAAATCATAAACAAGTAACTGATGTAAATATGAACATGCTTGTCTTGATGTTAATACATATAAATTTTAAAATGTAAATACATTGCCAGTAATCCTGGGAGTGATATAGAATATCTTATTTTCATGAAGGTGAAAGATGTGAGGCTACATGTACACTAAATAATTGTAATCTAATTTATTTCCCAGGAGTATTGAAGATGCTCATCTTAATATACAGAAGTATTTGTTAAGAATGTTACCAAATCAATATTGTGGACTTAGACTAAGATCATACCGGAAGCTCCATCCTTCAGTTGTTCTCTGAATCATAAGAAGAAACAGATTGTGTCAAATGGAAAGTGAGAAATAATGTAATCTAATCAGTCTGCACTTTGGCCGAGTCATTTTAGGCTGGCCAAGATTTCTTTCCTGTTCTCAGTTCATGTAGGTATTTGACACAATACTGAAGAATTGAACATTTTAATTGTGCATATGTTTTCTTGAAAAGTTAAAGTCTTGGTAGGTTCATAGGGGTCTTTATCAATGGGTTACTTACACAACGTTCCTCAGAGTGAGCCAGCAAGAAGAATCACAGTTGGTTGCATCAGTACTTGCACCAACACTCTGCTGGGAATTGCAGTAGTTAAGAGAGCACGGAAAAAATAGATATTTTCCTCCTTCACAGCTTTTATTGCTTCCCCTGAAGCCTTCTGTCCATGATTCTTGTTGATTTTTGAACTCCGTGAAGTTTTTTTTCTTGGTTCTGGGAACTGTCTCTTTTTAGAAATCTGTTAATGAAAGTTTTGTGGTTTTGTGTCTTTTTTTTTTTTTTTTTTTTTTTTCTGAGTCTGCAGACTTAGCTTTTCCTAATGTTTACAGTACTTTTGCTTTTCTTCCTGTTGTCTAACCAAAGAAAACATGAACATTCTTATCTTTTCCCTCTCTAATCTAGTCTAGTATACTGCAGACACACCTTTGCTGTATTTCACAGGAGAATGTGCAAATACACAGATTAACCCTTACTTGTTATGCATTGAATATGATGGAGACATACTGTTGCATGTTTCTGGATTGTGCACTTTAGCAAAACTTAATATCAGCTATGTTGATTTAATTGTTGTATTTTCCTCTGTAATCTCACAAAGCCTTGCTATTTCGTAAAACAGTCCATTTTCACAGAATCACAGAATTGTCTAGGTTGGAAGAGACCTCAAGATCATTGAGTCCAGCCTCTGACCTAACACTAAAAAGTCCTCCATTTTATTCAGTATAAATGAGAGTTACTTTGAACAAAGCAGGCAATTACTTATATGGGATCTAATGCTCTGTAATTTCTGAAAATGAAAAAACAAAACAGTTGTTTATACAAATAATATAATTTTAAGGTATTTTATAATAGATATTATTACTCTTTCAGTAAAGGATACTGTTTCAGTAAAGGATAAACTGAGGTATAGTGAAATAACATCTTAAAAGTGACGCCTGTTTTCAAAGCCAGGAATGGAATGTGGACTAAATATTATATACATTATATACAGTGGCCCTTTTTGTCAAATTATTATTGAACTAAATATAAAATTTGATGTTTTCATGAAGGAAAATTGAACTTTTAGAAAGATGAGAATGCCAGCAAACATCAGCAGTTATTTACATAGTATTGTCAGGGACAACTATTCTGGAGACAATTCAGTGAATCAGAGCTGTTTGATTAATCAAATCAAGTCTCTGTTGTAGCAATGCAAAGAGGTTATGTCTGTTGGCAATCTGATTTGAAATCAAATGTTTATGGATTAATGAACACAAGACAATTGCTTCTAAGCCTCTTTTCAAGTAAAATTCTCAATCTTTAGAAATGTGGATAAGTAGGGAATGATTAGCTGGATCTGACAGCACAAGTGAGAATTTATCCCCTCAAACATGCACTCCTTACAATTAAAGAAAATCTAAGCAATTAAAAGCAGGCAAAATAAAGCAAAGAACAAAATTTACAAGTTGTGTTTGTTATTTTATTAACATAAAGTAATTAAGCAAATTGTAATCATGGTTTCATTAATTGAAGGATAAACTTAACAGAGCTTTATTATTACAAATTGTATGAAGAACTAACCCACAATCTACTTTTTAAAAAGCAGTCCAGGTCTTATCTTCAAATGACCCTTGCACTTTAATGAACTGAAAAAAAATAAAATCTTTCTTTTATAACATTTGTTGTTCATTACATTATCTTAAAAACTGTGAACAGTGTGTGTATTATAAAAGGAAATGTGTAATCCATTTGAGCATAAAAGAAAGTTCTTCAGCTTTTATAGGAATTGACTCAGAAATAATTCAGGTACAATTTTGTGTTCCCTTTGGTCTCTTTCTTCTCTGAGAAGGCTCTCTGATTTGGTTTGATACTAAATTAGTTATATCTAAATGCCACCTTCATTTCTGCCCCCACTGAGCTTAACAGTTAATTTTCCAGGCTAGAATAAAGAAATACTTGCTTTCATATTTTATCCAATCCCCATGGTGCAATAGACCAATAAGAACTATGTAGTTCTTACTGAGTTAAGAGAATAGGAGCACTTCTCTGAAGAAAATTGGCTGGCTTTCATTCACTGCATTAAAAAAAAAAAAAAAAAAGAAAAAAAAAAAGATCAATTAAAAATGAAAACAGCTGGAAATGAAGATCTTCCTCTTGACAAAGGTGAAAATTAAACTACTCCCTGATTTAGCTTTTTTGTTTTTGTTTTTGTTTTTTTTCAATATGATTCTCTTACTTGATAAGGTAACAATAATAGCATTACCTGATTGGGCTTGTTTTTGGAAAATCGACTATGAATAAAATATGATATACAAGTAGTTTCACTGACTACTCCACACAAGATAACTAAATTATAAGTTCATACGGGGATTATTTTTTTTATCAAAACAGTTTAGAGAAAGCAAAAGTTCCCATTAAAATCTGTGGGAATTTTAAAATTGATATTAAGTCCTTTTGAAAAACTTGCTACCTTGTTTTCTCATGTTAAGCTCAGGGGGATCACAGAACTAAATCCTGTGGGTGTTGGCTGCTGCTTTACCTGAAAGCTGGAAAGCTGATCTGGAGGTTAAAATATTTTCAGTGGAAACTTTAGTAATGACAATAGTTGATCTGAAAAGGAGGGGAAAAAAAAAAAAAAAAAAAAAAAAAAAGGGCAAGACAAAACACTGTCTGAAAGCATAACAGGTAGGTTCTATTCTGTTCAAAGAGAAACTCCGTGACTCCATGAACTGACTACTTTGATCAAGTTTCACACTATGTCATCATTTACTTCAGTTCTATTAATTTTATTTTTGTAATTTTACTTATATTAGGCAGCAAAAGAGCGTATGATGTTGCTCAGCATGTTGCATTATCATAAGGCTTGTGCATGCAGATTTGTGTTACAGATACGTACACATGCATGTATGTACAGGATTATATACACTTATTGAAATACATTGAGGTTCTAAACCTTAAAGAAAATGCTGGCCAAAGGTACATTATTCATTTGCCTATAAAACATGCACTGGTATATAGTTAATAGTTAAAGAGTCATAGAAAACTCAAAGTCATCTTCAACACTTTCAGAAAATGCTACTTCTCTTTTGACTTATTCAACATTGCTTTACATTTTCAAGTTAAGAAGTGAACCAAGTCCTCAGATTGTACTGGACGTTCTCCTTGTTTAAATAAACAGATGATGATCTAATTCTATGACATTTGAAGATTTATTTTAGAAGATAAAAATAGATGGGAGATATTTGTTTGGAAAGGTAGTACAATTGCAGTCCAAATCAACAGGAGACTTATCCCACACAGACCTACTGTGCATATGCATCCAAGGTGAATATATGCTGTAGGAATACCTTTAGACAAAGCCATCACAGAAGACAGAAGGGATGAACAGTTTGTAACTGCCAGGCTCCTTAGTGGCCAGTACTCTGACTATATCCCTATCCCTGCTGTTCACAGACTGAATGAGAATTAAAACAGCTAGGGATGCCATTACGGCATTGGCTAGCGTACACAGTGAAAGAGTTTCTAGCCATAAGAAATCATGAGGTATATCCATGTGTATTTCTTATTCCATTTGGGTTTATTTGCATTTTAGTATTTGTTTCTTGATAAAGTCTTCAGGATTAGAATCGTGTGAAACTTTGCTCTTGTAGGAGCTTTGCAGGTATTTTCGAACTTTCAGCCTGGGAAACACAGACTGGAAACAATGGTACTGACTGAGGCAGAGCTGTCAGATACTGTGGTTTCTACATCAGGTAGGTAGCACTATTGCTTTGTGTTAGAAGATAGAATCCTTGTAAAAAACATGGTATGTGTGTTTGTTCATGTAATGGTTAGGCAGTGTCTATGCTGATGAAAAGTCCTGTACTGAACATCTTAAGCAAAGTCCATGAGTTTGGGCTAATGCAAACAGCAGTGCAGAGTGGTGTGTCTTGTTTTGAAGTGCTTGGCACCCACTACTGCTACTATTACTTTTAGAGGGCTCCTGAGGTCAGAAATAGACACCTAAACCTTCTTTTCCAGTCAAATTTCTCTTTCAGATATTGACTGTGTACTGTTGTTCAGCATGCGTTAAGATCTTTTAAACTATTTGCATATGACCCTTTTATTTTCATATTAGAAATTAAATTTTGCAAGTGTTTTACTATAAGTGTATCCTTCTGTTTTAAAGTGTTAGA
Organism: Netta rufina; assembly: GCF_964035555.1. Lineage (NCBI taxonomy): Eukaryota > Metazoa > Chordata > Aves > Anseriformes > Anatidae > Netta > Netta rufina. The sequence goes on along the minus strand of NC_140123.1, from coordinate 39,685,999 downwards.
AAGCATACAGGGACACTTGGCTGGTGTTACTCATGGACCATTTTTTTCATTAAATTTTGTATTATAAGGGTTTAAATTCAACAGTGAAATCTCAAGTATTTTTACAACTACTCATAGAAAACAATTCCTGTTTTCCTTTCAGTAAAGAATGTGTTAAGTTTTGGTTAGGCTTGAGCAGCCCCATCTAACATGATTCTTCTGCACTGAATTTTCCACATGCTATGCTCTGTGTACATCAAAGCAAATGAATAAAACTAGCTCGGTGATCTGGTGATAGTATGCACTGCACCCATGCAGTGATTCATGCAACAGTATGCTAAGAAACTTGAGTGGTGTGTACAGGGTAGGTAGATCGTGCTATCACATTGATGACTGCTATTTTAGAAAAAAAGGATAAGATCTTTTTTCTATTCTAGAAAAAAAGGATAAGATCTTGCTGGAGTTTCAAATGGCAATGCAGCAGTGGAAGTAAAATAATTCCAAAAGACAAGTCAGGTCTTAGAAATAAAATGTTACAACTCTAACAATCTGATATATCTAAGAAGAAGTTTATTTTAAAATTTCCTCTACTTTGTGGAAGATTCTGAAGCTTTGGTTGTTTCATTATTTTTGTGATTGATTTGCATATTTATTTCCCTTCTCGTTTTATTTCAGAATTAAAATATTTCAATATTTAGACTTTTTTTTCTTAGTTAAAGATTGTGTTTGGATATATCACTGAACACAAATCTTAGTACAATTAATATGCAAACAAGTTTTTCTGTAAAGAGTTCACTAAATAATCAATCCCAAATCCTGGATAAGAGCTTGTATGTGTTACTTTTTCATGTCAGAAGAATTATGCCAACTTTTACAGGTTTAAATTAGTTAAGTTCATGAAAGGTTGATTTTTGGTTGGTTTCTTTGCTTGTTTTCCTAAAATAAATAAATAAATAAATAAATGAATAAAAAGTATGGGAAAAAAAACTATGGAAAGAAAGATAGGGGTACACATGCTTGCTTTGGGATAGAAACCCCCTGCCTTCATGTATATGCGTGTGTGTGTGTGCATGTGCATGCATGTGAGAGTGAATATCCAAACAAACAAATCACTTTGCAGTGTAAAAATGTTGAATTAAAAAGAGAAACGGTGGTGTTTACAGAGTATCTTGTATTTAACTAGAGCAGCCCTGGAAAGCAATGCTCCCAGTAATCTCTCTTTAACAGATTCAAGTGGAAGAAAGCCAAGTTGTGTGGTTGCACAATAGGTTGCAATCATGTGGGAGAGTTCCCAGTTGGGAGTTGAAAACTGTAAACCTGACATGCATAACTGAATGAAGCTACGCTACATGATTGTTCATTTAAGATTTTTTCCCCCTCCTTAAAAATACAGCTGGGCTTTTGCCTTTGTCAGGGTGCTAAAGAGGCAACACTTTGTAAGACAGAAAGTTAGTTTTAAATTGACATTTTGGTGATAATTTATCCTGATATTATGGCTACTGGTTGTGATTGTGACAAGCAGGCTTGATCCAAGTGGGCACTGTAAGAGCCAAATTTAATAGACTACCATTGTAATTTCCTGCCTTGCGGACTGCAGAGACTTTCCAATGTTCCTTCACCACAACAATCAGGGATTACTAAATAACAAGTCCACAGCACTAGGGTAGGATTGAAAGGATTAATGGAATATGACAAAATTGCACCTGAGGGGGAAAATCTGTAGCAGTTTTTGTATGGTGATGTGGTAGATCAGGCAAATTGGCAATTGCTACTGATCTTTACACATGCATGTCTTCAAAGAAAGTGTGTGAAAATCAGGCAGAATCCAGCTATGTGGTTAAGGCTGTCATAAACATTTATGTCATCAACTGCATAAATCACTTAATACTATCATTTTAAGTATTTGCATGATCAACTATATTAAGCATCAGTAGATTGTAGGCACTGTATTAAATCATTTTTTACTCTGCTGTAACCTTTATCCTGCTAAACTAAATCCTAAAAGATTAAAATGTAGGGTTAGTCAAACCCTTCTTTTCAAGGATAATTAAGGAATACAGTTACTGTTTAGGAAGAGTGTTTCCAGCTTTAGAAAATTCTCTCTCTATATATATATGTAAAAAATTGGTTTGGAATCTTCATATTCTGACCTGATGTTAAATAAAAACCTCTCTATCCTTTGATAAATATCTATTTCATAACAACAATAACAATCTTAGCCTCTTAGCCCCAAGTTATTATGGGATATTGATGTATTTTTAATAAATTTCATAGTGATAAATTTTATCACTATGAAATGTCAGAAGTTTGTAAACAGATCCTTGGTTTCTTTTCACACTGGCTTAAACTAAGAATGCCACCGCTGATGGCAGTGGATTTACATCAAATATGTACAAGGAGAAGGAAGAAAAAAGCTATTCAGCTTTATTTTTAGAATAACTTTTCTTTTGAAAGGAACTTATCTATTTAACATTGTTTATTATCTCTAGAATAAAAAGGCAAAATTTGGAATATTTTTTGTGGACTTAAGTGGAACAGTTTTAGATTATGCTATGTTCATGATAGTTGAATTTAGCCCTTCAAGTAAGATTTATTTATTTTTTTTCCAGTTTAGTATAAACACTTAATGATTATGAAAAATAGCAAGTTGTGAGAGGGTTAAAGTTTTGTCCATATAGATTAATGCTAGTGAGAGAAATTTAAAAAAGAAAAATCACAAACATTTTTTAGTTGCTGTCTGAGGTAATCCCTCATGTATCGTGAATTGTTTAAGGAGGCACTTCTTCAGTAGCATTGACTGAAGAAGTTTTGTTGTCATTTAGACTTGTTACTAGTGGAACAGCCGTCAAGAGTCGTGGAAGGCTTTGGTTATATTCTTCAAAAATATCAGTTAGGAAGGGGTGGGCTATGTTGTGTCTTTAAACGGAAATAGGGAAAAAATATGCCACAGAATCTAAGCTGATAGATTTATTTTTAACCCAAAATAACATTCTAATACAAAAACACTGAGTTTTTGTATTAATCTGACTGGTAAAGTCAGTTTTAAAATCTTATGACTGGTAAAGATTCTAGTTATCTATTTTTTTTAGTAAGTCTTATAAGTCCTAAAAGTACAACCTGTCAGTATGCCATTAGTGTTTTCTCTAAATCTGTCTTGTCTCCAGAAGTAATGCCACAGACTTCATGTTTCCCTGCCTTTGGGTTCCCAAGGCAATCCATAGGTCTCATCCTATGCAAAATGTGTGCTGTTGCATGTGGTAGGCACATAGTATGTATAGCAGGACTCAAATTGATTGGCTTGCTGCGTTCTTCTTGTGCATATTAGGTGCAGTCAGGGTTCATATTTTGATGTCTTTTCACCATGAAATCTCTGGTGGTTTAGTGGACAGAAAAAGTGAAAAATACCATGTGAATCTGGAAAAAATAATTAGCATTTCTTCCTGTTGTTAACAGAGGTTGCTGAAAACCTAGTCTTACTGTGTTCAGCATGAAAAAGCAAAGAGACATTCCAGGATTAGGAGCCCAGCCAAAAGTAGATTACATCTGAATTGGAGTGTCTGCCCTCTAAGTGATCACTGGTATTGAATAGTAGTTTTGCACAGAGAGGGTAAACTTTTTTCGATAGAAGGGATAGTTATATTGAAAAGACAGTGAGGCTCTTTGTTTCAAGAAGCTTCATTTGGTGAAGTCCAGGAAAAGTACATACGCATTTGATTCTTCCCATGTACTTTAAAAAATAGCAAGCTGTCTTCTAGAGATCTTCATGTCCCAAAATTCCTTGGTGGTGTTTAAAAATCCATAATCGGTTATTCTGAATTTCAGCATATTGCTTTTATTTCAGCAATAAGGAATGGAAAGCTGTCTTTATCTAAGCAATGCTTTTGAGCTGTTCAGATAGCACATTACAGAGTGGTTAAATGCAACTCATATAACCCTACCATGCTGTGTTTGAAAGGACAGTGAAACTTCTAATTCATTATTGGGTAATTTTCTGATATGCTTTTTCCTCAGTTTGAGTGACAGTCCCACACCCCCAGTGCATGGTTTGTTTAGTTGTGGTGCAGAAAACTTTCTCTTTTAAGATCTAATTTTATATCAACTGTAAAATTATTAGTAGGATGGTCCTCACTTTTAGGTACTGAAAAAGGGAACACATTTTGCATACTTCTCAAGACATAACTTTGTCACTGTGTGATGATTTTTCTCTAAAACATGGAAGACAGTGGAGGTCCATCTGTTGGGTAAATTTTCCCTGTGTGTGTGATATAATGTAATGAGTAATCATAAATGTAAAACATTTGATGTGACTATTTTCTATATAATGATTATGCAGTAGTTAGTAGCCGCAATATACTATATTACTCCTGTTATGTATTTTGGAGGTGGACGCTATGGATTCATAATATGGTTTAATTGTACAAGTAGTATCACTTCATCTGAGGGATACTTTTTCCCCACATTGAGAATTATGAATTTACAGTGTTGATATTTTGAATCTTATAAGCCACTACAGAGTGGAAAATATTTAAGGGAAGCAGTGTATGTACTTCTATATGTTACTGAGTGTTAAATAAGCAATCAACTGATTGTTGAATAAACTAATATATATATAATGCATTATATTTATGCAAAAAATAGCTGCAAAAATCAGGTGAAGTGTTTCACTTACTGTAGTAATAGGCACGATTGCTATGTATTTATCTATGCATAGTTTAGGAGAGAAGAAGATGCTGTCAATGATTCTGTAATATTTTCTTCGTTGTAGTGGCCATTGAGTTAAATATGAATTCACTGGTATGTATAGTAATGAATCTTTAAAAATATCATTTCTAATCAGTGTTGGACAGTGGAAATAAACAGGTGTCCTTTAAAAAATGGACCTTTGTACACTTTGAGTAAAGAACTACATGAAAAGGATATAAAGTAGTTGTACATTCAAAATGTGTTAAACTCCATTTTTGCTTTGCTATATTTTGTAAAACATTTCCATTGTAAACAGTATGCCTCTCACACATGTCAAATCAAAACTCTTTATTTAAAAAATATATACCTAATGTAATTGGAAACTTATTGCACTCATAAATGTATATATTGTGACTTCAAAAAAAGTCTGTACTGATCTTTGCTTAAACTACTAGTATGTGGATTTCTTTCAAATTTATTTTTAATTAATGATATTAAGGATAAGATCCTTTCTAAATGTACTTTAAAATTCACAATAAAGTTTCAGAAGTTGTTTTGTACAATGTTGAGACTTTGTGTTGAATTTTCTTGTTGAAATCTTTTAAACTGGTACCTTTACTGAGTTTTGCATTCGTTGAATATGTGTAAATCTGTGTTTAACATCATCATAGTTTAAATCATGTGTGCTATGTTACAAAATACAGTATATTTACTTAAGAGCTGTCTTGATTTAATTAGGTATTGCTGCTCTATTGAACACAGAAACTACTGGCACTTCTGTAATTTCTTCTTGAATTCAGACCATATTCAAGCAACTCTCTGTATTAGACTTTAAGGGTGAGATAAAATGAATACTCTGTTTTTTTTGTAACAGCTTCATCCAGAAGACAATACAGAATGAGTTGGGTGAAATAGTTGAATAAACATGGAGAAAAACATGTTAATTTCAAAATACCTAAAAATCTAGTTTAAAGCTGCAGGGAGAGGGACCAGGGGGAGGCGGGGGGGTGGCAGCAGGGGAAGTAAATATGACAGTATTGAAGAAAGATGACATGGTACAATATGTAGTCAAATACATTGCAAGCTTTCATTTTTATTCTTTATGTCTTTTTTTTTTTTCCTTTCTTTCCCCTTTCTTTCCCCTTCCTTTCCCCTTCCTTTCTCTCCCCTCCCCTCCCCTCCCCTTCTGCTATTGTGTTATTAGCTGATTCAGTAGTTATTGTTCTAAAAATGTTGGTGTCCCCAGCAGGGAATTTGCCTGAGCAAAGAGGTGATTAGGCTCTGTAGAGTTTGGAAAAACATTATTTTTCATTTCTGTTCTATCCCCATCTGGAAAATACAAAACAAAACAAAAACAAAACAAAAACAACCAACCAACCAACCAACCAACCAACCAAACAAAAACAAACAAACAAACAAACAAAAAAAAAAAAAAAAAAAAAAAAACATGAGAAAGAGAGAGAGAAAGAATGAAAGAAAGAAGGAAAGAAAAGATGAACAATTATTTGCTCAGAAATACAACTTTCTATTGCAGCTATATTTCAGTCTCTGCAGTTTCACAAAGACTGAAAACATTAGGCAAGAGAATGATATATTTTTAAATTTGAGGATGAAGTAGGCCGTCCCTATAAAAATAGTACTATTTATCTGTTTGCTATAACAAGAGAGAAATAGCATTTATATGTTTGAATGAAATTTTTAAAAACGTTTAATATTGTCCAATTGATGTCACTATAAAAATTCCTAGTGGTGCAGTTTTAGGTCATTTTACAAAGCTATATCACATACCTGTATAATCATGAGATTTTAATTTTTCAGAAAGCTTCATTAGCTCCGTAGGTCTACATATTTGAAGACATGTATAGCTTGATAGTTCCCATTCAGAAATCCAAATATAGCTTCTTAACTACATTTAGCTCAATTTTTATATATTAAAAATGTAATTCTGATGTCAGGTAAAACTGATTTAAGAATGAGGTAGAAATCTATATATCTTTCAAAACCCACTTATTTAACTTGTAAATACAAAAAACCTTTTCAGAAATTATTTCCAACCACAAAGCTTCAGCTAAGGTCCAAAGCAAAATTAGAGCTAATTATCTTAATGTCAGATAATACTCAGCTATATACTTTACTTAAGAAATTCCTTAACTTTAATGGTGCTATTCCTGCAGAAAATCAGATCTTTCTTTTCAAGTGACTCCTTCAAAAAAAGATTGAGGAACAGTATTGAATTGGCATCAAAAAAGAATCTGAGATTCAGGCTCTTAAAATGCCCTCTGATTGCTTTAGAGATAGATAGTTTCACCATACTCAGCTGTTGTTTTTTTTTTTTTTAACAGTCTTTTATAACATTTATCTCATTAAAGACATGCTAAGTGGCTAACTCAACACTTAATTACATTGAAGCACTGATACTCTAAACTAGAGAACCATTTTCACTTTCAATCCCTGAAACAGAATGGTTGTTGAAGTAGTCTCGGGAGGGAACACTGATGACCAAAAGGAGGCAGAATCGTGTATTTTTCTGGCAAATACAGCAAGAGAATAGAAATAATACACCAGCATTATTGTGCAACAGAATAAATAAAATGCTCATTGTCACTAGGAACAAAAGCCAGTGCATTGTCTATTGCCTAGGTTCAGGCTTTTTGGTATTTAAGACCCGTAATTGTCTCTTGATGTATGACTTTGTTTCTTTTTGCTAAGATTCACATCTTCACCTTCTTTATTAAGAGTTATGAATCTTTCCATTGGAACACTACCACCAAAGTTAATTGATTGGCCTAATTTAGACCCTGATTGTGTAATATGGGTTCACATTAGCTGGCAGATAAATCTGAGAGTTTCAGTGTGGCCCTGTTAATTTCAAGATAGTACAGTTCACCTGTAAGTACAAACTGTCATGCCAGGGAGTGTGTAATTCAGTGCTGAATATGTTGATTGCCTTATGCAGAGCTTGAATTTAACCAAGCTTGAGGACCCTTACAATCATTTTTAAATAACTTGCTCTTAGTGACAGAAAAATATTTCCTATTGTCCAGAAGCAGAAGTCCCATCCTGAGTTTTATTTTATAAAGTTTTAAAGTACTGCAATTGTTTTTTGTTGTTGTTTGTTGTGTGTTTGTTGTTGTTTTTTTTTTTTTGAGCAACATGTGAGACTGATGAGTGCTGTTTCTATGCTATTTAATTGTACTGAATACACCAGCATTAACCTTGTCTAGCTTAAGAGCCAGATTCTGACGAGAGAGAGAGAGAACTGGAGCAAGAGGTGACATAAGATGAATTAAAATCTCTTCACTGATAGCCATCATTAAAAGGAAAAAGAAAAGCATAGTTTACTATGAACCCAAGGGAACAATTTAATTTAGTTTTTGAACATAGATAAACTCAATAAAAATACCCTACAGAAAGAGCTCTAAATTAAATTTTATTTTGATCTTGAGAATGTTACATTTTTGTAGTTGTTGCAGGTTTTTGTATATCAAGTGATACAATCAATGCATGAAGTTAGATAAAACATTTAACATTCAGATTCATTTCTATATGCATGGATTTACTTCAGTTTTACTTTTTTATTTTGTTGTTTGTTGTTTTGTTTTGTTGTTTTTATCAACAAAAATTATTTTGTTGATAAAGTTTCAGGAAGTGCTTGAGGGTCTTTACTTTGCAACTTTCTTGAAGAAAGAGGAAACTTTCTAGTCACCTGTGTCTGAAAAATCTGATAAGAGCCTGCTTCACAAGAAATGAAGGCAAACATTTTTTGTCTTTGAAGAAGGCTTGGCTTCCACTAGATTTCCAATAGGGAACAGATACACTGAAGGAATTTGTTCAATTTCATTCTTGCATATTCACTTTGCATTTAATACAAAATGTTTTCTTCCTTGCAACATGAAGCAGAATCTTGTCACAGCACTGCAAAGGGAAAATACGTAGTGGTCTTGGCATTCCCTGACAATATGCTTTCATTAAAACTTTAAAATGTAAATGTATGGAGAAATGCATGTCATATCCTATCATAAAGTTTCACAGCTATTGCATTCCTTGCCACTAGTATGTGGCAAAGTTGTTCTTTCCTCTTTTTACAGCTTGTTCCTTTTGTAAATATAACTATACAGTAAGTTATACTTGAGAGTTTTGCAAACCTTAGCTAATCAATGTGAGTCTTAGTTCTGGGTCTGTTACATCATTAGAAGTTTAAATTGGTTACCAATGTTTAACAGATTTTAACAATACTTTTTTTTTCCCAAGTTCCTTCTGAAACTGCTTTGCAGCATGATTTTCAGGTTGCTACTCAGTGTCTTATCAGAAGGAGTGGATGGATTAAAATTCAGATACATGAGAAATGTTAAATGAAAATTGCTCTGTAGTGTTTTGACTATGGCCAGAAATATGTTAATTAAAAACACTGAAGAACATAATCCTTTCTGAACCCAAATGGCTAAAACAGTTTGTACAGTTGGGAGGCACGGGGCATACTTTAACAACTTACAAAGCTGTTTAGATGGACCAGAAAATGTAGTGGAGAAAGATTACACCAGTGAATCCAGTTCCAGAAGCATCACGTCATCCCTACTTTAGCTTTTAATTCATTATTTTAATGTTAAAAACTTGAAACACAGAGATTAGAGATGTCATATTTTATGCCAAAAAATGATACATTCCTTAGTAAAAGAGAGTGTGATCACAGAAGCCTACCCTAGGATGTTTTCTCTTTGCAAACAAGAATGTCACTACTATATCCTAGAATATTTTTTCTTTGCAAACAAGAATGTCACTACTCTAACCTTTATGGGAGATAGTGGTAGAAGGAGCTGGAGTTCTGTATGGTTCAATGACAAAGTTAGGAGACTTCCTTTTTATAACCAGTATTTGGTATTTATTTCCATGTGTATTTTTAAACTATGGTTGTCAAATAATTATTTTTGCAATTTATATGCTTTATAGAGATCTCTGAAATGAGGCTTACAGCTCTGGGGTGACAGACCTGCATACCGCTGGGGTACAAGAAAACTTCAACAGGGTCAAGTCTGTGTGTTGCTTTGTATATTTATGTTTTATTTCCACATGGCCTTTTTATGTTTTGTTCTTCTTTTTTCTTATGTTGGCCTGGTCTTTCCAGGCATGCAAAAATAATATTTGCATTTGTGTTTATTAGTATCATTTATTAATTAATTCTAATTAATATTATTAATAATAATAGTGTGTCATATGCTATTGATGGCAAATGTTGACATAATTTCAATTTATACCTTTAAATATGGCAATAATATATTACTGTTCTGATCCAAATCACTATAAAAGTACCATCATAAATGTCTTTGCTATAGACCATGACAAGAAACAAGGTAGTCTGTCTTTCTAAGTGTGACAAGAATGTCAAGCTACTGTAGAAATAAGTGGGAAATCAAGATTATTTAAGAGAAAAAATAATTCACTCATATCCAAAAATAGCTGGCAGACAAAAGCAAATATTTAACTTAAGTAAAGGCTTCAAACCTTCTTTAAAGAGACCTATGTTAAGCATTGTAAGCCAAAAAATAAGATTTAAAATAATAATCATTTGAAAAAATCATTTGAAAAATTTGAAAAATCATTGAAAAAATACGAACTTCATCAAGAAAAAAAAAATAAAACAACCTTTTAAATATTTTTCTATTTCTAAATAGAAAATAGAAATATTCCTAATTTAAATATTTATAACAGAAAATAGAAATATTTCTAAAAAAACATTGACAGAAATTGCTATATAAGAGAAATAGATTCTGAGAAATAAATGCTTTCATCTAGAATAATCAGCTGCCAGCTTCTGCTGTTATCTTGGATCAAATTCATCTGACTGAATGATCTAGTCAGCTAGACACCCTTTAAAGTTAGTGGAGAGAAATAAACAATTTTATCTCATTCCATCCTGAAGGAGATGTCCCAAGTCATTCCTACAAATTTAATCCTAAATGTTGATTATAAAGGGAAAATGAATTAAGGATGTGTAGACATGTACCCTTGTAAAGGTCTAAAGCTGGATGAAGTCATTTTTTTCAAGCCTCCTATTTATTTGAGTAATCTATCTAAGTATTTCCAGCCTTAGTATTTAGCTGAAAAAAAGCTGCAAATCTACAGAAAAAAAAAAAAAGCATTACTTGTCACGCACTTAATTTAGAAATACATAAGGAATAAAATCAAATGGAGCTGGATGTTTCCAGGGCTGGCAAGCTGAAGCCTTGATAGTCATTGTGACTGGAATACCTTAAGAAAAAGCATAAATAATGCTAATAATCCTATCATTTAAGTTATTCTTTAACAGTAATGTAAAGTGGTGTTTTTATACCAGCTGACCACTTATGACAAGTGATTTATATGTTGGCCATTATCTCCATTGAAGGAGGTGAAGGATTTAATTCTTAGGACATTTCTAAAAGCAAGACAACAAATGTTTTGACCCATATTTTAGCTGTTTTTTTGTTTTGTTTTGTTTTTTTCTTCTTTTAAGTAAATTAACATTAAATTTAATTTTTGTGCAGAAAAATTGCTTTTTTTTACTTTTATTGTCTGCAATCATTGTCATGCAGCCACCTGTGTCCAACTTGGGCTTAGCTTTTTATATAAATTGTTATTTTTCTAATTGGTTGTCCAGAAAACTCAAATCTGAATGTCAGGCTGGGTATATATATATATATATATATATATATTTTTTTTTTTTTTTCTTGTGCATCATCATCAATTCACCAATTATAGTTGGACTAAAATGCTCAATCAGTTTGATGAGAATCTTACTGATTTTTCTCTTCTGTAAGGAATGTGCAGTTCTGTAAGGTTTCCTCACAGATTTCTTTTGTTTACTTTTTCTGAATGGATGGGATTTGCTTCATCATTAACCCCTAATGAGGATTTAATGTGACTGAGGATGAAAGATATCTGCTTCAAGGTTTATTGATTTATTTTTTTTCTGGAATTTTCTTCCAAATTTTATCTTATTTGAATGTAACTCTGAAGGGTATGGATTTTTATCTGTGAACCTCAGTAGCAGTGCAGTCCTGTCCCAGCATCGTGCCCATTTCACCTTGAGGCACTTAACACTTTAAGCCTACCTGGTTTTCTTTAGGTGTCAAGGATGCTGAGGACAGAGCTACCTCAGTCACTCTGTTGCTCTCAGTATTACTTTGCTTCCGTTCTTTTTGTCTTCAGGGTGAAGAAGAGGATTTTAGCTTTCAATGACAGCAGCAATAATAGTAATGATAACACAGTATAAAAAGGAAGAGAGAAAACAAGCATAAATTCTGAAAGAGAGATCAGCGAGCCCATGTATATGTAATTGCAAAGACCTATAGATTTTCAATAAATGCACTAGCAAAATATTTATTTCACAGCAAGATGTGATCAACAGCCTGGAATTTATGGAAGATGCTGAGCTCTCAATCCATTCTGTTTTCTAGCTGTTCTGCCTTTGGGAGCAGTGGAAAACACTGCAACAGATGAATCTAGAAACTCCTTTAGGAACATAGCAATGAGCAAAATAAACCAGCATTTCTCTATTGATAATATGCAGTAGGTGCTCTTTATCAAAACTCTGTTACTCACACAGTATTAAAAAGACATACAAAAGCTTAGTGCACCCATGGGGCTTGGGAGTCAGATTATTTCTCTCAGTGAGTTTGCATCTGTAAGTTAAGGACTGTATTCTGGATGTTAGCTTTGTTGGTATAATAAAGTCTCATAAAAGAGAAATATATAAAACTAGATCCATTACCATGGAAATAGTGAAAGGTCATTTCCATGGAAACCATGGGAAGCTCTCATACCATAATTTTGAAAAAGCCTGTCTTTGAAGCTACAATGCATTTATACCATAAGCCTTGTTTTAAATTAAATCTATATATGTAAAGTGATAGACATTTTGAAAATTCTAACATAGTGCAGCCATTTGCTGGAAAGGGCATAAATACCAAAGCCAGATGTGTTGTTCATTTTGTTTATGGGAAAGCTGCTTGGTATATTTTTGTGCCTTTCCTCATGTTGTAAATAGCTGAGCTTTTTCACAGAGGACAGTAACATCTCAGGATTCAGGACTGAGGTTTCTGTTTTCTGTAGGTTCCTTTACTGTCTAAACCTGATGTCAGAGCTTTAGCCTTAAAAGAATGCTTTCTAGTATATATGTAAACATATAAATATTTGTGTAAATACATTTACACAAATATATATATATATTTGTAATTTGAGAACTCATTCAGGCACAATGATGAGATAATTTTCAAGGATGTACCTTCATGAAAAATTCCTATAAAATGCAATACAAAAAGCAAGGTTCAATAGAAATGAATGTGAAATCCTGTACAAGTTAATTTACCCTAAGCCTTCGTTCCTTATCATCCATCATGGCACCCTCTTTAGATTTTTCTTGTTGTATAGGCAGTCCTTTTTAGAGACTTTTAAGTAACATTTCAGAACAACTAAACAGACAACCAGCCTGCAGGTGATGTAGAATTCTTATCTAAATAAGTGATTCTCCAATATGTTGTGTTTTTGTTTGTTTGTTTGGTTGGTTGGTTTTGTTTATCTGTTTTTGTTTTTCACAATGAAAGATAATTTATTGTTTCTGTAATGAATCCATGCATAGGTAGATGGAAAAAGAAGAACACAATAAAGTAATTAAAGGTGGGTTCCAGCTTTCAATGTGGAAGCTTAGAAACTTGCTAAACTGCCCAGAGAGGTTGTGGGTGGATCAGTGTGGATCTCTGGAGGTGTTCAAGACCAGGTTGGATAACAGCCTGGGCAACCTGATCTAGTAGGTGGCATCTCTGCCCACGGCAGGGGGGTTGGAACTAGATGATCTTTATGGTCCCTTCCAACCCAAACCATTATATGATTCTATGATAAACTAGCTTTAACAAGTATTTCAGTTAGAATACTTGAGCTTCAGAAGGTAAGAATCCTTACTTAAAATAATTTTCATAAAATCATAATGAAAGCTGGAGCAAGACTTTCTTTTTCTCGTATCAGAATCACCGAAGCAAAAGCAAGAGCATCCACTTTTACATACCTCCTTTATTTTTAAAATAGCAGTAAGCTTTCAGACATCCTACTCCCCAGGGTTTCCTATAAAGTCAATGGGAAGAGTTAGTAATATCTAAGGTTAGGCAGACTCTGCACTATAGGTCCTACCCACAGAAGTATTTAGGAGTCTATGCCCCATTAAAATCATTGGAGTGTAGTCTCTTAAATGTCTTTCCAAGTCTGACTATGCAGTTCCTTGATTGCACAGGAAGTATTATAGCTTGGGAGGGCTGTCTGAATCACCCTTATCTTAGAAATCACAGTAGTTATAGGGCTGTAACTGCACTTTTTTTTTAAAAAAAAGGGTCCTGGATACCATCCATACTTTCTTTCTTGACAGGATTCTAAAATGTTTTTCAAATACTAAACCTTTTATCATTCTACATTTGAGGGAGTTTAAGGATCAAAAGTGTTAGGACCAGCATTTCTGAAGTTTTCACTAGTTTAATGAAGGTTTATCAGTAGTCAATTTGAAAAAGCATTTGGGCCTGATTTCAGTCTGAGTCTAGGACAAAGAGTTCTTGCTGAGAATAGTATCTGCTAGCATGTGCATTAACTGAAAAATCAATTTAAGTTGTTTATCAGAAGTTTTTACAATCTAAAAGTAGGAAAGAAGAAGTGATGTACTGGTCTGATGTATGGTCTCACTGTGAATAGCGTTTTCCTGATTTGACATCCTGACTTTCAAGGCACAGATAAGCTGAAAGAGAGAAATGAAAACACTGTGAGTTTTAGAGCATTATTAGTCATGCCAAGGGGACAGCCTTGGTTGGAGTCATCATACAATTTGTTGCAAATTATAGTTCAGCCAAAGTGCAGAACACTTTTCTTTTTTTTTTTTTTTTTTTTTGATCACTGTATTCATGTATGTGACTCTCTCCATACCCTCCATCTGAACTCTCTCGGAGTGTGCCATTTCGTTAATATTAATTTAGTTCAGTGATACTCTCAAAGAATACTACATTTTCTTTGGCAATCCCACATTGGACAGATGAAGTGATGTGGATGCTGTAAAGCAGAAAGTCCACTTTTGCTCCTTGATTGACCAAAGGAAGTAATTAATATTGGAAGAGCATTTGGTTGTTTCCTTATCCCTCACTGTTGCTAATCCCGTCTGTTAAGCCAAGACACAAATCTTGTTAGCAGAAGATTCTTCTGACATGATCACCATGATCTCTGTGATGACAGACATTTAGGTTGGGATCTTTCTAAAAGTCCTACTTATATCTAGTCTTTACTCTCTTCTCATAGTTTCATGTGTGAAACAGAAGTTCCTTTTTCTTTTTCTTTCTCTTTCGCTTTCTCTTTCTCTTTTATTTGAGGTGTCACTACAATCATATGATGTTTATCAGAAAGTTTCCCACTCTGTGGATTTTCTGGAAATCAAAACGTTTTAAGAATTAGGTCAATAGCAAAGAAAAATCAGTCATCTGATTGCTTGTTTCCCCCCCCCCCCCCCCATACCTTTTGTTCTAAGTCTCATTTCTGCAATCTTTCCACTGGGAAGTTATGTTCAGTTATAATTTTTGTTTGGCAGGAAAGTACTGAACTACATTCAACAGAAAGTACATCTATACTTTTTATATATTTGTTTTATTTAACCATCTACTGTAGCCAAGCAGCTTAGATATTTAACTTGTTTTCTTCATGTTTGGCCAGATCCAGAGCAAAGTCAAGAGAAGACTCCAAGAACTTTCAATGGGCTTTGGAAGAAACTTGTTTCATTTCTATACAGCTAGAAATATAATGAATAGCCATTTATATGGTTTTCCAATTACATGTAAAAAGTTAATCCTAAGGAAAATACTGAAGTTACAGAATTTCAGTTCAGAGGTGTTGCTTATGAAGAATAGCTTTGAAGTCAATAGGAATAGAGAAGATGGGAAGAAAGATTTAGTATATCTCTTTAGTATAGCCTTTTGTCTTCTCCAGAAAGTCAGCTTTTAAGCAATTACATGGCTTTCTTATTTTCACAGAATCACAGAATTTCTAGGTTGGAAGAGACCTCAAGATCATCAAGTCCAACCTCTGACCTAACACTAACAGTCCCCACTAAACCATATCACTAAGCTCTACATCTAAACGTCTTTTAAAGACTTCCAGGGATGGTGACTCCACCACTTCCCTGGGCAGCCTGTTCCAATGTCTAACAACCCTTTCAGTAAAGAAGTTCTTCCTAACATCCAACCTAAAACTCCCCTGGCACAACTTTCCCATTAAGCGCATTCCCCCTTGTCCTGTTGCCAGGCACATGGGAGAACAGACCAACCCCCACCTTGCTACAGCCTCCTTTGAGGTACCTGTAGAGAGCGATAAGGTCGCCCCTGAGTCTCCTTTTCTCCATGCTGAACAAGCCCAGCTCCCTCAGCCACTCCTCGTAGGACTTGTTCTCCAGGCCCCTCACCAGCTTCGTCACCCTATTGAGACCATTTCTAAATCAGTTTGGCTACTTTCAATTATTTTTCCCCTTCTTCTAGCTAGGTCTTTAAAAGACTAAGAGCCTCCCCAGACTTTTACCACTTTCACTGATCTAAAGGTACTAATTTAAGTAACATTACATATTTTCCAGCCATTAAAATAAGGAATAAAACAGGACCAGAGCTGTATGGTCCAGCCTTAGAGGCCCAATACAGGTTTTTTTGCAGATTTTCTCAGTGACAATATATTGATACCAGAATGTAACTTCATCCTGGGTATTTGAAAGTAGTAGACTTGTTTCTATGCTTATTCATTTTTTAAAAGATATTATTAATAAATGCATAAAAATGGGTATGCATTTATAAAACAATAATTGTCATCAAAGGAACTAGGATATGTCATTTGGCATCATTATAATTGATAGTGTTTAATTGACATTTTTGAGATGAAAAGAAAAATTGTTTTAAATTATTAAAATGGGTCAAATGGTAATTTGGTGTTTTGAGTTCAAGAACAAAACTGGAACAGTATCTCTTTGTATATTGCTGGCTCTTGATTATTTGGAAGTGGAAAATTGGAAAATATAAGTTTGATTTCTTTAGAGGACATTTATCTGCTGAAAGGTCAAACAAAAGGTTATCTTGAGATGATATTTTTGAGTATTTATGGAGAGAGGGATGATAAAGATTGTAGAAAGAGATGCAAAGAGTGTAGAAGCTTTATAAAAAGCATCAGAAGAGAAATTATCCATCATTTCAAATTTTCAGAATATATGCTAACATGTCAAAAGAATATTCATTTTGGTTATCATTTAATTTATCATCAAAATAGATTAAATACACCATAATCCATTATTGTTATTGTCTGATTTATTATTTTATTGCAGACACTTTTTATATATACAACAACTTCAAAAGCTTCCTGTCAAGTCAGATCCCCTGTCCCTTGCTGTCTGCATTTGCAGAACATTATTCTGCAATGGCACCAAATCTACAGACAATCACTTTTAACAAATTAAAGACAGTTATGTATATGTTTCAAGATCAAGTCCCCAGTTGGGAAGTAACCCAGGAAATAATGAGAATAAAAAAAAAAAAAAAAAAAGAGTATCTCAGGTGGTAAACAAAACTAAGATGCAGCTGACAGAAAATTGTAAATTAAAAGCTATCTGCAGTCTATATTGTATCATATGAATGTCAGAAATGCTATAATTGAAGTGGAAATCAGAGAAGATTGGCCTTGAAACATTTAAGAGGTGTAATGAAAACAAACAAACAAAAAACTAAAGCGACAGTCATTGCCAACAGCAATGAAGTCTAGCCTCACTCATTCCTATTTAGTGTAACATCAATTACTAACAAAAATAATGTTTTTATAGTAATATACATGGGATAAAGATTGATGGGTGTGGTAAATGTTATGCTATCTACAAAAAGCAGAAAACTCTCAAGCAATTCCCTCCAACTCAAAGTGTGACACCAGTCTTTTTAGGATATACTGGGTGCAGGAGACAACCAGCAGTGGGAAGAACAAACACTAGCAGCATCCATTTGCTCTGGGCTCATGAAAAGCCCTTTCTGTAATATGAATTTGAGATGCCTGGTAAGGATTGGGCAGGGAGCTGAGGTTGAGAAGGAGCCAGAAACTTGTTTCTCATCACCTCCCAGATAAAAACCAGATTCAGGTATAAACATGAGTGCAAACTAAAAGTCTACCAGCATTTCAAATGTGTTAATGGGCAGTCAAACCATTCTTTATGAAAATATAGTTCTTCCTTTACTAAAACATTAACCACACTGCTAGTTATATTGTCTTTAACACCATAATATAATCAATATGATTCTAATAATAATGAAAGACATAAGGCCCACTTTTTCCATCACTGAAAAAAAAATGCTGCAGTTAATGAAACTGTAACAAGGTAAATCTCATTATCCTTTCACAGTACATACACATAGGATACATGGTTACAAAATTACTGGCAAAGTGTCTAAATATGTAGAAAATCAATAATTCCTATCTTATTTTCATATTACATATCCTTATATTTAATAATCTTGTATAGAATACACTTTTAAAATCTGTCTCTCTGTGTGCATTTATTTTTTGATTTAAGTAAAATGATATATTTGGTGTGGCTTACATTTTTCCTTTTCAGGTAAGTAATTTATCTACCTGTTTGTTTCAGAAAGTCACTCCACAATTTTGTGTGAATGCCTTCTACAGGATTCCAGCTCATCTCAATGATATTGTAGTTTTAGTTGTGTGTGTATCATACAAATACTGCAGATTTTAAAAACACATTTGTTTGTTTTTATTTGTTTGTTTGCAAAATGAAGTAACCAACTAACATGTTCCCATTGATAATAGAGATTCTGTGAATGATCATTATGGGAGCTGGAACACTCACACAGAGTTTATTGGTTGCAAATCCAATCCAAATTACACTTTGCAATCAGATATAACTAACTACACCAGAATCACTAACTTTGTGGAGCAGTGTGCTGATAAGTGTACAAAGAGCTAACATATCTTTGAAAATAAGCATTAGAATTACTGTGTTGGAGGCATTTAACATCCTTCTTGATATTGATATTCCATTTCCATCACTCCAACTTGCTTGCAAGTATTTTAGAGAGAAGATTGCTGGAAATCTGATCAGAAAAATGACTCCAAAATGCCTATAAAGTTCTATACCTGCTCTCAATGACATTTCTACCCTAGTAGGTAGGAAGTCAAAGATGGCTTTGAGAGCTGGGTGATCACCAACCACATGAACCACAAAGGCTGGGTCCTGCACCTGGGACAGGGCAACCCTGGCTATACGTACAGACTGGGTGATGAGACACTGAAGAGCAGCCCTGTAGAGAGGTATCTGGGGGTTTTGGTTGACAGCAAGTTGAATATGAGCCAGCAGTGTGCCCTGGCAGCCAGGAAGGCCAACTGTATCCTGGGATGCATCAAGCACAGCATCGCTAGTCAGTCGAGAGCAATTGTCCCACTCTACTCTGTGCTGGTGCAGCCTCATCTTGACTACTGTGTGCAGTTCTGGGCACCACAGTACAAGAGGGACATTAAACTGTTGGAGAGTGTCCAGAGGAGGGTGACGAAGATGGTGAAGGACCTGGAGGGGAAGATGTATGAGGAGTGGCTGAAGGCACTGGGCCTGTTCAGCCTGGAGAAGAGGAAGCTGAGGGGGGACCTCATCACTGTTTGCAACTTCCTTGCGAGATGGAGTGGAGAGGCAGGTGACCTATTCTCTGTAAACACCAGTGATAGGACCCATGGGAATGGTGTTAAGCTGAGGCAGGGGAAGTTTAGGCTGGACATTAAGAGGTTCTTCACCAAGAGGGTGGCTGCACACTAGAACAGGCTCCCCAGTGAAGTAGTCACTGCACCAAGCCTGTTGGAGTTTAAAAAGCAATTAGTCATATGTGCACTTAGTCATATGGTCTAAACTTTTGGGCAGACCTGTGTGGTGCCAGCAGTTGGACTTGATGATCCTTATGGGTCCCTTCCAACTCGGGATATTCTACGATTCTATGATTTTCTAATTGCCAGTTCTCTTTGAATACAATCTGGAATTCCCTGTTTGACTTTCACATTTAGCTTCCTAATAAGAATTCTGCAGTTTAGATTTAGATAAATCATTTTACTGATGAAATATAAGATATGACAAAAATTCAGCTCATTTTTAAATTGTGTGTAATCTAATAGTAGTATAAATGTTATTTATTGTTAAACAAGGTTTGCATGATTTTTAGTCTGACAGGGTAGATAGATCCTTCTGAAAGGGAGAGCAAAAATTGGTCAAATCGTTTGGTTTTGAATGTTGGGCTGCACACAGATTATAAATCACTTACTTATTAGTTCTTGTGAGTACATTTATGACAGTTTATATGGTTCTGTATGTATAAAACATCCATTGTTATACCCTGCTGAGAACAGACACTCAGGACTGGTCCTCCATCTTACTGGATGCACTTATTCTGACCGTGCATGTAAGGTGCAGTTACCACCTGGCCTTGCCCTTTTCAACTATAGAAACAACTTTATATTTACAACTTAATGTATTCCAACTATATTATTCCATGAGAAAATGCTTTTTGAAATCTAGTTTTGCTAATTAATGCACAAGCTTATTTTCACATGCTGAGGGAGAGGAACTTCAAATTGAGGATACTGTGTCAGTGTCAACAGAGAGAGGTATGAAAGGCAAAAAGGCCTTATAAACCTTTATGGTTCAAAAATAGTTTGATGGAATCAAGCATTTCTTTGAAATAAAGCTCAGATATGCATTTAATGCAAAGAGTTTTAATGGCTAGAGTCCATGGGTGTCATGAGACATCCCATTTCCTGTTTCTTGGCAGTTTGTGACAGTTGATGCCTTGTAAGTCTCAAAATCTATCTCAGGACACCTTTCTGCAAATTTCTACTCTCTGCCATTATGGGGTTCCCCAGGGACTCTGGAGCAACACGAGGAGATATGTTTATTATTTGCTTCATTTATTGAAGAAAACAGCTCTTATATTTAGTGGGAGGATCACAGTGGCGCAGTGAAACTCAGAGAAGTCCCTGAGCTCTGGATTTTAAATCTCCCAAGCTTGTTTGTTCTTTTATTTGCTTGTCATTGTGCACAGAACAGCATGACCACTGTTTGCCTCCCAAACCACAGCTGCCAGTGGGGGATCAGCAAGAGGTCCAATGCAGCAGAGGGGAGGGGAGGTTGTTTACACAGATCCACTCTGGCAGGAGGAATGGCTATTAGAGATGCACAAAAATGTTAAGAGTGAGGGCTCTTTGTTATCAAGCAGAGCTTTCCTCATCTCTCCCTCACTTATGCCTTTTTGCCTGGCAGATTCTCTACCTGCCTCAAAATCCAACCAAATTTTTGTTAGCTTAAACCAAGCTCATCAGGCAGCTGACCCCAGGGGTATCTCATTAAGGATTAAAGCAGGCTAGGTCTGTGACAGGCTAGGACAGTTGGGGCTCATTGTGTATATCCATCACCCACCCCATTCACAACTGTTTTTCTGTCAGTGTTCAGGCCCTTCACAAATGCAAAAAAATAAAATAAAATAAAATAAAATAAAATAAAATAAAATAAAATAAAATAAAATAAAATAAAATAAAATAAAATAAAATAAAATAAAATAAAATAAAATAAAATAGTAATCCTCAAGCCCTTCTGGAGCTCCCCTTCCTTTGTATCTGAAAATCACTACTGATTTTGCAGTGACTGCTGGTGTATGGACTTCCAGAACATTCCTTGATAGTGGGATGGTTTGAGTATCCCAGGAGGCTGGGTGACACATGCTGTGTCGCTCTTCAGAAAGGTGTAATTCACTTCTCCTTAGTCACTCAGCAGTTTCAGTGGGCTCTTATCATCCCCTCCGGATGCCCAGCAGGGTAAATAAACAGCAATCTCCTTGCTCCCCTACAACACCTTGTTCACTGCAGTGTGCAAAGGCAGAGGGGGAAAAAAATTAAAATGAAAAAGAAAGAAAAAAAAGATGTGAACTCCTGGATATTGTCGCTCCAGCTTGGTCTTTAGTTTGTTTAGATTACCAAGTATGGCATGTATAATATATTTGTATTTCTGTCTATTATGTAATTTACATGTGAAATTCTACTTGGCGATTGTACCATCTGAAAGACAAGAACGATGTTCAGGTAGGGGTTCATCTAATCTGACACTAATTGTCCACAGTTATATACAGAGCTCAGATATAAATATCTGGTTGTAAAGAAGTAGGGAATAGGGTGTCACAAGTCATTTGGTGTTCTTAGCAGCACAAAATGATGTACAGTTCATTACTGTGTTCCACTGACTAAGGATACTAATGCTCTAGCGTACTAATATTTTTGCAGGATCAGTTTATTTGGGTTTGATACATTTGGTCACAGAAGAATTTGGTTCAGTATAACACATATATGTCACAGCATATTCCTCTAGAGAATCACAGAATATCATACAATATCCTGAGGTAAAGATCTTTAATCTAGAGCAGCTATGCTATATGGATACATTACCCTTTACAGTGTTCATATTTAAAAGTATACTACATATAGCATGTCTATATATGTCTTATAACCAACCACAAGCTTTTCCTCAAATTGAACCACCTTTTTTTCTCCCTGTATTTATTTCTTTTCAAGCATATTTGTCTGTCTTTCATATCGGCCTGTATTTTATTTGCCTATGGTTTCTCTCTCTCTGTTTTATCTGCCAGTCTAATCTGTCTAACCTACTTTTGGCTTTTATATCTTGCTTATCACTACAGTATCTAGGCATCAAATGCTCGAATGCATTTCTGAAGGCTTTTATTTTACTTAAATGACTTTGAACACACTTAGGAAGTGTTATTAATTAGAATCAGCAGCATAGTACAACTTCAGGTACTAATTAGACATTGCCCTTCCATAAATCACTTATAACAATTTTCCTAAACACAGAACATTACAGATAACTCAATAATTTGGAGATGGAGAAAACCATTGTATGTGTTTTTGTCAAACTATACCGCATACTTGTTAGCTTTGGCATGGATAGAATACGATTTTTTGTACCAAAAAATAAATCTTTCTTAAAAACAAAGTTCTGTGTTGTCAACTGTGAATTATGTATACTTAGTTCTGCCTTTGGACCTATTCATGAGGAATTTAATGAAGACAGTGAACTTAAAAAGCAGTCTTCTAGTGACAGTTTAGTTTTAACATTTTGTTTCCTTTCATATTTGGTATTATTTAAAATTCTTAAAAAAAAAAACAAACAAAAAAACAAAACAAAACAAAAAAAAAAAAAAAAAACAAAAAAAACAACTCTTTACCTCGTATTTCCTAGAATACTTTGAACATCATTTCCTTAATCAAAACAGTATGATTGTGCTTAAATTAGTCTTGTAATTTTCCAGCTGTAAACTCAATAATGGAACAGTAAGTATAACATCCAAACTTCTATATGAATATGACAAATTGTTTCACGTGTCTGGTATTGTATCAGTGTTTCTACTGAAAGTACAAAGCCTGGTGAGCAATAATTTAAATACTTTAAACATCTCAGAAAATATCTTGCAGCTTATTCAAAGCTATCTTATCACTGGGAACTAAGAAAAGCTATTCTTCACTGGAAAAAGAAAACTTTCTTTGCACTGCTACAGTAGTTATAGCTACAGAGCTTGGATGTACCTTTTGCCACCCATGGACAATATGAATTATGGACAGTGTTATGCTATTAGATGAGGCTGTTTTACCCTTGATCTCATTACTTGAGGTAAATTTGCATGTGCATTCTTCCCCCGAAGGTTCTGTGTCTGGGTTGTTACCGGCAATTCACCTGCTGTAATCGCACTTCACTGGCATTCTCACAGGTTAGGTTGACATAACAATAAGGTTATGGTAGTTGTTAGGATACAAAACAGAAGTCAAATATGAGAGACTTCAGCTGCACACACAAATGCTTTCCTTGACATTTGTAATGTGTTGGAAGTACTTGCAGGACACTTCAACAGATCATGTGCACTTAAGAAAATAAATTGATCTAATATTATGAATTAGGTGGGAAAAAATACAATACATGCTAAATGTGAGCTTCCTGAAGTCTGTTTCTTCACAAGAATAAGTCCTCTGTCATTTGTGCTGCAAATTTTGAACTGTATTTTCTAACTTTGAAATTGTTACAGCGGGAATGAAAATCAGATATTAAGAGCAAATGTGGGGCTATTTATGTGAGGAGGCTAAGATGCATTTGCTTAACTTAATTATTTTTTATTTGCACTAGAACTTTGTTTCTGCCTTCCTTGTATTTCTTTTCTACTATAAGCACTCAATATTGTTCCCTCCAAATATTTCTGTGAAAACCTGAACAGCTTGCTACATTTGGACATTTGGTTTCTTATGACCCATTTTTATGACCTTTTTTTTTTTTTTCTTTCAAATAGGCCCTATACTTCATGTACCTCATAAAGTCAGACAAATATGAGTATACTCTGTGATTAAAATTGCAGCTAGTATAGGTTAGCCTCTTGACACAAGTTTAAAATGAACATGTTTCTCAAATTATTTTGCTCTCTATTACTTAAGGTGCTGAAAAAGAACAAGTAGATACGTTTGGTTTATTCTTTTGCATGAATCAACATTACAGTCAGGAACATTCCAAATGTTTAAACTGAAGTAAAAGAAATCCTCCCTAACTAACACTTATTGGTGTTGAAAATACAGGAGATTCATCCTACTATGTTTACTACAAAGATCAAAGAAGCAACTTATAAGGTATTACTAAGAAGTAAAAGATTAATGCATCTTTTAAAGGGTGATGAGTAAGAAACTGCCATTCATCTTTCAGGAAAGGGTTGGTGTACATTTACAGCTAACTTCATTCAAACCTTGCTTAGATTTTGGCTAGAAATCTAGCAGCAGAATTTGTTCGGGCTAGACCCACAGCATTTGCAGAGGTCAGATCAAATGATGGTCAGTGTTAAACACATTTAAATTTTCATCTGTATAAAACCTGGAATTAATTTATAATTGTCTAATGAAAGTGATAGTGAATTTGATTAACACAATCCCACAGCAACATGCTAGTTGCCACAGTCTCCAGAAAGGTTTATCTCAGCAGGCTGACAACTCCACTTGAAAATAAAAGTATCATAGAAAGGTAGCACAGTGATTTATGAAAAGTAACAGAAACTGAATCTCAGATCTCAGAAATCTCCACGTAACCTCTGCATGTCTACAACTATCCCTGAAGTCATGATGTTGAATCCTAAAGAGCTGGAAAAGAAAGCAAGCTTTTGTCAGAAGCAGAGCCTTTGCAGTTCTTGAGGAAGGAAGCTTTTGTTCATCTCAGTGCAGTGAGTTGCAGCTCTGCAGAACTTTTGTGTGTGTGTGTGTGTGTTTTGTTTTTTTTTGTTTTGTTTTGCTTTTGGCTGACACTGGAGTGCAGCTATGATACGGATACCTTTTCAATGGATCTTTGCTGAGCAAAATGAAAGGTTGAGATGGCAAATATTTTTATGAGGTCCTCAGGGGAAGTAGGATCCCTGGAGCAAAAGGTGAATGCATGCAGCAATCTAACATTCAGAGTTTACCTCTGAACTTGAAATATGAACTTTAAACTAAAGGGCATATAGGTCACATTTAGTACAGAGAGTGTCAGAACAACATCATCTCTCCTCTTTCTTTGTTACTTCCAGTACATTGTACAATGTAGACAGCAATCTAAGTGAATCAGAGCCCCTTGGAGAATTGGATTCCTTTCTTATCTTAAATCACATCAGAATGAATTCTTCTACCAACAAACAGACCACCAACTCCACACCATCAGTCATACACAGACTTGTATGAAGGCTTGATCTAGAAGTCTGAACTGGGTTTGTATCTTGGCCACAGTACAATGCACAGTGCGTGCTTTCAGTTGTGTCCTCTGACACTGGAATATCCCTTACTTCTTCTGATACTCAGAATACATGCTAATGCATGAATAAGTACTATTCTTGTCAATGTGTAAGTTGAATGTATATTTGGATGCATACATACATTCCCAATAAAATGAATCAGTTTAGCTATGCTTTAACAATAGACAGGAATTAGCTATGTGTAATGAAAAAATCATTGCTTCATAAAAATTGTAGACTTAGAAGTACCTGCCACATTTTCAGAAGAATACAGGAGAATGTCTATTTTAAACATGATGAAACTCCCGAATTTACTGAAAAATGGTGTTGGTTGATGACATGCATGCAGTACAGTTTGGGGCAAATTAATTCTCTGGGGTTGAAAATTATGTCTAATTGGTAAGAAGGATTTCTTTCTTAAAGCTGATTGCCTTATTTATTCAGCTTAGTAAAGCAAGTCTTTATTGTGCAAATTGTATGCAAGTTGTTTGTTCTGCCCATTTTTATTCCACAAAGATTTATCTTATTTTTTTTTTTACCAGAAAATATTTCTTTTTAAAGAAAAAAAAATCATTCTTTATTTTAATATTTTCCACCATAGCAGAGCAGTTTCTCTTGAATTGAACTTTTAGTTAGAGTTGAAAAAGTAAACCTCCCTTTACTTAAGAAATCAATTTCAATTTTTAAAACATACAATGTGAAAAATAGTTTTACAGCTCATTCCACATTCACCTAAGCATTGCAAGGTTGCTTTCCTTCAAGTGTGGATGAAATTTCTTATGTTTTAATAATGAATATGTTAGTAAGATAGGAGTTCAACGTCCCATGCTTTGTCCAGGGTGAGTGACTTACACAAATGCTTTCTCCAGATCTCTCCAGGGGTCTCTCAGTGAGAAAGATGACAGGGGTAAGCATACTGTCTGAAACACAAGTAGTTAGACTTTCATCTCTGAGTACTTTGCTCCTGGGCATCATAGTCCTTGTAAACAAATGTTGGCAAAGTTCAAGATGAACATGACTGAAAACTATTCCTTTTCTTCTCTATGTAATAAATAGATTCCTAGAATAGAGATTCCTAGCAACAGATATTTTTATTCTTCTCTCTCTTTAAGCCTAGATGACCTCTGGTGTAATAGATTCTTGATTCCTTATGAAAAAGGGAACCTCTGTCTGCTAAGTTTTTACCTTAAAATTGTTTAAAAGACATTTTAAGACATTTAAGACAGAAGATGAAGTGTATACAATATTTTTCAGAGGAGTCTCACCAAATTTCTAAAACTTGCTGATGTAATTTGAATTTTAAAACATTTGGCTTTCTGTTAATCTTATACAACATAGAGAAGAAATAGCTTATTGCATCATTCAAGCTGTCATACCTGTATCCATCTGACCTCCCACATAACTCTTTAACATTTAAAATTTTATGGCCAGAGCTCTTGGATGAAAAGCAGGAGAAATTCAAGTCCTGCTGTGTCTCTGATATATTCTTAAGATAATGTAGCATGTCTTAGTTGACATCATCCTAAAAATGTACTTCAGAGAGATTTTTTAAAAAGAGTGATAATTTCCTGTGCAGTCTGCTCCATCCTGGATCCAGTTCAATATGGAGTAAGGTAATTTATCATTCTGAAGACTGATTTTGTAAGATGGCACGGGTTGGCTCTTGTGAAGTCAAAATTACTGCAGTATCTGCAAATACTAGCACCTGGGCTCATGCATAGTGAATTAGGATTTTTTCCATTACAGAACTGTCAAAAGGACACTCATGCCCCAGTACTTCCCTAAAACACCCAAGCCTACAAAAAACAGCACCTTACTACTAAGACAATTGCTTTGTTTACAAAATGGACTTGGTGGCATTCTGCCATTACATCTCGATGTATAAGAGATCAGATCTACTGCTCTGGACCATCACTGTGAGGTAAACCCCTGAACCAGGAAAGACTGCACTGCTAACCAACCCAGTTCTCTCTGTCCCGTCTGGTTTATGAAGGACAGAGTGTGACAGTAACTAAGCTGACTTAGTGACAAAAACGACCTGTCAGCCTTACTGGTTGGTAAAGGAAAGAGAATACACACTGATGTGACTGGTGCTGGTTATGAAAGTTACAGCTCTAAAAGATCCTTCTCTGCAGATTTGTCTGCTCTCCAGCAGGAATTAGAAATGGTTACTTGCAGTGCTTTTCCTTATACAGCCACAAAGCTGTCACACATTTTGTCTCCCAACAATTTTGGCTTGTATCAAATGTGAAGCTGGCTCACAAACAGCTTGTAAAAAAGAGAAAAGTAAGACACTTAGCTCCAGTAAGTGCGTGAACACTCTTTCTCATTAACTTGGCATGATGGTATTTCAACTTGACATTGACATGAACATTTCAATGACTGGACAGTAAGCTCTCTGATAAAGCCATTGTCTGACTAGGAAACAAGCCTCTTTTACAGGGCAGCCTCTTTATAGCAATTATGGTAAAAATTAACCTTTCAGAAGTTAAGTTTCTGTTTGAGGGGCCAAAACAACAAATGAAAGCAAGGATTAATTTCCCAGCAACAATCTAAGCTCTTTCCTTTTCAAATTAAAATAAATGCAGACAGGATTTTAGAAGAGGCATTTTGATGCACATGAAAATATTAGTATTTTAATTTTCCTAATTAGGTTCCACATCCAGATGTGAACACAAGC
The DNA here is from genome assembly GCF_964035555.1 of Netta rufina. Taxonomy (NCBI): domain Eukaryota; kingdom Metazoa; phylum Chordata; class Aves; order Anseriformes; family Anatidae; genus Netta; species Netta rufina. The sequence continues at coordinate 39,657,793 of NC_140123.1, read as the reverse complement.
AAAGAGTCTCACATGTGGAAATAACCTTTCCCTAAACTTTGAAAATTTTAAAGCAAAATAAAGAAACTCATCCAGAAAATAATATTTTTTAGAATATCACAATGTGGAATTTTTAGGAGTAGACTTTGACAAGAGTTGCCTCATTATGCTTGGTATTTTTGGCATGCAGTTTGAATATAGTACTCCTTCTGAGTACACTGCATGAAAACATAGCTTTGATATGGCTTTGGATGTCTGTTCTGTTGCTCTCTGTATATTTCTTAATTCTGTGTTAGCTGCCATTGTGTTGGGTTGTTTGGTTGTTTTATTTATTTATTTGTTTGTTTTTGTTTTCCCCAAATGTACATGCAAGTCTTTTCATCTGTCGGTGCTTCTTCCTGTTCTTTGTTTCCTTCCTTATGGTTATAAGCATTTTTATCAGCCTTCTGAATCTGTTACTGTACTAAAGCAGTGCCATAAAATGATGTCATCTGGAAGTTAAATAGGGACATAGTGTATTGAAATGATTCCTAAATCATATATTTCATGTTAAGAAAAATCTGGGGGAATAAAAATTCTGCCATGGCTTGTAACTAATGTGCAAAAGACTTGACCAATACTGTCAAAGAGTAAGTGATATCCACACTGAGAGTCCACCATATTTAGTTTATTGGTTTGCAGTCCTTTTGGTTGTATTTTTATATTGGATGGAGTACTATCTGTTGCTGTTTCATCCATTTATATAAGCTTGAGTGATAGTCTCTCTCCACATATGATCTTAAGTAATTTATTAATCTGAAAATTAATCTGCTTTTAAAGAGTATTTCTCCCCGATTAGCATCATGAAAGTATTATTCCTTGCTGCTTTAGATAAATGCAAATTGTTTTAGTTTGTACATGATGGCAAACTAGGACTTCTGCCAGTTTCCTTGATTGTTTTAGAGAAACTCCAGACAGCTAGAAAGTAGTAGCTGCTTAATGCGTGTTTAGTGTTGTAAGTTTCCTACTGATGGTGCATTAATAGCTGTCATCAGAAGTATCATATAAAAGATGATGGTGTCAGCAGTGCTGTGCCTAATGGCAGTCTTCTTGTGAACAGACTATAAGGAAGAGTGAAGAAGGATCATTTTAGACCTTTGTCCTTTATTTAAAGGCAGAGGGGTGAGACTGTCACTTTAAATAATAGTTTTCTGCTTCAGGAAGTTTGTTAGTTATTTTCTCTTCATGTTATGCCAAATTTGATTTTTGTGTATTGGAGACGATAAATGCAATGTGGGAGTCTGATACATATTCATAATTTTGCTTTAAGGCTAAAGTGCTTTCCTTGTAAATTCATCTAGCTACAGATACTGTGAGCACCAAAAGCAATTACTTCACCCCAACAGTTTGGTCTAAAAAAGACCATTAAACTCCTTGTTCTATATTTATTGTTCTAACAGGGAACAAGAAGAACATTCTGCTGAGACACCAGTGGTAGTACCAAAATTAGGATGCTTTTATTCAATTATATTTGATGATGTTGGACACCTTTTTTTTCAATGTGTAATTTAGTAAATTTATGTACCTATCAAAAACAATTCATAGAGCTCTCCACTGTTAAATTGTGGTAAAAAACTTAAGGCTTTTATAAAAGAAGCAGTATGCTTTCCATTTGCAGAGTAAGACATGAGACTCTTAGGAAAGAATGCTGAGTTTTCAAACTGTTACCACCACAATCACCACCCCTTTCTGCCAACACGTTCTAACACTTAGAACCAAGAATCCATTGACGAGGTTGTGTACAAAGATCACAACACTGCCCCCAACACTTACATATAACACAGGATTAAAATCTGTGTAAAAGCAGAAGGACAAAGAAAGCAAGGAGCTATTTTATGGTAAAAGACAATTGCAAGTGAAAATTTTAAAAGAATGGACTAACTTTCTAAGTGGGTAGACATTAGACATTCCACCAGGCTTGATACACCTACAGAGAGGTATTTGTTTGAAAGTGGATAGATGACAGAAGTTGGGCTCGTAGACTCAAGGACAGACGCCATACTTTCAATATAAAATAAAAATTAATGGATAGTTGGAATGTTCTTGAATATTTAAAATAATAATAATAATAACAACAACAACTTGTGTGGCAAAGTAAATAATATAGATGAGAAGTAAATAATATAGATGAGATTGTTTCAATAATGAAGACATAAGCTGGTGAGAAGCTAATTCACATTTTTTCCTACGTGCTTCAAGGGCTACAATGTAAAGATACTGGCCTGGAACTATCCTAATACATGGAATTGCCTATAGTAATAGCACAGTGGTCACCAATTACCAATTAAGTCAGTGGACAGGAACACCTCCAAAGCATCACCTATCTTAAACTAGGCAGGCAAAATATATGAGATGAATTAGTTTGGGGGATTCCTGGTTTTTGTTTGTTTGGTTGGTTTTTGCTCCACAGGGAAGTTTAGTGACTATCCCAACTTATAACACAAACATCTTGTCATAACATTACACTAGATGAATCTTACCCATAGTTGGATGGTGAAAGAAGATTTTTACTGTAGTACTGCCAAAAGGCTTCACACTATGTTAAAATATTTTTCAGGTATAAATAAAGCCATTTATACAAAGAGTCAGATATCTTTCTCTTCATGTATCATGTATCTTATTTGGAGACTTCTGAAGAAGGAGTCTTGTGGACAAGAGACAGCTTTATGAGGTGAACCAGAAAGAGTTTTTGAAATGTTTCAAAGTGGACTGAATAGTGTCCAAAGATGTTCATAGACTTTGTTTCTTCTTAATTTAATGGTTTAAATTTCAGTAACTGTGCTTCTGTTTAGGAATATAAGTTATGTGAACTGCTTCAAAACAAATCACATTAAATAGAAAAATTGAATATATTTGTGCACTATATCAGATAAAATACACAATTATAGTTACATGTTTGTCATGAAAATATGTTTGTCATGAAAATGTGTTAAACAGAAAATTATTTTTAAAACAGATTCAACTTCTTTTAATGCTATTTTAGAACTGGTGTACACAGACTATCTACAGTGGTCTTTTCTAAAAATGTAGTAGTCTGGAAGTGGCTTTAACTAAAGATGAAGATACGTTAATTAATGTGGAAAGAATATATTTCAAACTATAAACAGGGACAAACCACTGTTTTTACACAGATATTCAGATTTTAGTCTTTCCTGCCTCACGGGGAAAAGATTTGCTAAGGGATTTTTTTTTTTCTAGTTAATTATTGTATTGTTTTTAAAATTAACCTTCAGACAAAATAGTTTTCTATGCTGCACTAGGCTGCTGGGTTCACTTACTATGGTGTAAGAAAGAAATAGTACCATCTAAATCTCTATCTCAAGAAAGGACTCACCAGAGCCTGAGCTACTACATTGTGGTGTAGAATGGATGAGCCATCTCAGTGACATTAGAAATCTGTTTAGAAAGTGTTGTTGCCCTTATCACTGTACTGTCTCAGAGAGACAGTTGGAATTTAGCTATTATCATAAACTTCTGTGAAATAGGAGTTTTTCCTTTCCTTTGAACTGGCAAACATGCTTAAGTGATTAATTGATTTTGCCAAGATGACATAAGAAATTTGTATCAATAGCAGAAAATGAACATATGCCTACTTACAACTACTCAGTTACTTATCACATAGGATCATTAAAACACACAGAAAAAAATCTCATTCTTTTTTATTAGGACAGGTGTCTCAGCAGTGCACATAGCTTTGAACTGTGCTGAAGTTAGAGTTACATATGATAGAATTCTTAAAGCTTGGTAGCAAAGTTATAATTTTATGATATGAGTAAATTAGGATGGCTGTTTCAACTTGGTACAAATCTGTGCAAAGGAAGTCTTGTCTAAATACCAAGTAACTGGAGAGAGGAACATGAAGTACAGGACCTTTGTACTGGAAACCCTTACAGATAATCTAGAATCTAGGGCACTTATGGAGCTGTCTTCATTTTAGGGAATATTCCCTTCAACTGTTTGTCATGTTTCATTCCATTTTATGTTTTCGGCTGTTTTTATATGCCCGTCTGAAAAGCACAGTCTCAAATCCTGTTTGGCTTTTTCTTACTATTCCCATCTCAACATGCTCACTGTATGGGCCTTTGTTATAAGGTCTCCTGCATGTGGGAGAATACATTGCAAATTATTCATTCCTCCATGTACATGAGGGCTTCTTTTCCTGCAAACACTATTTATTTAAGCAAACTCTTGTTGATGTGAACAGAACCTGCCTGTGTCACAGATGTGAATGAAATTTGACACTGGATGTCCATCTAAAGGAGATTATTTGAAGTTTGGCTTCTGTTCATCAGTAGTATTTGCCATCCATTACTATCAAAGAAATATTTTGGACATTAATCTCTGTTACTTTATTTACATCTGTACTGATGAAATTTCCTGTGGAAGTTTCACAGGAAGAACTGTTCCAGGTAGATTTCAGATAGGGAAATTTTCAACACAGTACTCCTAATAAATTCAGCAATATAAAAATTTAAAAGAAATTAACCCTTTTCTGTGAAGATGCTGTAGTGAAAATAGAACAATTCTAATTAGCTAGTATGACCATAGACAAGAGCCCTTTAAAATGAGATTAAATTATTTTATAGTTGTATCACATTCAGCTGGAGAGTTGTAACTCTGTTTTATGGGACCTATTTAATACATAAACTTCACTGGAACATAAAGGAGTGAAGTAATAGTTGTGATAATTTAAGATTACAAGTATTTGGATAAAACCAAGTGATAATATGAATAGATCTGAATTGTCATCTGAGATTATAAAACCTGATTTATTGTTTCACTGAACAATTGCAGGTAACAGTTCACAATATATTTTCATATGTGGTCTTGTCATTTTTTTCCCTTAACAAATTATTTTCCTCTGTATAACAGAAACAACAGTTTTATTTTGTCCTGAGGACATGTAAGATTTATGGAAAATAGTTATTCTCTAGGTAGAAGAACTGATACTATTTACTCCTTCACTTTGATACAGAGAGGGGCGGGTATGATCATCTTGTACTTATTCATATTTCATGCATTTTATTTTTCATTCATGTTCTGGAGTTGCTAGAGTAACTGCATTTCTGAAAACTTGCATTTAATTTCCATTTGCCAAAGTTAATGAAACTGCTTTTAAGAAAATTGCTTCTTCGTCAACCTATTCTAATAATTACAGTGACTAGACAGGTCATGTTTCTTAGCTGCTAAACTCAGAGGGAAACAATAAAGGATTCTGGTAGAAAAGTATAGTTTGTGCATAAGTGCTTTTGCATAGATTTCCCAGTCAACTTTTCCAAACTTTGCTTATAAAATGTAATGGTTTGTTTAGCAAAGATTTTCTGTTTCAGTGGTCATGAGTCAGATAGCTATTTTCTCTGCTCCAAGCAGCAGTTTGTTTGACATAGATTTTTTTTTTCTTTCTGAATATATTATCACAAAGAATTCTGCAGACAACAAATGCACAATCAGTTCTCATTCTCCTGTTATACATTGAGCAAATGCTAGGTTGAACCTTATTTTCTTCATTCACTCAGGGCTGTAGCCTTTTCATCAAGAGCACTGTAGTATGTCCAATTTTTATTTTCTGATGCAGTCTCCTGCTGACTGAAATCTAGGTCAAAACCTTGTGACCTTATTCCATGTGCATTCTTTCTGCTCCTTGGCAGAAGCAATGTTTGATGGTTGCAATGCAGGTTTGTAGATCAGCCACTGAGAGAGACACATGGCATTTTGGTGTTGCATTAAACTGTTATTACAAGCCTTTCTTACGCAATGGCTCAAGAGTTTATGTGCTGCCTGTTAAGAAAAATCATATTCCTCCAAGAGTGCTGAGGCATTTCAATGGCAATCCAGTGGTGTCTCCTAGAAAAGGAAAATAGCTGTCTGGGGTCACAGCAGTGGTCCTGCTTCTGACAGTGGACAGCAGCAAGTGGCTAAGGAACAGAATGATGGCAGAGAGATCTCTGAAGTGACCTTCTGAAGAACAGGCATGTTTATTTCTCGCTGTTCCATTCAGAGCAGTTATCAAGGCACAAGTAGAAATCAGACCTCCTTCATTTAGATAGTAGGGGTAGAGGGAGTTAACTTGAAGTGATAGGAGTAGAAAATGAATCAAACAGCAGAAATATAGCTTGACTACCAGAGAAAGTATTTAGTGGTAAGCTGCATTACAGAATCAGGCAGTTTCCTAAAAGAGATGACAGATTTGTATTGCTTGTGGCATTTAAAGGTGAGTTGGGCAGAACACAAGAAATATGTTAAGAGGTATCTAGCAGAATAAAAGATTGGATGAACATGGCATAACAGAAGTGTGTTATATCCAGAGAAAAGATTTAAATAATTTCCAGAATTGCTTAAGTAAGTGTATGAGAAAGAAAATGCAATAATTTTTCTTTCAGATTGTCAAAAAAAGGTTTCAATTTTTTTTTCTGTTCATTTTGCATAAATTACCTTCAGTCTGTGAACCATATAGTTTTGCACGTATATCTTAACTTTTACAAAACTTGTTCAGTGCATGAAGGTCACATAATCTGTATTTAATTACATGCTGCAGGACATATACTTAAATCATATATGCATTTTAGAGAACTAGGTTACCAAAAATATCTTGCATCATTTTCTTTTGCAAAACTAAATTATTATGTACTGTGTTCTAGCTAATGCCAAACAGTATCTAGCTATGTGGGAGTAACGTACTGTTCGATCTAAATAAACATTTCACAACCTAGGCTTTCATTTTAACCAGTTGACTGCATCTGACCTGTGTCTCTTAATGAAAACTCTGTCCAGAATGTCATCCAACTTTATGAAGCATTTACTTTTAGAAACATTTAATATGCAGCTGCCTGCTAACATATATAGCATATCTCCATATAAAGCCATCAGGTAGGAATAAGGCACTTAAAAACTTCAAGACATCACACAATTTTGCAGTTGAAGACTGTTTAAAGCTTTAGGCACTTAGGAAACTTAATTTTTGTACAAGGGAAAAAAAAAAAAGAGAGAGATTTAGGTATTCAGAAGAAGATGAAGTCAGAGAGTGCTGTGCCAGGTGTTTCAGTTGTAGGAAAGCTTAAAGCATGGAAGGAGCAATGTAGCAGCAAAGCAGACCTGCTGAATAATTCATCACTGTCTTACACACTTCTGCTGCTGTACCATTATTTAGGAAAGAATATTATATTGTTATTGATTGCAGCACTTGCTGACACGTTTCATTTGCTGGGAGGTGCGTGTGCATGCTTTGTATTTCCGACACTTACACCATCAGCAGATAAACTTATGTATGAGCGCGATTAAAATTTAAGAGGCTGTTATCCACACACACACACACACAAACAGCATTTATCCTTAACACTCCCAATTTGGGGAGGGAGAGCTGGCTTCATGTGACAGAGGAACAATCTTCCCACAGATAGCGTTTTCAAAGCAGTGAAAAACATTTCTTAGGGAAGTACAAGCAGCTTTGCCTTTACCATAAGACTGCAGGGAAAGTGGCTCCCTCATTATAAAGCCATGCCACCCCACAGCACTGCGGGAATGTGCAAGAAAGGGCACAGAAACATCCTCTGCCAGGAGAGCTGGCCCTGATGCGGCTGTGATCAGAGACAGCCCCACTTACACAAGCCAAACCCCAAGGGTACCCTTTACTTAGGCTGCTGCAGTTGCTGATACAAATAAACTTTGCCTGTAGTTGGCTAAAGGCCAGAAGAACTTGATGGCTGTTGCAGCCAATACATGTTTTTTTAACAATAAAATGAAACTCTGCTTTAAAAGAAATCTATAAATATACATATACATATAGACTTATAGATATAGAATATAAGTATATATATATATACAGTTATATATATATATTTATACAGATATGTGACATTATTTATGATTTTAGATCTTTTAGATTAGTAGTGGCACATTGTGAGGAGTATAATTTTTTAGACTCTTTTCTGAAACAGTGAAGGATATTTTCCTCAGTTAAGGATAGGGGAAGGGAAGAAACAAACCAGAAATATTTTTCTGATTTTCTCTCCTGTTGTTGTTTAAGGAAAATCTAGTTTAGATGAAAAAGGCATTGTTACAAAATATAGATTGTCTAGAAACAGTATTGAGAAAATCCCAAGAGGCTGTAGCAACGTTTCTCTCAAACGTTGAGCATGTAGGGGATCCTGTGCCAAATCCTCAACAGCACTGGAGGTTGAAAGAGAAAAAATTGTTTGTATCCTGGAGGAAACCCTTTCTCTACCTCTCCTTCTTAAATGCTGAAACCCATAAATCACACACACACACACACACACACACAATGTAGGCAGAATACAAGAGACCCTGAATGACTTGCTAAAAGAATAATCAGGTTTATTTCCCCATTTTGAAAATTGACTTGATGGAAATACAAGTAATTTTATACCTGGATTAAATCAGTAAGACATTGATCTGCTAAAGCAAATGACTGCCCTCTCAATGATTTCAAAAGGGTCAGAGTTCACTCCTAACATCAAGTTTTCTCAGGTGGATAACAATGATTACATTCATAAGCATTTGTTTCATAAATATTTGCTTCTTTTCAGATTTTGGAAGAGCCAGTTAGCAGGTCCAGAGGTTTAACAGATTACATGATCCCCTGACCCATCAATCATAGATACACAGTATATTTCTGTTTGATATATACAAACTGATTTTGCACAGCTTGGATTTTTTTAACACTCAAAATACTAAATGAACACTGCTCAGTAGAGTATTCAGTAATGCAACTAGCAAGTATTACATGCCTTTTGTTGTCGCTATTGTTGTTTTTCCTTTTCTTGCCAGGAGGGCAATTAAATGGACAGTTAATGCTTGATGTTGAAGACTTTTTATTTGGTTTTATTTATTAACACTGAGATGGCAAGATTGAAGAAAAGTTATGGACTTAGAAGAGAAGATTTTAAATGGATTTCTAATGGTTTGTATTTGCAGTGACTCTATATGGATGTTGGATCAATATCTAAATAGAAATTTATAAATAAAATTTTACAAAGTTGTTCTTCAAAATGCTTGGCCTTTACTGTGACAAAAATGCATAAATGCTGCAGATAAAGAAAGAGGTGCTTCAAATTGTGCTTTTGCATCAAAGTCATATCTTACTTCCACGATTTAGTTATTGTGATTTACCTAGAAGAAATCCATACATAGATTTAGTCAGTATTTTAATTGTTGGTAACTAGTGAAAATGAAAAGCAGTAAATCTCTGAAACATATTAAGAATGTTAAAAGGTACACCTTAGTCATTATTTATTGTCTTGAGTTTTTGGTATGTCTGATTCATTTTCAAGATAAGTGCAGGAAAAGAGGAATGTAATATGTCTTTTACAAAATGCTCAGCAAAACTCACAATAATGTGGTAGTGATTAGTGCAGTACGATGCTTGCAGCAATCATATAGTGCCAGTGATTATACTTTGGATCCACTATAAAAACAAGCTGTTCCTGATGTGCTTCTCAAAAGTAGGACAAAATGTTCTCCATTAGTCTGCTGCTACTTAACATCGTTCTCTACGTCATACCTTAATTTTTCTCTCATGCCATCTGCAGAAAAACATGTCTCTCAACCTTCTAGATCCTGAGATGGCAATTTTCAGAGCTGTAAGAGAAATTAGGCCATGCGAGAGGAGAATCTTCTCATGGTGCTGTTGTAAAGGCTTTAAAAAATATTCAGATAAAGAACAAAGTGGCTAGCATTGATTTTTATCTTCAGTACAAGTAACCATAGCATTATTCACATATAAAATTCACATATAAAATTCAAATTAAATATATATATATATATCTCCTGACATTTTAGTCTAATTTTAATGCCAAAGTATGCAATGTTTATGTCTCTTGGTCATTGAGTGTTAGAGCAATTAAAATGTACTGATTATGAAACACATTGTTGTTTCCACAAAGAAGACTTGTATGAGGTAGGGAGCATTGTGGACCAATCTGACAAGATATTTGAGATGTATTCTCCATGTTGAGTATGCCTGCCACCTCCCGCAGATGGGCAAATGGCTGATGAGATGAGCCTGGACTGAGGTGCCCTGCTGGACTGGCACCGCAGCACCGAGCAGCCTGCCAGCTCCTGTCATCTCCAGGGGAAAATGACAAATTTACAAATGTATTGTACATTTTCAGGTACTTTTATTGCAGGTGGACAAAACAGGATAGAGTTTCTGCTGTAGGGCAGTGCTGGGGCCTTTCAGGACATTCTCAGGTGATAGTAGCGAGCAGTAGGAACACTTGTGAACTAGTGACACAGTGCACGTGTCATTTTTCTATAGTGTATGTTGCTTCCTGGCACGATAATGCCTTCTGTACCCTAAAAACTAATGCTTCTCAAATATGCTGAACCACTTTGCTTGAGAAGCTCAAGATATTATTCTACCTATGACACACAGGGCTGGTTTAGAAAAGATTAGAGGCCTTAGTGGAGCTCAAAACTGTAGTCTGTAATACACTGACAAACTAAGCTTTACAGTGAGTTATAGCTGACATGACTATAAGGAAGCAAATATGGACAAAGGGGCAAGGCAGCTAGAAAACTTCAGAAGGGTTTGCTGAAAAGGGTTTGTTTGAAAGAGGGTGAAAAATAATGGGAGATGCAACTAGTAATCTTATGACAGGCTGTGAAATGGTATGATGTGAAGGTTTGTTGAAGTCAGCGAAAACTGTTGGGGCTGAGCATTAATGTCTCACTCACCAGGAGTCCATGTGTCATGTAGCAAATCCCCAAGACTTTTAGCATGTACAGTGTTCTTCTGCTTTGGTTCTTTTTCCTCTTTCAAACATGCTCACTCTCTCTCCCATGTGCCTTCAGTTTTCTCTTTACAGTGAGTTTCCTTCTTTTGCTTTACAGTGAATATTTGATTAGCAGCTGCTCAGGTACTATCCAACTTCCACTCCAGGTAGCAACGGTCGCTTTTTTTTTTTTTTTTCCCTCCACATCTTTCACACCGGCAGTTTTTTATCAATGCTGCATTTTTTGCAACTGTCACTTTTATTTTTTCGTATTCTGCTTTAATTTCCATTCTATATTTTATTCAGTACAGAGAATAGAGATTGTCAGGTGTTTTATGCCAAAAAATGAAGGGTTGGAAACAAAGGGTTTTCCAGAAGCAGACAGAATTATTTATTGTTGAAAATATGTCACTGATCTTATAAAATTAATTGAAATACATTCCGTATTGGAAACTCAAATATCACAAGGTTGTGAAAGAGCCTAGCCTAAAGCGAACTGATTCCAACAGAAGGATCACAAGTGACTTACAGTCAATTGGTATTAGAATTGATTGGAATCTGTGACACTTCTATGAAAAATATGTCTCTTTTTCTGGGATTAACTAGCCTTAATTTATATTTACAGTTGCCATAAGATATGATCACCTTTCATATTTTGTTACATACCATGCCATGTGCTATTCTATATAATGTAACATGATTTTAAAGATTTTTCATCTTTCCATTTCACAGTTAAGAACTGAGGTACATACTACTTCTATGGCTTGTTCAGGGTAATATGTGGAAGTCTATTTCAGAGCAAGGACCGGAATTTCAATCTTCCAAGCCATGTGCCTTAGCACTCAGACAGTTGCTACTCTCTGACACTTCTCTAGTAATCAAAGACCAAAAAGTGAAGAAGGGTAAAATGCCTACGGTATATCAATCTTTATGCTGAATAAGAATCAGAGGGAAAGAATTAACCTAAAAAAAACCAACAACAATAAAAAAAAACTTCTAAAACGTTCTTATTCTACTGAAACTGGGCCACTAGTGCATCCAGGGATTCAAGATTCATGGATTTAGGACAGCAAACATGAAGGTGCTTGACTGTATATCGTACCAGCTGAGCAATTCCCCTGGGATACAGGAGTCTTAGAGATCTGTTTGTTGCATTATTCAGGCATTTTATATTAGAAAGTTATTCAACAAAGACAAAGGAAATAAAAATAATGGAAATTATTCTCACCCCCTTCTATACACTGAAATATTCTCAAGTTAAAGTTTAAGGATAAATGTAGAGTTTATTCCCATTAAAAGTAGACATCTAAGACTACTTAGATCACAGAATCACAGAATCGTCTAGGTTGGAAGAGACCTCCAAGATCACCTAGTCCAACCTCTGACCTAATACTAACAAGTCCTCCACTAAACCATATCACTAAGCTCTACATCTAAACGTCTTTTAAAGACCTACAGGGATGATGACTCAACCACTTCCCCAGGCAGCCCATTCCAATGCCTAACAACCCTTTTAGTAAAGAAGTTTTCCCTAATATCCTTCCCTGGCTCAACTTTAGCCCATTCCCCCTCATCCTGTTGCCAGGCACATGGGAGAACAGACCAATCCCCACCTTGCTACAGCCTCCTTTAAGGTACCTATAGAGAGCAATAAGGTCACCCCTGAGCCTCCTTTTCTCCAGGCTGAACAAGCCCAGCTCCCTCAGATGCTCCTCGTAGGACTTGTTCTCCAGACCCCTCACCAGCTTCGTCGCCCTTCTCTGGAATCGCTCAAGCACTTCCATGTCCTTCTTGTAGTGAGGGGCACAAAACTGAACACAGTACTTGAGGTGCAGCCACACCAGAGCAAAGTACAGAGGGACAATCACTTCCCTAGGCCTGCTGGCCACACTGCTTCTTATACAAGCCAGGATGCTGTTGGCCTTCTTGGCCACCCGAGCACACAGCTGGCTCAAATTCAGCCGACTATCAACCAATACTTCCAGGTCCTTCTCTGCCAGGCAGCTTTCCAAACAGTCATCTCCCAGCCTGTAGCTCTGCTTGGTGGTGTTGCGCCCCAGGTGCAGGACCCGGCACTTGGCCTTGTTGAACTTCATACAGTTGGCTTCAGCCCATCGGTCCAGCCTATCCAGATCCTCCTGCAGAGCCTTCCTACCCTCGAGCAGATTGACACACAAACCTAACTCGGTGTCATCTGCAAACTCACTGAGGGTGCACTCGATCTCCTCATCCAGATCATCGATAAAGATATTAAAGAGAACTGGCCCCAGTACTGAGCCCTGGGGGACACCACTAGTGACTGGCCTCCAACTGGATTTGACTCCATTCACCATGACTCTTTGGGCCCAGCCATCCAGCCAGTTTTTAACCCAAAGAAGCGTATGCCAGTCCAAGCCATGAGCAGCCAGTTTCTTGAGGAGAATGCTGTGGGAGACGGTGTCAAAAGCCTTGCTGAAGTCAAGGTAGACCACATCCACAGCCCTTCCCTCATCCACCAAGCGTGTCACTTTATCATAGAAGGAGATCAGGTTCATCAAGCAGGACTTGCCTTTCATAAACCCATGCTGACTGGGCCTGATCACCTGTTTGCCCTGCAAGTGCCGCGTGATGATACTCAAGATAATCTGCTCCATGAGCTTCCCTGGCACTGAGATCAAACTAATGGGCCTATAGTTCCCCTGGTCTACCCTCCAGCCCTTCTTGTAGATGTTGCAGGTATGCTTTGAACAAACATCAAGGAGACAGTGTAGCATGCACTCACAGTACAGATAAGACTGATCAACTTAGGAATTTTTCATCCTTTATCCAAATATTTTGTTTTACATATATTTTAAAGCATGTTACCTACACTGGCTATGTACAGAAGAGGTACAGTTATGTGTGAGTGACCACTCTGCAGTTTACAATGTCACTGCAGCTCTGAAAGTGATGGATAATGGGTGTAAAGAGGAAGTATTGTCAGGAGTGATATTGACTCATTAACTAACTTCCCATCAACACAAGCAGACATAGACATAGACATATAGACATGAGGCTGAGGGTCTGGACAGTAGTCCAAACCCGGGAAGCAACCCTGAGAAGAGAGGCAAGACTGGGGGAAGTGCAGAACATAAGGATCAGGACCGGATGGAGCACTGCATTGTAACCGCTGCCACAAAAAAAAAAAAAGAGTGGAGAGTCCTGGTGACTGGGGACTCCTTGCTGAGGGGCACTGAGGCTCCCATTTTTCGCCCAGATAACCTATCCAGAGAGGTGTGCTGTCTTCCTGGGGCACGTGTCAGAGATGTTAGGAAGGCTCTGCCACGACTCATTAAACCGGAGGACTACTATCCTCTTGTAGTCATTCAGGTTGGATCCCAGGAAGCCGCTATCAGAAAAAATGAAGAATATTAGAAAGGACTTTGCATCCCTGGAGAGGTTGCTGAGGGGATCAGGGGTGCAGGTAGTGTTCTCCTCTGTCCTCCCGCTGGGGGACTGGGATGCAGATAGAAGGAGCAGAACAGGACAGGTAAATGACTGGCTGAGGGGGTGGTGTCTGGACCAGGGATTTGGGTATTTTGATCTTGGGCTGTCCTTTGAGAGGCCGGGTATGTGAGCTATGAACAGACACCAACTGAGCAAGTGGGGCGCAAGTGTGTTAGGGAGCAAGCTCTCTGGGCTGATTACCAGGGCTTTAAACTAGGTTTGATGGGGGAAGGGAGGGGAGCTAAAGGTAACAGAGAAGGGCTGGGGGAAGTCGTCACTGCTGTCACTGTTGAAGACAGGGAAAAACTTCTGAGCTCTCCCATAGGATTGTCTGAGGACTCCTCAGAGAAGGTAGTGTTCCTGATCCCCTGTCCAGTATCTTCTTCTTGCATCCCCCCAGGGGTAACTGCACCTGCTACTTCCCTAAAGTGCCTGTATACCAATGCACGGAGCATGGGAAATAAACAGGATGAGCTCGAGATCTGTGTTTGTTTGCAGGGCCACGATCTCGTTGCGATCACTGAGATGTGGTGGGACAGCTCGCATGACTGGAACGCAGTCATGGATTACTATGTCCTCTTTAGGAAAGACAGGCTGGGGAAGCGAGGGGGTGGGGTTGTCCTTTATGTGAGGGAGCAATTAGAGTGTACCCAGCTCCAGATGGGGCAGGGTCAAGGACAAGTGGAGAGCTTGTGGGTAAGAATTAAGGGGTGGGCTGGTATGGGAGACAAGGTGGTAGGGGTCTACTACAGGTCTCCAGATCAGGAGGAGTGTCGTGGTTTAACCCGGCTGGCAGCTAAACACCACGCAGCCGTTCGCTCACCCTCCCCCTCCCTCTCTGGGTTGGGGGAGAGAAATGGAAAGTGAAGCCCGTGAGTTGAGATAAAGACAGTTTAATAAGACAGGAAAATAATAATAACAAAAGTCATAATAACAATAATAATAATAATAATAATACAATGGTGATAATAGGAAAATAATAATAATAATATGTACAAACAAGTGATGCACAATGCAATTGCTGACCCGCTGACCGATGCCCAGCCTAACCGAGCAGTCCGGCCCCCTCCCCCCGGCTAGCCACCCCTATATATTGTTTAGCATGACGATAGATGGTATGGAATACCCCTTTGGCTAGTTTGGGTCACCTGTCCTGGGTCTGTCCCCTCCCAGCTCTTACTGCACCCCCAGCCTGCCTGTTGGCAGGACAGAGTGAAAGGCTGAGATGTCCTTGGCTTGGTATAAGCACTGCTCTGCAACAATTAAAACATCGGGGTGTTATCAGCACTCTTCTCATCCTAAGCCAAAACACAGCGTTCCACCAGCTACTAGGAAGAAAATTAATTCTGTTCTATCTGAAACTTCTGTTCTAACTGAAACCAGGACAAGGAGGAAGTCGATGAGGCCTTCTGCAAACAGCTGCTAGTAGCCTCACGATCACGAGTGCTGGTCCTCATTGGGGACTTCAATTACCCAGACATCTGCTGGGTAAGCAACTGGGCCAGGCACGAGCAATCCAAACAGTTCCTACAATGTGTTGAGGACAATTTTCTGATGCAGGTGGTGGAGGAGCCAACAAGGCAGAGGGTGCTCCTGGACCTCGTTCTTACCAACAGGGATGGCCTTGTTAGGGATGTGAAGGTTGGGGGCAGCTTGGGATGCAGCGACCATGAGATGGTGGAGTTCCAGATGGAACTAGGCAAAGGAAGTATGGCTAAAAGCAGGGTTGTTACCCTGGACTTCCGAAGAGCCAACTTCAACCCCTTCCGAGACCTGCTTGGGAGTATGTCATGGGATAGGTTGCTAGAAGGCAAGGGTGCTTGTGAGAGCTGGGCTACATTTAAGCAGCACTTCTTCCATGCTCAGGATCAGTGCATCCCGAAGAATAGGAAATTGGGGAAGGGGGGCAGGAAACCCATGTGGATGAGCAAGGAGCTCATCAATAAGATCAAAAGGAAGAGGAAAGTCTATGAAATGTGGAAAAAGGGCCTGTCCTCTTGGGAGGAGTATAGATGTGTTGTCAGGGCCTGCAGGGACGCGACGAGGAAGGCTAAAGCCTACCTAGAGATGAGGCTTGCAAAAGAGATAAAGGATAATAAGAAAGGTCTTTTCAAGTATGTAAACAGCAAGAGGAAGACTAGGGATAATGTGGGTCCCTTGCTGAATGAGGGAGGTGTCCTGGTCATGGGAGACGCTGAGAAGGCAGAGATACTGAATGCTTTCTTTGCTTCCATCTTTGCTCCAAGGACACTCCCATGGGACTCCTCACCCCTGACAACAGGACAAAGGGTCTGGGAAATGGAGGGCTCCCCCCTGGTGGACGTGGGAGTGGTTCAGGAACATCTGAGTGGGCTCAACGCACACAAATCCATGGGTCCCGATGGGATGCATCTGCATGTGCTAAGGGATCTGGCAGATGTGATCGCCGAACCGCTCTCTATCATCCTTGAAAGGTCCTGGAGAATGGGTGAGGTGCCTGAATCACAGAATCACAGAATTTCTAGGTTGGAAGAGACCTCAAGGTCATCGAGTCCAACCTCCAACCTAACGCTAACAGTCCCCACTAAACCATATCCCTAAGCTCTACATCTAAACGTCTTTTGAAGACTTCCAGGGATGGTGACTCCACCACTTCCCTGGGCAGCCTGTTCCAGTGCCTCACAACCCTTTCAGTGAAGAAGTTCTTCCTAACATCTAACCTAAAACTCCCCTGGCTCAACTTAAGCCCATTCCCCCTCGAAGACTGGAGGATAGCCAATGTCACTCCGGTCTTCAAGAAGGGCAGTAAGGAGGATCTGGGAAACTACAGGCTAGTCAGTCTCACCTCTGTCCCTGGAAAGGTATTGGAGCAGCTTGTTCTGGATGCCATCTCCAAGCAATTGGAAGAGAAGAAGGTTATGAGGAGTAGTCAGCATGGATTCACCAAGGGGAAGTCATGCTCGACCAACCTCGTTGCCTTCTATGATGGCATCACCAGCTGGGTAGGTGGGGGAGAGCAGTGGATGTCATCTACCTTGACTTTAGCAAGGCTTTCGATACTGTCTCCCATGACATCCTACTAGCAAAGCTAAGGAAGTGTGGGATATATGAGTGGACGGCAAAGTGGGTTGAGAACTGGCTGACTGGCCAAGCTCAGAGGGTGGTGATCAGAGGAGCAGTCTGGCTGGAGGCCTGTGACTAGCGGTGTTCCCCAGGGGTTGGTGCTGGGTCCAGTCTTGTTCAACATCTTCATCGACGACCTTTATGAGGCAATAGTGTCTGCCCTCAGCAAGTACGCTGATGACACAAAGCTGGGAGTGGCTGACACGCCAGAAGGCTGTGCTGCCGTTCAGAGAGACCTGGACCGGTTGGAGAGATGGGCAGGAAGAAACCAAATGAGATTTAATAAGAGCAAGTGTAGAGTCCTGCACCTGGGAAGGAACAACACGAAGTATCAGTACAGGCTGGGGGACGAGCTGCTGGAGAGGAGCTCTGAGGAGAAGGACCTGGGGGTCCTGGTGGATGACAGGTCCCTTCCCTTCCCTTCCCTTCCCTTCCCTTCCCTTCCCTTCCCTTCCCTTCCCTTCCCTTCCCTTCCCTTCCCTTCCCTTCCCTTCCCTTCCCTTCCCTTCCCTTCCCTTCCCTTCCCTTCCCTTCCCTTCCCTTCCCTTCCCTTCCCTTCCCTTCCCTTCCGTTTAGTACTATCTTTGTCCATTTATATTTATCAGGTGCTTTTTTTCTATTTTATTGTGTGTAATCCTGTAGAAAATTTCAGCAAATATTCCTTTGCCAGAGTTCTCAAGTGTAATTGAAATGCTTCCACCTCTTCCTCCTCTTAGGGGTGGAGCAATGTCAGCAATCTTGCTCTCAAAAATAAATAAGGTAATGCCGTTTCTTTCCTCATTTTTCCTTTGGCAATTTGTATAGTTCTCATTTTTCACTGTGAATAAATGTTGCTTTTTTGAGGATAATTCTCTGTTTTAGAAGATTTCATAAAGCATACAGTTATGAATTTTGTAGATTTAGACTAAGGACAACTTCATCTTGATTGTCACAGTGAGAATTTAAGCAATGACTTGGGTAGATGCATATATAGATTTACATGTATCTGTAAATATAAACAGCCAGAGAGGATAAAAAAAATGCTGTTTTTATTTTTTTATTATTTTTTTAGCCACTCAATGGCTATTTCAAGACTTGTAAATAAATCTGTCTAAAGATTGTTCTTTAGCTCTGATGATAAGTAGTATGACACAACTTGCATCCATGTGGCTAGACTCTCTTTCCACAAATCAAGATGATCACTGCCCTGCAGTGTGGAAACTGTCTTTATTCCAAGGTAACTCCTGAACTGTGCCATCGTGTTGTCTGTGACAGCAGCAGTTATGTTAAAACTGACAAGGATTTTGATGTTACATGTAATGGTTGTGCCCTACTCCTGTTTAGTTTATGAGGCTGGATTAAACTTTTATTTTGTATAGTTCAACCAGAAATGAGAGGGCACACTACTTACTGATAAATAAGCTACAAATAAGTTTTCTGCAATACCTATGCCCATTACACTGACTCTCATCACTACCCTACTTCAATAGTGGCTGATATTTTGGTGATATCTCTGGGATTAACTGCCAATACCCAGAATTCCATGTCCATGGATGCCAACTCAGTGGAGAACCAGGCCCCAAAGGAACACTTAGTTACTGGGTAAAACAAGCATGACTTACTCTAGGACACCACATGTGTTTGAAGGTTGTTAGGAGAATACATGGTCATACCTTAATAACTAAAGCTAACGTGCTTCATATGCCCTGTCTGATCATTCTGCACATACAGACAGGTCTAATTACAATAGTCACAGTTAAAAAAAAAAAAAAAACAGAACTGATTTTCTTGTATGCAGCCTGTGTGCAGTAACTTGGTAGGAGGCTTCTATGAGTGAAAAATAGTGAATAGCAATCAGATAGTTATCTATCTTTTATATAGGTATATTAGTTTTGAAAGAGGGAAAAGATTATTCTGTTTCAGATATTGAGTTGTTTTATCTTGCCTAATTTTGTTCATCTGTGGAATGCTATTTCATTTTCTGAGGAATCCTCTATTTCTCAGTTTCCCTATCTTGTATTATAACTTACACCAACATTAGCAGCATATATTGCACAATATTTCTATGGCTGCTTCTAAAAAATTAGTGTCTATTAAAATCATTTAAAAAAAAAAAAACAACAAAAAAAGTATTTTTTTGCATTAGCACACATGCATGTTGATATAGTAACAAACATACCATACATCTTCCTATTTCCGTGCCTCTTTCGTGCCTGCCTGCCTGCCTGCCTTCCTTTCTTCCTTCAGACATAACTGCTTGCAGATTGCTCTCCTGTCTTGCCATTCAGCAGGGACATCAATCATTTTGAAGCTGAAGGAAAATGCTGCGGTCTTTTCATATCAGAAGAAGCTTGATTTAATCAGAGATTTGAAAACTTATTTTACCTGTCTTTGGAGTCTCTGAATTTGACTGCTCTTAGGTTGCCACTGTAAAATAAAAACAAACGTATGTTTGTGAAAAAGACATCCATATGGTTTCATTTTTTTATCACCAAAGTTGAATGAAAATTATACCAACATGCTTTTTTTCTTTTTGTTTTTTCTTTTTAATCAGACTGAAGCATTGCTTCAGATATTGAGGATACACTGATGTGAGAAGTACGTTGTTAATTTCTGTCTCAGACAGAATGAGTTCAGGCCTGGAACTGATTATTCCATTTCAGTAATGACCTCTGCATCTTCATCTTTGAAAGTAGATGAGGGATGATACTCTCAGCTGAAAGAAACACATCATGTTTATCATGTTTATTCCACTTATGTAGTTGCTGTGCTCACTTTTCTTCTAAATGTGATAAAGTAAAAAGGAAGGGTCTTTATAAGCTCTATGACATGGTGTTGCTGTTAAGTTTATCTAAGAGCATATTTGCATAAGCATGCTTAATTTTATCCACCAAACACGTTATATTCATATCCTAGTTGAAAAGACAGATGGCCTAACTGCGTCTGTAGGGGTGACATGATACTCTGGCTGTCACATAAGTCACCTAACTTAGTCTTAATACTTAGTTCCTAGAAATATTTCTTTTACTGACTTCTATATGCTTTTGTTCTTTCCTCTCTGAACTCTTTCTGAAGTGATACACTTTTCTTAACTGCCATAAAGTTTCATAGTTATGAAACTTTTAAAATTAAGTTAAAAAAGGAATCTGTGTGACTTAGTAGTGTTTGTCCCACTTCTATTGTACATTATTGCCTTCTTATTCTGGACCTGTTGTTTTCAGATTAGAAACTCCGAGGGTGTTCTGTGACGAAAAATCATTTTTAAAAAGAAAAAAAAAAAAAAAGCCTAGTGAGCAATGATAAAGCAATTATAAGGAATAACATCCACCGATTTGGAAAAAAAAAAAATAAAACATTAAAAAAAAAAATAAAAAGAACAAACAAGCAAACAGAAAACAACAACAACAAAAAACTGTGATTCCAGATTTGGGCAGGTACTAAGTTAGACTGAAACCTTTCCAATCTTTTGATATATGAGATAAAACAAGATTTAATGAAAGTCTTATCCTCATTGCATGGAAGCCAGTTCACACTCTCAATGACTGCAGCATGAATGGGATCAGCTTTTACATGTGCTATAAGTTAAAACTCCCACTGTGCTTTAAAAAAAAAAAATTAAAAAAAAAAATGCTTACCTCTCTCATTTCTTCTCTGAGACAGTGGTGACAGTGAAAAGTCATGACTGTTACTAAAAGTCTGGTTAAAAGTCAATGACTATCAGGGCTTTAATGTCTTAGTGATCACAGAATTTCTAGATACTCAACAGAAGCAAAGGCCACATGCTGCTTTCCTCTAGTCAATGAGAACTTTGAATTGATTTTGATGGAAGGAAGATGCCCAAGCATGATATCTTGGATTGTACATTCTGGTTATCAATGATAAATATTGACTTCTTTCATGGCAGTTACTAGAGATTGTTTTCTCCATTTTACAAGTGACAAAAATCAAAGTTGAGAGGTTAAATGCCTTTTGTTCAGCCATGGATAAAGAATGTAAAAGAACAAAGAGGCTCTTGACGGTCAGCTCTGAGTTGAATCTTCCAGAAATTTGGCAGATACAGCAGAGAGCAGATGAGAAACTCCCCTCTGACACATACTGACTGAAGAGGTAGGGAAATACACAGATATTCATAGTGAATTAAGTGAAGCATGGGTTAAAAAAAGCTGAGAAACACTTCATGCACTGTAGTATGTGCCATCCCTCATGAAGGCATGGAGAAGCCCCTCCAAGCTAGGATTTTAAGGGTGTGAGAGACCTTGTTGGGGATCCTGATCCTTATGTTTGCTACTTGATGAGGTTTGACAAGGTCATACAAGAGCACATGCATTGTTTCACCGTCGCAGTGGGAAGTAAAATTGCAGTGTGCAGATACAGAAGCATCAAATGAGCCTACCTATCTGGTATTCTGTGTTTGGATAGGCTAAGACTGATTTAGCCATATTTCTCTAAATGACAAAGTAAGAGAAAGAGCTGAATGTTAGTGGCACTTTTAACCTTAGAACATGAAACCTCTCGCATGGATCAGCTTTTCCAGAAGGCCTCCCAATGATAAAGAAAGTCTCTTTAGTATTAATTGAAGTAACTAGCAGGATGCATAGCACACAGAAGAGGATTTTGTTGACCTATTGCCTAGAAAAGTTTTGCTGTCTGGAGTTTCTGCAGAATGGAAAAGAGGAAGAAAATAACAGCTATAGGAGAAACTAACTGCACAAGCTAAACTGATACATTAGCCAGGTTTCAGATTACTGCTTTTTTTTTCATGAGAGTTCTAATTTACTTAACATTAAAAATTTCCTATCACTTTAAAACAGGTGTAAAGTATTACTTGTACAAAGCTAGAAAGGACACAGTACATTTGCCTTGTATTCCCCACGACACATGTGTACCATCTCTGTTACCTAGGAGAGGAAGGCATATACCTCAGGTGTAGAAATTCAAAGGAGATAGGAAATGTCTATAATTGGTCCCTGACTGCAAAAAGAAGTATTTCAAACAAGAAAAAAATAACTTATTAGGCAGTGGTTTTGCATCTTCATTAATTGAGAAAGGAGGGGAAAAAACACACCACATATTAAAATTCTTTTGCAAATAATAATCAGAATGTATGGTCATCAACTATAAAAGAGTGATATGCATTTCATATATGATATATATATATGATATATGTTATATATCATATATATGATATATATATAAATCTGTATCCATGCATAACTATTTATAAATTCACAGTATCACTGAGAGCTATGGGCTGCTAAGGAGTTATGTTAAAAAGATAGACTTGCATTTAAATGCTGATCTCAACTTTCCACTAGGGACCACTAAAAAGTCTTTCAGTAGAAAAGGCCAGGATCAGCAAAACATGAAATCATTATAGCTGCAGACTTTCTAGACCTGCTTTGTATTAAGCTTTTGAAAAGGACATTTGTTTAAGGATAAGATACTTTTATCCTGCCTCTAATGCTTAATCTTCTGCTGTGGCAGAACCCCAGTGTTCTCACAGCAAGGTCACTGAGCCAGGGCAGAGGCACATACCTGTTCCCTCCCTCCAAACCAACATCTGAGCCATTTTGATGCAATCTAATTGTTAACAAATGACTACACTAGGAAACCTGGAAGTCTTCATCTTCACCTTTTACATCATAATTCATCAAAACAAACCTGTCTTAGGATGTAACACAGATTTTACACTGGTGAGGGGGAAAAAAGAGGAGAATGTACCTGGGTAAAGGCCTCAGGGTATATACCAGATTTTTCCATTTTTACTTTCTTCACTACAATCAAAGTGAAGGTAATATTTACACTGTCATGAAATGAGGAGTGCTTTTCCACCTTGTCAAGGTCTTTCTGAATTCCATCAGAAATTTGGTAATACAAGGGTAAAATTCAGTACATCTGGCTCACAACACACAAATGTGTGCAGCCCTCAAAGCAAGGTGTGATGTTTCATTTCCCTGCAGCAGCTGAGTGAGACACCAGCACAAAGTGACCTGCTATTAAAAACCTGAGTACACAACTCCAGAGAAAAAGGAATGTCTGCCCACCCAATGTTCAGTTATAGGCAAAAATAAAAGACACAGGTTTATTTAGATATTTCCATGCTATGTAATAATGCATGTTTTATTTGCACAATCTGAAGAGTCAATGAGCACACAGGAGAAAAAAAGGTGTCCCATACCAATGTAATTCTGCAGAAATTTGGATGAAGAATTGTAGAGCCTCTGGGTTTTTACTTGTGAGCTGGTTTATTTCCCAGCTGCACTAAGGTAACTGAGATGATTTGCAGATCTGGGTCCCTATAGTCTGCAACCTATGGAAGATGGAGACAATTTTAGGAATCCAATGTGAAACAGGATTTATAGAAATAAAATAAAAAATCAGAAAATCTATGCTATGAAAGTGAACACCATTTAGAGTAACATTTTTCCCAATATACACTTTTAATGAAATTCCTGACTTGCTGCACATAACTGCCATACAGAAAGAGGTAATTCCCAAATCTTTTCTCACTTTTTCATGATTCTTCAAGAAATAGAGAACATATTCCAAGACACCTTTCTATGTATCTTTCTGCATCTTGTTATGCTACTGTTTTCCTTAGGATTTAAGATCTTTAAAATAGGGATTTTCTGAGCATAGCTTACCAAATTCACCCTTCCAATACTCAAAAAATGTAGGCAATAACCACAGCAATCACCATGACTCCATGTAAAAACTGCTTCTTTCTCCCTTCTCCTGAAGTAAGAATGAATGTACTTCTGAAGTGCAAACTGTGAAAAAGAATGACAGATACACTATACACTAAAGGGAGTGCCAAAAAAAAAAAAAAAAAAAAAAAAAAAAAAAAAGTTGTATAGACATGGTAATCACAGACCTCAAAGCCTCAAAGACAAATCAGTTATCTCATAATGGTCATATAAAAGATCTGATATGTTCACACACAAAACAGGACTAGGAATTCAATATATTGAGGGGATCAGAGCTGAACTTTAGTTCGGTTGCTATTTAATATCTGCATGCATTAAAAATAGCAGCATAAAAGTTGATTGTTTAAGATACTCAGTAATTCATGCCATGTATCTGAGAATATAATTTAGCATCTGGGATATAGTAACTATTCTCACTAGAAGATTTGCATATAATCCAATGTTAAATAGTATAAGAAGCAGCTTTTCTTAAAAATGAATGGTGGTCAAGGAAACCAGCTTTCAAATCCTTATTCTCTTCCCCTTTTTTTCCCAATAACTATGAGTCCAATGAAGTAGTCACATACCTGATGAATGCTGAACAGGAACATTGCAACAAGAAAGTGCACTGCTTGTTAATACAAAGTACAAAGTTAGATCTTCTGAGCTGCTGAATTTTAGCTGTGTATAGGCAGAATGTAATAAAACAATGTCTGGACAGTTTGTGCACTCGTATATAATTAGCCAGGTACTTAAATTTTCCTTTTTTAGTTGATCTTTTACAGGTGATAGGTAATATTCTGTACATAAAAAGGAGACAAAGTGTCTTTCAGAGTATTTCCATTTATAGAGGTGTCAGAGAGCTTTTTTGTTATAACTCAGGAACATAAATGTCTGAGCCTCTGAACTGATTAACATCTCCTGCATGCAAATCTAACACAAAAGAATCTATTTACAGCTTGACTTCACAGCAGATTGCTACCATATTAGCAACCACCTTTAAGTAGTTTGAAAAAGTGATGATTTGTTTATTTCCTTTGGACCATGTAACTCAGTTGTATACGGTTGCTTTTGCTCTCTCTTTTAAGAATCTCCCCATTACTACCACCATCAAAGAAGAAGCCTTCAATAGTTGCTCCGCATCTTCCTCATGCTGATAGATAATATACACAAAAATAATTTAAGGTATCACATGGAAACCAACTACTTCAGTCTTCCTGTAGATGCCTTCTTTAAATTTTTACAGATGGCTGGAAGACAACCCATAGAATCTTAACTCAAATTAGAATTTCAATGTGAACATGTTTGAGTATGAATAGAGTGTGTAACCAAGTACCTCAGCATAAATTAGTAAAGAGAACAGTCTGGAAAAGATTCTTAAACCAAATTCCTGTTTAGCTGTCTCTGCTATACATACAATTTAATATTATATTAATTTCTGCTGTATAGGTAAAAAATTATCTGAACTAATTAGCTTATAGACAATGATATGAGGAAGGCTGAATGAGCATTGAGATTATTTTACACTCTTATGCCTAAGAGTGGTTATTTTGGGTCAAGGATATTGTGAAGGAGAGAACAACCAAGGACAAACAAGAAAGCTTGCTCATTGCTCCCATGTTGTACCTGTTCTAAATTTGGTTGCTTTCATGGAATTCAATCCTAGAACATTCAAAAGCAGCACTAAATGAAAAGAAAGCATGTCTTGAAAAGGGGACCAGATTTTAGTTCTGTGTTATCATCATTACATTGGCATAAATTAAACTACTGGTTGCAATGTACAATGGTTTAGAAAGCATACATGCATATGTTAATTACATACATTTCATTATGCTAAGATATTTATATTAATGGAGGACATGAGGAAAAGAGAATCAAATAAATGTTTTTATTTATATTGGGCACAGAGAGGAGATATATTTGGAAGCAACACAATTTATATTTAGTTAAATATAGTCCTAAAATAAGAAAATAAAGACTTTGAAATGTTTCATAACAAATTTGTAAGTTAGTTGAAATTTTACAATGAAAGAAAAGGAAGATTAATTTTAAAAATCCATTTATAACTTCTGTGAGCTGCTTTCAGGCTGTCCAGAACAATATGTTGTGAAGAAATCTTTGGTGTAAGTGTAGCTTGAGTCAAACCAATGCCTGTCTTTGAAGAGCTTGCTTATTGTTAATGATATTAAAATGGCACTGCAAAGAAAAATAAATGCAATAAAATTATGTATCATCAAATACATGTTAATGCTCTATCAAATACATAGAAGTGTATCTATTTTTCTAGAATAAGTATATATGAAATACATAGAAGCACTCTATTTCTGAAGTTCTAGGACTGATTTCTAGCCTAAGTAAATTGGAATACACTGACGTTGCAGTGTTTGGATGCTAACCTTACTGTTTTATTGGTCTGCCACAGCAGTTAGGAGCCTTAGCGCTGGGTCTGGTTCTATTGCCTTAGATATTACCCAAGCATAGAAAAATGCACTAAGACAGTGCAGACTGGAGTACTGTGTCCAGTTCCCTAGTACATGAGAAACATTTTGCTGAGGAAGAAAATCCAACAAAGTGCCACAAAGATGATGAAGGGACTGAAACATCTCTTCAGAGCTGGGACTCTTCAGCCTAGAGAAGTAAAAACTTGGGGGTGAAGAGAAAGCTCATTATGTAATGTTTATAAATACCTGAAGGGAGGTGTGCAAAGAAGATGGAGCTGAATTCTTTTGTGTGGTGACCAATGCCAGAACAAGAGGCAATGGGTACAACCTGGAACACAAGAGGATCTGTCTAAACATCAGGAAACACTTATTTACTTTGCAGGTGAGCACTGGAACAGGATGCCCAGAGAGATTGTGGAGTCTCCCTCCTTGGAGATCTTCAAAAACATCTGGACACAGTCCTGAGCAACCTGTTGTAGGTGTCATTACTTGAGTGTGAGGGTTGGCCCATGTGACCTCCAGTGGTCCATTCTGATCTCAACCATTCTGTGATTCCATAAAACAGGGCTGCCACCTGGTGAATTTTTGAAGGTTCATGTCTTTCTTCATAGCGCTGGTCTCTTGCAGCAGTATGATATTATCTGGCCTATTTTATGCATTCATCTGAGTTTATCTACTAGAATACTTTTTAACACCCAAGGAAAAAAAAATGATTGCCTTATGGTAATGTGAGAATTAGTCTTATAACACTTTACATGCAGTAGAAATTATACTTCTGCAAATAAAAGTGTAAAGGATACATCCATGCTAACTAACATGCTAATTCCTCCTATGATAGAAGAAACAAACCAACTGAAAATTAAAACTAAAATTAGAGGCTTCTCATGAATGAAAAGCATTGCAAGACTGAGGGAAGCCAATGTTTTTAAAGATGTAAAATAAACAGGACTGAAACTGCAGCTAGCCCTTGCTTTGATTTGAAGCTTGCTCCTTCTCTTTAATTGAGATCTATTTCCAGTAGGTAAAAATATCTAAAAATATTTGAGGTAAAAAGATATAAAAACATTGTGTCTTGGGAAACACTGGTCATGTGTGTGAAAATGTATTTTCCATAACTTCTACACATGAAGTACCTTAACTGACAAAGTGTCAAGAGATTAGGGTAAGGAAAATTTAAAAAAAAAAAAAAAAAGAACTAATAAGGAGAAGACCTTGTGTGAGAGGCTGACATCACAGTTTTTTCAGGTATGTCTTGAAGAGAGTGAATATGGAAGGGAAGGGCAGCTGTTCCACTGAAATAAGGTCACTAACAAATAGAATACGAGACACAGTTTAACTAAAATTGGACCTGACTCATGTTGGAACAGTATGAAACATTTTTGCTCAAAAGGACCCTCAAAAGGTTTTTTCTTAAAAGAGCTGGTTGGTCAGTCAGCTTTTAGAATGTCATATTGGATGATGAGCTGAGAAGTGCTGTCATTAAGCCATTCAAGCTTTCATTGTATGATGAAAACTTTTCCTTTCTTCAAGAGAATGTTGAAGGTTTGCATGATAAAGTGATGCTCTAGTGTTTTGTCTTTTCAGTCCTATTATATTCTGTAATGCTACTCTTCAATCTATTATATATCAACAGAGCATTATAAATATGTCAGAATATAGTTTGTGGTTTCTCATTGTCAAAATATAATGCAGCTGTGATTAGGACAATAAAAGTTAAAAACACTGAAACCCAATAAATAATAATAAATCTTTAACAAAATTCTAAATTAACAATGTCTAATTGTTTACAAAATATAACCTTCTGCTTATTGTCATACACAAGCACAATACTAAACAATTTTTAATACAAATGAACTTTAATGTTCAGAGATTTAACAAAAAGGGTATATTAGGCTGTCTTTTAAAGGATAATTTCTTCTCTGTGACTTTCTCATAAGTATGGTTGTTAACCACTAAGACATTGTTAGCAACTTAAGCACTGTGTTAAGTCAGGGAACAGAATAAATAAAGATTGTGGGAGGTAAAGGAGTTTGGACACTTCATGGTACAGAGAAAATTGATTGGTGGAAATTTGGGATTCCAAGTAAAAGAACAATTTCCTTTTTGGTCCTGTTTCTGAATCCTTGTTGCTCATATCTGCTGATATCTGTTGTCAGCCTCTTATTCTTAATCCTGGTTCTCAAATAGTTTTCAAGCCTGGTTAAACTCAAATACCTGTTTCTCATGTAGATTTGGCTGGTAATTTAACTCTTATGCTCACAGTTTTAATTTTGTAGATTTGTTTCTCTCAGAAGAATTGGCTAGGACTTATTTAGCAGCAAAAGCTAATGGAGCATTTTGAAGCAAGGTAGCCCTTTTTTGCTTCATTTTAGTAATATCAAATGATGGATTAAAGACTGTGTCAATATGTTGGTAATATGGCTGATACACTCTTTACATTATTTCTGGCTACACTTGTTAGTTGTTTAAAATAGATAAAGACCTCCTGTGAAGAGCTTCAAAACTAGCAGAGCAGAGATGGAAGGAAACCAGGAAACCCACGTCTTTAGATTATTCTGCAAAAACTAATTAAAAAAAAAAAAAAAAAAAAAAAAAGTGCAATTCTAGTTCCTTTGAAATCTTTAAGTACCTCACATTGAGACCATTCCTGCATTTAAATTTTTCATTGTTTCATTCTACCCTCAATTTTGATATTTTCAAAAGTATGCAAAACAGTTACTAAGATTGTTTTGCCATATCCATGCATATTTTCAGATCTGTTGCTGCATGTCCAATTGCTAAGAAGATATAGGACAGATCATCTCAAGTATGATGTCATTTACTTCTGATTAGAAAATGTTTCATACTCATCAGTGACACAGGATTTTCTTACTAGGATTTTGAAGAAATCTGTTGGGTTTATGTCAAAATCTTTCATAAGATTGCTGATGAGATACCCAATGCTACTCATATATAAGATTAATTTTCATTACAAAAATCTATGGACCGTTCTTATTAAGAATAACAGTCTATTTCTAGCTATTAAAATACTTAAAATGTTCTGGCTATTAAAGCACTTAAAATGTTTTGACAATTAAAATTTCTGAACTATTACCACATTAACTGTTAATTTGTAAAATTCTGTATCGAGTTGTTGCGCACCAACGAATGATAAACTAACAATTCATGACTTGTCTTTTAAAAAATAAAAATGGGAAAAGTGGACATTACATTTTTCTGTATTTATATTTGTCTTGGAGAAGGCTGATTCAGAATTTGAAACTGGATTTGTCTGTTTTTTTTATCTCATGGAATTCACATATGTCATAAAAATAACTAAACCTGAACCAAGGATAAAATCCTAATCTGTTGAAATAAATGATAAGGCTTCTTTGGCTTCAGAAGGGACCATAAAATCTTCCTACTTGTCCACAAAAATAAATTCTGATAACCATAAATGTAAATGCTACTAATCCATTTACGTTATGATGAAGACCTAATCTGAAGTAAACTTGTACTCCATATTATTTTCTTCATATATACATTTTATTTACATTTCTTTTAAATCTCTTTGTTTCTAGAAGTGGATCTTTCTGTCTTGAGATATTTTCCTACCATCTCAGGGAGTTTTGTTATAAACGTGCTGTAAAATTCCAAGCATGATTTAACTTCTTTAATTCTTCTATTTATCCTTGCCTGTGCATTTCAGTTAGTCGTGTTCTCAGCCTATACTGTCTGTCAAATCTATGGACTTAGATGTTTCTGTTAGAGCTCTGAACAGGAGATGTGGTCTGTTTAGTGAAAAATAAAAATAAATAAGTAAATAAAAGCAGTCAGCTGTATGCCAAAAGCTGCAGTTATTGTTTAGAATTAACAAAATGCAGTGCCTGTTTTTTTTCAGTACTTATTTTAGTTGTGTTTGAAGGCAGTAGGCCAAAATGAGGAACAATATGAAAAGCTACAATTCTATTGATGTTGGTATATTCAGTGCTCTAGCTTTGAAGCTAAATTGGCCCACTGCCTATGTATATTAACGTTCAGAGGATCTGAACCCAGAGCAATGGACATAGAAGTCATTTGCCTGTCAGTCTTTTTCAATTACTTGAGAGTTGGTATGGTATATTCCTCTATAACAGTAATTATAGTTCTCAAGGGATACTCAAGACACAGAGCTTTCCTTTCAGACAATGCTTGTTGCCTCAGGGGGAACAATAAACATGCAGATATTCTTAGACAGTCACTGCCACTCACAATAGCTGTTCCTAGATGTATAGTATCATAATGCTGAAGAATTGCGTGATTACTTGTAAGGCTTTTATATATATATATATATATATATATATATACACACACACATACACACACACATATATATATTATATTTATTATTTATTATAATATATATATATTATATTTATTATATATATATATATATTTATAATCTGCCAGCAGCCTCTAAGTATAAACTAATCCAAAGAATTTTTCTTCATCTAAGGTTGTATTAGATACGATAGTGTTTGCCCGAACACTTTTAGATTGGCAGGTCTAGACTTAAGGTGCAAAGTGAAGTCTGCTAAAGGTTGCCATCTTCTGGGTCAGAACTTCCCTACACATCAGGAAGTGTATAAGCAAAGCCAGCCAAGTGCTTGATGGTTCTCTGGTACCTTCCTACGTTCTCCCTGAGGATCAGCTAAATTTTCTGATGGTTGACTAGGGCTCTAGGTTAATCATGGGCTCTGTCCAAGAGGAAATGTAAAAATGAAAGACTCAGCAACTAATGGAATTGCCTTGGTATAGGATGCTTACATGTGGGCAAGGCAGGCCTGGATGCTCGTTCTGGGGTGCCAGTCACTGGCCAGTGCAGATAAAACTTTGGTGCCAGAATAAGCCCGCACTCTTCCTCTGAATGTGACAGTGTGACCTGTCTACAGGAATCAGAGATAGAAATGGAAATGGGCTGTCATTCCTTGTCATAGGCAACTGCTGTTCAGAAAAGAGAAAAAGAGGTTCTGAAGTGGAGGCAAAAGTGCATTCCTATTATAAATGTCATTTATTTAAACACCAGGCTCACTGAAAGGGTATTTTATTCATTTTCTTGCTTCTGAAAAATTAAAGGAATATGTCTGAGCATTTCACCTCAATGATCACAGTACAGAAAGCAAAGAAACAGAGGTCACCCATTAGTTGTCAGTTTTCCCATTACATTATACATCAGAAAATGAAACTCTCTGTGATTTACCATTTGCATTGTTTATTGCTTTCATCCAGTTTTGGCAAATCCATTTTTTTTAAATAGTATTTAAACCCCAGAATCCTTAATTCTGTCAGAATGTAAGTAAATTAGCAGAAATGATAGCAAGATTGCTATGACTCCTAGTTCTGAAGGTGCTTTGAATACTGTTGGTACATCACACTTTCAGGCAGTATAATGGTCATTTTTACAACTGATTCTTGAACAAGTATGTTTTGGTTAAGGTCTTTGCTCTCTTAATAATATAAGAATTATTTGAAAATTACTGATGACTGAAAAAAAAATGATAATTTGAAATATCTTAGGTGGATATTACTAAAGGGATGACACTTTTTAGAATTATGTTTGATAGGCTTGGACTCCTTCAGAGGAGTTTACACTTCTTCCATTCACAGATACCCACAGAATCGGTGATCCTAGAAACTTCATCCCCCGTAAAATACTTGAATGGCTCTGTTTTCAGGTTTGTCCTAAGATTTTACTATGGTCAGCCAAGCCTCTGTATGACTAGAATGAAGGAAGAATGAAAGGTCTCTTTTTTTAGAAGGCATCTTTTTTTAGAAGCAGTACATCTTCCTCTTTTTGTGACTTTATGTGTGTGCCTGTGTGCAGGGCAGAAATGGTTTGAGGATGAATGCATGCTGGCAAAGGAAAGAGGGATTGTCTGGGGGCCCCATGTAGCCTACATTTATAAAAATGATGACAAAAATGAGGACAGACATGAAAAAAAAAAAAGATTCAGGTATTTTTAGGGACATGTAATTGCTCCACTCGCTCCTTCTGTGGATACCTATGAATGAAAAGGTGTGGGATTAGATTTTGAATATTCAGTACTGTAATTCTTTCACTATAAACTCTGCTCTGGGTTTTCTACTGACATTCATAGACAAAAGAGGAGAAGCAAACAATATATTATAAGTCTGATGAAAAAAAAAAAAAAAAAAAAAAAAAGATGAGCATAATGTAGTTCTCAAAACCCAGATATTTAATGCAGCATTAAACAACCTTGTTCAAAAGATGACCTTTGGAACAGGTAAGGTTACTGTTTCCCATAGCTGAAAGGCAAGTAAGATAAAATTGGGAGTTTCTAAAAGAAATACAAATAGCTGACATCAAAACTCATCTGCATTGTCTAAACCCAGAGGATAAAATTAACTCAGTCTTGCCTGTCAGAAATACAGTAGATGGATTTTAGGTTAATTATTCTTAATTTGTGATGTTTTTAACCACATAAGACAGGTTTTTAGCTAATAAGAACCTAATAACTTCACTTCTCAATGTCTCATCTCCCCATCAGGTAAGACACCACAGGATAGATGTATGCACTGTGAGAAAGAAACTAAGCTTATTATGCCAATTGTTCATGAATTGGTCAGAGTAACCAGATGAACCTCTCATGAGAGGTTCTTAAATGAAGGAGACTTACATCTGCCAGCTGCCTTTTTATTATTTTATTATTTAACTGTATGTGCCTGCAAGGTTCAGAAACTATTGGTAGTTTGAATTAAGTCCTATTTCAAAAGCCAAATCCTTAAAATCACTTTTTATAATTGTTATTATTATTTTTAAATTAGAGGCAGATGAGTGCTGTCTGACAGTAACATTGAGAGAAATTTCTCATTTACTTTCTAAAGTATTTATGAATTCCTATGAAATTAAAATACATAGAAATTACACTAACTATATCCTTTATTTCTGAATACCAGAATCTTGTAAGAATCTACAAAATATCAGGTTATCAAGAAGTAAGACACTGTAAAATAAATTAAATCATTTTCAAAGAGCAAATATAGCATAATGCATACTTGTTGATATGACTATGCGGCTTTTGAATGGTTGTAGAGAAGCCACTTTAGTTTACCTACAGTCAAGAACTATGGGAAAACTAAATGTGTTTGTGCTATTATGAGTATAGTGAGTGAACAACTTTTGGTTCTGCATTGCTGACAGTTTCAAAGATAAAAAGATGCTGTGAGTTGGATTTGCATTGCAATTGAAAATATCTGATAAGGTAAATGGAAAATACTATATTTTCAAATTAATTTTTTTTAAATTTTGATGTTAGATTTGATTATGAGATTCTTCAAATGTTTCTAATAATTTTGAAAACTAAAATTACATGACATTGTGAATACATATCATTTAGATAATGTCAGAACTGGAAGTAGTTGGTTGCGCCCTTAGCTTCATAGGGATTTTTTGTTTGTTTGTGTGTTTGTATTCATTTACACCTCTTCATCAAAGATTACTCAACATTTTAGTGCTATAAATCTGTTTTTTCCCCACTTCTCTCCTCTTTAAACTGTGCTCTTGGGCCTGTTTTAGTGTGTATGCATAATCAAGTTCCTTCACTTCAGCACAAATAAAAATAAACTCCTGGAGCCTTTCTTCACCCAGATAGATAGCCGTGTAACTGCATGCCTTTTCCTCATATTTATCTGACTTTACATACCACTACCCAGAAAACACTCACTATTTGTGTATGCTTATCGTCTCATATATCTTTTCATTGACATCAACCTGAGTTTTAAGATAAATATATTTTTTCTTTTCAGAAACAGTCCATAGAGAGCTAGTTCTTTTAAGGGTTGTCCCTTTCAAGGTGACCCACTGCATGCAGACTCAGCGACTTTAATTTGTCTTTACCTTCCTCAGGCAAAGCAGAGATCACAATTCAGTAGTCTGCTGGCAAGAAAAAACAAACAGTGACAACCTCAAGCACTACAGCACTTAAAAAAAAAAAAAAAAGGCCACAAAATATATAAACCCTGAAAGATGATCCAGAGCAAGTTTGGAATGTGCAACATCCCTTGGCATTCCCTTATCTACATTGAGGAGGGGGAAATTGCAGTCTTTTACTCAGTCATTTTATTCTTACTTCTTCTCCAGCAAAGGTGAGATAAAGGACAGTTTATCACAACAAATAATCTGTTACTACTACAGGAAGCTTTACTTAGTTCAATCAGTGTCATATACAAAACATAAAGTGAAATTCCCATGTGCAGGTGCTGTTTATTCTCATTGTATGAGTCTTTTCTTCGGGGAATTGTGTGACTTCAATACTGAGCTATTAAATACATAGAGTCAGAGCAAGTAGAGATAGTGTTATAAAGGATAGCAAAACGTTTATTTTAAATAGATGAAAATTTCAAGAAAAAGACTGTTTGTTGTCCCATTGCAGGTGCAACTGACTCTGAGAGGGTTATAGTAATGATACTTCTGCCTTTGCAAAATGGGACCAGAAGGAGACTACAGAGAAGATAAATTTCAAATCTCTTTAACCAACACCATCTAGGAAAGCCAGCTATCATAGTAGAATGGAAATATATAAACATTTCAAGGTGTGAAGTCCTGTACTGTTTTAGAGATTAAATACTGTGAATAGTGAGATGCAGCAGCTTTTTTAAAGCGAAGGGAGCATTCTGCTGTGCCAAACAACATTAACATTTTCAACATTAGCTGAAGTGTAGCAGTGTAGAGACCCAGATCAAGTAAATTACTCACACATCAGCTACTTTACATGTATGTTGTTTACATGGAACAAGCGAGAAGTTCCAGAAGCTTTAATAATCAATCCCACAGCTCACTGAAGAAAGCATACTTCCTGCAGGCAGATTTTGTCATGTATTCTGTCACCTCCATGCTTTCCAGATATGGAATATCAAATAAGATCTCTTTATACTGTGGTGCTTAGCTGTAGTCTAAACTTCATTGAATTTCACTGAAAGCAATAGAATTGTGCTCTTTTACTTTCAATATGAATTTGGACCGTTGATCTAATTTGGTGCATTCTATTTCATCATTCACTTCATGTACCAGCTTTCTGAGGCAAAACATTTCCATAGAGATGCCTGCACACACATATGGAAACTTAACATTAAAAAAATAAAAATAAAAATAAAAATAAAAAGTCAATCAAACCCCACATGATACAGAGTTGTACCTACATAAAAACCACATAAAATGAAAACAGAAAAGGAGTTAAGGAGACTGACTTGACATATATTCTCTCTTGCCTCAGTAGCAGAAAGGACATTTTCTCAAGGCAGAGTCTGTGGCTCTGAATGTAGCACTTAAAGCATTGTATACAGTTGAGGCATTTGGTGCTTTAAATAAACCTCAAGTGAAAAAGAAACAAAAGGATATTTACAGTTATTGAATTAGGCAATGATAATTTAATGCAAATAATTGTAATTGCCTAAATACACACACAGATATCATCTTCCATATTTCAAAATTTTGTTTTGGAAGCTTTGGCTTTGTGGAACACCTTTGAGTTCCTCATTTTGATTTATTTTTTATTTAACCTATATTAGCAAAGTGGTGAATCTGTAGCCACTGTGTTAGTCATATATGGCACAGTAACAGGGGGATATATGGGAAGGTACATATGAAAAATATTTGATAACCTAATACAGTAAGACTACTTTGTTTCCAATATTTATTTATATATCTGTGCTTGAAAAACGCTTTATAAATCATATTACTGTGAATTAAAAAGAGATACTAAAGAAGCCAGGAAGGGAAAAATAAAGCAGCTTTGATTTTTCTCTAAGTTGAGCTCAAATACCCAAATCTTCTCAACCTCCTGTGTATCTATCTGTATGTGTGTGAGTATGTGTGTTAGTTATCTGTGAGGTTGGTTTACCCAGTGGCAGACATCATAAAACTTTACCCCTTTCTCCCTCCCCACCCCAATTAAAAAAAAAAAAAAAAAAAAAAAAAAAAGTTGGCAGAGCATATACAGTCACTCACAGTCACCCAGAACACAACAGAGGGGATTGTTCTAGAAGTGAGAAAGTTTCTGCTGGTATATACTGATTTGTCACTTCCCTTGGGAAATAAATACGTCAATGCATTTACTGCCTTATGTGTAATCAAATATCCTTCCAGGCAAAGAAAAAAACTAAGTGCTGCTCTCCTTCTTCCCTATCCAGATTATATGCAAAAATCAAGTCAAACTCACTTTTCATCTTTCAGCAATCTTGAAAATTAAAAGCAGTGTCCTGTAACTTGATTCAGTTAGCAACAACCCTCCTTATCTTTATTCAGGTGTGTCAAATCTAAGTTTATGGAAAATAATTCTTTGAGGGGGTTTTTGTGTGGATACATTTATTTGATTTTGACATGCAAAGTAATGAAAAATCAGTCACAGTGTCTGGATTCAGTGCATGACCTATGTGTGTGGGTAATGACAGTGCAGTGCAGACATTGGTGCACAATCTGTACAACAGGGTCCAGTCACCCACTGGTGAACAGCATACCCATTGACTACTCACTGCAGAGTATTTCTTGAATTTCACCAGAGGTGCAAAAAGAGCTTTTTCTTTCAATGTGGAGAAATTTCAAAATTTCAAAAATTCAATTTCAAAATTTCTGTAGTGGAGACTATTGCAGAGTCCAGCACTCTGACAACATCCTGGGACATCTGTCCTTTGGACTTTATTATTCCTGGCAAGGAAGAATTTAAGCAGAGGTGGTTTGTGACTTTGTATTGCCAAATCAAATTTCCATCTGCTTTATTCCTGTAAAATAAAGCACATTAGTGCCACCCTAATGAATATACTTAACTGTGAGTTCAACCTGGCTCTTCAGGTGTTCTTAATGGCATATGTACAGCTGTGCTGGAAGTGTTTTACATTAGCTCAGTCATGTTATTTCCATATTGCTCTTTCTAAGGAAACTTTTGGTGGAATTTGGTGCATGCAAGTAGAGCAAAACGCATAGAGGCTTTTTGTTGTTGTAAATTTCTGTTTTTTTGAAGTCATTGTCAGTGCTGAAAATTAGTATGAAATACAAATTGTATTCTCTATTAAAACAAAAAATATTATAAAGGATCAATCTGAGCTTCAAAAGCTTCAAGGGGATTGTTATTTTGTTTTGTTTTCTTCTTGTTTTTTTTTTTTTTTTTATGACAATTCTGTGTTTTCTTGATCAGAAATGCATAACTAGCAGCCATTTTGTTATACTCTTAGAGAAAAATAAAAAGCCTGGAGAGAGAGAAAACTGTTCCATTTAGTGCCAATCATTTATACTTATGTTTCCTTCTGGTAATTCCTTTTTTGTCAGTTATTTCTGTTCGTGTTTGGAAATTTAGTTCAGTTAATTTGTGAAAGCAAAGATAGGGAAAAATAATTATAATAGCTCTTACATTCAGGAGATAAATTTTGCCTTTCCAGTTATGACTTGTTATTTGACAGTGTGTCTTAGTTCAGAGTGTTGCGTCTTGAAAGCTCTACAGTCATTTTAGACCTTTGAAATCTCTTCATGAATACTTAATTCTGCATTTGTAGGAGAAGAGTCTGTGCTAGAGAGATCTGTAGTACTGCTCAATCTGTTGCCATTAGCTCTCAGTGCAGATTGTGCAAGGCTGCAGAATAAATTAGTATTATTTTGAAACACCGTTTGTCCACTGGAATGTCATCCTTTCAGATCCTTGTGCAGAGTGTATGAAATAGCACCAGATGCAGACAGTGATGTATGTTTGACTATGGTTCTCCCAGTTATTGTCGTGAAGCTCTCCTGCCTGCATTGATGTTTTGTGAGAAGAACAGAGAACAGTGCTGGTTCCCGAATGTACATTTGTGATGGATGACATTTATTTTCATTTCTTTGTTTCTCTAAGAATTGAGTGAGTGGGCAGCAGATAGGTAGTTCTGTTTTTGTTGTTGTTTTGGAGGAGAGATCCCTGAGCAGAGGGTACGCAGTGTGGTCCATCTACACAGGAGCCTGAAGCATGGGCAGAGGGCAGGGAACTAGTGAAAAGTGCAGGAAGCAGACATGCGGCAGAAGTGCAGATGTGATGAAAAGAGAGCTTTTGAGGGATCTAGAGAGGACTTCCCAGAGTGTGCTGCAACACAGATCCACTTGATCTGAAACCAAGCCCAGAAAGAAGGAGTTGCTTTCAAATATATGAGAGCTGAAAGGAACATACTTTATAATTCCACTTTATTTCTGTTGTTTCAGAGAAATACACATTCTGTTTTTTCTATTAAAAATATTTGGTCTAGTTTTAGTTCAAATACAAGCTTGTTTTACCATTTTAAAACCTGTTGGAGTTTTTTGGGTACTCTCTCTAATGAAAGGGCGTACCTTTTCGTTATAAGTAGAGGGAGTACTTTACTTCAAAGGTCTGGTAATCTTTGGCTCTTGTCACAACAGATTGAATTTCTTCAGAGCAGAAAAGAATATTTATTTTCTTAAACAGCCTCCCTGAATTACACGATTAAAAAAAAAAAAAAAAAAAAAGTAAAAAAAAGGATTCTGTAATCATTGAACTATAGGAGTTGGCAAATATAAATAAAGAATGGCACAGACTTTGCCCTTAATTTTTCTCTTCTGTTTTCTTCCTCCATCTCTCTTTTGCTTTTACCTGTTTAGACTTTCGAAAAAATAAAATAAAATAAAATAAAATAAAATAAAATAAAATAAAATAAAATAAAATAAAATAAAATAAAATAAAATAAAATATATATATACAACAACAACAAAAAAAAACTAGTTAGCATGCAAGGTGTTGCACTTTTTGTCTGTTAGCAATAGCATCTTGAAGACTTTAATATGATTCTGTAATTGTAAAAATAACCAGTAAAAGAAGAAAGAAAGAAAGAAAGAAAGAAAGAAAGAAAGAAAGAAAGAAAGAAAGAAAGAAAGAAAGAAAGAAAGAAAGAAAGAAAGAAAGAAAGAAAGAAAGAAGGAAAAAACAACATTAAATTATTTTCTCCTTTTTATAACTTCCAACAAAATTAAGTTTGAGCCACCCAACCGGTGCATGGCATCTTTAATGTACTGAATGCCATGTTGTTTAGGCAAACCAGAACCCATAATAAAAACAATTCAATTAGAGAAGACAGTTAACCACTTTACCCTTAAGTGTAAATTGATATGTGAACTGAACTGAGTGGAATTTTCCCACTGAGTTCAGTTGTGCTGGAATGGATAGAATGTTTCTGGTTTGTGTACATGTCTTAAAAGTGAGGAGGTCTGACACATTCTGCAGCAATTCTGGAAACGTTCCCTCTCAACGTCTTTTTTTTTTTTTTTTTTTACTTTTGAATTTCCTGAGGGTCCTAATTAATAAAGTCAGTAAGAAAAGCAGTCACAGTCTATCTGCATCCCTAATGGACTTTCATTAGAAGGGAGGCCAACTTCTTGCCTGTTTCAGATCTTCAGTTTATTGGCCACAATATCAGGCCTGGATCTGAAGCCCTTTTTCTTTCCAGATTTCTGTAATAATTATTTCCTTGCCAGACAAGCCCATTTTCTAAATTTAATACTGAGCTAGCCTCTCTAAAATATCCTTTTCATCTGGTTCAGGAGTCTTGAATTCCAATCAAACATCTAGCTTCTTATCGAAAACATCTGTGAGAAACACACACACACCACACACGCACACACACACACACAAATAAATAAATAAATAAATAAAAACAATATATTTACACAAAATAACTTCTATACATACCTATAAAATAGCAATTAATCAGCAGAAGTCAACCTTGAGGTTGTCTCTGTGAGAATGGCTTATTTAAAATCTCTAAGTGATTAAAATATGAGAAATACCTAGTTCTTACTTTGGCATTTGTTCAAGTAGACTTAAAAACTTTTTCAAGGTTGTAAACTTGACTAGCTGTATTTTACAGATGGGAGGGGAAGGAAGCAACTTTACTTCACTGAAGAAGTAAATAGTAAAGTTGCATTTAGAAATTCAGGCCTCCAGGCTTCCTGTCAGTACTATCTAGATCCCACTTACAGTCAATAACATAAAATGAAAGTTGTCTCAATGCCTGTTCTGGATGAGATATTATTAGGGTCATAGATTTACAGAGGTTTGTGTCCTTTGACTTTTACACTCAGGTGTCACAATTTGTTCTAGGTGCATATTATAATAGCAGTAACACTAAATCATGGGAAATAGGTAGAAATAGTGGTTATGGCAACGACATTTGGGTAGAAAATTCGGGCTCTTGTTCTCACTTTGTTAAGCATTAAAGACTTAAAAATCAGCATAGAAGAAAATGTGGTGACTAATATTTTCCTAATGAGACTACATGACACCCCTGACTAATTCTAATATGAAAGAGGGAGGTCTCCACATTCACTGTTTTCCAGCAGACTTCATCCAAATCAGTGTTCAATTTAAGTTCAGTCATTGTTTTGAGAATGAAAAGAGCATATCAGGACACTCCTGCCCCCAAACTGGGCAGTACAAAAGTGAATGCTATCAGATGGGATAAAATATTAGATGTTAATCTTGTAGTCAGACTGGGTTCTTGAAACAAGTCACATTCAGAGTATCAGGCACAACACAGCACACAGCCAATTGCTGGGCTGCATCTCTCAAGAGGAAGATCAAGTACCCAGAAGCAAAAGGGAGAGAAATATAATTTGCTATGGAAGTCTTAAAACTGTATTCAATTTAGTCTCCGCTTAACCTCCAGGACCTTTATGAAGACAAGAGGCACAGAAAGTCAGAAAGGAATGAACAAAGATAGATGGGAAAGGAAGGATAACTAGGTCAAAATAGGAAATGAAAGAAAATGACTAGGGTATTAGAAAGTATAAAGAAGAGGAAGGATAGCACAAGGGAAAGAGAGGACCATTTTGTGCTAGGGCAGACGTGGAAGGAATTGTCTTTCAAAAGTTTTCCACCCAGCAGTATCTAAGCCAGGTTCCTTCTTCTCCCCATCTTGTCTCTTGCTCATGTACCCCTCATGTGCCCTTCATATGCTAGTGTAGCAAGATACAGAAGGTAGTATATTTTGCCTAAAGAAATCTTTTTTGTGGGACTGAGACATTAGTTTGCCCCATGCTGCAAGCCAGGCACCGGGAGCTGCAGCCATGGCAGGTCTATGAACCATGCAGGGATTTGGGCTCAGTGTGTGCTCTGTGCGGGAGTGGCAGTGAGGCAGGGCTCTTGTAGCAGTGGGATGCTGGGGCAGTTCTCAGAGGTACAACCCAGAAGTGGAAAGAAAACAGAAACTGGCTGCTATGTGAGCCATTCAGGGTGTCCATCCATACCTGTGCTGTGCTGTTTCTTGCAGCTCAGTTGCTGTCATAGTTCAAACCATCTTCATTACTTTGCTGCTTTCCTCTGGATGGACCATTTAAAATTTTTTTTAAATCTGCTTTTTGAAACAAGACAAGTATATACAGTATTTAAGGTCACTATATTTAAAAGCACTATTTACATTATTGTTCTCTTTTAGTACTCTGAATTCTTCAGACCTTAATAATATTGTTGGGCTTTTTGACTACTGTTGTACACTGAACAAGTCGTTTTGTTGAACTGTCCAAAATACTTCCCACATCTTTTTCTTTGAATAGGTGTACTTAATTTAGAACCCGTTTATAGATAGGGGTAATTCACCCTATTTCATACAATGTACATTGCCTCTTGTCTACACTGAATTTTATCTGTTGAGCTTCTTAAACACATAACTTTGTTCAGCTTTTCTGAAGTTCCCCCTGGCCTTCTCTAATCTTGAGTAACCTGTGTCATTTTGACTGTAAGTTTTAAAGGTTCCATTAATACTTCAAATAGTTTTTAATTTTTTGTTTTGTTTTGGGATTGGCAAGGCAGTATCAGAGGTACATTGAGAATATCTTTGTTCAACAGAGCTGCAGTAATTGCTTCTGTCTCTTGTAGCTTGAAGAAAGTGAAATAAAGTGAAAATACCCATTCATAACAAGAAAATGTAAAGTCAAATAGGCACAAAGTTTTTAATAT
The DNA here is from genome assembly GCF_964035555.1 of Netta rufina. Classification (NCBI taxonomy): domain Eukaryota; kingdom Metazoa; phylum Chordata; class Aves; order Anseriformes; family Anatidae; genus Netta; species Netta rufina. The sequence continues at coordinate 39,615,413 of NC_140123.1, read as the reverse complement.
TTAATTTTTCACATTATAAAGTAGACTTCTCTGCCTCCCCATAAATGCAGAAATGGATAGGATTAATTAAACATTAAACCATTAATCTTCCTAAAAGAAAAGTCCTTGATGGTCATGTTTAATATAATTTATTCCTAAGGTGATCTTCCCCCTATCTGAATTTTCACCATCATTGGTTTAAAAATAATTAATAATAAAGACATAAATATTTTGTTATCATATCGGTCCTATCTTTTTACTGAAGCAGAAGGGGTATTATTTGGTAAATCTTCTTTTAATTAAATAATTGACTGGAGGACTGCTTGCATAATGGAAATGTATGACATTCAGTACGGCCACTGATTTAGAAATGAGACAGTGAGTCTGTGGAGAAAAAAGGGTTTCTAGGCCCATAGGCTCTGGGGAAGAAGCATATTTACTTTCTAGGCTGTTTGCCTTCTAGAAAAGTAGGAGGAGCGGGGAATGAAGCCAACAGAATGGGGCCACTAGCATTTTTAGCTGATTATATGCAACATCAAGAAGGTGCTATTTGTATCTGTGGGATATTACTATCAGCTGACAGAATAAGAAAACAGGAAAAAATATGAAGTAAACTCAACAAAGTGAAAATATGCCATCAAGGAAGAAAATATATACCAGAGAACTACTTATATATATATATATATATATATATATATATGTATAAATAAAAAAGTAAGTCATGCTTGCTTAAATTACTTAAGGTTTCCATTCTGTAACTATGAATGACATGAACATAATTATTGCATTGGCAGTATGTATTCTTTTTATTTCTAGCTTTGTTACTTTGTTGAATATGTTGGGGCTAAATGGATATTTGGGGTCAACATTATAAATGTAATAGCACTAAGCAAAAATAATAGTTACTAACATATTTTAAAAATATAATGGGAAGAAATAAATAGTCTTTATAGACCTTTTATAGTCCTATAAAATGGGGGAGGGGGAGGGAAATGAGAGCAGGAGATATGTCTGTGTGATATTTCCTAATATGATATTGGCAAATGAATTGTCAGGAACTCTCTGAACATGGGGAGATAGGAAACTTTAAGAAACAGTCTGAATATTTTTACCTATTTTGAGACTCCCTTTATTCCTCTATGGACAGACAAGGAATTCTAATCCATTAACTCAGGCTTTTTTGAGCAATAACTCTACAACCTGTAGCATTTTCTTTTAATCTCACAATGGTATATTTACTATCTTAGTTCATAGGTTAAAGGCACAATGAGTCCCAAAGGAGGAGAAGGGAGACCTATTGTTACTCAGATGCAGAAGATCTACTCACAGCAACATCTATCAGTATCTTTCTAAAATGAAACCAAAAGAAGAGTGGACAAATGATACAAACTCAGGATGCAAATGTCAGTGGGAGAGGAAGTGAATATGAGACTGTGGCCCAGTCAGTGCTATGAGTACAAAAATTCAATCTAAGGTAGGGCCTTTCTACCTCCCGACTGCCATAACTTTGATTAACCTTGCAGTGTTTCAGCACGGGGTCATGCTATCCAGTTGACACTTTTCCTTTGAGATGTCAGTCACATTTCAATAACTTTTCAGTGTGGGCTTGTAAGTCCTGTCTCTTCATTGACTTTGAATGAGACAGGTTGCTTATGAATGCAGCTTGGAGTGTCACTCAGATATTCTTGCATTGTGTTATCTTTGATTGACATGTCTGGAGTGGTGGAAAAATTCAGGGTATCTAACTGCCCCTGTTTTGTCAATGAGGACCCTCCATTTTTTTTTTAATTATTGTTATTTTTTAATTCTTGAGACTCTTGCCCTTCTGAAGATAATAAGATTTGTTATTGAGTTTCTTTTTTATTATTTTTGTCTTTTGTATTAACAAACACAGAAGAATCCTGTCCTGCAGATATAGCAACTTAGCACAGGTTTACACAGCATGAAAAGTGTAAGCTTTACTAATGGAAGATAATACGTTAATGATAACAGAGAAAATACAAGTTCAGAAAAGGACATAAAAGAAATTCCTGTTGGTTCAAGGTAGATAGTTTTATTTTATGTCTGTCTTGTGTAATTCGTAAGGGTTAGGTTCAAAGCTCTTTAAAAAGGGCCAGAAAGAAGGGGAAAAATAAATCTAGTTTTCTAGTGTTTATTATTAGCAACATAGACTGTAGCTGCTTTTGTGGAAGTTTCACTATGTAGTAGAATGCTGTGTCCCAGAACAGTGATTGTTCCAAGGCTGTGTTATTCAATAAGCTGATTTATAACATGTGACTCCAGTTATAATGCAAGAGTTGCTCCGTTTATTTTAAACAAAATAAATATTTTCTGCTGTATCCACTTGAGGTTTATAATCTTGTTTTTAGGAGTGCCCTAGTTCACATAACAGACTTACCCCCCTTCCAGTGCTAACAGAAAATTCAGGGTCCATGGCGGAGGACAGGAAAACTGTAATATAAAATAGTTCATATTTGTTTCATGGCATTTCATAAATCTGGTTCCCAGGCAGTAGAGGAAAATTAATAAGTGTTGTTGTTTTGTTTTGTTTTGTTTTGTTTTGTGCTTTTTGTTTGTTTGTTTGTTTTAGCTACTACTATAGCTTTCTTGCTCAGCTGAATGGAAAGCAGTATACAAAAAAACAGTTACTGCTGGAAACCAGATGCAAAACAACAGCAAACAGAAACTTCTTTAATAGGCATAATCTGTAGTCAGTGAAAAGCAAAGACATCATTAAATTCACAACAGAACTTATTTTTCTACTGTAAACCATAGGGGAAGCAGTCATGCTGAGATGTGAATAAAGAACCAAGGGCTGTATCCTGAGCATTGTCATGCCAAACTTTTGCATGTGTGTCTATCTGCGAGGCTGAATCATGAAACTTGGTTAGATCTTTAGCCACCCATTTATTGCAAAGGGGAAATACTCTGGGGTGGAATCCACAAAATCTACTGTGATGAGGAGAGAGCTACTTAAGTAAGGTAATAGCAGTGAAAAGGGAATCAGCACATGTTGTCAATCATCTTATACATTTACATCAGTAGGAATAAAAAACAAAAACAACAAAATAAAAAAAAAATCATAGCTCGTAGTCTCATGGCTACAGCACTTGGCAATGGGAGTTGGAATACTCTTGAAAGGCAATTGAACTTAATCCTCTCAAAAGTTACATGAGTGCTTGAACTACTGGATGAGTGGGACCTGTGGTTCTTTCAGCAGACAGTTTTTTTTTAAAGTGGTACTTACAGTGGTACTTTGTAGAAACCTCAATTTGCTACAGGTGCACAAGAGTGCCTATAAGATCAAGCCCTCAGGAAAAGGAGGCAGAAGAACATCTAGCTTACTGATCCTGATGTGGCTTAAGTCTGCTCTAGGTATGAAACTCTTCATCTCTGTTGCAACTTAGACTTTTCAATATGTGTGCAGAGGCAGGACCTTAGATGTGTGAAAATCTTTAGTACGAAGTGCGGAGTGTCTGACCTTGTCATTGCCAGATGCCCATCCAGCTCTCTCACTCCCCCTCCTCAACAGGTCAGGGGAGAAAATAAGATGAAAAATATTGTGTGTGGAGGCAAAGCTAGCAAGATCACTTACCAATCATTTTCAAGGCCAAATAAGACTTGGAGAAAATTAATTTACTGTCAATTAAAATAAAGTTGGATGGTGAAAAAAAAAATTAAAACACAAGCTTTCTCCCATGCCCAAACAGTGCAGGAGGGGATGGGGATGGGGAACAGGGGCTTGGGGTTGGATAGAGTACCTCCTCCTCCTCCTTCTCTTCCTCCTTCTCTTCCTCCTTCTCCTCCTAGTCCTCCTCCTCCTCATCATCCTCGTCCTTGTCCTCATCCTTCTCCTCCTCCTCCTTTTCCCCTCCCCCCCCCCTCCTTTTTCCTTCTCCTTCTGCTGACTTTAGGGTTTGCAGGTCTGTTTCTCACACTTTTCTCTCCCCCCCCCCCCCCCCCCCCCCCCCCCCCCCCCCGTCTGGTGTTTTGCACATTCTTAAATATGCTTTCACCAAGGTGCTGGCTGCTGGGCCTAGTTGTGTCCTGTGGTGGGGTCATTGGAGCCCCAAACATAAAGAAAATGGAAGCTGATCTATGAAAATCTAATGAGTACATGTATACATTAGTCCATTGGCTGTGAAAAACAGATGGATGCATTTCTAAAAAACTAGTTGCTTTCGCTAGTAATAATTTTTATGCTGGTAATAATTTTAACTATTATGATTTTTTTTAATTTCATTTCAATTAGTAGTTGCACATAATTTTTAACACTCTGATACCTCTTCAAATAATTTTGAGAGTGTTAGCATGTTTTCCTCAAAGGTAGAGGTTTCTAATACCTTGTTAGTAGTTTCTTTTTATTCATTTATTTGTATATAATATATTGCATATAACACTAGTGCAAAAGAAGTGTATATGTGTACATATATATATGTACGGTATATATAGTATAATATGTATAATATTATTCTGCCAATGGCAACATAATGGCCACCCTAGTGATTGGAGCTAATATGCTCAAGAAGAGAACTTTTTAAAACGTACTGAAACTCCATGTGATACTGACTTCATTCTTCATTCACCTGTCTTGAAATCTAGCAGAGCCGAAAGAAAAAAAAAATCGTATTTCCCAGTGGACAATCATGAGCAAAAAGACAGAAAGCTGTGACATGACTTGAGATATCACACCAGGGGGTCATTGTCTAACTGCAGAGCTCTGTATATTATCACAATAAATGGCTGTGGAAAGTCTTTTAGTTATCTAAAAGAGGTGTTCAGAATCAATTTTCTAATGTATGAGTCTAATGTGTGCTTTAATATTAGATGTCTACTGAACTATTTCTCCTGATCTCACTGCCTGTATTTTTATCCAGTTACTGACGAGGTTTAAGGTGGGTAAAATTAAGCAGGCAGGATCTCTCCTTGAGTCTGTGAAGGTGTGTAACTTCTCTTCATTGTTTAGCTAAGTTGCTCATAAAAGCAACTTAACATAATTTAGAAAGTTTGCTTTGCCAAATACTCATGATATAGGTATAAATAAGTTATTAAGTTAGACAGGCTGAGTGCTAAGGGTATATGGATTACGTTTACCTAGTGTAGTCAAATATGCAGTGAATACTAAGCAAGGAAAAAGCTAAAGGAAAGACTAGATTTCTGTATTCATCTTTGAGTGGGAATAAAAATTTGCACTTTTTATGAGTCAAAATTTGCTAGGGCACCAACCTCTTAGAATTACACAATTTCACCAGGATTTAGTGAATTTCAAGATGAATAGAAGAAAGATGTTAGCAGGCAGCCAGTACTTTTTGTTCTTTGTAGCTCTCTACTTTCTACCAGACTGACTGAATCTACCATATATACTAAATGACTGTGTTTCAGCCATCCCTGTTGGGAGATCTTCTTCATAATCTAACAGACTTAGTGTCATTAGGAAGTCCTCCCTAATGTTTCGCCAGCAGGGCTCTACTGAAGCTTTTATCTATGGAACTGTTGAACCGTGCAACACGCAAGCAGTGGCAAGGTGGTATGTCTTTCTGGGATAATGACAACAAACACTTCCTTTGGACTTTGGAAATGAGTGGATAGAAATAATTATTTTATTTTTGTTTTAGCTATTCTGTATTCTATTCATGACTGTATTCAAGTGCTCTTTGACCACTGGATATTATCTCTGAGTTGGTGGCTCTGGAACACTCACCTACGTTCTTAAAGACCGCCTGTTTGTCCTTCTCTTCTGAATATAGCCATGCTGCAGTGGTGAAATATTAGTGTTACTATTAAGTTTAGATTTTCTTAGTTTAATTCCACTTTGCTTCACTGTATAGGGTATAAACATCATACACGAATGTCTCCCTGAAAAGGTGGGAAACACTCATAATTTTGATTCCCATCAAGCAAAATGGGTTCAGCCCAATTTGTCCCAGGTATGTGCACTACCCTGATAGATGGAGCAACAACAACTATTTGAGTGCAGTGCCAGATTTATCAGGTGTGATCCAGAAGTGCTGATTATCAAAACCCTGTCAAGCCCCCTTTATAGATTTAGATGGAGTAGAGAAGGAGGCATGCATTTCTGAGAAAGTAGAAGAATGGATTTAATGCTCAGATTAGACGTGACTGAGTTTCACAAGCTTTATGGTTGCTTCACATCCTCTGCACTGCAGTAGCTGACTGTATGAGTACTCCTAGTCAGTGGTAATTAAAGTGTAATTAGACATGATCCATTGATGTAGCTCAGCTCATGTGCGGTATGTCTCTGTACCACGGTCATTTGAGTATGTGTCTAAGACAACTTAGATAAGCAAAAAGTAGTGATTTGTAACAGAAGGATGGGCTATTTACATTAGATGTTTAGAAAAACTTTTCAGTGGCAAAGATAGTTAAACGTCAGTTTTGTGATACTGCTGTCACTGCAGATCTGGAAGACACGAGCGTATTACAGATAGGAAGAATTGCTTTCTTATGAGTGAAGGCAACTTCCAGTGCTAGGATTTAAAAAATTAAAAAAAATAAAAAAAATAAAAAACAAACACACACACACACACAAAAAAAAAAAAAAAAAAAAAAAAAAAAACTTGCTTGGCAGCAGTTTTATCAACAGTCTGTATTTGAGGAGGGTACCTAGTCTTGGTTTCTCAAATCCTGCTGTTCATTTGAACAGAATATTTAGTCCACAGTTTTTGTTTATGATCTTTTCTTTTGTTAATCTCTCTGACAATATTTATGTTTCTATCCTATATACACATAGTTCCTTCTGAGTTCTATTTGTTACTTAGACTTTTTCCTATGCAAATTCTGAGCTAGGCTAGATTTGCTAAAATTGTGGTTGCACAAAGAACAATGAAGACAAGATATGTCTTCATAAAATCTTCAAACTTAATAAAATTATTTGCCTTCAATGTTTAAAAAATGTAGGAGAAAGTATATTTTCTGTATTATAAGCTGTAGCTGTCATTCCTGCATCTTTATACACATGTGCCTCTGGAGAAAATAGCTGTGAGGATGCTATTCACTTCCACTTCCTTGTGGAAGTCCCAGTTCTGGGTGGAGTGTCATTGCCACAGTCACTCCTTGCATGATTCTAGACATGAATGTACTTTGTGGCAAATAGTCTTAATTTCAACAGCATGTGCTCTTTATTAATTTTACTTCACTGTATATTTTCACTTTAATTTCATTTGAGATTTATTTTCCTACAGAAAAGTTCTATAGAAACTAGAAAATAAATTAAAAAGAATCGCTGACACACTAGGAGACACACAGCTCAATAACTCATTACAGTTTAGAGATGCTTATTATGTATATTCTCAATTTTCATTCACAACATGCAAAGTGCAAACTCTCCATCTCTCTTTTGACTGTGCACTGTTGGTAAAATGGATTACATTTTTTCCTTGCACAGGATATATTGTCTATTAAGGTCCATGAAAATAAACACAATAAAAAATCTAATGAAATGTTGTAGTATAGAATAAGTAGTTGCTTTTAAGGTCTTACTGTTCAAGCTGCATTAATTGTACAAGTTACAGAGTTTAATATTTTTGGAGGAAAAAATAGGAATTTGTTTGAATTATTCATGTTTTGAAAATGGCCTGTATGACAGCTATTTTCATAACTCATTTTTACTGCAAGTTTAGCACATACCAAAACTCCCACTGAATTGAGAAATTAAGATAGTTATGATTTTAGCTAAAGTATTTCATGCTTTCTTTTAAAGAAAAATTTTCCTTATTGTTAATATACTGCACAACGCCATGATTAGGAAAATGCAGACCTATGAAATCATGTAATGTTTTCTGTCAATTCAGTAGGCTATAACAATTTATCCTTTTTAGCATGATCTAGATAGCTCTTAAAAGATTTTTAATCTCCCTTTCTCTCCAGTGCAGGAAAAACCTAGACCCCACAAAAATTACTCTCATAACAGATGATGTAGAAACCAACAACAAAAGGAACAGTATTAAGCCTGGGGTACTTTTTCTGATTTTGGTCTGTAGGAGGGGAGAAACAGAAAATAAAACCATCCTCTCACTACTGTCTTTATTCTCCCTCTTACAACCACATGGAAATCAATTGATAAAGGGTCTTGTGCACCTTGGATGCAAAAAGGGAGTAAGAATTGAGGAGCAGGATTTTTGTCTTCAGGGCCTGTGTATGCAGATTAGCTTGGATCTTGTTCATGTTTCTCACAGTTGGCAGCTGGAACCCTAATATCCTCATTGGAAGATATTAAACTAGATCCGTATTTATTCAGCACCTTTTCAGGAATCAAATTTATGCAAGCAAAAAGGATAATTTACTTGCAGCTTGCTGCTCCTCTATTACAGCAGCAATGTTTTTGTCCCTGAGTACAGACAAATTAATAATTTATTGATATATGCCAGGTTATATTGCTCTTTCCTGACCAAATAAACTAATTTAAATATGTTGCTTGTACTACACTTGGAGGCTGACCCTAGTAAATTGTGGTGACATCCAGAAAATTACTCATTAGGAAAAGGTATTTAGAATAAATGAGCTGTAGATTGAACGAGCAAATGTGCTATAAATCTCATTTTTTATGTGTTTGATTTAATTTACAGTCCCGGTTCTGGTCCATCTTCATCTGGATATTGCTTTATTCTTAAAAAGATTTAGAACAAAATGGACATCCAGCTAGCATGGTATTTTGAATATACCTTTGACAGACCCTCAGATTTAAGGAAGCAAGAAAAGCATGTTTGCCTTAAGAAAATGATATTTTTTTTTTTTTTTAACAGAAGAAAACCATCAATTCCTAATGAAAAACTGCTAAACATTAAAAAAAAATAAAAATAAAAAAATCATGTGCCATATGGCAATTATAACAAAAGACTGAATTTATTACCAAATAAAACTGTTGGCTTGTGCATTTCACAGTTTTCTCCATTCACAGCCAGTGTGTTTTTAGAGGTTTTCTGTAGGGTTAGTTGCCCAGACTTCTGCAAAAACAACAGTTTGTCCTTATTGAAGTAGGTGTTAGGAAATCAAATCCAACTGGAGCACGGAATGAAATTACAGACTGGTTTTGTCCCAGCTGCATGAAATGCCAAGAGCTGATTTTTCAGTGCAGACATTTAAACAAATGCATACAAAGTTATATTTGTTCTCTTTCTGAATGAATTGTCTTTATTGTGTTTTTCATATTTCTATGTGCAATTTAATATTTTGGCAAAGACACTTTTCACTTTCACCTCAGTGAAAATGCTTTTGCACATCACTTTTTCTTTTAATAAGTAGTCCGTTAAGGAACAAAATAACAGCCAATGTAAAGCTCAATTTGATTTTCTAAACAAAATCAAGTAAACTTTGATAACAAATAGATATGTCTGTCTAATAGACTTATTGCATTAGAGCTACTCAGATAATAGCCATAATGACTTAAGATGTGACCTGTTTCATTGCTGCCGCTGTGCTGTTGTTTTATCAAATGTCATTATTTAAAAATAAATAAATAAAATGTGGGATTCTGGAGTGGTTCACTCACTAGCAGTACAGAAAATTCCTGTGCAATTTCTTCTAATGCACCCTGGTCTCAGAGAGCCTTCTAATAAATACTCACATCTCAATATGATTTTTAATGTTTAAAAATACGTGTTTAATATCTGTTTTTTTTGGTTTTTTTTTTTTTGTTTTTTTTTTTTTTTTTGCTTTGCTTTTTTTTGCAATTTACTTTGTTATCTACAATTTTAATTAGGTCATATTAGAAAGTATTTCCCTTCTTTTTCCCTTCTTCCTCCCCCTCTCACCTACTGCAGCTATTCATCTATGGAAGTGGACATTTGCATTATCATCTCTGATCAGATTTCTTCTCTGTGAGTCTGTGATGCAGTTAGCATGTATTTAGCATGTATATTTAAGCAACATTCGTACAAACCTTTTAATGTAGCTTGCATCCAAATTATAAAATGACTTTTTTTTTTTTTTGGTGCAAGCACCTACTACATGAAATTCTTTGGTGTGTACAGCAGTACTTACTACATTCAAATTGTATTGCCAAAAAGAGGGTGAAGGGATAAATTTGAAGACTTGTGATCCCCTCACTTTCACTTGGCCACACAGTGTGACTCTCACAATTAAGTTGGCAAAGATCCTTGAGATGTGAAAGGGAATCCTTTAGCAAGGACAATGGTGTTTTTATTTGGCAGTAAGAAAAGATGCAAGGGAATACAATTAAGCTCCATACTCTTGCATTGAATGGCTTAATTCAGCTATGCTCGTTCACCAATATTTCACTCCTGTTGCTGTGATTGGCATGGAAGGGAACACAGGGAAGTTAAATCACAGAATCTCTCTTCACAGGGACAACTTGCTTATCTATAACCTGTCAAATTCACCAACAGCTAACATCAGTATATTAAACTGTTCCTGAACATATTCATACAACTTGTTTGGCAGATCAGGTCTGTGTACAGAACTAATCTTTGAATCTCTTCTCTCTCTCTTGGACTCTCCTGATTTGCCTTCTTTGACATCTAATGTCAAGGAAATAGTATAATGTGAATTTGTGAACAATATTTTCAGCAAGTTCATGCTGATATAGAATTTCCCTGAGAGGCAACATTAATAATGGGTTGGCACAACACATTTGCTGGAGTGGATTTGATGCCTTGATTGAGTTTCCGTGGTGCGTTTGTTGTTGCTTTGGGGAACGTGTGGATATTGGGTTCAATAGACCATAGAATTTTGAATTAACCTCTCTTTTTCTCTTCATGAATATAATGGCTTCACAATCTGTTCTTGCTTGGCCTTTTATGTAAGGGAAAGAAGAGAAGCTTTAATTTAAGGAAAAAAAAAAAAAAAAAGCCATTTTTGAGTGCATTGTGAGGAAAAATAAATATACATAAGAAAACGTTGACTCATAAGAATCTCTTAGGCTACTTTCCCTCAAGAGCATCCTACACTGATTCACTATAAAATATTCAGTTCAGCCCTGAAGTGTAAAAGATGAAAACCATTAGCACTAAGTTCAGAAATGGCAGCTTCAGTTACACGCTTTGTTTTGGAGAAGCCTGTGATGAATTTGAGACTCCTGTATGATTTTCAAGAGTCCTGTTAAACCCTGTCAATGGTCTCATTTTAGGTAAATATCTCTTTTTCTTGTAGTTGTAATTGAATAATGCAATTTTACAAGAAAAATTGCAGGGGGAGGGGGGGGGGGAAGGAAAAAAAAAAAAAAAAGGAATATATTTTTTCTTCATTCCCTGCTGTTGTTTTCAAATAATCTTCTGTTTGCTTTTTTAGTTAACTATAAATTTGCTATGAGGGTCTCAAAACATCAGAGGAACAATCTGATCTTTGCCTTATTTCCAAATCCAAAGAAGATTTCTGTGTGTGTGAGCTACACATTCAAATGGGGGAGAGGATAGTGGGTAACAGAAAACAATAATTATAGGCTATATCTGTATTGCAAGGTGAAAAATGTGCTCAGGGTTAACTTAAGGGAAAGCTGATATAAAAATACTAGTATTGGTAAACTGACGTATAGAGTGAGCTTGAAATCTGTGTTATTTTAAAATGACATACCAGCCAAAGTATGTAACCTTCCTTACATACTCCTACTCCTACTCCTTAGGTTGTTGCATTACAAAGAATGTAAAGCATTACATTTGCTATCTTCAATATTTCACCATATGTTTACTCTTTAAGACCTGTTCATTTATCAAGAAACATATTTGTTATTTTAACTCACTAGGTGTCTACTTCAGATCAATCTCATATTATTTTGGTTGTTCATCTCACAAGCATATGTTTATATCTAAGCTTTTAATTCAAAACAATAATCAATAATATGATTACTGGAAAAATATGATTACTAAAGGTTTTGGTTTTATCTTAAAGAAACATAATATGAACTGTTTTTTCAAGTTTACTAATTTTACCTTATCTTAACTGCAATTCATTGATATATTCCTGAATGCTCTTTCTAACTAACTGCTGGCCATGATTACAAAAATGAATAAAGCTATTGCATACTTTAGCAATTTGTTTCCTGAGTTTCTTGTTCAAAGTTGTGTAGGTTTTAGAAAGCAAGTTAAATTTGAGAAAGTTAAATTAACCCTAGGGAAAGTCTGTCTGTATTTCAAACTTGCAGTAAATAATTTATGTGGAATTTATTTGCTTTAGGAATTAGCTCAATAGATACTGACCATCCTTCAGCTCTTAAAATGAGAGTGTTTAAGGCTTTAAATGTTTTAATTTCCTGACAGACACACCAAAAAGTGGGAATTTCTTCCCTTTGATTATAATTCACCACAGCAATCAAAAAAAGAAAAAAATTAAAAAAAAAAAAAAAAGGCTTTTCATAGGTTATCGTATGAAGGAGGATTTTTATTTTTCAAATTTTCTTGTTCTCACTGTTTTAGCTCCATGTTTGCTAACAGCAAGAAACACGGGCTTTAAGTGCATAAAGCACAGGGTGAAGCTTTAAGGCCTGAAGGAGTAGGGGGCATGTTGTTTTACTGTCAACTGACTTAACATTATGATAGAAATATAATAGTTTGGGTTGGAAGGAACCTTAAAGATCATCTAGTTCCAAAACCTCCTGCCATGAGCTGGGACACCTTCCACTAGACCAGTTCACTCAAAGTCCCGTTCAACTGGCCTTGATGGGATGGGGCATTCACAATTTCTCTTGGCAACCTGTTCCAGTGCCTCATGACTGTCATGGTGAAGAATTTCTTTCTAATAGGTAAGCTAAATCTACCCTCTTTCAGTTTAAAGCCATTTCACCTTGCCCTATCAGTACACTCCCTGAGAAAGAGTCCCTCTCCAGCTTTCTTGCAGGCCCCCTGTAGGTACTGGAAGGCTGTTATAAGGTCTCCCAGAGCATGATCTCCTCTAGACTGAACATCCCCATCTCTCTCAGTTGTTGTTTTTTTTCATAGGAGAGGTGCTCCAACCCCCTGATCATCTTTGTGGCCCTCCTCTGGACTGGTTCTAATAGGTCCTTGCGCTGGGGGCCCCAAAGCTGAATGCAGTGTTCCAGGTGGGATCTCATGAGAGCAAAGTAGAGAGGGAGAATCACCTCCCTCCTGCTGGACACACTTCATTTGATGCAGCCCAAGATACGGTTGGCTTTCTGGGCTGCAAATGCACATTGCTGGCTTTTGTTGAGGTTTTCATCCACCAGCACCTCCAAGTCCTTTTCCTCGGGGCTGATCTCCATCCAACCTCCACCCAGCCTGTATTTGTGCTTGGGATTGCCCCAGCCCAGGTCCAGGACCTTGTACTTGGGCCTGTCAGATGTTGGCTTATGAGATGAACAACCAGGCATTCCTGCTCTTTTTGCTCTTGCCTTTTCATCTTCCATCTCCACAGATAAGAGTCAAAATTGGTTGAAAAATGACTAGTGCCCATTGTTCTAAGTTGGGTACAGAGAATTAAGAATCCCAGTAATGCTGTAAAGTGATATGAAGCATTTCTTTAAAACTGTTCTTCCCACTATTTTTATCTCTACTGGGCTCAACTGTAAAAGTGACAGAGGGAAATTTTAGCAGAAGTTGTCATGATGTTGCCAAGCCCACACAACTGTACTTGACTTGTAAATCCAGCTTCTTGCATGACATGAAATGTGGGCAGTTTTGGTATCAAATCGGTCTGCTTTTTACAGGCAAATAAAAAGCACTTAGCTTGTTACCATATGGAACAAAAGTAATTACTAAGGATGAAAGGCAAAACAAGACAATTAACATGCTTGTTGTTTGTCAAGAAGCAACCTTCTATATCTCAGAATGCTGTAATTCAGGTCTCATGATGAGGGTTTGTGGAAATGCACTAGAAGTAGTGATTTGAAAGATTTATTCCCTTATTGCAGTGACAAATGCAATGGAAACCTGTTCAGAGACTTGCTTTATACTCAATTGCTTCTTGTAACTGATTCATTTATCAGATATTTGACTAGGAGGAACTCAGTGTAACATTATATTGATATAAATCAGTGCAGAACGAAATATGCTGAATTTCATGGGCTTGCCTGTACAGCAGAACTGATTATCTCTGTATTTTAAATATCAGGCATTTTCCTTAATAGGGTTTGCCACCTGTTGAATTCAATCTTTTTGTAGTTGTCTTTCTTATGAAATGGTAATTTCTAAATAAAGGTATTATTAATTAATAATTTATACATAAATACAGGAAAATTTTGTTTATATGAAACCACCGTAACACAGGAAATTGCTCATGATTTCCTGTCCTCTCATTTGACCTGAGTCAAGGTTACAAGAGGAGTTTTTCTATGCTTTCATTTCAGTTTTTCATTTTTCTATGTCAGAACATTAAAATGTGAATATGTTTTAGAGCGTATTTTCATATTCTGTGATCTAGCTTCAGCAAGACCAGTTCTTCTATACAACATAACTCCAGTTTACAAACACATTCTTCCTTCACTTGTTTTCTTCTTCAGAGAAGCTTCAGTTCTTAAAACTGTAAAGAAAATGGTTTCAACAAAAGTCCCAGAAGAGTCTGTAACTGGCCAAACAGTTACAAAAATAGGTTAGCAGTCTGCAGTCCCCATGGTCCATATTAGGTACTTTAATTTTGCCAAATATGCAACTCTATGAGCATTAGGGACCCTGTTAAATCCTTAGCCACCACAGGGTCTCCAATCTTGAGTGAAAAATTCCTTAAATGTGACATGAAATTCTCTTTTATCTGAGTTGCAGTCTATCCATTTCTCCATGTTCAGGAGAACATGGCATTCCTGGCATTTTCCCCGCCTTCCCTGATATGTTGATTCTTCTTCATGGCTTGATGAACTGGATAGGGAATCTGGGGAGAATGAGAAATATGGAATCCAGTGTATGTCTTTATTTATTTCATCAGTCTCCATTCATAGGATTTATGGTTATTTTTTTCTGAACAATCCCTTCTAATCTGGGGGTCATGACTACACTAGCAATGTGTATAGACATGACTAAGCTATTTTAGTCTAATTTCATTTTCTTGCCACAATATGTTTCTTAGAAGTAATGTTTCCACAATATTCTCCAGTGAATGCTTCATTTATATAAAAATAAGAAGATGGAAGATTACAAGACACAAAATGGTCTTTTTTTGAGCCATTCTTTTCCAGGAGAACATTTAATAATTTTTATGGAGCAAATTGATAAAATATTGTGTACTGTATGTTAAATGATTGAAATATATTGAAAATATACACTATGTGCTTCTTAAATATTAAGAATGCATGGTTATATATGTATATATCTACTTATTACTTACACAGTTATTATAATACAGGAGTTACAATGACAGTGAAGCCAGAGAGGTTAGGATACACACACACACCAAAAAAGTTGACCTGGGTGGTGTAAGTGCTGACTTACTAGTTGCCAACAGAACTACATTATATTTTTTGATTGACCCACATGACATAGCAGCAACTTGTCCAAGAGGGCTGTGTTTCTGTTTTGTACTGCAAAGGCAGCAGCCTTAATTAAGATTTGTGTGATGACTTTAACTGAATTTTTTTTCATTTAGTCAAAGCCTTTAAATTTCTTAATTGCGCTGTTTATAGTATGCTAATTTGAGTTAATTTTACTACACCAGATGATACACTGATTTAGAAATGCATGTAATAGTCCAGTTTTGAACGGAGGGAGGCCCTTTCTTGGTTTATTCTTGTAGGCACATGTTGTCTGCTTTGACCTGCAATTCATGCAATAAATCATTTTTAATGCTGGCACAGGTGTCCTTTTGAATTTAAGTATGCTTTCTCTACATATTGTCTGGTATAGTTTTTTTTCTGATGTATGGCTCATTATCACATCATTCTGTGTGTGCAAGTATTTTTATCGCATCAACTTTTGTAGCTGTTTCTAGTTCCATAGTTGAATTTCCTATACTCATTTCTGAGTTTTATATTCAAACTGTATGTATGAGCTTTAAAATACCATATTCAAATCACTCTTTCAATTTTTCAGTGAAATTTGAATCTGTCTGAACCTGATTTATTCTCCAACCCAAAAACAAATGATCTGATTAAGTAATAGTTGAGAAAAATAGCAAAGAATTACAGAGTTCCCTGTAATTTCAGATCTAGATAGCTAGCATTACAATCATGAGGGCTTGACTCTGCAGTAATTATTTACAGTGGTTCTTATACATATATGTTTTTTAGATTTTCTTTAAAAAGTGTTTTTTGTTGTGTGTTTTTTTTTTTCCTCCTCTAAATAGAAATGAAAACAAATCATACACACACACAAAAACTCTACTTAAGTCATCACTGATATTTATTTCTTAAAGTCACCCAGCTATGGGAACTCCAAAGGTCACTTAGCAGTCTATTTCAGTGTTTCAGTATCCTTCCTTAGTGCTAGAAAGATTTTCAGCATCTTGCTACAATTTAATTTCATTGCTTCATCATGGCCAACACATTCCTCTTTAAAGCTATCTTTTATACATTAAAATATCATCTTTATCTTCAGCTTCCTCTTGTTTAGATTTAGGAATCTCAGATTGTTCGATCTCAGATCTTTCCTTGTTGGTCAGATTCCTGGTAGTTCTCCTTTGGACTTTATTGCAGTCCATTGTTGGTTTATATCTCTTGAGCTGCCCAAAATAGGACAGAAGCAATTCATTTCATGTTTCACCAAAACTAGAGCAAAGCAGAAATTTTATCTTGTATATCCTGCAGTTAGTTTTAAGGTAAAATTTTTAATATCCAAGGATGATTTATTTTCAGATTGGATCCTTTCAGATCTCCAGATCCTTCCTTGAAAAGCCTCTACTTAACTGCACAGATTTTTTCCTTTTAGAATCTGCATTTTAACCTACCTTCCAATGCACTGGGAGGCCTATGTATGTGCCTTCTTTAATGCAATATGCAGTATTATTAAAAGTTTGTGTTTTATTTATTTATTTATTTATTTATTTATTTTTAATAATAATTAATAGACTAATCTTGATTGCTCTCTCTCTACAAAGTTATCTAATCCATTTTGTATGCACACTACATTAGCTACTTAAGCAATTTTTCTTTTTCTCTTTTTTGTATGTTTGAGAATTTTCTGTGAGGCAAGAACCTTGAGGCCGTGTAAGTGGATGTAAATGGATTGCAACTCATCTATCCATAAGGTCTGTTACCATTTTGGGGAAAGAAATTTGACATGATTTGTACTTATATGATTGACTAATTGTTAACTAATTGATTTTTCTTACCTCCATTTCATTATTTCCAATAACTTATAAAGCACACTGTTCATTTGTTCCAGAATTTTTGAGAGACTTAATAGCTGTCAGTTTTATTACTCCTAAACTCATGCTTTCTTTTCTTTCTTTTTTGTTAAAGATATTATGTTTTTATTTTTCCATTTTATTGATACCTTATGTATCCTTCACAGACTACTTTTTTAATTGTAACAGTTTTGAGATGGCTTTACCAGTTGTTGAAATACTCAGGAGGAAGTTCATCAGGCACATCTGTTCTGAAAAATAATTTACTTGAGTACTCTTCAACCTTTTCTGCCTGTATTTTGAATTGAAATAATTCCTTTTTTTTTTTTTTTTTTTTTTTTTTATGTGTGTGTGTGTGTGTGTTAATTATGTTAGTCAACCCCTCATTGTTGACCCTTTACATTAGAACTAATGAAAAAAAGGCATAAAACACTTTGGTCTTCATAGTGTCAGCTGTCAGTAACTTTTCTCTGTTGGACAACAGAACACCACTTTCCTTTGTCATTCACTTAGTTTGAATAGATTCAGTTTGATCAGTGCAGGATGGGGATTTTTGTAATTATGTTTTATTCTCCCAGTAGGTCAGTTTACATTTCCATTGAAGGGAACTTTCTATTGACCTTACTGTGTTCATGTATGTTCCAAATTCAAATTTCTGGTATTCCTGAAATGTTTTATACAACTAA
This sequence comes from Netta rufina, assembly GCF_964035555.1. NCBI lineage: Eukaryota > Metazoa > Chordata > Aves > Anseriformes > Anatidae > Netta > Netta rufina. Next base: position 39,597,552 of record NC_140123.1, on the reverse strand, counting down.
TCATGCATATCATGCATATTATAAGAAAGAAAGAAAAAAAAAAAGAAAAAAAAAAAAAAAAAAAAAAAAAAAAGAAGACATTTAGGCCAAAGCTAGGAAAGGTTGAAGTCCAGAAGCTTGAGAGTTTTGTTTGTCTTGTGGCACGTTATTCACATTGTTATTCACACAAAACTGAACAGCAACTGGAAATTACTTTGGCATGATCAGTCAGTCAGAGGATTTGATGTTGTCAACATTCCTGATTCTCTAATTTACTACAGAGGAGGACCTTTCTATTCTGGAATTGTTTTTAACAGATCCAGGTATCTTCAATTATAACTGTTCTACTGGGATAGATGAAGATATCAATCACTAGAAACACAAAAGTGTTAAAAAGGAACAACAACAACAACAAATCACCATTTTATCTCTCAGAATGAACTTGAATCGAATTGTCCTTGCCCTCTTGTTTAAATTTCAAAATTTGTTAATATAGTTTTTTAATATTTGTTAATATACTCCTGATATTGTTTAAAAATATATTCATCAGGAATGATCTCCTCTTCTCAGGTATACAGACCATGGTATACAGACTTTCTATAGTTGAATTAATGCAAGGCTTTCTACACGTAAATTACTGCAAATACGTTCCTCTTTCTCACTCCATCTCTTTCTCACTCTGTCACTCAAGCAGAATCATCTCAACCATTTTTAAGATTACATGAAAATCTCACAAATAGAATTTAAAAAAATAAGTGAAATAGAATAAAAATTGGTTTTGGTAATACCTATGACAATAATTTCTGTAACATTTCAGTAGTATCTGTTTGACTTTCTATAAACAACTGTTCTGTGTGGCATGGTGCCACCACTACAAGATGGCTAAAGGTAGTTTAAAACCGTCAAATGAGGATACTTAGGCCATTTTTATGAAGCAAGTCCTTCAAAAATTTCTCTACTGCCTGAAGCAAAATGTGGTTTTAGCATTGCATTTAGAAGTGCAATTTGCAGACGGCCTGTAAAGTGAAGAATGGGAAAGCTGACAACTAGGACAATATACTCCTGGTTGCCTTTGTTTTCAGATGGGACAAGAGCATTGAATTTGAAGTTATGGACTTTGTAGCTATTCATATTTACTATTAGTTACTGGAAGGGGTGCTCCCTGACCAGTGAAGACTGGGATTTACAGTGCTGAAAATGCATGAAATCTGCCTTGGGAACTTAGAGAAAGACTCCACAATTATAGAAGAGATTTGTCTTTTTGTGTATATGACAAAACCTCTGTGGAAGAATGTGCTCAAAAGCTGATTTTTTTGCTTACGATATATGTTCTTCAGGATGAATAACTTGAGAGCTTTTTATTGGACATATAAGTAATAGGATGTACTGCATCAGTTACCCATGTGAAATGCTCTGCTATGGGATCTTTGGAGATTTCAGGATGTTTTCTTGTAAGTAGACAACTTGGAAGAAAATCTTGCCCTTTTTTATAATACAGGTTGTCAGTGATGCCCGGGCTGATAATGTACCATAAGCACTTACAGGCAATTTACTGAAGCTGTGATAACTAAACTTCATGCCAAGGATGTCTAAATTATTTGTGAGATTTTAACAGCCTAAAACACAGCTACAATATTTTCTAAATAATTGAAAAAATAAGATTCCATTTTGCACTGACAGTAAATCTAGCCTTAGAGGGGAGAAATATTTTTAATTCAGCCATATTTAGATAGCATTATGTTTATTTGTTGTTGTCACAAGGGTGGGGCTTTCTGTTGTTTTTGGATCCCATGAACTGCTTATTGTTGCTTGGTTAGGTATGTCAGGTGCTAACTTGCTGTAGGCAGCACAGAGACCTAAATGAGTTAAATGCTTTGGGCAACTAACATCAATTCTCTTTGTAAACATTGTACAGGTAATTCTGAGTGTGGATGATGCTAATTTATCACAGCCATACATATCACAAGGATACAATCAGTCTCTCTCAGCTAAAACTGAAAGAGTAGACAATGTATGCTAGAATATATATGTTATAGCTTTCATCACTCTGTTTACCAAATGCCATTTTGAATACTTTACAGTATTTGCACAACATTGTAGGCAAACAAAGCAAATTTAGTGGTACAACAACAAAAAATAATTTCTCTTCATGGCTTTGTATTTCAGAGAACACATTGCATTAATCTATCCATTCTAGTCATTATTATAACATTCCTTTACCATCTTCCAGATTTTTTTTATCTTTTCTACTAAATCTAAGAAATGAATGGAAGTAACAGTCCCATCAGCCTTGTGATGACTGGAAACAGTCCACCATATGTAAGCAAGGTCTCAGATTTTGTTGTTTATATGGGGGCAGTGTGGCATTACAAGACTTTTTACAAATCTTCTAGGTTTCTTAAACCTTGCTTCTGTCTTTATTAGACTGAATTTCATTACCAGTAAAACTCTTGTGCATTCATATGTTGATTAAATTGTAGGTTTGTGCAAATGTTAAGTAAAGTTTAGCTAATGATGAAACCTGCAGTAGACAGCATGCATTGGCAATCAAAATAAATTACTTGGCAATCAAAATAAAAACTAAGATTTTCTAGGGCTAAGTAACTATTCAGTATGTAGCACAGCATGTGTGTAAACATTGTTCTCTGATTCAGGTACACATTAATTTTAATAACCTGCTTTCTTCCATAATATTTTTTCCTGTTCTACTGTATCTATTCAGTTTATCAATGTTAAGCACTAGGTATTAGGTAATTATTAATATTATTTGTAATAGTAATGATAATATTGTATGCACAAATGTATTGAGTGACCTCAAACAAGATAAAATATTGATTTTTTCCCTTTTAAAAAGAAAGCGGTTGAAGATAAGACTAAACCCCCAACCCTTCTCCCCAAACTCCCGTTTGATTTTATGCAGTATTTTTTTCTTGATAATGCAGTGAAAAACACAATTTTCATGGCCAGATCATTACAAAGAAGATGAGATAAGACCCGCTGGTTGTTCGGTCATTTTTGGAGAGGTGTCTTAGTGGTTTACCAGGAGTCTGGAAATTAACAAGAATCCATTTAATCCATAGTACCTGGTCCACAATATTTATTTGGGATTTTTTAAAGGACTGAAAAGATTGCGCCTTCCTCCACCTACAGTCCAGGAGCTGTTCACTTAATGTATATCCCCGCAGTAGTTGTTTTACAATGGATTATATTTTTTTTGTTGTTTAACATAGTTTGTTCTCTTGACTGCTTCGGGAAGCTTTTGCATTTCTTTAGTCTTGGTTCAATATTGTAACTTTCCAAGGTAATTCTGAGTAAGAAATAAAATAAACAAGATTGTATGTACAATTACAGTAGATATTGAACGTGGCATGTTTGGAATTATCAGTGCATAGGTCATCATCTTAAGAAGATGTTACTGTCAAGGGCTAGAATTTAGTGAAGTAAACTTCAGCACTTTGAATGGTGAAGCAGTAAGACCTACTAGTCTTATTGAAAAATCTTTCCTATTATTGATTTTATTTTTCTTGGAGAAAAATAGTAATAAAAATGGATTCTAGAATAAATTTAATTTACAGGTGTTTTTTTCTCTGCTGCATAAAAGCATCCATTTTTAACTGTTAAAAAGCTGGTCTTCTGATCCATATTAGTTAAACAGACACTGTGTTCAAAAAGAAATTGCAGTTAAATTTCTGGCATGATTGTATTTTTATGGAGGTAAAAAGACAGCTAACTGAATTGGAAACAATAGAACATTTCTTTCTTTCTGTGTTGATACAGAGGACTCATTAAATCTCATATCAGGCTTGCAGGCACTACAGAGGTACAGACATTTCAGAGATCTTCAACCTCTTAGGAACTCTGGAAGTTAATGAGCCATCCCATAGTTATTATTTTGTGTTTTATCAGGAGTTTGCTCTGGGCTTTTATTTGATTTTCAGATTGTAATGTGATGTCCTGTGTGTGTGTGTGCTGAATGACACCAGGTCTAGAAATGCTGTTTTCCAGCACAGATGGGCTATACCATTCAAATCTTTTAATGTTATTTGAGCCTTTTGTGATACCCCAAGTATCCCAACACCATTTAGCATTTCAGATAAGAGTCAGTAGGGATCTGTGAAGCTGTTTGGAGATTCAAGGAAACTTTGGCCATGGTGTAGTACTGTAGCACTAGGTTCTGCCAGATATACTGGGACATCTAAATATTTTCGTTATCTACCCATAACATAAATACTGCTTCATCTTCCCTTTCCTTCACTTCAGGACCCATAAGGTCACATTTTGTCCCTTGCTTGTCTCAGTTCTGCGCTGTTGTGGTTATTTTGTTGTCAGGATGAAGGGCAACCAGTCACTATGGGAAGAAAAGCTAGTTGCCTCCCCTTCCCCTTGTCTTTGGGACAAAACTGGAGGGGCCAGCCAGAAACCACTGCTTCAAATAAATCCAGAGAAGCAAATGGATAACAAGGAGAAGGAAAAGTAAAGGGCACAAACAAAACAAAACAAAACAGAAAAGCAAAAAACCTGAAGTATTAGAATCAAACAATGTTTGTATCATTTGGATTCAGTCATTGATACTACTTTCCTATTTGTTTTTCCTTCTGAGAAAGCCAGAAATACTTAAAAAAAAAAAAAAAAAAAAAAAAAAAGGGAAAGGGGGAGGTATCCTTTCTACTGAATAAGACTAGTGCTCTAACAAAATCTTCCAGTAAAGAAGTACATGACAAAATATTTAAACATCTGGCAAAAGTGACCCCCTCTTCCTGTAAGGCTAACTAAGAACACAGCTAGAGTCACTGGTGATACAACATTAGCTTGATTTATGCAATCTGCTCATTCAGACCCAGAAAGCACAGCAGGAACATCATCATTAAAATGATGATTTGTCTTGACCGTGTAATGTGTTTGAACTAGCAGGCCTGTGCCAGAAGAAACTGAAGTTACTCCTGGATTAAACTAGGTCCTTTAGACATAACACTTAGAAGTCAGTAGCAATCCTTCCATCTTCTTCTTTAAGCTTTTGATCAGAAACTCAGGGTCGATTTTCTTCAGCTAGAAGCATCCTTTTGGAGAATTTCAAACAAGACTCAAAACTATTCCTCTTCACACATTCTGTCTCCTATCTGGCAGAAGTCTGTCTTTTATTCGAGACTTTTATTCAAGTTTCTCATCTTACTGTTTTTGATTACAGGTTCTGAAACCAGGAAAACAAAATAACCATGGTGTTTTTTTGTTGTTGTTGTTTGATTTTGTGTTTTGTTTTGTTTTGTTTTCTGAAAATATATTTATCATTTGAAGTAAACTGACTAGTGGTGGAGTTCATAATATTTTGAACTCCAGAAAGAAGTTAAAGATCAAGAGTCAGCTGAGTGAACGTTTTTTTTTTTTTTGTATGGGGAAGGGGGTTAAGGATTAAAAAAACATTTGTTTTATAGCAATCAGGCCTTCTTGTGCTGACATGCAGTGTTTTTCCACTCCAGTTGACATGGTTAAACATCCTCTGACACCCTGAGGGATATAAATCAGGGACTGAAAATTGCAGACATTTTACTCTCTGGAGAAATGTACACAGTATTTTAATGTTTATCTAACTTTTCCAACTCTACATTTGCTTATATGCATGTAGGTTTAAAAATATATAAATATATATTCCCTTTTAAATATTCAGAAGACAAAAAAAAAAAAATCTTTCGTCTGTATGGCTTGTTATCATTTTCCTATACATTTTCCAGAGGTGTTCTAGGAACAGCCTGCTGTACAGCTGTTCTGCTCCAGCTGAACAGGTTCATAGGGAATGAAGAGCTTACAGCAATTTGTAGGCAACGAAGCAAAAAGGAAAATCCACAAAGAAGCAGCTGATGTTAGCAGCTTTTAAAGAGATTGAAAGAAAAAGGAAAGAATAGGGAGTTGAATGTAGAACAGAGACAGAACATGATTTTGGAAGAATTAATATTTTTCAAAACCAAGAAGAAGCTACAGTACTTACCTTATAAGCCATGCTTTATCCTTTCTTGCTTTTTACTGCATGCTGAACAATATGTCTGCTTAGAATATGTGGACATTTAGCTAACTCTTTACCTTATTGCACAAATGACTAGGAGGATGAGACTGGCAGCCAAAGTTTTGTGTTACAGCTCTGTCACTGACAGGCAACTAGGCCTGAATCAGGAAAAAGTTTAGGCAATATGTTAAATTTTTGGCATGTGGTTAATCCCACTACTTGTAGTAATACCTTTCTGAAGTGAAACCTTCATGTTAAACTCCACAAACTAATCTTGCAGTGCCCATTTTCCTACTGTAATCTGGGAATAAAAATGCCTATTTTCTTACATATGGGTTTTGCAGCTTTATTCAAGGTATTTATACACCACTCTAAGCAAAACTCTAAATATAAAATTGTGATTTCTTACTCTCTCTCATTAATTCATACAGGAATTGTTATGTGCATCTATTTCAAATAAATAAACACTTAATTTTTCATTGCATTATAGTATTGAAAATTTTAAAGGGAAGGCTATCAGTACTAACTGATAGCCATAGCTCTGTTTAAATCATTATCAGAGAGTCAAGTCAAACTTAGCTCACATCAAATCCTGTATGAACTACTTACAGAGATTCTTTTGGTTTTGTTTGTTTGTTTGTTCTTTAGTCATTTACTCTCATACAAAATGAGTGTAAAATATTAATAACTATTAAACTATGTGTTAGAGTATGTCTGATATTCCTGAGGTATGTAACAGATGTGGTACAGTGTCGTGGAGCAGAGGGACCTATTACTATATTTCATTTGCTCTTTTATTACCTGAGGGTAAGAACAGGCAATAGAGCAGGGTGTCATACTTACTTTTAACCTTTGGTCTTAGAATAAGCTAGATGAAGGGTGTGTGTATTTTAAGTTATTATCTTGCAACCATCTCATTCCCCCTGTTTGCAACTAGTGAAAAGGAATGTTATGCACTTTGAAGTGTCAGTCCCTTACACAGTGTTCCACTGAGACCTGTTTTCCCTGTCATGCTTTTCCCTGTGTTTTGTATGACGTCCTATATGTTGTGTCAGATAACTTCAACATAATTCCTGCTTAGGGGAAAAGATGTTTAAAAAATAATTAAAAATTTCACTTTTGAGTGACACTAAAAATGGACAAGACTGGATTGTATTTTTATTTTTAACATGCACAGGTAGGTCATAGATCAGACAGACAGCGAAGTCAAATATTGCAGGGTAAAGAAAATGACAAAATATTCTTCTATAACAAAGGCATTATTGTGGCTGTATGTTAGCATTTGCAACGTTGCTAAAGATTTTTCATAACTCAGCTCAGATATAAACTCTTTGCAGGGGTCAGATGGACAGTAAACCAGACTAAATCAAGCTGCTCTAGAGAAGCTGCTTGGACGGTGAGCCAAGAGAACAGGGAAATTAGCTTTGAAATAGAATAAGAACTATGTATTGTCTTCCTCTACCCCCCTGCATCCCTTGCTACACACATTCTGCAGTCAACAAATAATGTGAAAAGTAATAACAGAGGTTGATGGAGAATGATTCACAGTGTTAATAGTCTTTCCTCTCTTTCCTGAGAAATCTGTGGTTCACAGTAAGATATTAGTGTCACAGTAAGGTATTAATGTAAGCATGTTAGTGTCTCTTACAAACAAAACAAACAAACAAACAAACAAAAAAGGCAGAGAAAATAATGTGGGGAAAAGTAGCAGGAAAACATCTTTTAGCAGCTTTGAGGAAAAAATCCAAAAATGGATCCAAAAATGGATGGAAAAATCCATTAATTTCAAGGGAAGGAGACCTCTTCTGTCTTCTGGAAAAAAAAAAAAAATAAAGTAAAGTAAAGTAAAGTAAATAAGTAAGATTTTTGTATGAGTTTGACATTAGAAAGCATCGAAGATGCTTTACATAACACTAAGTAATGTGATAATTAACATTTTACTACTGATAACTTCTTCATTTGAATTTGTACTGTACTGTTCAGAGTACTTATTTTATTTTCTTTGTCTGAAAGTTGTTTTGGGTTGGTAAAGGATGGAAGGTGTTGAACTCTCTCCTCACAGAAGCTGATGTTGTTAAGTGTCCTAGCCATACACCATTCACATAATTCTGCCCATAGTTTTGTATAAGTAAAGCCAACTCAGCAACAAAGACAATTATTCTGAGAGAACTTTTATGTTACAGCTCGTTATTTTACTACTGAGGGTTCTCTGTGTTTATTGACTCCATCTTGGGAATCCAGCTCATTTCTTGGCTGCAATGACCTTTGCGTTTATAATGTTTCATCAGTTTCCAAGCAGTCAGTTGGAGGTGAATGCTGTAGTATTAATATATTTATCATCAATTCATGTGACCTGAACGTAACTCCCCACTCCACCCCCACTCCTTTTAAGCTCTGGTCAAATGCATTTTGTTGAAATGTAGTGGAAGTATTAGGCTCATTGCTTTTCAGACAGATATGTGGTTTTAGGATTTTAGGCTTCTATTGTAAATGCATCTGTTTGTCCTTTCTGTCATGGTACACTATTTTCTGCAAACAGTTTGAACACATCTAATTAATATCTATTGATTACGTTGTAGTAATAGTAGTAACAGTAACCCAGTATTCTTCTTGTCATAATGTTTTCAACCATAGATCTGAGAGTACTCTGCAAAGGAGTTCGATATTATTACCCCCAGTTTACATATCAGGAAAGTGAGGTGCAAGAAGGGAAATGACTTGCCCCAAATTAAACTATGAAAGCTAAAAAAGAAGTGGGGACAGAAGCCACATCTCCTAGCACTCATTACCCTCTTCTGCTTCCAAAAAATTGAGGTTATTATGTTCCCATGCAGATAAAGAAAGAAGAAACACTTTTTTAAATGTATGAGAAGACATTTTAAACCACATCTCATTCCTTAATTTCATTTCTCAGTAGGATACAGTATCCTTGTCTATTTCTAAGGAAATTAACTGCAGGCTATTTTATCAAAGAAAAATTGTATGATTATGCCTTTATGAATTTCTCTAAATATTAACACTCTCAGTTTAAATTAAAATAATTTAAGTAAATTCTAATTAAATGTTTATGCTTAAAATATCTGTACTGGAAAATAATATTTTTTTTTCAGTTATTTTGTTTGGGTCTGGGGTATTTTTTTACTACTTAACAGGGTAAAGATAAATTGGAATAAAGTCTTTGACAAACAGGACTATCTGACAATGTAGCTTTTTTTATTATTATTATTGTCTAGACACCATTTTATAGCATTATATATATATATATAATAAATAGCTGTTTTAAAATCGTCTACAAAAATATACACACCTCTTTTGATGTGGCAGTACCTCTAAAACATTGTTGTTAATAACTATCCCTTAAAAATGTTCATGTCATTAAAAATGTTCCCATGTCATTAAAAAAAAAAAAAAAAAAAAAAAAAAAACAGTTTACTGGTGACATTTAAATGGATTACTGCCAAGTTGTCTCTGTGATATATTCTCATAGTCAAAATTTAACAAGAAAATACATGCCAAAACACAATCCGTGTTTGAAACAGAATAAAAATTTAGTTTACTAAAAGTTAATTTATATAGAGACTTTCAGGAAAATTAATCTGTAAAAATGAATTTAAAGTGGATTAGTTAAACCTAATTAAGTCCCTGCATAGATGTTCATTCAGAATAAAAATTGCCTTGATTTGGTTTAACTTAACTCCCTTCCAAATGAATTACGATTACCAGAGATTTAATGTAGTTTAAATAATCTACTTTAAAAATTAAATGCAGAATGATTTTCTTGCATGTCTCTGTGTAGACAAGGTATGGAAGAAAATCTGTCTGTCTGACCCTTTCCCAGATGTTAATATAGGTGTAGACATTAACTGAATTTCAAAGGTAGTCCAAAGTCTTGTAAAAGGTCACTGTGAAGATCACTCTGAATTCTGATTCAAAGATCACTCTGAATTCTGAAATGATCTCTCATGAAAGGACAGAATGCAGCAAATAAGCTGTCTAACAGATAGAAAGTTATGATATGAGGGAAGGAATATCTTTGGATGGTGCCTACTTCCAGTAACTGCAGGGAAAGTTTGGTCTTCAGCTCTCATGATAAATTTTGTTGAGTGAACATGATTTCCTCAGAGAAGGAATAGATTGGATAGAGTCATCTTCTGTAGGAGGATGGAGCTCTGCTCATAATTATCATAATTATCTGTCATCTGTTTAGAACATGATAGGTTCTTTGTGCCGAGATTCCTGTTTGAATGCACAGTGGCAATAATCCTGAATTACCAATAGAGTATATCGCTTTCTGTGTTATTTTTTTTTAAGATAAGCATTTTTTCCAAAATTTTAGAATGTAGTCATATACCACAGTTTCTGGATGATAAATGATTTGATCAGGTGAAAGGACAGACAGATTCATGAAGAAAAATAACCCCACTTTTTGCCGTAGCTGGTTTGTGCTTGAATTAATATGAAAGCTTGGAGGAATGTAGAGGAACGGTCAAAATGAATTTTGAAAAGACCTGTTCCAGGAATTGGCTTCTTAATGAATAAAATTAAAGGCCCTCATGGGCAGTAGAGATGTACAGTGCAAATGATAACAGCAGTTTTTTGTAATGGTGATCTTGTTGACCCTTTTGGATCATTGTAGGTAATTTCTTCCGATCTTTACTTTGCCAGTTGTGCAAGATGTCGCATGATTACAATACAATCCTTTCTGTTGTAGTGGAATATTTTCTTTCATAAGGGACTAAGGAACTGGCATAATTTGGAAATAATAGGCTTTGATCAGAGGTAAATCTGAGGTGTTTCGCTACTGGAAGGAGGGCCAGGTGTCATGGAAAGAATACAGGGATGCTGTTCGTGTTTGTAGGGAGAAAGTTCATGTGGCCAAAGCACAGCTAGAGTTGAAGTTGGCTGTGTCTGTGAGAGAAAATAAAAAGGTTTTTTTTAGATATGTGAATGGAAAAAGGAGAACTAAAGAATACATAGGGCCGCTCCTTGATAGGGAAGGTCTCCTCACAGACAATGACATAGGCAAAGCAGAGACGCTTAACGCCTTCTTTGCCTCTGTCTTCAATGCCGATGATGGGCTTCGGGACCCAGGGTGCCCTGAGCTGGAGGACCGGGACGGTGGGGATGACAAACTCCCAACCGACCCTGAACGTGTGCAGGATTTGCTACTCCACCTGGATCCCTACAAGTCCATGGGTCCGGATGGGATTCATCCCCGGGTGCTGAAAGAGCTGGCAGACGTCATCGCGGTACCTCTTTCAATTATTTTTCAACGATCCTGGGAATTTGGAGAGGTACCGGTAGACTGGAAGCTGGCAAATGTTGTGCCGATTTTCAAGAAGGGTCAGAAAGAAGACCCTAGCAATTACAGGCCTGTCAGTCTCACGTCAGTGCCTGGTAAAATCATGGAGAAGATGGTTCTCGAACTTATTGAGGCGCACCTGGGGGACAAAGCAGTCATTGGTCCCAGCCAGCATGGGTTTGTGAAGGGTAGGTCCTGCCTAACTAACCTGATTTCCTTTTATGATAAGATCACCCGTATGGTGGACCAAGGGAAACCAGCTGATGTGATTTTTTTGGACTTCAGCAAGGCTTTTGACACGGTTTCCCATAGGATCCTACTGGACAAAATGTCCACCATACAGCTAAATAAAAACATCATACGATGGGTGAGCAATTGGCTAACGGGCAGGGCCCAAAGGGTTATGGTAAATGGGGCTGCATCAGGCTGGCGGGCGGTCACCAGTGGGGTCCCTCAAGGCTCCATTTTAGGGCCGGTACTTTTCAATATTTTTATAAACAATCTGGATGTAGGAATAGAAGGTATTTTGAGCAAGTTTGCTGATGACACCTAACTTGGAGGAGTTGTGGACTCAAATGAGGGCGTAAAGGCCTTGCAGAGGGATCTGGACAGGTTGGAGAGCTGGGCGATCACCAACCGCATGAAGTTCAATAAGAGCAAGTGCCGGGTCCTGCACCTGGGACGGGGAAACCCTGGCTGTATGTACAGACTGGGCGATGAGACGCTGGAGAGCAGCCTAGAAGAGAGGGATCTGGGGGTCGTGGTAGACAGCAAGTTGAATATGAGCCAGCAGTGTGCCCTGGCAGCCAGGAGGGCCAACCGTGTGCTGGGGTGCATCAAGCACGGCATCGCTAGTAGGTCAAGGGAGGTGATTGTCCCGCTCTACTCTGCGCTGGTGCGGCCTCATCTCGAGTACTGTGTGCAGTTCTGGGCACCACAGTATAAAAAGGACATGAAACTGTTGGAGAGTGTCCAGAGGAGGGCTACGAAGATGGTGAAAGGCCTGGAGGGGAAGACGTACGAAGAACGGCTGAGGTCACTGGGCCTGTTCAGCCTGGAGAAGAGGAGGCTGAGGGGAGACCTCATCACAGTCTACAACTTCCTCGTAAGGGGGTGTCGAGAGGCAGGAGACCTTTTCTCCATTAACACCAGTGACAGGACCCGCGGGAACGGGGTTAAGCTGAGGCAGGGGAAATTTAGGCTTGACGTCAGGAGGGGGTTCTTCACAGAGAGGGTGGTTGCACACTGGAACAGGCTCCCCAGGGAAGTGGTCACTGCACCGAGCCTGTCTGAATTTAAGAAGAGATTGGACTGTGCACTTAGGCACATGGTCTGAACTTTTGGGTAGACCTGTGCGGTGTCAAGAGTTGGACTTGATGATCCTTAAGGGTCCCTTCCAACTCAGGATATTCTATGATTCTATGATTCTATAAATTATCTCCCTTTACTTAAAGCAACAGAATGAATGATACTTCTGTAAGTCAATCATATTGAGAATGTTATTAGAATCACTGTGAGCTGAAACTATTGTGCAAAAGCAAGTTACTGTTACTTAACAGAAAGACCGATAGTTCTGCATATACGGTAAAGAAACAATGATTACTGATAAAGGTGATTTAATTTTCAAAACAGCAGCAGCAATATTGTTCTCTTCAATTACATGGAATGGTTTAAAAGCTGTTCTTGTTTCTCTTTGCTTGCTTAGTAACAAGCATCAGCAGACAACAAACTTCCAATCAGTGTAATGAGAAGACCTACACGTTGCAACAGTACTAACAGTACTAACTTTACATACTGATTGTACTATTGGATTTTGAAGGAATATGAAGGAAAACCAAAATACTAAGGGAATGAAACAACAGAATGATTTTGAGAGCTACCTGGTAATATTTTTCACATTTTATGTGAAATAAACCACACAACAGTAATGAAATCTAGCACTTGTGCATAAATATACTTCTCTGCACATATGCACTCTAGGGTAAGTGAAGAAATTCTAACAAGGAAAAACACAGTTAAACTGTGTAACTTGACTGCTTTAGAAAATAAGTTTCTATAGCAGTTTTAACCAACAAAATCAGTCCTGTTGAGGCAGCTCCTCCCTCACCCACAGGTGCATGTCTTCATCTTTTGCTCTGTGAGCTGTTGCAACTCACTGTGTCCACAGAAAACAAACCCTACTAAAACAAAGTTATTTTCTTCTGATTAAAGAAAAAAAAGCACATTCTGAAAATATGCTTCCTGGTGAGTCAGATAATCCTGCTGGAAAGGAGTGGGAAAATAGTCCTTGAAAGGGCAAAGGGCAGTTTAGAACACTTTCAGCCTGAACATAGAGTTCAGGTGGAAATATGAAAATGTTTGTTGTCTGTATAGGTACAAATATATATATTGTTCTTACAGAGCCACGCAAAACATTTGAAGTAATAGAAATAGATTAGCATCTGTAGTAGATACTGCTCTGTTAAATATTTTCTGAAACCTCTGAATTATTAAGGCATAAATTAGATTCTTTAAGAGCAGAACATTGTTTATAAAAGTGCACTTGTCAGTGTTGGGGAGGTAAAAAGAAATAATCCTGCCATGACAGTAGTCCCCTGGGAATACCCTACTTTCCTAATACCATCCATGTTCCTTGTGGTTCAGAACACTTGTTAAGCTGAAAGGGGGGAAGAGAAGTGCATGACATTTAGACTTGTTGTAACATAAACCATTTCTTATCTCTCCCCTCAGTTCCTCTTCTCTGCCTTCCTTCTGTCTCCATTTACAACTTCACTATCCCTCCTGCCTCCTGGGACCATAACCTTAGTATAATCTTTGTTCTTTTTGCTTCCCTCTGCATATCTAAGACAAACTGTATCTTTTTCTTTTTATTTTTTCGTCTAAAAAAATAATAAATCCACATTTCCCTCATTTCCTTCAATGTTTTTGCTGCCAGAAGCCCTTTTTGTTTGTTTGTTTGTTTGTTTTTTCAGACTACATTTTCTCCTTTCTCATCTCTGTCTCATAATTCCCTTATCAGCTAGCCCATGGGGCTAAAATCCCACATGACACTAATAGTTCTACCTGTTAGTCATATGTATTTTTTGTCATAAAGCAGACATTGTCCCATTGGGTTGTAGAACTGAAGTCTTTTTTTTCTTTTTCCCAAAAGACAACCTAAGAGATCTCTAATTATGCAAGAATGCACTGTTCTTCCAACCTGGATGGGTTTTCAATAAGCCTGGAAAGCATATCTATGCCACTATCAACTTATCCAATACTCACCAGCTCATTTTACTCACAGTTGTTAGCATACTTCATGATTTTCATTTTAATTAGACATTTGACAGTCTAGGTTTTCATTTCTCAAATTTCTTCAGCCAAAATTTATTTTTTTTTAGAATTTTCCCAGAAGCATTGATATCTTGGAAGAGCAGTCCAACTTGCACTTTACCTTATTTATACTTAAAACATAGGCATCCCTGTACCTAAATCCCATGGGGGTCTGGTCTAGATAGCTGGTCTGTGAAGGAACTTAACACACACTGACAGCAGTGAGTTTAGCAGCAAGTAGTCATGACCACAGCCACTTTCATTCAAAACATGTTTAGAATATAAAGTAGTGCTTTCTTCCTGTCAGAGCATTTGCCCAGGAAGCAACAGATTTTGGAGAACCTGAATGATGCTAAGTTCCATTATGAGTTTCACCCTAAATTTTGTTGCTTCACTTCTTTGGAACAATAATATTTGCATATTTTGCGGAGTTATTTGAGATCTGTTGAAGAGAGATATTTAAAAAGATGTACACATTTTAAGAGAAGCTTTGAAGCACCCATAGTTTTACATTAATAGTTCTGCATTAATAGTTTTGAGGTTCAAATAAATGCTGTTATAAATGGCACCACTTAGACAGGCCTTGTGTGTTCCTAACTATGCAATCACGAAGCAAATGCAGTAGTTAGGTATCTTATGACAAGTCCATGTGGGAGAACAACTAAAAGTCTGAAGTTAATGCAGCTAAATTAAGGACCATTAAGCCTCTGTATGTAAACTCTTATTGAGAAGTACAGTGCTTAAGGGAGGATTAAACTCAAAAAAAAAAAAAAAAAAAAAAAAAGGCATTTTAATTCAGAGAGTATCTACAGAGTTTAATGTGATTTAATTTCTCTACATTAACTTCATAGCTTGAGTTTTTTCATCTTAACCTTCCCAACAGCAGGCACTCCTAAGTGATATCAGTTTTTCACAAAAGTATGTCTCTGGAAGCCTTCAGTTGTATTCAGACCTGCTCTTTAAATGTTTATATCCTTCTATTTTTCTATAACCCAATAACATTATTACTAAAAACAAAACAAAACAAAATCATAGTTACCTTCATTTTACAGTGAACTGCTTAGGCAGCAGGCATGGCCATCTGAGTGAGAAACTATTTTACCATACTAAATATATAAACTAAAAATAACTTTGTATTTACGTGTGGTGGTTAACAGCTTGAGGGGAACTGTTAAGCTTAAGGTCATGAATGATGGACGCAATGGAAAATCACAGAGAACAGCAAAAGAAAGAGTGAGATAGTAAACAGCATAGCATACCTGCCCACAGAAACTGGATGTCTGAAATCAAACCTGATGATTCTAAGCAGACCATTTCCCACAGCATTCTCCTCAAGAAACTGTCTGCTCATGGCTTGGACTGGCGTACGCTTCTTTGGGTTAGAAACTGGCTGGTTAGCTGGGCCCAAAGAGTCATGGTGAATGGAGTTAAATCCAGCTGGAGACCGGTCACTAGTGGAGTCCCTCAGGGCTCAGTACTAGGGCCAGTTCTCTTTAATATCTTTATCAATGATGAGGGGATTGAGTGCACCCTCAGAAGTTTGCAGATGACACCAAGTTAGATGCGGGTGTCAATCTGCTCGAGGGTAGGAAGGCTCTGCAGGAGGATCTGGATAGGCTGGACCGATGGGCTGAAGCCAACTGCATAATGTTCAACAAGGCCAAGTGCCGGGTCCTGCACCTGGGGCGCAACAACCCCAAGCAGCACTACAGGCTGGGAGAGGAGTGGTTAGAAAGCTGCCTGGCAGAGAAGGACCTGGAAGTATTGGTTGATAGTCAGCTGAATATGAGCCAGCTGTGTGATCGGGTGGCCAAGATGGCCAATGGCATTCTGGCTTGTATAAGAAGCAGTGTGGCCAGCAGGCCTAGGGAAGTGATTGTCCCCCTGTACTCTGCTATGGTGTGGTTGCACCTCAAGTACTGTGTTCAGTTTTGGGCCCCTCACTACAAGGACATGGAGGTGCTTGAGAGAGTCCAGAGAAGGGTGATGAAGCTGGTGAGGGGTCTGGAGAACAAGTCTTACAAGGAGCGGCCGAGGGAGCTGGGCTTGTTCAGCCTGGAGAAGGGGAGGCTCAGAGGCTGTCTATAGGTACCTTAAAGGAGGCTGTAGAGAGGTGGGGATTGGTCTATTCTCCCAGGTGCCCAGTGAGGGGGAATGGGCTAAACTTGAGCCAGGGGAGGTTTAGGTTGGATATTAGGAAGTACTTCTTTACTAAAAGGGTTGTTAGGCATTGGAATGGGCTGCCTGGGGAAGTGGTTGAGTCATCATCCCTGAAGGTCTTTAAAAGATGTTTAGATGTAGAGCTTAGTGATATGGTTTAGTGGAGGACTTGTTAGTGTTAGGTCAGAGGTTGGACTAGGTGATCTGGGAGGTCTCTTCCAACCTAAATGATTCTGTGATTCTGTGATTCAATCGTTGTGTGTTTGACACAGCCTCTGGTAAAGGAAGGTGTGATACCTGAAAGCTGTAGTACATCCTGTTACTCCGTTCAGCTTGTTCCCAAAAGAATAGCTCTCTATGTCTGTGGTGTTTCCTCAAGCTTTACTAATGTGGGGGGGGGGGGGGGGGGGGGTCAGGTTCGCTTCTTGGTTGTCCCTTTATTGTCCCACATTGATAAATATCGACTCTACATAAAGAGTAATTATAAATTATATTTATATAAAACTGCCAGATAAACCATCTGATATCTTATACTCTATAATTAATAGAAATTTATTCTCACTCATTAACATAAGAATTCTACAATCTTTTCAGCATTGATAAAGCTGCATCATAGGCATGAGTTCTGATACTTCTGTTTGCTGGAATTAACAAAGTTTGGATTAGAATTTTAATAATCAGATTTAGATCTTTTTTTTTTTTTTTTTTTTTCTTTAATAACACACTGATATCGGTGGCTTCCAAGCACTGGCTTGCGTTCACTTTCTTTTCCCTTTTCCCTTTTCCCTTTTCCCTTTTCCCTTTTCCCTTTTCCCTTTTCCCTTTTCCCTTTTCCCTTTTCCCTTTTCCCTTTTCCCTTTTCCCTTTTCCCTTTTCCCTTTTCCCTTTTCCCTTTTCCCTTTTTCTTTTTCCTTTTCTTTTTCTCCTGTCATTATCCATAAAATTTCATGGAAAGGTGGTCAATTTCAACCTGCAGGGTAGTAGGTTCCAATGATGTATTGTTATACTGATTATAACACTTATGTAAATGGAAGTACAGACATAATGGTGATAAAGTAGAGTAAGAACCAGAAACATCAATGTCTCACATAGAAAGTAAATGGAATATTTTCTCATTGCAAGAGTTACCAGATCTATGAAGAACAAATGTTTTGCTGGTTGTTATTACTGATTTTAGATTTCAAAGAGTCTTCACTTTAGTGTATTAGGATAATAACTTTTCGTAATAACAACCTATACAATTAAGATCAGAAAATTAAAATCTTCTGCAGATAGTAGATGGGTTTCTTATGATACAGTATTGACATAGTTGATACTAAGTAGATTTATGTATGTAACTTAGTCATTATTATTTTATAGCATTTAGATGTTAACTGTAGACAGAAGGGAGTAATATTTGAAAGCTGTGCAGCATTTTAGTTTAGAATCATGTAACTAAACTTCAGGGCTGATCTTCACAAAAGTGTTCAGCTACAATGGGAGAAGCATAACAGTCTTCAGAGAGAGATGCCAAATCCCATGCATTTCTTTTATCATAAGTTACAGTAGACTGCCAGTTATGGGGCTAGTGATTTTTCCTTTTCACCTGTGCATTTTGTTGTTAGAGCACACATAGACTTGCATTCTCCTTTTAGAGAAATCAATGCTTCCTGTCCTCCTACCCTTTATTTCTCACTGCCCACTATTTTTCTTGTCAGTTTGTGTTCCCCATTGCTGGTTGAGCAGCTTATGAGAAATAAACCAAAGGCACATCAAACCTTATAAGAAGGCCAGATCAGTAATTCAGTGGCTGAGTTTTTCCAATTCATTCTCTTTCAAGTGGCTTGTTTGAAAACAAACAACAGAAAGAAAACCTTATTGTGTCTCTTGTTGCTATTTAACAAAACTATAGAAAGACCTTTTGCCTTAATAATGCCAGTGACATGCTTTTTGTTTATCTAATTATTTATTTATAGTTGACATGAAAATGCTTCCCACTAGACATCGCTGACTACATGAAACCAAGTTGCGTGTTGCCTTTGTGAGACTTTCATTATTATAGCATGATTAAAGTAGTGCATTAATTATGCATCCTGCTATAAAACTGGATACAGCAGAGGAAATAAATACATATTAATAATATATTAGTTATTAATCTCTATACTTGTTGCTTGAATGAGATGCAAACTACTACATCTTCAGTTCATGAAGACCATTCCATTAGTGGAATTTTTAAGTCCACGTACATCTCACTACTGTGGAAGGACAAGCTTTTTTTAAAGGTCACCTTGCGGTAGAGATGAGTGCTTCTGAGTTGCCAACACATCTGTATTATGAAGCTAAAATTTTAACTGACAGTGAGATATGGCAGTAGCATAATAAACAGATTGGTCACCAGGCTGGGCCATGTGCAGCCAACATTTCATCAAGATAAGTGGTTGAATTTATGGACATTAGAAGAGAGACACCTTCCTGGAGAAAAAAAGAGCAGCTCTGACTTTTTATTCTGTATTCCATTGTACTGCTGCAAGGCAGATTTTGTACTGAAGGGAAGCTATATTTTGATGAATTTATGAAAAATATTGTAGAAATGGGTATTTAAAAACATTAGGTCTTGTAAAGTACACACATGTGAGGAAGTTACACCTATTTAGTAATAATGCAACAGGTTCCAAAAGCCTTGCACATAAAGGTGTCATTTAGTTAAAGGACAGAGCAAATAGATTAAGTACAATTGCAGCAAATTAGCTGCAGCAAACTTTTAAAATACACCATTCACTTTTTTTTTTTTTTCTCAAGCTAGGATAAAATAAATTTATTTAATATAAGAGCCACTTGGCAAGATTTGCAGTAGGAAATTAAATGTGCCTGGGAATGTTCACAACGGTGAGGTCAACTGTCATGGAGTGACACACATCCATACTATTAAAATCTGCTAGTCTACAACAGCAGGTGGTTGCAGATTGCCAGAGTAGAATCCTGTTAACTCCTAAAGCTTGCCTAGAAGATAGTTTTGGAGAGGCCTAGATGACCAGGGAGTGTTTGTGCAGTCTAACAGGTGACCGAGCTTTAGTCCCTTGCTATGTTCCCTAGTATTTGTTGTTTTACTGGTAGTGGTAGTCTTGTTAAGTGAATGCCCAGAAGGTAGAGTTGTACAAAGATAAATTTCATTCCAGATTTTAGTTCCACCATTAAATGGCATATCTATAACTTTATTTATAACTTATGGCTGAGAGTTTTTAGATATGTTCTAATTTTGTATGCAAAGGAAGTCAGATAGATCTGTTTAAAACATGTAAAATCCTCCAACTTTCATCTACATATGGTTGTATTTTCTCATTGACTTAATATTGAATAAGGACAAATAGAAAATTTCAGAATGGGTGTACAGTTTTAAAAGTTGTGTGATTAGCTTGGTCTAAAAGTTGTGTCAGCCAGGACAAATTATTATTGAAATAATTAATATTAGTAATATCAATAATACAGCAACAACAATATAATAATTATTAAGAAGAATAATATGTAGCTCTGGCTTGGGATTTGCACGAGTAGATCTGAAAGCACATAAACAAGAAAGTAAATATTATCTTATGGACTGTGGAAGTGAAACGGAGTCAAGTGCAGTGTAATGGACAGAATCACATTTTAGGTCATTAACCAGAATCAGGGTGACAATGTAGATGTCTTGAATCCCACATTAAAGCTCTGTTCATTGTTCACTAGTGGTTGAGCACACAGGTTTAATTTTTTCCTAAATTAAGTTTCTGTCCAAAGAAGGCTCTGAATGATGGTTGGAGTCATGCAACATGGACAAGACAACCCTAAGGTTAGTGGGTCAGAACAATATATGGATTTATATTAGACTAAAATGGCTTTCTCTCTTCCTGTATCTTGTTTCCTGTATTTTCAGACCTTCTTAGTTTTCTTTGAAAGAAGACAGAGAAGATCACTCAGTTAAGAAAGCAAGCTGTCTGCCAAAAGAGGGATTCACCTGTATATAAGCCCTTCCTGATAAATACACACATTTTTAAAAACAATTCCAGTGGTGAAATTAAGTCTCTTTTTCTATAATCATTTCAGTTCATCACTATCCATACTCTTGGAAAATTGTTTTTGTAGTGTCTAACCTGCATTTTCTTTGCTCCAAGTCCATGTTGCCTTCTGCACATCTGTCTCTCTTCTTTCCAAGTCCTTTGCCTTCCCTTTTATAGCAACTGTTGAAATATTTGAAAATTGTTAATGGTCTTAAGTATGGAAAAGCTTGACTATTGAGTATATCAAAAAATGAATCTGTTCCTTCTTTCATTACTATTTGCAAACCTTTCCACCACTTTCATTAAAAGACTCAGTAAACATCTCTAACATTTTTCCTTGAAACTGTGGTAACCTTCCTTTCTAGAAACACTCTGTTAGTTGCAGTGTAGACCTCTTCTAGTAACTGAGATGAAAACACATGAATAAAAGTGAATACCAGATCACAAACGAGAGAAGAAAAAAAAAATAAAGAAAAAAAAGCTGAAAAAAAAAATGTGCTGATGTTGTAACCACTCAACTGTTGTACTGTTGAATTTCTTTCATTTTAAAACAATGTTGCATAATTATATATTCACTGTTTGCTTTGTTTTGTAAAACCCTGGAGTGATTTCTGTGAGAGGAAATGAAATGATCTGGCTGGCTGCTGAATGCTTTGGCTGCTTTAGGGCAGTTCAGTAGAAGTGTTTCTGCATTAGCTGTTTGGATTTTTTTTCCTTTATTCTTTTCCTTTCCTTTTTGGTAGGGAAAGTAGTAAATAATTATACTCCAAAAACAAGATACCACAACATTTCTCTAAGAATCGTGTCCTGCTGTTTGTTAACCTTATATATATAACCTTATATAGCAACAGTGCATTCATTCAATTAGCTTACAGTGGTGCTCTGGCAGTGCTTTATTTTCATAAATTCATGCAAATCCTTCTGTTTAAAGCACAAGGTTTTCTTAACTTCTCCAAATACGTTAATGATGGTGTAGCTGACAGAGCACAAAAAGGCAAACAATATCAAAAGATAATTCCTGCTCTGATACATAGATGCTTTATTTGTTTAAACTATCTCTTTATTTGTGCCTACTTTGGTAGGGTTTATATTTGTAATTAGAGCCCCTCACAGTTTTTCTTTAAGTTATTGATTACACTGCATTCATCCATCAAGGTTGATGAGCTGTAGAGAAAAAAACCCTGACATTTTCAGGGGATTTATTCATTGGGGAGAAGAAATTGGAGCCATTTCACTGGGGCTTTATAACAGACATTTGGTTCCAGGATTCTGTAAATTTCCTTCAATTATACCAGTTCTATGTAACTGTTACAAAGAACTGTTCAAGAATGACTTTGTCTGGAAGGAACCTTAAAGATCATCTAGTTCCAACCCCCTCTGCCTTGGCAGGGATGCCATCCACTAGATCAGGTTGCCCAGGGCCTCATTCAACCTGGTCCTCTTTCACCTCCATCCAATACCTCCTGGGATGGGGCATCCATCCCTGGGCAACCTGTTACAGTGTTTCAACACCCTCTGAGTGAAGAATTTCCTCCTAACCTTTAATCTAAATCTCCCCTTTGCCAGCTTACATCAAGCTGTTTGTCCACCAGAATCCCCAGGTCCTTCTCTGCAGGGCTGCTCTCAATTAGTTCTTCTCCCAGTCTATAATCATGTCTGGGACTGCCCTGACACAGGTGCAGCGCCATTTAGATTTGTTAAACCTCATTAGGTTCATGTGGGCCCATTTCTCCAGTTTGTCCAGGTCCCTTTGGATGGCACCCCTTCCTTCTTTTGCATCAACAGCACCACTCATTTTAGTGTCATCTGCAAACTTGCTCATGGTGCACTCGATCCCACTGTCTATGTTGTTGATAAAGATACCTAATAAAGACACCTAATACTGCCCCCAAGACAGGTCCCTGAGGCACACCACTTGTCACAGCTCTCTACCTGGACATAGAGCTCTTGACCATAACTCTCTGGGTGCAACCTCCAGGTCTATCCCTTATCCAATGGATGGTACACCCATCAAGACCATATCTCTCCAATTTCGATATCAGGATGTTGTGTGGGACCATGTCAAAAGCCTTACAGAAGTCCAAGTAGATTACATCAGTCAGTCATCTTGTTGAGTACATCAGCCTTCTCCATGTTTTCTGTTACCAGTACAGCATGTGTACAGCAGTGGAAAACAATATGTGTCTCAAGCAAACCTCTTTCTAATTCCAAATAGAAAATGTTCCAGTTATATCTCAAGACAGCAAAACATTGATAAATCTTTTGAAAATCCACTTTCAAGGCAAGTTCTGTGGCAACTCCTTAAGATTTGTTTGAATAATTATGCTGAAAAACAAAACAAAAGAAAACTACAGGAGCTGAATAGACTAATTAAAATTTCTTTTTGAAGATAGAAGAACCAAAATTTGATGGACTTTCTACATTTAGCACTGGTCTGAATGATCTGATACTTGATTCATAATGTTATAAATGAAGTCTCAACTCAATCTGAATTTAGAAATATTCATAAAAGGAGTATTTATAAAAGGTATAAAAGGCAAGTAAACAGCACTGGGTGTGCGGGGAGCCTACGCTCCACCAACACGCACACATGAACACCAAACTTTCTAAATATACAGAACACTGCCTTTACATACTAAACCCAAGTACACCTATACATATGTACAATCAGAAAAGGTAACAAACAATCCTTTAAGTTCCATGACTTAACAGTCTCCATTTTCCGTTCCTTTTCTTGATTACAAGCAACTCTCCATTTTCCGTTCCTCTTCAACAACATGTCTTGCTTTAAGTTGTCAAGCAACTCGGCCTTCGGGCCTTATGTATCCTGTTCTTCCCGGATCGAAGAAAAGCATATCCATCTCCTTTTCAAGGCCAATAGGGCCTGGGTCAAAAGGCACGTCCAGGTCACCAGGGGGCGTAACAGCAAAAGCCTTCGATGGCTGTAGCAGCAGAGGGGCTGATGGCGTAGCAGTGGCATCAGCAAAGGAGCCCGCAGTTCCCTCACTGTGTGGCAAAACCACACGTTTCTGACTCTGGTCCCACATGGCTCTTTAAGGCCTCAGAGATTGCTCGCCAGGTGCTGAGCAATCCCACTGCAACCATGTCGTTTTTAGTTGCAGAGTCCCACGCCTTGACCTCAATTTGGTCCCATGTTTCAGGATCATAAACCGTCTGATTGTTAAGAAGGAGAATAAGCTGTAAGGTTACCAGGACAGTCTTTGTTTCTAAGGACGTATGATTCCCCATAATGCGCAACTGCTTACCAGCGAGGGGCAGTTGTGTGCGCGGGTCCGCTTCTCTCAGCTTGAGCTTCTTCCCAGCTCTGGTGCGCCTGTTTCCACCGACTTTCTCTATGAGCTTCTTTGAGTGGTTTGCTGAGTCTAGCCGAACCTATCTTCATGAGGCGATCAATGTGCCTGTTCCCATCCTGGTCTCCGTTCTGCTAGCCTGTTCCTTTTCATTCCTTCTTTCTGCTTCTTTATTGATGACATAACTTCATTGTGTTGCCTTTTTTTTTTTTTATCTCGAGAACAGGCTCCCCTCTTATACCCTTCACCCCACAGCAGTGCTTTTCAAAACAACTTTTCATTGGTTAAACAACTTTGCATATAACAGCAACGGCAAACACACAGAAACTTCCATGCCTTAATGGCCGAAGAACAAGAAACCCAAGACTGGGTAGTCTCCTGAATCATCCTTTGTTCCCTCTAAACTCTTTTACATTCCTGATGGCCTCATCGTTAAGAGTCTAATTAACCATGGGGCTTGCTGACCCCCGTGGCCACACTCCCAAATCTCCCCCTTCTTTATTAATATCAACCATCTTCTCGACACAAATTACCACTCCATATATAACAATATGGAGCAGCAGCATAAACTTTATGAGTTAAAGCTTTGATAGAAGATGTCATATATGGGACATGAAATTAAGGAATGAGGCTTTGGGGTGGTTTTTGCATTCTCTCCCCACTTTGTAGCCAGCTAGCTTTCTTTTGCAGTAACATCTGTGGCTTCCACGCTTTATGTGGCTGGTTCGGGCACAGGTATTTTTGGCTGCGCATCATCATCACATGTACGCACACACAAGAGTCTGTCTAATGAGAAAATAAAAATGCTGTATGAGTGAAGTTACTGCTCTGTGGTTTCCTCATACTAATACTTTGACAGTATGCCAAGGCATTACAACTCAGGCCCAAGTTACATACGAAGTCTGGAATGAAAGAGGAAGGGGGAAAAAAAAAACAACACTGACAATATAATGCTGAAGTGAGCTGAATGTTATTCTGAGAGGTGCTAGCAGCTATGAAAGGAAACAATGGAGTAACATTCTGCTTTCATTTTTAGTTCTTCCTTGTTATCTTCCATATTTGCTTGGAACTCCCTTTCATGAATAAGATGTGTTCTGATAAAGAAAGTGATGATACATAAAGTAGCACTGTGACAAAGCACAAAGTGATCATTGCCCTCTGCTTATCCTCACTGCACTTTCACACCATTAACAGTGTAACTAATAAGACTTGCACTTAGTATCTCACCTTTAAGCTTTCTGTGGAAGTATCATATTTGAAGAGCAATGGCTTTTGCTAAAGCACCACAAAATAACAGGTAATTCTCATAACATCATTCTGAATAGACACATCTTATTATTTCTCATTGTGTTGGTGGAGAAAGGAAGGTTAAGTAACTTACTTCAGCTCAAACAAGAAATCAGTGATTATGATCAATGATTCATAGACTTGGCTTTTCTAGTTAGTTTACTTGAAATAACATTGTAACACGAAAAATAACTGTGCATATTTGGCAACTGGTAAAAATTGCCAGGCTCTAATAACTGATTTTAGAATTGTTTACATAAGCAACTCACTTCTCTATGTAAAAGTTTTAATTCTCCTTCTGCTAATATAGAGATTTCTTTTTCTGATTCCTTCTCTTCATTCTCTTTGGTGTGTGCTCCACTCCCACCCCTAACCCCTCCCAAGCTCTTTCATTCCCCTTGCCAGGATCTGCTCCTAAGTACTTTGCTTTCAACAAGACACTGTCTTTTTGTAGCAGGCGCCAGTTCCAGTCTGTGGGATTGTAAACTGAAAGTACCCATGACAACTGATTCATCCCCCACAGAGACCACAGATAGTACCTACAAAATGTCTGCACTTACAAAGAGAGGATCCTGTCCCCAGCTCAGGTTTGCAACATGAAGTGCCAGAACAGGTGCCAGGAGAATTTGTTTGGGCATGAACTTTATGAATGAACTAATGTATGATGAGGTATGCAGTCTCCATTGACGTTGCTACCTGCGTTGTCTCTATTTAAAGAACAGACAAGCAAGCTTCAGTCCACAATGATCATTTCCCCCAATACTTGATTTAATAGGATTAATTTCTACTTACACCATGTCTTTCATTTGAGAAGCTCTCACTCTACAAACATAAATTAATTAAGCTTTATGTTCCCTCTGTGCAGCATTGGTAGACTTAGGAATAGAGTGGTTTAAACATTACACTAGTATGCCAGTCGGGAAATACCAGAAATCTACTTTTCTTCCTCTCCATATGCCCTGGGGCAGATTCAATGTGTGCCTGAAATACAAGGACTGAAAAAGACCATGGGGAATATGGTATTGATAGTGCAACTATGCTTACAGTTTGAGACAAGGAGCTGTACTTGTCTGGAAGACAGGTAGTTGGAAGAGCTGAAATGCAAGTGGCAATGAAGTGAAAGCTGATTCCTTGCAAAAAGGTTAGGTACTAAGGCCTGCTGAGGTACCACAGTCTTTCCAGCTGTCATTGAAGAGACTGTGTGTCACAATGGCCTGTATAGTTCTGCCTTGTTGCCTCCTCTCAAGTCAAACCAAGTAAATTAGGAATACCTCTTCCATAAAACTGATTTTCCTAAGATCAAGGTGGTTATTGTGTGCAGGTATAGATTTCCTAGAGGGGACGGAAGGATAACTGAATTTCCACTAAGCATCGCTTGCTATGGCATGTACTACTGAGGTACATGACAGCTCTGGCTAGTCAGACTGGCAGTGCGTATACCTCCTAGTATGGGACACAGAGCAGGCATTTAAGCTTAGGAATTTGCAGGCC
Organism: Netta rufina; assembly: GCF_964035555.1. Taxonomy (NCBI): domain Eukaryota; kingdom Metazoa; phylum Chordata; class Aves; order Anseriformes; family Anatidae; genus Netta; species Netta rufina. Next base: position 39,570,702 of record NC_140123.1, on the reverse strand, counting down.
TGTTTACATTAAAAATTGAATAATAAGTGAATGCATTTTTTCCTCCTCTTTGAAGCCTCATTTTTAATGTGTTATAACTTTTGTTTTTGTTTGCCAGAGTAGCAGCTCCATTCTGAATAAACTATTACCTGAGGCACTAGAATACTATCACTAAAGAAAGTGAAAAAAAAGAGACTGTTAATGTGTGTGAGAAAGAAAGGTTTCTTCATTTAACAGTAACGGCTAGAAGACAATTAAGGCCTGGCTTTTAAATCATAGTGTTAGGACAAAGTATGTTGTGTCTGCAAACTGGAAATGTTGCATTATTTTTAAATGGCTGAATACCTTGTGCAGCATCCATAACAATTGTTACATATCTAAAGTTGCATAACTTACTACAGTGAAAAAGAATGAAATTTAAATTTAATCTAGCTAAAGAGAACATATCTTGACTTTTATCCACTATTGAGTATACAACCTAATCATAGGCTATTCATACACTTTAGTTTACAAAAAAAAAAAAGACTCATTTAATGTCTTTTAAATCCTTATGGGAGGGAGAGTGGTGGACATGTTGCTGAAGGCTTTTTGATTACTTAAGCTTGGAATAGGCATAATATCCCAAGATGGGGGGTCCTTATGCACTGGCAGTGCTTTCTCTTCTCCTGATAAGTGTTTGCATGCTCACACAGTAACTCAGGCTGTTTAGTAATCCCCAGAGGGATGTTGCAGTGCTGCTGACACCCAAGGAGAGACAAGCTCCACAGGTCCCTCAATACCTAGGGAAAAATGAGCCTTCCTTTTGTGTTTACCCAGTAACCCAGTTCAACTATCTTTCCTCAAGAGCATAAGGGGATAGTGGAAGACTTTTTTATTTATTTATTTTTAATAAAAACTGGATAAAATCCAGTTATTTGATGTTTTTAGCCATTAAAAGTCACCAGGGATTTAATTCTCAAGACTACCATTGATCCACAGGTAGCATGCAATTCAAAGGCCTGAAAACCACTGATATCTGAGCCATAGAAATGGGTTTGAGTGTGTTATAAATGAAGTCTCAACTCAATCTGAATTTAGTAATATTCATAAAAGGAATATTTATAAAAAGTATAAAAGGCAAGTAAACAGCACTGGGTGTGCGGGGAGCCTACGCTCCACCAACACGCACACATGAACACCAAACTTTCTAAATATACAGAACACTGCCTTTACATACTAAACCCAAGTACACCTATACATATGTACAATCAGAAAAGGTAACAAACAATCCTTTAAGTTCCATGACTTAACAGTCTCCATTTTCCGTTCCTTTTCTTGATTACAAGCAACTCTCCATTTTCCGTTCCTCTTCAACAACATGTCTTGCTTTAAGTTGTCAAGCAACTCGGCCTTCGGGCCTTATGTATCCTGTTCTTCCCGGATCGAAGAAAAGCATATCCATCTCCTTTTCAAGGCCAATAGGGCCTGGGTCAAAAGGCACGTCCAGGTCACCAGGGGGCGTAACAGCAAAAGCCTTCGATGGCTGTAGCAGCAGAGGGGCTGATGGCGTAGCAGTGGCATCAGCAAAGGAGCCCGCAGTTCCCTCACTGTGTGGCAAAACCACACGTTTCTGACCCTGGTCCCACATGGCTCTTTAAGGCCTCAGAGATTGCTCGCCAGGTGCTGAGCAATCCCACTGCAACCATGTCGTTTTTAGTTGCAGAGTCCCACGCCTTGACCTCAATTTGGTCCCGTGTTTCAGGATCATAAACCGTCTGATTGTTAAGAAGGAGAATAAGCTGTAAGGTTACCAGGACAGTCTTTGTTTCTAAGGACGTATGATTCCCCATAATGCGCAACTGCTTACCAGCGAGGGGCAGTTGTGTGCGCGGGTCTGCTTCTCTCAGCTTGAGCTTCTTCCCAGCTCTGGTGCGCCTGTTTCCACCGACTTTCTCTATGAGCTTCTTTGAGTGGTTTGCTGAGTCTAGCCGAACCTATCTTCATGAGGCGATCAATGTGCCTGTTCCCATCCTGGTCTCCGTTCTGCTAGCCTGTTCCTTTTCTATTCCTTCTTTCTGCTTCTTTATCGATGACATAACTTCATCGTTTTATAAATGAAGTCTCAACTCTGAATTTAGTAACATAAAATAATATTTATAAAAGGCAAGTAAACAGCGCTGGGTGCGCGGGGAGTCTATTCTCTACCAACACGCACATGCAACCGTCGAACTTTCCAAATATATATAGGACATTGTTGTTACATATTTATAAGAAACCCGAGTACGCCTATACATATGGATATCCTATCCCCTCTTCATATTATAATTCTTTGTGGTGGTCGTTGTGGGTGAAGGCCTCACGGTTTCCCCATCACCATTAGCAACCTTTTGTTCCAGACTGCAGGAGCGGCTTCGACTTTCTCCCTCTTCTTCTACACATACTCTGCCCACCACAAGGTTCCCGAAAGCAACAAAACGTGATTGCTTTTCCCGCATTTCGTTAACACTTGAAACCACACTAAACAATAAATGTTAACAGTTCTAACCAGCAACCCCCCCGCCCCCACAACTTCCGTGCCTTAACAGAGGGGAAAACAAGCAATCCCAGATGCCAGGGCGTCGCCTCAATCACCCTTCTTTATTTCCTCTAAACTCTTTACATTCCTGATGACCTCATCGTTAAAGAGTTTGATGTTATCACCAACCACGAGGCTTTCCGACCCCCATTGCCACATTCCCAAATCTCCCCCTTCTTTATTAATATTAACCATTTTTCTGACACGAATTACCACTCCATATGTAACAATCGTGTTGCCTTTTTTTTTTTTTTTTTTTTAATCTCAGGCTCCCCTCTTATACCCTTCACCCCACAGCAGTGCTTTTCAAAAACAACTTTTCATTGGTCAAACAACTTTGCATATAACAGCAACGGCAAACACACAGAAACTTCCATGCCTTAATGGCCGAAGAACAAGAAACCCAAGACTGCGTAGAGTCTCCTGAATCACCCTTCTTTGTTCCCTCTAAACTCTTTTACATTCCTGATGGCCTCATCGTTAAGAGTCTAATTAACCATGGGGCTTGCTGACCCCCGTGGCCACACTCCCAAATCTCCCCCTTCTTTATTAATATCAACCATCTTCTCGACACGAATTACCACTCCATATACAACAAGTGCTAACTTTTCTCAGCTCTCACAGGTGTAACTTTATTTTATTTATTTATTTTGCTAATTCTTACAAGGAGCAGAAGGCTGATAATTACTGTTTTCAGAGGAGTCTTCTCTACTGTTGGCTGGTTTGATGGTCCAGTTGGCCTATTATATGTTGCTACACTGTGTCTGTCCTCTTACTACCTCCAGCTAGCAGAGGGAATATCCAAAGGTAAGAAATATCCCTTCAAAGCTCCAGTATGCACCTAGTACAGTATTCGGGATTAGTAGAGTCTTATTACACAGAATCACAGAATCACAGAATTTCTAGGTTGGAAGAGACCTCAAGGTCATCGAGTCCAACCTCCAACCTAACGCTAACAGCCCTCCACTAAACCATATCCCTAAGCTCTACATCTAAACGTCTTTTGAAGACTTCCAGGGATGGTGACTCCACCACTTCCCTGGGCAGCCTGTTCCAATGTCTAACAACCCTTTCAGTGAAGAAGTTCTTCCTAACATCTAACCTAAAACTCCCCTGGCTCAACTTAAGCCCATTCCCCCTCGTCCTGTCACCAGGCACGTGGGAGAACAGGCCAACCCCCACCTCGCTACAGCCTCCCTTGAGGTACCTAAAAAGAGCGATAAGGTCACCCCTGAGCCTCCTCTTCTCCAGGCTGAACAAGCCCAGCTCCCTCAGCCGCTCCTCGTAGGACTTGTTCTCCAGGCCCCTCACCAGCTTCGTCGCCCTTCTCTGCACCCGCTCAAGCACCTCGATGTCCTTCTTGTAGCGAGGGGCCCAAAACTGAACACAGTACTCGAGGTGCGGCCTCACCAGAGCTGAGTACAGGGGGATGATCACCTCCCTCGCCCTGCTGGTCACGCTGTTCCTGATACAAGCCAGGATGCCGTTGGCCTTCTTGGCCACCTGAGCACACTGCTGGCCCATATTCAGCTGACTATCCACCATCACTCCCAGGTCCTTCTCCGCCTGGCAGCTCTCCAACCATTCCTCTCCCAGCCTGTAGCTCTGCTTGGGGTTATTGCGCCCCAGGTGCAGGACCCGGCACTTGGCCTTGTTGAACTTCATGCAGTTGACCTCAGCCCATCGGTGCAGCCTATCCAGATCCTCCTGCAGAGCTTTCCTACCCTCGAGCAGATCGACACACGCACCTAACTTGGTGTCATCTGCGAACTTACTGAGGGTGCACTCGATGCCCTCGTCCAGATCATCGATGAAGATATTAAAGAGGACCGGCCCCAGCACCGAGCCCTGGGGGACGCCACTAGTGACTGGCCTCCAACTGGACTTGGCTCCATTCACCACGACTCTTTGGGCCCGGCTATCCAGCCAGTTTCTAACCCAGCGAAGCGTGCGCCAGTCCAAGCCAAGAGCAGCCAGTTTCTTGAGGAGAATGCTGTGGGAGACGGTGTCAAAAGCCTTGCTGAAGTCAAGGTAGACCACATCCACAGCCTTTCCCTCATCCACCCAGCGCGTCACTCTGTCATAGAAGGAGATCAGGTTCGTCAGGCATGACCTGCCTTTCATAAAGCCATGCTGACTGGGCCTGATCGCCTGTGTGGCCTATTACTCTGTGTGAATCAGGTTGTCCAAACTCTGTAATTCAGAGTCTAACCAGAACTTCATGATAGACTTAAGGAAAAAAAAAAAACATATTTAATAATAATAAATTAAAAAAAAAAAGACTGCCTATACAGCATTACCAATTTCAAGCAATTTCAAGGTACTTCTGTCTGGTTTATTCGTAGGGGTTCTACTACTGTCATGAACTATCTTGTTCTACATAAAGACCATTTAAAAAGATTATGGTATGACAGGTTTGATTATTAACTATTTTTTTTTTGTCACAAAATGAATCCTACAAGGCAAGTAGAACTCAGAATTAAAAGAAATACCTCTGAAGTCACAAAATCACAGAAGTCCAGAAGTCCTGTGGCTGTATGTGTGATCACCAGAGAACTTCAAAAACACGGCAGGAGGTTTCCAGAAGGTTTTGCAAAGCTGTGGCTTTACTAAAACAGTTTCTTCATGGTTCTGGAGCTTCTTCACCAAGCAATTCTTTCTTATACTCATGGAATTTCTTTTTATTTTATGAAAATTAACTGACACAGATTGCTGGTAGCTGAAAAGTGAGAAAGGGAAAGTCTTTGAGTTTGATTTTCTTAATTTACTTCTGCATCAAAGTAGCTACAGTCTGGGTATCTCTGTTCAGTTTTGTTTCTTGTTTTGGGTAGGTGATACTGTAAGGACAAAATACTTGTATCTGTCAGAAAGTAAATTTAGTATTATAATTATGCCAGTGATACTAACTAAAGTGGTAGAAGGAAGAAAATAACAAACAAACAACAACCCAAGAGAATATGATATCTAGTTCCATAACTGGTTTTGAACTAGAAGTTGTGTTTTTTTGTTGTTTTTTTTTTTTTTTTTGCTTTTTTTTTTTTTTTTTTTTTTGCTTTATATTCATGATTCAGTTCTGCCACTCCAGTCCCCACCCCAAAAAAGAACACATTCATTCTACTGAAACATGGAAAGCTGAAAATTCATTTTGGTTTTGTAAGAGGAAATAAAAAGGGCTGAAAGATTCATAATAGAATTTCAATGTATAAGTGAAATACAGGCTTGAACCTGAGGGCAGTCCTTTTAAAGAGCTGAATGACATCTGTGTGTAATTCAATAGATGACTACTGTAACACAAGTGGAGAAGCTCTCTAACACATTGTTTTTGTGTTGATTGCTCAGTTCAATTACTATAAACAAAGAATGTAACATTATAATAGTATCTGAAATAAATCTAGCCTAAAAGGGTTGGAAAAAGGTTAGAAACATCAGACAGTTTTATCTATAATTCAATGATTTGGTGCCAGACTCACCTACAAATAAAAGGCCATCTTGTATGAATATATCAGTAGCAAGGTTACCAATTTCAAGAGCTTAATGACAACTCTTAGATGATAGTTGAAATAGAGACATTTTTTCAGCATAAATGTTCACAAGTTACTACATGCACAGAAACACTTAGCAACAGGTAGAGGTTAAATATATTAATTGGTAGGCTTTTATTTCTATTTACTCCTACAAAAAGATGGATTTTAAAAGAAAAGGTCCATGAACTAAACTGTAATTTAAAACAAAGCATTTTTTTCACCATTTGAAATAACCAGGTGCTTCATTAGGTAGCAAACCAAGTTTCCCTGAGAAGTCCAATTTTAAGACTTAACACAGTGCTCCAAAATCATTTTTCCCATGCAACAAACTAAGGCTGAGAGGACAGGATGCAGCTGCCTCTAAAAGCCTGTCAATGATGCTTCTTTTTAAGTGATGGAGAACTGCTAGCACAGCTGCATAATGAGGTAGATTTACACTTTTCACTTTTTTATTTCTTTCTATATATGAGGAATTTCTCAAAAGCTGTAAAGAAAAATGAGTTAACTGCTGATGCATGAAGGCAAACGAAGACACTGCCTTACACTTAATGGCAGCCTATGGACAGCCCTTTGCTTTAGAGCTTTTTTTTTTTTTTTTTTTTTGCAGAGACATTGTTGAGGTCAGATGTGGAGTTATTCTCTAGTTTTTACAGGGAATTTGAGGAGAGTCTTAACTTCACATCTGAGAATCCTAAGGTAGGAACAAATCTGAGTTACTATTAAAGCTACAGCTTATGTCTTGTTTTCCTTAAGCACATAATTGCTTCAGACTTGATGTCTCATGCAGTACCAGTAGATAGCAGAAACGCAGTTAATTTGGGGATGTCATTTATGAGTTATGATCCATTTTAACATCAGTGCAGATTTTTTAATTTTTATTTTTTTAAACGGAGTAGTAGCTGGTGGCCTGAGTGTGCCCCTCCTTCCCAGCGCTCCTCATTTCCCTGCAGGCTCCATTAGTTATGAGTTTCCTCCAGTATGAGAAAAGCAAAAGGGAATAAGGCAAAGGAGCAAGCCTGGCAAGACTGCAAGCTGATGTTTCTTTGCCTGGTTGCTTCTACTTTTCCTGCTTATTAAAGTGGCTGCTGTCATCCATGCAGCAGCTGTGCCTGGTTGGAGAAGGGCAGCAGGGTCAGAGGAAGACTCAGGCAGTAATAGCAGCCAGAGAGGGTGCACTGGATATTTGTTGCTGTGCTTAAAAATGCCAAGTTAGAATAATACCCTAACAGTGCAAATAAAAACACATTATCATAGCCTTTCCATAGTCTCCAGCTAGGCTGGTTAAAAAATAATCAAACATATATTATTTGATGAGATGGAGAACTTCTATCTAAATGACAGGCAGGAAGAGTAGGTGTATCGTTTGGTAATGACTGACCTAATGACTCAGACTTTACCTAACACAAATAGATGGGACTAGTCTTAAGTTGCACCTGCCTGTATTCTTGCTTGCTAGCCCCCAGTCTTCAAAAGAAGTTGGATCTTCAAAATTGAATTTTCTACTTGAAAACACAGTTAATGTAAGTGATTTTTGCAAGAAATTGAAAGCAGATGATTGGATTAAGTTCTTTTAATTCCACAACGTTGTTACTGTGAGAGAATCTATTTGTATTTGTGTTTACAAATTTATCTTTAATACAGCTATGATTTTCCATATGCATGATGTTAAACTTATTCCTGATTTGTGTTTTTGTATTACAGCTTGTGACAGGAAAAGTCACCACCTTTAAATGGGATAACAATTTTATTTAAAAAATCTCTCACTGCAGAGATCAAACTGCCTCGTAAACAGGCTGGAGAAAACATTGCCAAAATGATTAAAAGGTCTTTGAAAGTGTAATTCTAACAATCAAAAACAAATTAACTACCAGTTAACGTGATTATGTGCATTAAAAGTGACTATAACGTGTGAAACCTGCAGTTTTGTATGATGTAAGCTCATAAAAAGGAGACATCAAAGAAACCTACAACTGTAAAATGTTAAAAAAAAATATTTGGAAAATTAACTGAAGGTTGGACTGTAGATGATTAGAATTTATTTGAAAATTCTTTTAAAGAGATGTTTTCATTAAAATCAAGTCAGAACACTTGCTTTGGTGACTTTAATAAATTGGGATGAGTTGGTAAGAAAATATGAAATGTCAGATGCTTTGACATGATAGAAAATATCACCTTTCAAACACCCAGCAGAATTTCAGAGTAGCTACTAATCTGTTACTTTGCCAGTGCTGGGAAATGATTACTGTATTTCCAAATGTCATCAGAGTAGTTTGAATCATACCATACACAAGTGAATTTCTGAATATTCTTATCAGCTTTTCCAAACAACTGAATTCCTCTGGCTTTGGCAGTTCTCTGAGCCAGAGTTTAAATACAAACACATCCATCGTTTTGGGCTGAAGGACTTTAATCACATATCATAGATTATGTGGGTATGTTCAGCACTTAGGTGGGATGAAATCCTCAGAACTCTTGTTAGCTACCATTGTGCTGAAGTCGTTGTGTGCCAAAATATCTGCTGATAAAACCTGCAACGCTCCTGCGTCAATATATGCATACAGCTGTGCATGTAGTGAGGCTTTTGGGTTGTTAAAAACTGTGCCTTTTGCATATTTTCAAAGCAGATATTCTTCCTCTTGGGCCACCTTCCCACTTGCTTTCTCACTTTAAGAAGATGGCCTGAACCTCAGCTCATCTGCCCAGAGAGTCTGTAATTACAGTCTCATGCTGGGTATATCTGTATGGAGAGGGAGAAGTTGCAAGTAGAGATGACATTCACCATTCTTTAAATTTGCTGGAGAATGGAAGACGTGACATGGCATGACATGACTCCTACTCTTTTTGGAGCACTTGACTCCAGAAGTGGGAGGAAGTGTGCTAGAGATAATCGTGGCACTACAACCTGAACTTAGGTGACATACTCAGATGTGGGTTTTACACATCTCCATCTCTTCTCCCTTCTGACTATTTTCTGCATCTCCTTGTTCAGGCTGGTAGCTTTTGCAAAGCTATTCTTAAGCACTTAAAATGCAAGGAGAGCCTGACAACGTAACAGGGATCTACTGAATCCTTCTTGCAACTGGGTGCCAGACAGACATGTCACCACTGAGTATTGCAAAGGCTTAGTCCCTCTTTCTTTCATCCTGAACTAATTAGCACTATGATTAGAAGAGTGGCTGCAGGCCATGACTTGCACTGCTTTTACCAGTAATGGAGTTAGACCAATATAACCAGAGAAAGTATATCCTCTACCATTAAGCCTCCTGTGAAAAAGACAGCTTTTACTGGCATGTGATAAAAAAGCAGTGTCCCTTTTCATGGAACAGCATTGCCTGTTGTTCTGGCAATGTTAGATCAGATAGCGAACCTGCTGAGAAAGCACTGAATGGGATCTGTTGTGGCAGCTGCCTTGTATAGCTCTCCAGGTATAAGGGAAATTGTTAAACCTTCTCAAGCTTGGCACATGGGAGTCTTACAAAAAAACAGCACTAGGAAAAGGCTTAGGTTTCATATGCAGTAACGTTAATTTGGGGGTTCTCTTTTCATTAATAAGTCAGGTGCTCAACAGGGTGAAGATTTTTCTTCTTTCAAGGACTTGGCATGTACTTTTGTTTGGAACAGAATAGAAACATAATTTCACAGAGGAAATGTAATCTCATCTTAAATATTTACAGAATGCTAATTTTATGCTTATATGTTGGCAGAAAAGTAGAATAGCATTAATTAGTTTGAAATATTTTCTAGCAGAAACATGTTTTTCCCTTTGGCTAGGACCATATTAGTAAAGAAAACATCTATGACCACTCTCTGGCCCTCAGATTATGCAACACAGTTTTCATCCATATGGCTAAAGTCTCACTTGTTCTTTAACCCTCCTCCAAAACAGAATGGCCTGATTTGTGTTGCCAGTTGGAAACCAGTACTGGTTCCTTCTGTTTCTCATGCAGTACTCAGGCACTAACTGGCAGATGCTATTTGGCATGGTTGAAAACTATAGGAGAGAGTTAGCAGTTAAAGAGTTCCAGTGTATTTCAAACACTGAACACATATTTGTGTGCCAGTGCTTGAGCCCCTGTGTTTAGTATTATAACCACAATGAGAGCCCGTTGCAAATGTCATACAACCTGCACACAAGGCTAACACTGAAGGAATAGCTAAGTTCTGTTCTGAACACAGAACTTAATTAGCTAGTCACCTGCACAGATGGTAGACAAAGTATAGTATCATACCATATTTGTAATGAAAAAGACTATCCAGGCATTGAGATGGGTTACTTAGGAGGCTGTGAAAACTCAATTTCTGCAAATTTTTAGGTATAGGTTAGGAAGATATCTATTATGAATACTTAATCCTGCCTCACATTAGGGAGATGATATCCTGCAGATGTCATCAGCTTTCAATAGTACTATAATTTTAGAATACTTCTTTGCAGAAAGTTATGGCATGTGTGGAAAATAATTTCCAAGTCTCTATTGTATTGAGTAAGCAATTCCTTTTTGGGGGAGAGGTGGGTGGTGGATGGGGTATGTGTGTTCACTGACATGGACTTCTATAATAGAGAAAAAATAATTTTTGATCTCAGGAATACTGATGTAACAAAAGATCCCTTTGGAAATTTTGATCCTGAGATTTGTTGTTTATCTAGAAACTCATCTATACCCATGGATGCAGAGTAATTTTTAAATATCAAAAAGTAAATTTAGAAACACATATGTATATTTGTCTTTAATAGCTTAAAACTGCTCAAAGAAATATTTTCTATTCACAAAAAAAAAATCTTATAATGATGGAATGATCATTTAAAAAAAATAAAAAAATTATTTACAAGCGAAAGTTATATAAACATTTGATTTCCTATATACTTAATATAACTGCTTCTGATCCATAAATTGAAATCCCTTAATGTTAATCTCTTGTCCCTTTTTCTGTTTGCCTTCTCTCCCCTCCTTCCCCTCAGGCTTTCACATAGGATGGTTTCAGGATACAAAATGCTAGGAATTTAAGAAGTGTTTCTCACTCCTGTACATTTATTAGTGTTTCAGGACACCACTAATATAAGATATATTAGACTTTTTGGTTAAACGTGAGCACTATCATTAATTCTGTTTTGCAGAAACATCACTTGAAAACTCCTTACAAATTCAAAGAAAAAAAAAAAAAAGGCCTTTGGAATCATATCTGAAATCAGCATTAAAAATTATCTTTCATTTTTGTGTTAGTTAAACATCTGACACATTCCACAGCAGTTTTTCTTTTGTGAGCATAAAAAGTTAGAAGCTTCTCAGATGGTGTTTACTGTTTATAATGCATTTGTCTGGGCAGATGTGCTTGTAAAATTACCAAACCATTCAAAGTTATTAACACAGTTCAAATAAAACTTGTTTCATCTGTGTGAAGGAGACTGATTCTTTCATCTCCAGACTTCCTAGCAGACAAACATTATTACTACAATTTAATGGGTGCCACTGTTGTATGTGGATTGTGACTGCTGGTTCTCCATACTTTTTTTGTTCCTTGGTATGTTTATTTATACAGGAGTTATGAGACTGTGATTGAAGTTGGAAAAGATGGTCCCCTTGGGCTTGAAAAGTGACTGACCCCAATCAGCAGGGCTTGTTGTCAGTGATGCTGGAATCTCTTCACGAGTGAGTGGAAAGTAGTTTCCTGTCAAGTTTAGTTAGGATTGTTTTTTTCTTTCTTCTTTTTTTATTTTTTTTTTAATTTTTTTTTATATTTTCTCCAGCATATACAATCTGTGTTGCTATATATAGTGTGATTCCTGTGCTACCTTAAAGACACAAAGAAGAAAGCCTGTGTTTCAAGCGAGAGACTATTACAGCTAAATTTTGGTTCAATGGAGTTGTCACATAAGAACTTTCTATGCATCATGAGAATAGATTTATCCAACAGTGAGTCCTGTCAGGGACCTTTAAAAAGTGCAGACTTATGATTGACTTTCCCATCAGTCTAGTCTCCTTATCTTCTACCTTTGCAGTTTGAAACTGTGATTGTGTCTTTGCACAATATGTTGTACAGGTGATATGTGAGGCTACGCATGTGAAAGACAGAGTAGAGATGTGTCTGATGTGTCTGGATGAAAGAATAAATATGCTTTTAGAAGAATGATTCACCAGTGAAACAGCACAAGGAAACATGCTTTCCACACTGGACATTTATTTACTTTATGATTAATGAATGTGAGCTTAGGGTTGTGTGGTTTTTGTTTGTTTGTTTTTAAATTTTTGAATATGTTTACAAATACATATATATATGTAGTTGAGGGGATTGGATCCATGTTTGACAACACATTATTACCCTTCTCTAAGAGTGACTTCTAATTTCCTTTCAACATTCCTTCTGTAAAAAAAAAATAAATCCATTTTCCTTTGCAATATTTTTCTCAGTATGATGGTCTGGCATTGACCCTTTACATTCGACAGAACCAAGCAGATACAGTTTTCAAGTAACCATTTTATTTCTTGCTGTTGCTTGCTATTGTTCCTTTTATTGTGCCAGTGGTGAATGACTTTAACTCCTGTCATTTTCCCCCTCTAACTTCTGCTCTAGGAGAAAGAGGGAAAAAAAAAAAAAAAGGAGAATGACATTTTTCACACTTCTGATGGTCAAAGAATTTATTAGAGTGCTGTTCTTGACAGGACAGATTCAATTGCAGTTCAAGCCTGGTCTCAGATCTGAGTAAGAGCCTGAATTTGACTAGGACAGAGGTGGTTTTGCTTAAAACTTTCTCACATAAAATAGTATCTTTTGGAAGATAGCTGTTGATTTTGGTGATTAAAATGCCCCGAGACAAATGGAGGTCTGTTGTGGAAGTCTGAATTGTTACTGATTATTAGCAAAAATATTTAATTAGATACCACCTTGCTGGCAGTGGGGGAATCCATCTGCAAATCCATGGGGCAAGCCCCGAAATGGTTGCAATATAACTAATTTTGAAGGATTTTAGCCTGTTTTCACTATGATGATTTCTGCCTTATAAAAAAGCCAAAACACCATCACGTCAGAGCATTGCTCTTGTTTCCTATACATCTAGAATAAATTGCTTCTCTCTCCTTTGTTTGATACCTTTTGACGCGCTTACAGTAGGGAATGATTGAATATCTGATTAACATCACATAAGACGCATTTTTGTCCAGTTTTCTGACGAGATGCCAAACCAGTCCAAATCCCTTGAGTCTTATGTGGGAGGTAATCCCACGATCCAATGTCAGCATAATCCCCCCAAGACAGCTTAAATATTTGTACTTCTTTCTTAAATCAAGAAATCCCTTGAGGTTTATACCAATCCCAATTTAAAAAATGACTTGACCTGAAAACCCTGGAGGAATGTTTGAATGAGGTTGTCTTGCCTCTGGCTTCTTGGCCAACATGCTCTAATAAGATATGAAAAAGATATACAAGGTTCTAATTTATAATATTATATGAAAATTATGCATCCAATGAAAGACTACAGGGAAAAATAAGGGACAGCAATGGTGGTAGAGACAGCATTTATTGTGATTACTAGAAGGGGGCCTCAGTGGGCTGGGATTATTGTACTTTAAGTGAAATTGATTTTGTTCATGATTTGATTTTAATCTAGTTTAGATGAATCAAATTCTACAAGGAACAGATATTTAATTTAGTACATTAGGATGAAAAGGACATCAGTTCAGAGAAGTTTAATGCATATGATGTGATAAAAGCAGTATCTGATTATGAGTTTTTGTGTTGTTGTTTTTTTTTTTTTTATATAGTAATTCCTTGTTATTTCATTACTTCTTGGATATATTTTTCTCTGCATAATATTTTGATTAAATCCATCCAAGATTCTAGTCTCCTTAATGATATTTAGGCTGATTTCTGGAGCTAAAATAATAATAATAAAGATTGGAGAAGGAAAAGGAGGAAGACAAAATTCTAGATTTATCACACTGATTTTTGCTAGAGATCTGCTATTGAAACAAACAGAAGATCCTCGCTTGCCTCCTGGGCACTGCTGCAGGCAAACTCCTTTGCAGAACGAGTCATAGCTGTCTTGTTACAGACTGCAGTTGTAAACAGAGAGTCTGTAGAAACCAATCTCCTGCAATTTTCCAGTCTACTGTTTTCTAATCTAGGGGAGTTGGAATGCTTCGCAATTTGGAAGTTGGTTCCTGTTGAAGAGAGGTCTCCTGCACTTCAACAGACAGGACCAGATGGATCTGTTTTCTTAGGTTAACACCAGAGTTTCTGTTAGCCATCCATGCAGAGAATGCAGACAAAGAAAAGTTCAGATGGTGTATTTTATAGAATAATTCATGGGAAAATTTCCCTACTTCTTTCCCTCTTCCCTGACATCCAGTTACTAGAGGCTCTTGTTGGAAGAAGGTAATATTGTTGATTCACTGGCTTCCTAGCACCTTTTTTAGTACTGTTTTTTGGGTTATTAAAGATGAATCAGAGAACTAGTATCCCCACTGAGAAATGTTTTCTGTTTGGATGTTTAATGAAAAAACCTTTTATATGTTAAGGGAAAAAGATTGTTATGGAAGGGACTTTTGATTACCATACAGGTTTGCAAAGATCTGTATGGGTCACTGTGATCTGCATGGGAAAATAATAAAAAAGAATAATGAAGGAGAATTCTTACATCATAGATGCAGGGCAGGAGTTTGCAGACCAGCATTTTAATGCATCAGTTTGGGAACACTTGATTATATGTCACCTTGCTGTGCTTGCTTGTGTTAAAACAAATTGCAAGTGCTTTTGCCCTCTTTGTAAAAAAAAAAAAAAAAAAAGGTGGTGTGGGGGAGGGGAGGAATAGAAAGCAGCTGTATGGGTCTGACAGACTGTGTCCAGAGGATGGGACCTTCCCTTTCAATACTTAAATCTAATCATGTCTCAGGCAAAACTACACCCCCCTCCAGCTCCTCCTTTCATATAACAAGTTGCTACAATATAAAACCAATTTAGTTAAACTGGGAGACTGGTGGATAATTTTCAGATGCTTTCTATTTGGGGGCAGAAATCACTTGAGAGAAATCTCTAGAGATGGGTTTACATTGACATAAATGAAATTAAGATTTTCAAGGACTGCATGCTATCTGTAGGGAATTTATTGGGTTTCCCCCTTATTACCCAGTTTTAAAGCTAGTATCTATCAGCTATTGTGTGGTCCAGGAGCTGTGGTCATTGTGGTTCTGTATCGGGCTGGTACTGTAAGAGCCATTTGAAGGACAACGTGGTCTGGCATGACTGAGAGACACTGTTTCCCTGGTTTGGAGGCTTGGCTCCTTTACAGAATATTCAGTAAATAACACTCCCTCAGAGCTTGATGAATCAGCAAAAGTAGATGTTTTTTATATTTTATTACCTTACACAGGTATTGTGCCAATGAGTATATATATTTTTTTCCTCTGTCCTTAAATATATATGTGCTGTAGGCAACAACTGCAATGCAAGCTTGCTGTTTTAAAGCATAATGACTTTACCCATCTACACTGTTCTCTGTTCTGTTATTGACTAATTGGCACCGGCAAATAAGACTGCATTGTTTTGCATGATATAAAGTTCACATGAGGTTTGAATGAAACAGTGCTATACATGGTAAGGGACAGAGCACTGAATTTCATCCATGCCTTATCAATGATCTTAGATTTTTCCACCTGCAACAACTATAGATTGTTGCATCTCTTTCTTTTGCCTTGAGATGCTGGGAGTAATGAGAATTTTGTTGTCATTGCTGTCTATAAGTCCTGTACTGAGATTGCATCAGTTCATTTAGCTGGAGCTTTTCAGGAACCTGCTGGCACGAATTGATTTCCTTATTTTGGTCCTTCCATTTTGTGGATTCAACCAAAAAAGCAGTCTTCACTGATATGCCACACAAATCTACTTTAAAAATTACTGAAACGTTTTATGGTAGGGAATCAGATTTTCTTCACGTGGAAATGTATTTTACATTTGCTGAGTGCTTTAAAGCAACATATTTTACATTGCAACGCTAACTAGTAATTCCTTAAGAAGGGAAGCATAGAAGGAACCAAAATACTCAAATCTGGACACTGCATTGAGTAGATAATGTATTGCAATTAAAACTTGAGTATATTCTTATTTTTATAATATCATATTTCCTCATTCTTCCTAGGCTTTAAATTGCCTGAAACCATGAAAGGCTATATTCAGTGTCACAGATGTGTGCGGGAGAACGCAGACGGGTTGACATGTACTTGTCAGTGTCAGCTGAGAAAAGAGCTGGCATGGATTGTTCAGTGGAACAATGAAGGAGGTGGAGTCTCCGGGACAATAGCATTAGCTGGCAAAGCAGATGGACCGCTAGCCTGCGAGGTTTAACTAATCCTCTGTTGGAACAATGAACAAGAGTTTACAGTTTGCTTGGCTAAACTATGCTGAAGTGAAACAGAAATGTGTATGTATTGTGAATCTTGAGTGAGGCCCATCAAGTTCACTATTTTTGGCTGCACAGATTGCTTGAAATATTTCAGAACTTGTCAATGCATTAGCATATGTATTCATTTTTGTTAAGCAAATCCAGAAAATTGACCCCTATGAGCAAGCTCTCATAGGTGAAGTGGTAACAATTTTTTGAATAAGTAACCTTCCGCTAGGAAACTGTCTTAATTTCCTTAAAATTTTGCCAAAATTAAGTTAGCTAACATTTTCCCTCATCAAGATCTGCCTAGGCTCAAATTTTGGAAAATGTCTGGAGAAGAGTGAGATAGAGGCAAAATATTTTTGAACCTATCTCTGCATTAAAATAATAATAATTTTAAAAGCTTCTGTTTACTGGAGGAAATTTAGTCCCTCTGTTCTTTAGAAAATGAACTTGTAATTGGTGAGAATGTATTTTTTGCTCTTCCTCTGGGAAAAGCACCCACATTTAGTCCACTCATAAACACTGAAAATACCTCAGTTGGCCCTGGCTCAGTAACGGCACTAGCATTTGGCAGCTAAAGTCTGTGATTTGTGTCTGAATTGAGCTTGCTATATCTCTCAGAAATCATTGGTGTGATCTGATTGCACATGAATCAACCATAAATAGCTATATCTATGCATATTGGGTGAGCAGCTCTTTTCTTTGACAATGCTCCTCACGGAGGGTTCTTTGTCTCCATAGCGATGTTTTCTTCTTTGTTTTCAGTATTTGTCTACTTGATGACCAAACAGAACTGAGAATTAAAGTGCAGCTTCGTTGCAGTGAGGTGAGAAACAGGCATGGAGTATGGGGGGGCTGGAAGAAGGAGATACCTTGGTTAGCAGGAGTAAGAGATGGCAGGGTCTACCTGAGGGGCACAAGGCAGATTGGTGATGTTTCCAATGTCTGATGTTTCAGCTAGGCATGAATGTGCAAACTGGAAGAGCACAGAGGAAAGAATGATATTGGCAAGAAAAATAGGGGATATGAATCAGGGAGATCCGTAGCAGAGACTGGAGATGAATAGTCTGAGGAAAGTGTAGGTAGACAAGTTGGTGAGAAGCTTAGAGTTGGAAGGAGTTGGAGAATATTCACAAGGGCTAATTGGAAGCCTAGAAACTTACTTATGTAGGTTTGCTCTGATACCAGTGTTGAGAAACTCTGATCAGCTGTCTGTGCTAGATATGCAAAGTCACCCTTTTCATTGTCTGGAAAGGGAATTTATAAAGGAGAACTTTCTTACGCTTGAAGTTAGCCTGGTGATGAGACTTAAATGAAGTTCTCATTTATGTGAAGGCTTGCTCACTGTGTGTATCTTCTGATCTCTGTGACAGGCTGTGATGCACAGATTCTGACTTACAGGATTTCCTGCACTCATTATCGCAGCTGAGACCAGTGGGGATTCTGTTCTGGGCATGTGGAAGGCTGCACAGTGCCAGCCATGGAAAAAGCAGGTCCCTGGAGCTCTGAAGTGTATTTCACACTTCTGCATTTTTGGTTTCATCAGATGCACATCAACTTTCCCTCATAAAATATGCCCAGCAGTGCTACTGTACTGCACAGTGATGTTGTGTGGATAAATCTGTGAATATTTAGAAAGAACAAAAATGCTATAATGGGAGCACCAAGAACCCTTGAGGAAGTTAATATTTTGGTATCAAGTCATGATTTAAACAGCATGCTGGAAAGAGTGCATGGTGCATTCACTGAATACTGAGGATAAAGTATAGAATAACTGCTATTTTACAACCTGCCTGAAAAATACATAAAATCATTTCTTGCTGTGAATGCTTAATCTATTCAATCAATGAGAAGAAATGGCTAATGTCACCTGACAGTGCAGAGAAGGGAAAAGCACAAGTATACACAATGTCCCATGATAGATGATTAAATTGCTCAGGATATCAAAATTTCTCATTACCTGATTTTGTGGTGTTAATGTTCTGCTGTACTATTTCAGCAGTGCAGCTTACCATTGCTCAGACTACCTACTCATCTTCCTTATTTCAGAAAGTTTTCTTAGAGGGGGAAAGAAAAAAAAGGCAACCATGAAAAAGCATACATACTGGGAAGGAGTTAAAGAACAGAAGCACAGCAGCCCTTTTTTTTTTTTTTTTTTCTTTTTTTTTTGTCTACTTTGTTAATCTGGACACATTGTTAAATTCAGAATTGTCTACAAGGTTATCTACCCCGTTAAAACTCAGAAGAATTTTCAATGATGCTCATTTGTAGTAATACCTGTTGGGGGAAAGAAAGAGCTTGTGCAATTACAACTTCTCTTATAGCTATTGCTTATCAGTGTCTGCCTCTGAGTCAAGAAGCCTTTTCTGGCTTGAGCAGCACAGTGAAGAATGACTCCGCTGCCAACAGAATGGAAACACAAAATGAGATTGAGTTCAAATCCACAGCTGGGACTTGAACACTTGGCACCAGAGATCATAAGGTCATTGCAGTAAGACAGGGAACATTCATGCGTAGTGTGTAAGAAACACATCGGTTTGCTAGTCGTCACTGCAGATTTTCACTATCTGTTGTATGTGTGCTGTATAGTAGATTCACGTTTTTCCAACTTGCAGAAGAAATAACAAGTCTGTATGTTTTTGTTGTTGTTGTCTTCTCTTATTTTATGGTCAGACAAAAATATTTACCTGCTGTTATTTCTTTGTTGGATTTGTTGCTTCCAACATGGTGCAAAATAGACTTTCATATAATTTTTCTGACAAATAAAAGATGCACAATGTCCTTTGATAGATGATTAAATTGCTCAGGATGGATATCACAGCTCACATAACTGAAGGCAGTTATGTATGTGTGTGCGTGTTTGTTTGTTTCCAAAACATTGTTTGGGATTGGTATATGTCTTTTAATGCCTTGCACATTGAACATTACACGACTTCTAAAGTTAATAAAAACATAAATTCAGAAAAATAAACAAAGTTTTTTGCAAAGGTAAAGCTATGTTAACAGATAACTAAAGTCTCACAGATTTTCTTTTCTCTGGTTATTCCCCATTAGGTATATTACCTCACATCATTCTTGATAAATTCAAATGACTAAAAGAGAAAACTGCTTCTTTTTTTAAAAAGTGACCTATGGAACTAGAGGTGCATATTAATATTATAACCAATAAACCTGCCTGAAAAATATATAAAATGCATTTTAATACAATCAAAGGTGATCATTTATAGCTGTGAAAGAAAGGTGAAAGCTTCACTGAGACAAAAAGCAGAAACCAGTGTGGCTTCAAGAATTTAGGCTAAAACTTGGTACTGTACAGGAAAACAGGCACAAAGACAGATATGGGAACTTGCAGAGGATTCAAGCTTCAGGAATGCAATTGTATGGTAAGGATTTATTAAAGGGGGAAAAAAAAAAGTATTTAGCATTCTATAAAGAAGATCTTTGTAAATTTTTGCAATTACTAATCTACTCATCTCCTAGTCATTGAACATGTTTTGTCCGTCTTCTAATAAATATGACAAATTTGTCAGAGGTTAAAAGTATTTTCAACTGTACTTTTAGACATCAGAGAGTCCTCACAAGCGAGAGCTGTTGAATTCCCTAAGCTTTGGAAAACAGAGATCACACAGGATAATTGAAACACCAGACATAAAACCATATTAAACTGGGCTTCATAGGTTAAGCTGCTCACGGAGCTGCATGTGTTGTATAAAAACTAACAAACAACCAACTGTTATTCTAAATTTTGCTTCCAAATGACATAACTGATTTGTTTTTTTTACGGCAAATGGGAAGAAAAAAAAAAAAAACAACTAGGAGCTAATAATGCAAATGACATACAACAAAGAATGGCTAAATATCTGAAGAAAAACATCAAAACTACAAAAGGTAAAGCTAAAACCTTAATCCTTTGATTTAAATAGCCTTTACCACTGGGAACTATTAGAGAATGGACCCCAGATTTGAGAACGCTATCATAAAAAAAAAAGAAAAAAAAAGAAAAAAAAAAGCTGTCTAAACTGTGTGAAAAATAAATTCTTTTAAAACTTGCTGAATCTTTTTTTTTTTTTTTTTTTAAAAAGAAAGGAGAAATTACAAGACTGTTGGCACATACTGTTTTGGATTTAAATAGGCTCCCTGCAGTTGCTCAGTGAAGCTGACATTCTTGACAGACCAGCAACTTCAGTTTAGTGATCGGCTAGTTTCGGTTTTAGGTTCTATGGTACTCATAGGAATGGGGTTTCATGAGGTTGTCCCAGTTGCAGAATTGGAGATAAATGCAGTGAGAATTGGACATACCAGCGGTTTTGGCCTCCGGGCTCCTTCACAGAACACCCTGCATGATTAATTGCCCTGATGGGAGTCCTTAAAATTCTCTTTTGGATTCATCAGAAGTTCAACAACTCCAACAATCATGGACCCAAATTTTGAACCGCAAATTGTTTGGGATCAATGAATATACAGTCAGAGGAACTCCTCAGCAAATGTTATAAATGAAGTCTCAGCTCAATCTGAATTTAGAAATATTCATAAAAGGAATATTAAAAAAAGGTATAAAAGGTAAGTAAACAGCGCTGGGTGCGTGGGGAGTCTCCACCAACACGCACACGCGAACATCAAACTTTCTAAATATACAGAACATTGCTTTTACATGCTAAACTCTAGTATGCCTGTACAATCAGAAAAGGTAACAAACAATCCTTTAAGTTCCATGACTTAACAGTCTCCATTTTCCGTTCCTTTTCTTGATTACAAACAACTCTCCATTTTCCGTTCCTCTTGAACAACATGTCTTGCTTTAAGTTGTCAAGCAACTCAGTCTTTGGGCCTTATGTATCCTGTTCTTCCCGGATCGAAGAAAAGCATATCCATCTCCTTTTCAAGGCCAATAGGGCCTGGGTCAAAAGGCACGTCCAGGTCACCAGGGGGCGTAACAGCAAAAGCCTTCGATGGCTGTAGCAGCAGAGGGGCCGATGGTGTAGCAGTGGCATCAGCAAAGGAGCCCGCAGTTCCCTCACTGTGTGGCAAAACCACACGTTTCTGACCCTGGTCCCACATGTCTTTTAAGGCCTCAGAGATTGCTCGCCAGGTGCTGAGCAATCCCACTGCAACCATGTCGTTTTTAGTTGCAGAGTCCCACGCCTTGACCTCAATTTGGTCCCATGTTTCAGGATCATAAACCGTCTGATTGTTAAGAAGGAGAATAAGCTGTAAGGTTACCAGGACAGTCTTTGTTTCTAAGGACGTATGATTCCCCATAATGCGCAACTGCTTACCAGCGAGGGGCAGTTGTGTGCGCGGGTCCGCTTCTCTCAGCTTGAGCTTCTTCCCAGCTCTGGTGCGCCTGTTTCCACCGACTTTCTCTGTGAGCTTCTTTGAGTGGTTTGCTGAGTCTAGCCGAACCTTTCTTCATGAGGTGATCAATGTGCCTGTTCCCATCCTGGTCTCCGTTCTGCTAGCCTGTTCCTTTTCATTCCTTCTTTCTGCTTCTTTATTGATGACATAACTCTTTATTGATCTCTTTATTGATGACATGACTTCATCGTGTTGCCCTTTTTTTTTTTTTTTTTTTTTTTTTTATCTCGAGAACAGGCTCCCCTCTTATACCCTTCACCCCACAGCAGTGCTTTTCAAAAACAACTTTTCATTGGTCAAACAACTTTGCATATAACAGCAACGGCAAACACCCAGCAACTTCCATGCCTTAATGGCTGAAGAACAAGAAACCCGAGACTGCATAGAGTCTCCCGAATCATCCTTCTTTGTTCCCTCTAAACTTTTTTACATTCCTGATGGCCTCATCGTTAAGAGTCTAATTAACCATGGGGCTTGCCGACCCCCGTGGCCACACTCCCAAATCTCCCCCTTCTTTATTAATATCAACCATCGTCTCGACATGAATTACTACTCCATATATAACAGGGAAGCTGAATAGAACTTGCAGTAATAAGGAAAATGTCACTTTTCAGTGACGTCCCTGTCATTTTTTTTTTGTTTGTTTTACAGTACTGTCTTCTTAGCTTCCCTTGACAAAGCTTACCATGAAATCCAAGACTATTCAAACTTTAATTTATAATAAAACATTTTTGACTGCCAAATCCAGAGTTTATTGAGTTTAAAAAAAAAAAAAAAATATCTGGCCATGATGTTTTGTGTCTTCTTCCTCTTTTTTGTTTGTTTGTTTGTTGTTTCTTGTTTTATATTCTTGGCAAGACAGCTTTTCTGTCTGCAAATTTCCATGCTTCTCAAGATGCTTTCCATGCTTCTCAAAAGACTTGCAACTCAGATACTAATTTACTGTTTTTACTGTTGAAAGGTTACGCTCTCCTCCCTCAATAAGCAGTTACGTGATTTATCTATTCCAAATGACTCACGGAAAGCTGACTCCACAATCAGTAAGATTGTAAAGTAGCTATGTTTATTCAGCGCTGGGCGGCACGGGGGTAGTCCCACCAAAGTAGTGCGCCCCTAACATGGCAACTTGCTCTGCTTTTATGCAGTAAAGATTTACATATTCATAAGGTTTCTCAGTATGCCTATACATATTCATAACCTGTCCCCACTTACTATTAAAATTAGCTCCAATAAGTATTTTCCATATACTCCTCCCTTCTTCACTTAGTATTAAAATTAGCTCCAAGAAGTCATTTCCGGTCACTAGTGGCGTCCCCCAGGGCTCGGTACTGGGGCCAGTCCTCTTTAATATCTTTATCGATGATCTGGATGAGGAGATCAAGTGCACCCTCAGTGAGTTCACACGTGACACCAAGTTAGGTGCGTGTGTCGATCTGCTTGAGGGTAGGAAGGCTCTGCAGGAGGATCTGGATAGGCTGGACTGATGGGCTGAAGCCAACTGTATGAAGTTCAACAAGGCCAAGTGCCGGGTCCTGCACCTGGGGCACAACAACACTAAGAAGCACTACAGGCTGGGAGATGAGTGGCTGGAAACCTGCCTGGCAGAGAAGGACCTAAGAGTATTGGTTGATACTCTTAGGTTGATACTCTGATTGGCTGAATATAAGCCAGCTGTGTGCTCGGGTGGCCAAGAAGGCCAACAACATCCTGGCTTGTATAAGAAGCAGTGTGGCCAGCAGGTCTAGGGAAGTGCTTGTCCCCCTGTACTCAGCTCTGGTGAGGCCGCACCTCGAGTACTGTGTCCAGTTTTGGGCCCCTCACTACAAGAAGGACATCGAGGTGCTTGAAAGAGTCCAGGGAAGGGCGACCAAGCTGGTGAGGGGTCTGGAGAACAAGTCTTATGAGGAGCGGCTGAGGGAGCTGGGCGTGTTCAGCCTGGAGAAGACGAGGCTCAGGGGCAACCTTATTGCTCTCTATAGGTACCTTAAAGGAGGCTGTAGCGAGGTGGGGGTTGGTCTGTTCTCCCACATGACTGGTGACAGGATGAGGGGAATGGGCTAAAGTTGCGCCAGGGGAGTTTTAGGTTGGATGTTAGGAAGAACTTCTTTACTGAGAGGGTTGTTAGGCATTGGAACGGGCTGCCCAGGGAAGTGGTGGAGTCACCATCCCTGGAGGTCTTTAAAAGACGTTTAGATGTATAGCTTAGTGTTATGTTTTAGTGGAGGACTTGTTAGTGTTAGGTCAGAGGTTGGACTCGATGATCTTGAGGTCTCTTCCAACCTAGAAATTCTGTGATTCTGTGATTTCCATAAACTCCTCCCCTCTGTGCTCCCCTCTGTGCCTTCTGGTGGTGGGCGCTGAGGGTCGTGAGGATGAAGTAAGATGTCTTCATAAGGGTTGAACTTTTCATCTCGTCTCCTTGTGCGTGCTCTCTGAGCCCTTGGTCACTATCTGGGCCATAAGGTTGGTTTGGTCCAACACTCTGGATCTGAGGGGCCCCTGTTATCTCAAGTCCTTGCATGTTTGACGTCCCTTTTTAAGAACAGTGCCCCTTATCTCTGAGCCCTTGGTCACAGTCTGAACCATAAGGTTGGTTTGATCTGGTTCTCGGGGTCCCAGGGGCTCCTGTTATCTGGAGGCCTAAGCGCAGCATAGCCACATCGCAAATGTAGCACGTATCAAGCAATGAGTGTTGCCTACATATTCATTCTTAATCAATCATTTTCTAATTTCTAATCCCATGTTTCTCTTATCACAATACATGATCAAATCTATGTAACAGTTTTCCACCCTCCCTCCACTTAGATCTGTGGTGCATGACTGCATGACCCATTGACAACTGAGGACTTTCTAAATACATAACTGAATTTAACTTTTACTTTACACAATATTTTTTGAAGTATTTGTTGTTATTTTAAGGATTGTTCTGCAATTTGAATAATACCCAATATATTCCAATGTAAACAGTAAGGCTAGAAATATGAATATATTTTTACTTGGCGCTACATTTACTTCAGCAAAATGAAGATCAGGTTCCTAAAATACAATAGGCCAATAACCATTAAGCACCCACTTCTTAACCATTCATTCTGGCTTTCCATCTTTATGTATTAGCCACAGCACTTCCTTTCATTTTGATTTATTTTTATTGTACTTTCCCAGCAGGCTTGTAGTAATGCTACTTTCTATGGCTTCTGTGTGCAAAACACACATTTGCAGTGATTCAGATTTTGTTTGTTTCGTTTCAGGGGCAAGTGGATTTGAAGAGAAGTACCATGATGGCTAATTCTCTTCGTAGTTTCTCTTACAAGAGAATGCAAATTACCTTTGACCACTATTGTAGGCAGAAATAAACTATAATGACAAAAGAATATCAATATACACAGCAATCCATTAACTGTTTGTGGCTGTTATTTTTCTAATCTATGGTGTACACATTTCAATATATATTGTGCTGAACAAATCCATAGCTCACACATACTGCAAACCAGATTCAGATGGTTTCACACATACAGAATACTTTTGTCTGCTAAAACTGTTGTGGAATTATACTGCTGACATTTCAGCCACTGAAAGTGGCCTTTCTTTGCTCTAATTAGGCAGCTGAGACTGTCAGCTTTTTCTGCAGAGAGAAATTTCTATGAGATTTATGGTAGTTCCTTCTCCAAGAGGAATTAGCTGTGAAAGGCACATCAAAGAAAAACTTGCTGCTATGTGAATGGTTGAGGTTGTGTTTGAGAGTGTGAGGATTGGTAAGGCTGCACACGGAGTATTGGAGCCCATGTCCAATTCTGGGCTCCTTGGTGCAGGTCAGACATGGACATACTGGAGAGTGTCCAACAGGGCAAAGATGATCAAAGGACTGGAGCACTTCTCCTCTGAGGAGAAGCTAAGAGAGTTGGGACTGTTCCACTGGAGAAGAGGAAGTTGAGGGGAGATCTTATTAATGTCTATAAATACTTTGAAGGGAATATGTGAAGAAAATCATAGAATCATAGAATTATTAAGGTTGGAAAAGACTTCCAAGATCATCTGGTCCAACCACCCCCTACCACCAATATCACACGCTAAACCATGTCCACCATGTCCAACCTTTCCTTAAACACCCCCAGGGATGGTGACTCTACCACCTCCCTGGGCAACCTTTTCCAATGCAAAAAAAAAAAAAAAAAAAAAAAAAAAAAAAAAAAAAAAAAGAGGACTATTTTCAATGATGCCCAGTACCAGGGAAAGAGGCAATGAGCACAAACTGAAACACAGGAGATTCCATTTGAACAGAAGAAACCTCCTTCTTTTCTGTGTGTGTAACTGAGCACTGAAATAGGTTTCCCAGAGAGGCTGTGGAGTCTCCTGTCCTAGAGATCTTCAAAAAACATCCGGAGATGGTCCTGGGAAACCTGCTGTAGGCATCCCTCCTTGAGCAGGGGGGTTGAATGAGATGACATTCAAAGCTCCCTTCCAACCTCAACCATTCTGAGATCCTGTTCAATTTCGTGATTGCTTCTAAAGACATGCTGGCACAGGATGGATTGTTGGTGTAGATCTGCCCAGCCAGCAAAGGCAGGGTAGTTCCATGAAGTTTTCTTCAAAAACTAGTTTTATGCGTTATAGCTTTTTTTGCCCTGTAAGCTTAACAGTCAGGACTACCTTTGGCAGCCCTGTAGAGACAGTCATGATGGTTGTCCAGATCTACTCTATATGCTGTGTTTACTTGTTATAGGGAATAGGCTTCTTTTCAATGCTTTTCTGAGGTTTGAGGGAAAAGGTCCTTTCCTTCCTGGAAGTAATGCCTCTGTACAATGTATGGTAGGATTTGGTAACTCTTAGACTGCCAGGTACTGTGAAGATGCTAGGCTGTATGAAGAAGGAACAAAAGTGTTACACTGCTGAATTCCTCTAAATATCTCATCTAGTATTTGCTTAACTTTAAGTTTTTACAGCTTTTTAAAGAACAAGGCCTGGGAAAGTTTTCAATTAAAATAGACAGCAGGGTGGTATACTAGCAGGAGTTGTTATTTTGTTACTGGGGGAAAAAATAGCAAAACTGATGAATATGAACATCAGAGCTCAGCATGTATACTGTATGTAGTGCTGCAAGACCTACCATACAAGATATTCATCTGCTTGTCAGTGAGATTGGATTTTTGGGAGCAGATCTGTTGACATTTAAAAGACAACAACTTGCCAGTTTCATTACTTTAGTATCTTCCAGTAGATAGACTCCCTCAAATCAATAAAGCACCCATCTTAAGCTTTCATTAAGTATTAGCCAAATGTCACCATCTCCTGGAAGTGTGCTGTAAAATTACAATATGTAGCTGCCTTCTGCTTAAGCCTGTGATAACTTCACTTTAAACAGTATTTTCTTCCTCTTCTCTGTTTCCTCACTCTCCTTTCTCATTCCCCTTGCTTGTAAGGGTTTAATTTTCACTAGCTTGCCAAAAGCATAATTATACTTGCTGTGTATAAATACCCAGTGGAGATCAGAGAGAAGAAGACAGAGAAAGTCATTTTTAGAAATCTGAAAAAAAAAAAAAAGGCAAATGTAAACTGAAAGTACTGACAGAATTGGAAGTGTGTGGGCTGGATCACTAATTTCCACTAGGGCAGGCTTCATTGAAGGGGAAAATATGGTTAAATTAGACACACTTAAGTAATGAATTACTTGCATATCTCTAATGAGCACTTCAGATTACCTGTTATTAGAATTCTAGTACACCCAACCTAAATTTGGATGGGATACTGCCTACACAACTCTCAATTTCAGGAAGAATTGCATTTGCTTTTACGTATATGGACATTTTATTTGACAGTAAGATGCTGTGCACCTTAACCAAAAATGATGTCAATTTATGTAGGATTTAACTATACATAAACACAGAAAATACAGACTGGATTACATGCAGAGTCCTTGTTCTTTGTATTAAATTGTAATCCACTGAATTTCAGTAAGGCAACATTGGAAAACTGAAATAGCAACATCCCCAGTAACTTTTAGCAAGCTCTGCTTGCTGGTCTGTCTTTGGAAAAGATCAGAGCAGTGCTAGTTGGTATTAGTTTTACAGTTATTAGGGCATTCATTCACTTTGTACAACCTTTGATGGAAAGTCATACAACGGACTGTAGGTTGGATAACAAAGTAACAGACACATTTTACATTAATTAGAGTTATGATGATATTTTTACATAGACTGTATTCTTGTTACCTTAGCTTGTGCCATTAAAGAAAAAATGCCTTTTTTTGTTGTTCAAGATGCCTTGAGATCATTAAGGTGAAATTTATATGGTATGATTAGAAATCCTCTGTAGTCAGTGAAAAGACTTCTGTTAATGCAAATAGACTATATTATACTGAAAACCTACCTCAAAGCTCTTCCCAGACCTGTAGCCATTTAATTTTTAGAGATTACTTTTTCTCTAATTCTCTTTACTACTGAGTATTTCTTACTGCTCTCTTGTTCTCTGTTTTGTCCCAGTACCTTTCTCTTTCTGGGCTTTTCTTCTGTATCTAACTTTTGTACACTGCTATTCATGACTTAAATCACCATCTTTTGTCTTCATTCAAATAACTCTTGAAAACTCATTCCTTTTATTGAGCCTTTGGGGAGAACCCATTGACTTCAAAAATTTGAAATGCAAATAATATACTTGGCAAGTATACAACATAGTTAATCACTTTCATTGGATAACTATGTTTTTCCAGAATATTTGTGTATATTCTTATTTCCCTTGCATTTTTCCCATATGCCACTTTCTTTGCGTTCCCCAGTTTTTCTGTTCATTGTTGTTACTGAGCTTCTGCATTTGGTTTGTTTTCACTAACAATTTGAACTTTTTATGCAAGGTTCCTGACCTTTTTTCCTTGCATTGACACATGGGGTTAATATATCAGCATATATAGAAATATATAGAAATGCGTTGTATGTTATGCTTAAAAATAACCCTGCTGATGATGTACTGTGATACTTTGTTTTTATCAAGCAATCTTATTTTTAGTGTGAACAAATTTACCTGAACATCTGACCAAGGCTAGCAGTAAAATACGTTAACATTGCAAGCTTTAATAAATTGTCCTATAATCTTTTCTGATTTGTGAACATTTGTTTTATGTGCTCCATGCAAGTATAATGAACCTTTTTCATTACCTTCTATGAATATTGCCAATAAGTTCATTAGAAGAACACTGACAGGTGGATGGGAATGCATTTTAGACCTCTCTGAATATAGAAAATACAAATAAACTAGTTGGAAGTAAAATATTTCTTTCTATCCTTTCTGCATGCTTTAAAGTATCTTTCAACGTTTCCCTGTCTCTGTCAGGTCACAAGTGACATTTGAACAGCAATTTTTGTTCACATGTGGCGTATTTAGGCTGTTTCTGAATTTTTCTTTAAAAACAAGAGCAACCTCTCTTCTTCTTCCCCTTTCAAAACAACAACAACCAAACAAACAAACCCCAAACATTTTCATAATAATGTAATTTCCAAAGCAGTTTGGGTAACCACTAAAAGTAAATAGACATGACATTCTTGTGTCATATAGAGTCAATATTATATTTTCAATAATGTTACATAAAAATAATGATTATTTTGTTAGAATCAAATGCCACCAGCATCCTTTTAATGATAAAATATTTCAGATATCATTTGTTTGTTATCACCAGAATTATATCATCAAAAAATTGGTTTACTTTTTAACAAATTCAATTGGATGTTAAATGTTGATTTATAGCTTGTGATACCATCTTAATGGCACAGGAGCGGTCCATCCCCACGTGCCCAATGACGAGCCGGCGTGGAAGAAGACCGGCCTGGCTCAACAGAGAGTTGCAGCTTCGGCTTAGGAGAAAAAAGAGGGTTTATAATCTTTGGAAAAAAGGGCAGGCCACTGAGGAGGACTATAAGGATGTTGCGAGACTGTGCAGGGACAAAATTAGAAAGGCCAAAGCTCATCTGGAGCTCAATCTGGCTACTGCCATTAAAGACAACAAAAAATCTTTTTACAAATACATCAATGCAAAATGGAGGACTAAGGAGAATCTCCTGCCTTTACTGGATGTGGGGGGAAACTTAGTTACAAAAGATTAGGAAAAGGCTGACGTGCTTAATGCCGTCTTTGCCTCAGTCTTTAGCGGCAATACCGGTTGTTCTCTGGATACCCAGTACCCTGAGCTGGTGGAAGGGGATGGGGAGCAGAATGTGGCCTTCACTATCCATGAGGAAATGGTTGGCGACCTGCTACGGCACTTGGATGTGCGCAAGTCGATGGGACCAGATGGGATCCACCCGAGGATACTGAGGGAACTGGCGGAGGAGCTGGCCAAGCCGCTTTCCATCATTTATCAGCAGTCCTGGTTATCGGGGGAGGTCCCAGTTGACTGGTGGCTAACAAACGTGACGCCCATCTACAAGAAGGGCCAGAGGGCAGGCCTGGGGAAGTATAGGCCTGTCAGTCTGACCTCAGTGCCAGGGAAGCTCATGGAGCAGATTATCTTAAGAGTCATCACACAGCACTTGCAGGGCAAGCAGGCGATCAGGCCCAGTCAGCATGGCTTTATGAAAGGCAGGTCCTGCTTGATGAACCTGATCTCCTTCTATTACAAAGTGATGCACTTGGTGGATGAGGGAAAGACTGTGGATGTGGTCTACCCTGACTTCAGCAAGGCTTTTGACACCGTCTCCCACAGTATTCTCCTCAAGAAACTGGCTTCTCATGGCTTGGACTATAAAGTGTATAAAGTGTACGCTTCTTTGGGTTAAAAACTGGCTGGATAGCCGGGCCCAAAGAGTTGTGGTGAATGGAGTCAAGTCCAGTTGGAGGCCGGTCACTAGTGGCGTTCACCAGGGCTCCGTGCTGGGGCCAGTCCTCTTTAGTATCTTCATGGATGATCTGGATGAGGGCATCAAGTGCACCCTCAGTAAGTTCGCAGATGACACCAAGTTAGGTGCGTGTGTCGATCTGCTTGAGGGTAGGAAGGCTCTGCAGGAGGATCTCGATGGGCTGGACTGATGGGCTGAAGGCAACTGTATGAAGTTCAACAAGCCCAAGTGCCGGGTCCTGCACCTGGGGCACAACAACACTAAGAAGCACTACAGGCTGGGAGATGAGTGGTTGGAAAGCTGCCTGGCAGAGAAGGACCTGAGAGTATTGGTTGATAGTCGGCTGAATATAAGCCAGCTGTGTGCTCGGGTGGCCAAGAAGGCCAACAGCATCCTGGCTTGTATAAGAAGCAGTGTGGCCAGCAGGTCTAGGGAAGTGCTTGTCCCCCTGTACTCAGCTCTGGTGAGGCCGCACCTCGAGTACTGTGTCCAGTTTTGGGCCCCTCACTACAAGAAGGACATCGAGGTGCTTGAAAGAGTCCAGGGAAGGGCGACCAAGCTGGTGAGGGGTCTGGAGAACAAGTCTTATGAGGAGCGGCTGAGGGAGCTGGGCGTGTTCAGCCTGGAGAAGACGAGGCTCAGGGGCAACCTTATTGCTCTCTATAGGTACCTTAAAGGAGGCTGTAGCGAGGTGGGGGTTGGTCTGTTCTCCCACATGACTGGTGACAGGATGAGGGGGAATGGGCTAAAGTTGCGCCAGGGGAGTTTTAGGTTGGATGTTAGGAAGAACTTCTTTACTGAGAGGGTTGTTAGGCATTGGAACGGGCTGCCCAGGGAAGTGGTGGAGTCACCATCCCTGGAGGTCTTTAAAAGACGTTTAAGATGTATAGCTTAGTGTTATGTTTTAGTGGAGGACTTGTTAGTGTTAGGTCAGAGGTTGGACTCGATGATCTTGAGGTCTCTTCCAACCTAGAAATTCTGTGATTCTGTGATTCTGTGATCTCAAGATGGAAAAAAATCTACCAATTTCCACTAAGATCCTTTTGTGTATATAATGCTTAAATATTTAATTGTTTTTTTACTGATATTTTGCAATCAAAGTTAACAGTAAAACATACAGAAAGCAAATGCAATCTAGAAATATTTGAAACGAAAGGCTCAGTTTTTCCTCAGCAGGGTTAGAGCTCAGTGTTAAATACAAAGATGTTATTACTATTCTACTTACTAATAATTGTTATTATTATAGATGAAAAGAATAATTGTTATGTTTACTTTGTACATGGGTCCTCATAAAATAGCATGTTATAGCAGGCAACAGGGTAGTTATTCTAATAAGGCTTACTGAACATCTACTCCAGCAACTTTCTATTTTACCAGAAGTGTGAAACCAAACACTTATCCATGAAGAAAATATAATGAGAAGAAAAAGTAGGGCTGCTTGGCATAAAATAATATTAAATGCAAGACACTCAGGTGATGTTCTCTTCAAGATCAGAAACTTGTTGGTTATCATTGGGTACGTTTCAACAGGAGGTCTGTTTTTTATTTTTGTCTTGAGAGATGTTTCTCTTTACAGTTGACATCAGGCTTTCACATCAAACCTTCACATGTATAAACAAGATCAAAAGTTTTGAAAAAACTTTAAATTCTTCAGTCAGCATCTCTTTCTATGAGCTCACTCATAATGCTATTTTATACAGTGTTGTATGGCTGTTTTCCCTGATTCCTTGTAGTTATTTATTTATTTATTTTTGTAACCATGTGGAAGAATTAATTGTGTTACATCCTGAGAAGTGGAACAGAATCAGAAAATAGGGTAAAGGGTCTGGTCTGGATCAAAGAGCCTGGGTGCAAAGATACTGATTTCATGGATTGATAAGGAATAGAAAAAATTATTGGGATTGTCCTACCCCACTGCTTTTCAGTTCTCACATGGCTATATTTTTTAAGTTAAAGAACAGTAGATCTTCATGCATAAACCTGCATTTTGGATAACCTGTGTATAATGAAAGATAGAGGCAGAGGCATGAGCATGAGGGGTGTTCCTGGGAGACAAAGCAGGTTGTATAGGATTAACAGGAAAGATAATAAGCAAGGGGGGTTATGGATTAAATTTCCTTGTGCTATCACACACAGAAACATAGCAGAATCCCTTGTTTCATTTTGTTTTATTTTTT
This sequence comes from Netta rufina, assembly GCF_964035555.1. Taxonomy (NCBI): domain Eukaryota; kingdom Metazoa; phylum Chordata; class Aves; order Anseriformes; family Anatidae; genus Netta; species Netta rufina. The sequence goes on along the minus strand of NC_140123.1, from coordinate 39,537,919 downwards.
ATAGATAACCCCAGAATTATAAAATGAATAATCAGTAAACCCTTAGAAAAAAGGATGATGTTTTTTGAATACCATGTAGTCTCTTCTGTCATTGAAGTGACAGATTTTCTGCTGGTGTAATTCAGTATGGTTCCATCAACCTCATGTAGTGACTGATAGAATTGGCACCAAGGGGACTGAAGAGATTTACATCAATTAAAATTGGATTTCAGACTGAACTTCCTAGTCTTATTTATTTTATTTTGTTTTAATATGTGCAGAGAATAATATTGTGTTTTTCTTCCCATGACCTCTTGTCACACTTGTCTGACCTTAAAAAAGTTAAAGCTGACACCCAGATTTTCTTAGTGCACAAGACACTGTGATATGCTTTTAGGTGTTGCCTGCTTCTATTTCACTAACTTGCTGTAGCTTGTTCATCTAACTTCTCTGAGTTGAGCTGAAAGCCATGTTTTGGAGCTGTAGCTATCAGTGGAAGTAAATGAGTTGCCACTAGTTACAACACTTTTTTTTTTTTTTTTTTTTTTTTTTGCCCCGTAAGTAGCAGTAGTCAGGAAAAGTGGGATAGGAAAAAAAAAATCAAAATAATTGGAAGTAAAAAATCTGAAGGTACAGCAGAGATGTCTTTTTTTTTTAACAGGTAACTGTAGAATTTGAATAATTTAACCTTTAAAATGTTGTTTATTCTGTTGTGATCAAGAGGAAAAAATGTCACTTCTTTCTTTTGCTTATGCCATTTTACAGGGTATGATTACAGATGCATGGTGTAAGTGCTTGTGTACAAGGAGCCTTTAACTCAGTGAGGAGCCTTGGTATGCCAAGTATGTCATCCAGAGCAATTAAAAAAAAAAAAAAAAAAAGCAGGAAGAAAAGAAAAAATAAAATCACATTTGGATTTACCTAGCTTTACTCTGGGCATTTGGCTAGCAAAAACTAGGTAAAAGAAATTTGGCATAGAATAAAAAGAACTTTGGGGTTTATCGCCAAAACCATGGCAATCTATTTTCCTTGTTAAATAGGTATTTGTGGTCACCCCATCTCTAGGATTCTGCAATTGGTTGCTGCCCAGCCAGGTGCCATATGGGCTGGCAGCTCCCTTGGGTCTGGGAACAGGGGGTGTCTGCATAGGGGTGGTGGGGCAGGGTCCCACTGGCAGGGTTAGGAGCAGGATAGCCAGAGGCAGCCCCAGCCCCAGACATTGGGCACCTCCCAGGGGACATACTGAGGTCAGAGAGAGTGTAAGACTCCTGGCTGGACCAGCAGGGTGAGGCCTGGGCACAGGTAGGGCTGCTGATGCAAGTGGAAGTGATGAGTGATAACATGCTCTTGTGTGATAACAACATGTGCTGAGCTCGTACATCCTTTCTTGCATGTGCAGACGTGCTCATATTGCTGTTAGCCATCTGAAGCTGCAATCATAGGTGATTAAAAGAAATATTGGGACAACTGGTTCCAGATACCAGTCTTACATTGTGGTACCTCCTGAAGTCGGTTGTTATTCTGTTGCTTTTGCTTGAGGACATGAAGTTCAGACTATCATTGTCTGTCATACTGCATATTACATGTGCATATTACTATGTGCTGCCTGGTACTAGTCATTGCAGAGCTGGGAAGATCTTTACTACAAAGACTCATATTCATAGAGTTATATACATATGTGCTTTGCCAGCATTATTTCACCAGTTGTGGGAAGATGGTGGTATTCTTGCTGTTTTTAGTATTCCTGTTCTAGGAAAGCTAAAAGAAATGTGTTCACAGAAAAGTGAAAATGAATCAAAGATCAGATCTACCCAACAGCACTAGAAAAGGTCTTAAATTTGCCTTATGCTGCTTTATTTCAGCTTTCTAGAGGCCAGGTTGGGCTTGTGAATATGTCTAAAACATAATAAGGTGATATTACCCTTGTGCCTTCCAGAAAACAAACAAACAAACAAACAAAAAACCAACATATTTTCTGGAACGTATTGCTTCACCGGTTCTAGAATATATTCTATTATATGCTGTGCAACTTCAGATAGTCCACTGAAAAAACTTTGCTTGCCTTATGAAACATGGCCTGTAGCATGCCTTAGGGCATGGCACTTGTGGGGCTAAAGTTACTGTACACGCACTGTATAGTTGCTTATACTTACTTCAACATAAAACAGCACATTTACACATTAGACAAGCACAAAATGGTCCATGTGGAACTACTTTCACTTGAGGCAGTCTCCTTGTAGAGGTCTGAAGTGTAAAGTGAATTTAGTCTTTTTTTTTTTTTTTTTTAATTGTACAAATAATCAGAAAAGAAAGTTAATTTGTATTCTTTTTCTGTTTTCAGGGCAGTGTGTGTGTGGGTGGGGAGTTTGCACTTTTTCTCTGCTCCTTTTTTTCTATTTTTTGGGGGAAGTGGAGGAAGGCTAAGACAAATTATCTTTTCTTAAAGATGTAACCCAATTTCCAAAGAAATATAAGATGTTATAAAGAATGGGGGAAAGTAAGCCTTAGTCTCTCACAGTTGAGTTGGAATGTGTAATGAGTAAATTTATTTTGTGTTTGTTTATGTGGTGCTTTTTGTTCAGATGGGTAGAAAGTGAAAAGGAAATGATTGTATTATGTTCATTGTCTGGGGTGGAAAAAGAATATCAGAAAAGGTGTTATTCATTTCTTTTTCCTGGGGAAAGTCTTAATCATTGGACATACCAGTGGATGCATATTTGAATATATTCCAAGATGAATCTTCCAGCTTGTATCACTTGCACTGTATTTGAAACACTGGCATATGTAGAGAGGTAGTTCAATACAGAATTAATCCCTTTGCCTTACAGGTTTGTTGTCCCTGAGAGTTTTTAAAAACCTTTTTCACTATCTTACCATCTAGTTCTTTCCATTCAAAAAATTATTTTTCCCTAAGGGATTTTCTAGAAGATGCTTGAATAGTAAACAATTCAAATTATTTGGATTTAGCGATTCAGGTGGAGGTGTGCAGTGGCAGATCTGATAAGACTGTGATTCATGAACAGCAGGTAGTAATTCAGAAACCAAATTCTGGTCCTTTGAGCTTGCAACACACTATTGCTTAGAGAAGAATAAAATAGAAGTCTCTCCATGAAGGCAATGGAACTACTTCTGAGAACGAACCCACTGGGTCCCAGGCACCATACTACAAAAGCATGCTGCAAGTAAATGCCTGCTGAAATAGCTGAGGATCTTTTATTTATTTATTTATTTATTTATTTATTTATTTATTTGTTTATTTATTTGCACGGCCATAAAAGCTTTGGCACTTGCTTTGCAAAGTCTAGCATGTTTGGGTTTCATGGAGAGCTCAGGACTGCTTCACAAGGGGTGGTCTCTACAGGTGCCTGGGCCTGAATAGACAGGATAAGCTGGAAATCAGCCTTTCTAGCATGTAGTTCAGTATGTGTTAAGCCCCAATTTTAATTTACAGTCCATAATATAGTTTTTTTTTTTTTTTTTTTTTTTTTTTTGTCAGGGATTCATAAATCTCCATTTCATCTGTACAACGGCTGCATGATAATGGAGCTTTCTCTGGTGCTGCCTGTAAGAGGCACTAAGCCTGCCTCTTAGGACATGCAGAATTCAGCAGTAGGAATATCACCTGATGCCAGTCCTCACAGACGCACAGTGTTATTGAAAATGTGTTGGTGCCTCACACCGTTATGCGGGTCCATGGTCATTAAAATTTTATCATATAAACCCTGCCGTCTGGGCCGAAGAGGAATTGAGAGCTTTGGCAGAGGATGATCACATATTTTATCAGAATCTTCTGAAAGAGAAAAAACTGCAGGTTCAGAGCAAGAAGGAACCAGAATAACATTCCCTTTAATTTAAATATAATATAACATCAAACCCCTGAAATTGACATTTATCTACTGTAGTTCATTTTAACTTTTTCCCCAGAGTGGCTCAGTGTCCCATGGTTGCACAATAGTTCAAACCAGTTGCACATGATATAATTTTCATATGTTTCTCCTGCAAGGCAGCTATTAATCAAAGCATGCCACAGACAGCTGAAGTGGAAGGCAGCAAGCTATGGATTATAACAGTGATTTATCAGGGGTCAGTCTGTCAGATTAGTAGGTTTAGAGACTAGGCCATTTGTGATGTTTCCTAGCACAGATGCAGATAAAAACTGGCAGAAAGCTAATTAAGCAGAGTATTCCACAGGTAAGACAATTAGGAAGTTTCAACTAGGAAGACAACAACAACAAAAACACCCCTAGCCATTATTGGCCAAACTCTTTCAATTTGTTTTTAGCAAAGGATCAAATGAAAGGAGTTTGGCCTGCTTGTGTTTATACTGAGATTCTTTTTTATTCTTAATAACTTGGTTGTGTATGTAGGCTTTCCTTTCTAGTTCCAATTAAAAAGAAATTAGAACATTATACAATTAATTACTTGTTAAATATCTAAGAAATGTTTAGGAAATGCTTATTCTGGAATGACTAGAAAATACGTGAAAAGGTGCATTTCAGCTGAATTTTCCATGGTGATAACCCATTCTCTGTGCATCACAACCTGACTGTGTATTTCAAGATAACTACCAGATAATCTTGGAGGTCTTTTTCAACCTTAATGATTCCATGATTCTATGACAAACAGAAATTATACCTATCTGCCTCTGAAGACAAAGGGAGTTTAAGATTTTCATCACCTCTTATACCAGGGTCTAGTTCTCAAAAAATGAGTACTCAAATTATAATACTTTAAATCCGTAGCCCATTTGCAAACTTTAGGCTCACACTAGTGAAAAGTGTTAAGGTCCATAGACAAAAGTTTCTGACCTGTACTCAGATAAATAAAACATACTTCTTTGTTAAGTGAATAAATATGAAGATAAAAGCAGATCTATTGCAAGTAAAAGGTATTTCTATTCTCATATTTCATTCATACACAAACTATTTCAGTTTAGGTGGACTTCAATGATTAATGAATTCAGGAAAGGCAAACCCCAGTTATCCTGTGGGCAGAAGTAGAAGACTGGCATCTAGCTGTTCTTGTAACTGTTCTTGCTTTAAAAGCTAAAAAGGGTACCTTTTTCTGTAAAGAATTAGGACTAATGCCAAACACTTCAGAGGTACTTAAAAGAAGCACAAGTGTTTTCATTATTTAATGAAATTAAAGAGCAAAACAATATTGTGTTTTCTTATTGAGGAATAATGTTTATCACTGGATTTAACAACAGCGTGTTGCTCATGAATGTTTCTTCATGATTTCTTCTTACTCTCTAATGTAACAATGGATTTAGATCAGATGGTTAACTAAAAGGTTTTTATCTTTGTATGTGTGTATATTGTCGCAGTGATTTTATTTCATTTAGGAGTTAAAAGTGCTTCATTTTTTTCTGCTATTTTATTTTATTTTATTTTATTTTATTTTATTTTATTTTATTTTATTTTATTTTATTTTATTTTATTTTATTTTATTTTATTTTATTTATTTTATAAATGAGTGCACCTTTGTTCCTTTCCGTGTCAGGCTAGCTTTGTCTAAATAAAAATATTTTGTTATGTTAGCTTGCCCCACTTTTTTTTTTTTAATAACTTAAGCAACAGTTTTACTCAGGCACTATACTGAGAAAATCTCCTGAAACTACAGACAAAGATACACTGATGTTCAGAAAACTATGTGTCATTTCAGAACAACTTTCTATTCTCAGCTGCATTTTTTTTTTTTATATAATTATTTCTGCTTTTTTAGAAGTGAGCTATTCTGCATGTGCAAGAGAGAACTTGCACTAGAATGGCAAAAGGATTATGTAGAGAGGAGGAACTGTCCCTTCCAGTGTGGCAATCCCCATACCTTCATCTTTTCCACCTTTGTCTTCTACAACACAGTCCCCCTGTGAAAGAAAGGTGGCAAGTGGAGCAGTGAGTTTGAAAAGCTTTGGATGCCATTCTTGGAGACACATTGCAAGTCTTGCAATTGTTTGTTGCAATGGGTTCAAACACATTAGAAAGAAATGAACCAGAGATTGTGCATAGGAGATTTCTGTTTGCTTTTTGTCTTTTATTATCCTCTGGATGATCTAGCTTTTTATAGGGATAACAATCATCTAGGTGAATAATATGAGTCAACTACTGAAAAATAACAGATTTCTCTTATCTGTTAAAAAAAAATAATAATCTGCTACGATTTCTAAATATGAAGAAACTACCAAAAATTCTACCATATGCCTATTTTCTATAAAAAATCAGCTAGATAACGACACTTCTGATCTTTGATTAGTATTTGTTGACAGGGTTGCTATCGAGTGCTTTATATCTAAAATTTGAAAATATTTTGGCACTGTCATTCTCCAGATATTTAGAACATTGTTTTTCTTGCTTGTGCTTGTAGGAATGTTTTACATACTTGCAGCTAAAGTCTGCATCCTTATCCTTTTTAGAATGCATATAACTTTTTGAAATCTGTAAATTCATGAAATCCATTTGGACATGTTTTCGTGGATCTAGCAAAAGGAACTATGTGATCTCAGTACTCTTGCTTTGCTTAATATCACTTTAGTCCTAAGCCTTCATAAAGATTTGCAAATAATTAGCTAGAAAAATTATCAGTATTAACTTAATGACCTGTTTTTAATTTGTTCCATTTTCAAAACAAATAAAATCTATTTCAGTGCAATATTTGGTAAAATCAAATCAACACAAACATCAATTAGTAAAAATCTTGAGTCAATCTGATGCAGATGGCAGGTATAATTTTGGCTTCATACAGTAAAAGTTTCACTAAAGTTAAGTAAATGAGAACATGGCTTTACATTCTAGGAAACTTGGCAGCCTTCACTAGGGGCATTTGTACCAGCTATAATCATCATCATTATTATTATTTCTTGCATTCCCTTAGCTGTGGGAAACATGATGAGTAAGAGCTGTCTCATAATGTATATTGATCACCCATGTATTAATCTATTCAAACAATATTTATCACTTGCTTAGCACTTTTCATTTCTTTAAACATGAATGCACTTTTAAAAGGCTGAGTGGGTTTGTATTTTTCCATTTTACTTATGGAGGAAATGAAGCAGAATGCGATTAAGTGACTTTCCCGAGTCACGACCTCAGAAGGGCAAGTGAAGGCCCTCCTCGTCCCAAAGCTGGAAGGGGAGACAAACTTGGTCATTTTCTTAAATGTGGCTATGTCTGCCGTTTCTGTAAAAACACATTTTTTTGTGTAAAAGCCTCTCTAAACATTTATTCTCTGAAAATAACAACTTCATCCATGCTTGCACTATCTCAGGTTTTTTTGCCTCTACCCTTCTCCATGCCATTTCTAGACTTGAAAGATGCATTCACGTGAATCAACCGCTGAGTATTTCTAGGGCTGAGTATGAGGTTTTCTTATTCATCCTCCTGATCGTGGCATACAGTCAATCTTAGGAAAAGGTGCTTGTAAGGGAGTCTAGTTCAGCACTTCAGTTTTACCAGAAGTAGTACTTCATTTTTATCTCTTTCTGCCAGTACTCTAGCAGGAGTTTTCTGAGGGACTGGGACAATGTTTTGCTGCAGATAAGATAATATAGTGCACACACACTGATTCCTAAAAAGTGTGCTTTCTAGCATACCATGTTGATAGCACAGCAAGTAAACAACAATAACTACCTTTCTGGCATACACATCCACAGCTATCGCTGAGGGACACTGCCATCTGAAACCTTTTCTTCCATGCTGTGCTACACAGCTGGGCATGGGCACTGTGATTTATGGTCCACTGACCACAGTTCCAGCTATCCTCCTTTGAACCAAATTTTTTCTTTTAAAGAAACCAGTCGGTGTTTTGTTTTTTCTTTGAAAAAATCAACTGAGTTTTCCACCAGATTTGTAAAGTCCCAAAGCCTTTTGTTACAACGACAAATACTTCTTCCATTGAGCCCTTTTACATGTCAGGGTGGGACCTTCCCCAGGATGATTTAAAGGCAAAAGACAGAAATGGGCCACTCCATGCTTCCTGTAAACAGTTTAGATGAGAACAATGTGCTAACAGTTCCATGCAGTTTTCAGAGGAGGCTGAATTTGCTGGATTGCTGAGTCACTGACAAGCTGTCGCGTGAAAGAGACAATAATTTCTTTCAATTAGAAGCTCATGCAGGCAGGAATATCTTTCAAATATCACAGAGATAAAATGGAAATCCTGCTCCATTTCAGTGCCTGATTTCTCTGCTGTTGTAGAACAAACGGCAGATAATGGAACTATGCATATTCTTACAGACATCAAACTTCTTCCCTCCCTTTCTTTTCCTTTCTTCCTTTCAATACTTCCTAAGTATCTTTTCTAAATTCATTTTACTGTTGGCTGACTGTCACTAGTTACCATAGCAACAACCTTTGGAAGCAGCAAGCCTGGGATGCCCGATGTGAGCATCTTCACATTTGAGTCTTGCCAAGGCTAGCTATTAATCCAGGGTTATATATTGGCTCAACACTGTAAGATTGCTCTATTTTTCCCCCCTTTAGCTGACTGCCAATCAGATTTTCCTGAGTTGGTTACTTTTCTTTCCACGCTTATCTACTGGGCAATCTGTTAATTTTCACTCTGATCTTTTCATGTTGGTTATTTTGTAGGACTGGTTAGCTGAAATGTCTTTCTAGCTTAAATAGGTTAAAACATAATTGATTTAAAGAACCTCTTTTTCAGTTTGTCTGTTTTGTAGTGAAAAAGAAGGATTTGAAGTAATCTTGTTCTTTGGACAACTATATTCATAGTCAATCAGAGCAAATTTCACTTGCAAGCTGTTCTGATCTTTGATATGTTTAAATGCTTTGCATGATGTAACAGTGATTATTTTTTGCTAGGGTAAGGTGTAGGCAAATATATATAATGATAAAGTCTTTTGGAGACAGATGGCTAGTATAAAACATCTGTGAATGACGTAGCACCTAATGGCAGCAGTGGAAGAGTGGAACTGTCTTTAAAATTTTGTAAATCCACATACCTTCTTCATAAAACACCCCCTAATAGCAGCTTCCTGTAAAGCAGAAGTAGCAAAGTGGTTAAGAGTAGTTGGTTGGGAAATGAGAGCTGAAAGAGAAAACTGCAGTGCAGTGATTGGTTTGATTTGCTGAATAAATTGCTATGTTCAGATTCAATTTGTATCAATAGGCAAAGCAGTGTACACCTGCAGAGCCTGTCACACTTGGTATCCAAAACTCTGACACAGCTAGTCTTAAACAATCTTCACTGTTGTCAATAATTAAAGCCTAAAAGGCCCAAACACTAACCTTACAGTGTTTGCAATTTTATTCCATATACAAGAAAAAAAGAGAGTAATGTTTCCTGGGGATATTTTCTAAAAACCAAAACCAAAACCAAACCACTTTTAATAAATATATGTAATATTTTACTATTTTGAATGGATTACTTTAAAAATAGGCAAGAGGTACTGTCCATTCAGCAGAAGATTTTCTCTTTTTAAAATGTGACCAGAAGCTAGGAGAGTAGTGTACTGTCTCCTTAATACAGTATAAATTGCATTTTGATAATTTGCAGCTATAATGTAAAATGGATAAATGTGGAGTCTTTTACATTTGCAAGAGGCAACTGATGTTATTTGAGTAGCTATACTTATACTTGATTTTAGTCAAAATCTTGGCTTTTTTTTTTTTTTTAATTAAGGTCTTTTTTTTTTTTTTTTTTTTTTTCTCAGTCCAGCACTAAATACAAACTTTGAAATGTTGCGTATTAACTACAATTGACATTTGTGATCTTGGGGTCAGGCTACTTTTTGAAGAAATGCAGTTGTGACAAATTTCAAAAAGCATTTTTGGCAGTTGCAACCCAAAAGACCTACGGAAGGTTCCAAAAACTCATTTTCAGACTTCCTTAACATTAGTTAAATTAACACTTGAATGTTTAATCAAAATGTTTGATATTTAAATATTAAACATTGCCATTTTTCTCTGGACACTTAAGCCAATATTAAAAGAGAGTGAACATGAGCATCTTTCTTAATTATTGTTAATGGTTTCAGGCAAATTCCAAGACTGAAATACCATCTAAAGGAAGTGCAATTCTGCTTACTCTTGGTAACAAATATTTTCACCATGTGAGCTCAAAATCTTTTATTTTGAATTGTTGTAGCCTTCTTCAATATGTAATTCTTTTATACCAGAGGGAAATTTGGTGTCATGATGCTCAGTTTTTGATGATTGTCAGAAAGGCTTCCTTCCTTATACAAATAGGAGTGACAGTTTGTGGTTGGAAGTCTAGTATGAATTTGGACTATATATAATTGAGCATTGTTGTTTAAAGAACATGTTTTGCCCTTCATCTAATGTGAGACCTTCACATCATAAGTCAAAAGTCTCAATAATACCCAAGATGTTAGAGAAAATTATTATTTTAAATTTGTAATTTAATACAAAAAGTACAGCTTTGCATCTGTTAAAAACAAACAAACACCAACGAGCCATCAAAAACAAACAAAAAATACAGCTTTGTTTCCAGTGGTGGATGAATGTCTTTGATGAAATCCAGAAGGCAGTACAAAAATAGGATTTTATTTTGGAAGACCGTTGACAGCAGGTCGTTGACCAGTCCATTAACCTGGGTTAAATTAAGCTCTTTAACCTAGATCTTTAACTTTGTTCACTAGTTAAATTGGTGGGTGTGCTGGCTCACCATACTTCCTTCAGGCTACACAGAAGGAACAATTAAACACTCTTTTATACGGCCACTGCTGGAAACATCAGAAGCTGTGCCATAAAGTGCTTGGCTGAATGGCAGAACTTGTACCTACCTACCTGAAGAAATAAAAGAGATTTTTGAAATGGGAGTTCAGAGGCCAGTGGATTTATTGGCTGCAGCACTGAAGGTGGGAGGCTAAAAGTAAGAGGAGTAGTCAAGGCCATTCAGCTGTAAGGATGCCAAGACCCAAACCTCAAAACAAAAACAACCAAACAAAACAAACAAACAAAAAAAAAACAACACTTTTTTTTTCTGAGTTCTGGGATTTTTTTTTTTGCTGATAATGTTTGTTTCTGAGCATGAAATCTGTATTTTGTGTCCACTTTTCAGACAAAGTCAGGTGTCCTGACATTTACAGTAAGTAAATGGGATTGTGTAAAGGAAATATTTGAGGACTCCTTATTTTCTACTAACAGAAGCATCAAGTTCTCCAGTAATTGCAAAACATTCAAGGTAAAATATGTACGACTGCATTAATTATTGCAGTATATTAAAAACTAGATGGTTTGCTGTACTTGTATCATGCTTCAGAAATACGATCTTTTCTTACACCATTTTTAATACATCGTTTTGTCAAAAATGCCATAGGTATGCAGCACTTGCCATACCATGCATAGAAAGGTTTGCCTACATTTATGTCAAATCTATGTTCATTTATAGCACTGTATAAGGCACTTTAGCCAAAAGGCATTTGGTTCCCTGGTGCCAGTGTGTGCTGCCAGCTTCTGTTGTTTTACTGTATCTGTGTTCTTGGTGGATGGGTCCATCTTGGTCCATCCCTGTCTTCCTCTACTTTTGGGGAGCTTCATTCTTTTCAATCATGTTAATGAAGGTGAGGAATTTTTTTCTACACATCTTTATTGACTGTTAGGCTTTTCAGTGGAGGTATAAGGTTCTGAGTTTTGATTTCTTCTTGTTTTTCAAACAAGAAAAGAAGAAGCATTGGCTTACAGAACAAAGCAGTTCAGACAGAAGATATAAATGATGATTCAGAAGAGGTTTTCAATTAAATGCCAATAAGCATGATCATAGGTCATTCCTACTCGGCTATTTCTTGATCAGTTAACAGAACTCTGTATATGTTATCCAGTGCCATTATTCAATGTTTGTGATGGAGACAGTTAAACAATAAAAGCCAAATGCCCGAAACAGAATTGCTATGCTAGTCATGCAAATATTCCTCTGTGTACAGAGACAGACAGCTTGCAGAGTCTGTGGCTTCTTGATAGGTAGGTAAAGACCTATGAGTTGAGAAGAAATTGAGAGGATGTTCAAGGCTGTTTCTGTTTTTCTTGCTTGTGAGGGAAAGGATAAATAATGAATAACAGCAAAACAAGTCTAGCAGTTAGAAGCAAGCTGCTTTTTCTGCCATGTGACGATTATTTGCTTCATTCATGCCTTGTAAGTCTGCAGGTTGTTGTCAGTGTTTTTCTTAAGTCTTCCAGTACAGAGCCCTGGAGCATACCCACACTACTTGTTCTTGCAAGTATATTGAAATAATGACTGTGATTCAGGCTGAGGTGAATGGAAGAGGAAGAATTTTCTAATTTGTAGTGATTTTTCATGAACTTGCATTTACTTGTTCTTCACAAAGATTTTGTTTGTTTGTTTGAATTTGTTTCCCGGGTGTTACCCTAGATGTGTTGTTTTTTACTTTAAACCAAGTAAAGCCATGTATTTCATAGGGAATTTTCAAGGAAGAAATTTTCAAGAGGCCAGATTTGCTATTGGCTTTCTGTACACGTTAGTTATCACAGAGTTGTATTGATACAGACCAAAATGGTAGTAGTTGCATATCAGAAGTGCATAAAAATAGATAAAAAGCAGTAATTTGTCAGGAGTTTGCTCACGAACCCTCTCAAATGATAACAACTGCATCAGTTTTTACAGAGACTTGTGGTGCTTGAGGACATTTTCTTCAGGAGTAAAGCTGTTGAGGGCATTGTAACATTGTTACATTGTAACAAGTGGGACAGATGAGTTGGTGAGCTTTCTGTGTGGATGACTTCCACCTGTGTGAGAGATGTGTTGCTTGCTTTCTCCCATTTTTTAATTTTATCATTTATTTATTTATTTTCAATTTGGGACAAGGATTGGCTGCAGCTGTTGGACTTCCTTTACATTCTGGCCAATTAAACGTACTGCTGTGCAAAACTGTAGTTGTACGTTCTTCTTCACAGACATTTTGGGGTAGAGTCATCCAGTACTTATCCTTGACTTCACTGAGAACTCATTTGCAAGACACGGTCATTTTAGGTACTTGACAGTGATTTGATTGGTTATTATTTTGTTTCAATCAGATCATGTATTGCATGTGGCTGCAAACTGAAAAGACTTCATAAACACCTGTTACAAACTGCATTTTTATTGAGTTAAATTTAGATCTAACGTATTTTTAACCTTTGCTATCTGTGACTGCTTTTTTTTTTAATGGGATTTTTTTTTTTTTTTTTTTTAATTTGCTTTGTTAGGATCTTTCTTATTTCCTGTTAAATACATAGGTTTTAATATAAATTGAGAAATGGAGATGAGCTACTTGTTTATGCATGTTAGGAATCTGAGGTCACCAGTTTTTTTTTATGTTACGTTATTTTAATTTGTATTTTTATTTTAATCTAAGTTTTTAATTGACAGATAACATTATTTGCAACAATACGTAACTAATGAGGGCAGTGGGTCCCACTAGTGGCAATTACCTGCAAGTCATGCCCAGTTTGCATTCCCATCTGGTATCATCATTAGTTTCATTTGTATAACAATGACATTCTATTTCAAAATGTATAGGCCAGTAAGATATGCCATGTTTGAGAATGTAGGGATTTACAGCATTTGATGCTTTAAAAATAAAGAGAGAATCTTTCCCAGTTGCTTTTCATGCAACTCTTTGCAGAATGAAAGCAAACCAAATAAGCATCAAGAAAAACCTGGAATATTTTTTGTGTGTGTGTGTGAGTTCATGAGATAGTTTGAAAATGTCAGATAAAGGCTATGTTGTTCTTTTCATTTTAACCAGAAAATTCTCAGCAGTATCTATGTAGCAGGAAGATGATATTCATCAATTGTTACATTATATTCACAGTTTCTCTCATTTCCCAAAATGCACAGCTGCTGTGTCATTTTAAGATTTAGAAGTCACCACATTTATGTTTTAACGATCAATGGCAGCTGTTGATCTGAGTCATTAATGAGATTTTGACTTCATCTGCGTTTAAACCTTGTGTATTCTGCAACAGAGTATGCTTGGAAAATGAGATTTCTCTCATGGTTATGACAAAGAGTTTTACAGGCTTGAGCTGAGAGGATTCACTCTACCCTGTGGAAGGTTACATAGTACAAACTTTCTGTTAAATGAGAAGGGGCGGAAGGAGAACTCTTGCTGAGTTTTCAAATACTACCCTTTGGTCTATAAGCACATAGAAAATGGCCCTAAGGTGAAGGTATCTGCCACTTCTATGTTGAGAGTGAAATAGTAGAAAAGTCTCCTCAAAGTGAAATGTGATTTTGTAGCTCACTCATTTATTAAAATGCTATCTATTACACTTCCTTTGAGGGCAGCAGAGTACCTTGAGAATGACAGATTGAGTGCATACAATGTCACTTGGGGAATGTTTAATATAATGTCATAGATATTTGGATATAATAAAACTGTTCTTAAAAATGGCAAATAATGACCTTCCCAAACAATCTTCAAATTGTACTTCTGATGCGTAATAAATCCCTCCTCATAGTTAAATATTCTGGTATTTAAAATTTGTTGTATCAGAGGTTTTATGTATCAGTAATACCTTGTTTATAGGTTAATAGAGAAAAAATATATTTTTTCAAACAACAGAATGAATTTCTAATAGGTTTCCCTTCTTGCACTCTGCCTTTTATGATGTATGTATTTCATTAACCTTTCTGTGTTTTCACTAAGAGACTTGTTCTGTCTACTTCAGATCCTTGAGAAATTGTACTGGTTAATTTCTCCTTACCAATAGGCTATAATTCCAAATATAAAAATATGACAGAATCATCCAAATTAAGTGTTAGTGAAAACATGAAAAACAAAGAACAAAGAACAAATGGAAAAAAAACAAAAACAAAAACAAACAACACCCACAAAACAAACAAAAACATTCTCAACTACAAAGTTTTCTTAAAGGAAAACTGCTATAGTGTTTTATTTAGTCCTCCTGAACTAAGAGTGGACATAGGTGCTTCACAGGGAACGAACATGGTTCTTAGGAAAGTCTTACCTTTTTCAGATGATTACTAATTATAGTCTAAACAGGACAGTCACTGTTGGAAAGTCTAAAGTACTACGTATTAGGACATGTGAGAAGTAGCTTGGACGAGCTATGAGAGGATGCTAACATGCAATTCTTTGTGAATATTGAAACCAAACTACTATTTCAGATACCTTAGTTTCTTGAAGATAACATCTACTAAGTGGGTCATCTTGTCATAAAAGGAAATCAGGTTAGTCAGGCAGAACCTGTCCTTCATAAACCCATGCTGGCTGCTTCTGGTCACTCAATTGTCCCATATGTGCTGTGTGATGGCACTCAAGATGATCTGCTCCATAATCTCCTCTGGGACCAATGTCAGGCTGCCAGGTCTGTAATTCCCTGGATCTTACTTCCTGACTCCTTGATTGGAGTCAAATTCACTTCAATCTATACAATCACAAAGAATCATAGTTTTAACTATTCTTGTAGAAAAAAAATGTACTAAAACATTCAAAGCCATGACATAATCATTGCTTTGTAAGTGGTTCATTATTCAGAGTTAACTTTGTTGGATTATGCTTGGCATAGACAGTTCAGGAATAGACATTGCTTCTAATTTGGCCAGAGAAACTAAGAAAAATGAAAGATAATATTAAAGTTGAAAAGAGCAACATCTTTATCTTTTTCAAAATCTATCCAGTGCTGATTAACATTATTTCTTCATCCCATTTGTTCTATACAAATCTTTTGATTTGGTCAAGTGCCTACTTTCAGTTCTTCAGCATCATCCTCTCCTTTACAGTTTAGTTTATCCTTTGGATTTTGACATGCTACATTGCAACTGTAGCCTGTGTTAGCCCCAAATCTTGTCACTTGGGCATTGCAGAATTAAATAACTAGTTAGAATTTCATACAAATAACTATTAATGTACCAGTCTAATTCCCTTGAAGAGTTTATGGCTATTAGAAAGTTAGTCCCAGTCCTTTATGAGCTTGGGTATAGGACAGAATGTCCATAACCCCTAGGTGCCTGGCATCATCATCTAGATGTTGAAAAACTCAGACTGTAATGTGCTTAGGACTTTCCCCATCTCTTCTCCTTTATCATGTTTCAGGAATTGCAGTGGAAAGTGGCAGAAAGTCCTTGTGATAATGTTGTCCACTAGCACCCTCATCTTGTGAGATAACTGGCTGCTTTCTACTTAAAGACCTTTTGGAAGAAATGAGTAAGCTAAAAATACTGTTCTTATGTTTGAATGCGGACTGTTTTGGAGATTAGGGGAACGGAAATGAAGAACAGTTCAAGAGAGAGCTGTTTACCATGAACTGAAAACTCAGTATCATAAACTAAGTGAAAGATTGATCTCAAATGTCTATCTTAGCAGTGGTTCAACAGAAAAAGTCATATTACTCCACAGATTGCTTTGCTTTTTCATCATCTATCTTACTATCAATGATAATTAAAAGCAAAATCAAACAAACAAAATGAACTGTATGTGCTAACTGTTTGCTGAATATCTCTTTAATGCCCTTTATAAATTTAGGGCTTAGAAAATTGACCTTCCTGGTTGAAATAACTACTGGCTAAGAGCAAAATCATGATTTCAGGTCTTATCCTACAGATACCTTACACATGTAGGTAGTGAATATCATGGGATTAATTATAGTAGCTGCACATCTTGGCCCTTGGACAATTCAGAGTCTTGAGTAGAGGCTGAGGCTGATTCTAAGATGTGAGTAGCTTTGTTAAAGCCATTGCAAATCTTGTCCGATATTACCTGTGTTTTAGTATTGGACAATTTTAAAGTTCATTCCATATCAGACAGCATATCTGAACAAAGATATATTTTAGGAAGTAATATTCCGAATTAGGCTTATGCTGAGACAGCAGTAGAAGCAGAAAAATTATCTTTGTTATTGCTAGAATGTCATGGTTTATTTTAGTGTTTAAAAAAAAAGGCAAAGAAAAAAGCTGATATGCATAAAGCATATATTTTTTTGTTAAATATGTTATATTTATATTTAAGTGTTAGTTATGCTTATACTTGTATTAAATGTGGTCAAGCTTTTTCAATTGCTTAACCAATTTCATGGAAATGTGGCTTATGTCTTGATGAGATCTGCAAAACAAAAAAAGCTTTCCTTTACCATTTTTGTCTTCCAATCACACTATTCCTGATGAAATGTCAAAGAAAAAGGAGCTTTTCATCTTTAGGAAAACCAATTCAGAACCATTAAGTATAGCTCAATTTCTTGTACTGATGGGAAAAAAAAATAAATTGTTTTTGGATTGAGGATAAAACATAGTATATGCCAAATCCCAAATAATGTATAGGGAAAGCTATGAGCAAATGAAAAAGTTCTGCATGGAATTTAATATGATTCTGTATATTATATAAAGTTCTAATAGAGCATAAAATTTAGTAGGCCTTTGTTTCAATACACTCAAGATCATCGCAGTTTCACCCTTGCCACTAAAGCCCAACTTGTAATTGGGTAAATAATGTTTTTAGATTTGGAAGGTTCACTTTGAAGAAGTGCTGGGTGCTATCTTACCTGCACATTCACTCTTTTATCATTTAAAATATACATTAATTCACTTTTCTGTTTTCAGAAGACATTTTTCCATAATGGGAACAAATGTCTTCTCATTGTTACTTCTTCCAAAAACTAGTTTTCAGTATACAGTGACACCATACAAAAGCATGCCTTTTCTTATGCTGAAGTCTATCCATCCATAGATCTTTTCATGCACACTTTTACTTAATCTAATTGGATCTAAACTTCTAACATGAAAAGATTATTTTCATGGTAAGGGAACATACTTATCCAATACAAAGTATAGGAAAAAACAAAACAAAACAAAAAAAACAACACCATACTATGTTATTTAGATTTAATATGCAAAACAAGATGAGAGCATACATGTGTAACATGGATGAGGTAATATTACTCTGGGAAACCTAGTTTTGCACAACCATAAATATTTTATCATTTATTTTAATAGTTAGCTGACATTTATGCTTCTTTGCTAAGAAAGGGAAAGTAAATTAGTTGAAATAGTTTTTATTAATTGTATAGATTTTTCATATGAAAATAATATTTGACTTTATACCATACTTTTTAACTGATGACAACATTTACAACACAGGACTTGACTTGAAATATAGGCTGAAGGACCTGAAGAGGTAGGATGGTGTATTTACATAGTTGATCACTATTTCGCAACATTTTTTTTCATGAGCTAAATCTGCTCTCCTGATATCTTGCTACCTTTTCACTATATGAAATACAAAGATATAGAAGCTAACTTAAAAATTACAGCTGTTAATACTGTATTTAGTCAGCATTAGAATCCATTGTTTCCATTTGTGCAGCATTTAATGAGGTAAAAATGCAATTTACTCTTTTCCCAGTAGGTGGCTTTCAAATGAAAGGTTTTTGTTTGTTTGTTTGTTTGTTTGTTTGTTTCATGATTGTGGAATTGTTATTTGAGCTCATATTTGTAAATAGTCATAGGCTGGAATTCAAAGGCTTGTATTCTTAGAATACCAGCAGTATTCATACTTTTTATTATCCCACATAATATAGGATCCATTTTTTCTAGCTTTTTAACATTAAATTCCTTGTTGTTGCTAATTAGGTCTTTCTCTTCTGCAATTGACTGTTGCACAACAGTAGCATAGTTACACCAGAGTGTTTTAAATGCTTGTCCTATGTACTAAATTCAGCCTAAAAACAGTCTTGCAGACTACCTGTAAATCTACAGGCATATCTAAACCACATGATGAGTACAGCATGGATATTTCAGAAAACAGCACTGACACAAGTCATTAATCCACCTGTTTTTTACATCATTTCGTAGGATGTACCAGCTCAAGCCAGGAAGGGTAGAACATAAACTCTTTATGCTACTGTAATATTTTTCCTAAAGAAGAAGAGGCTAAAGAAGAATAAAATTAGGACCATGCCTGATTGACATGTGTGACACATGCACCTGGAAGCACAGAAAAGTAAATAGCACAAAAGCAAAAACAATCACCGGGGCAGGAGAGGAGACAAAGTACACAACATCTTTCCTTTCTAGTTACACCGTAGTTTATTTGTGTCTGCCATCTTCTCTCAAACATAATCCCAAGGTCAGCTATCTCAGGGTTTCTGTGCAGTGGCCATCTCCTGAGCACTGTCCAAAACCAAATTTTCTCCAGGGCAGTTACAGCATTTTCTTTACCCAGCTAGCCCTACAAACTCAGCTGCTTAACATTCGCCTGCTCCCAATATTTTCACTTACTTTATAGCTACCCCACCCCCGAGAATTTAGCAGGTTTTGTGCTGGGTAGGTGTCAAATGAAAGCAATAGGACCAGTAAATAGAACCTGTATAAAGGTACCTGTATGGTTTATCTCCCTGCTATCTAGTTAATAGCTTCTGTTGAATGAGGCTTGTGACAAGATTCAGTTGAATCTGAATCTTAGAAAATTGTAGGTGGTTTTAATGCTATATAATTAAATTGGCTTTTAGTATAATACTACTAATAATAAATAGACTACTACCATTTCCCTCCAAAACCTTTATACTTATAATACTTAAAGGCTTTTTCTTCCCTTTCCCTCTGAGAATGTAATGAAATTAATAACAGTGGAAGGAAGAATTATTTGGGAATACTGGTCAAAATTAACAATCTTGATTCCACCAAGTATATTTCACACTCTCTTTTTGATTCACTTTTTCGGTTAACATATCTAATTTGGGGAAAAGCTCTTTTATGCTTGTGTCTGCCATTATTTACTTGCACGGAAAATCTTCATATAGGAAAGAACTAGGGAAAGGAAAGCCAATGAATGAGAAAATAAATGGTTTAAGAACAAAAGGTGGGAGAATAATACCTTAATCTCTCCGAGAGAGTTAGAAAGGAGAAAAAAATGTGGTAAAGAAACTGTGGAGAATTGGAGGCTTATGAAGAAAAGTGTCTCTTGTTTGGAGATATTGCATATGTCTTCCAGCTGCAGGATGTGAAACAAGATGTCAATAGCATAGCTGGAGGTTAAGGTAGGGCTTTAAGACAATTGGGACACATGGAATGAATTGCATAGCTGCCACAGTGAAAATTTATGTGTTTCTGCATCTAGAAATTTCACAGTTGCTCTAAATACATGCGCAGTGGTATATTGCTTATGGCAACGATTATGCTAATTGACAATAGATGAGGCACTAATCCAGTCATCTAACTGGAATGGCGTAGAGTGAATTACAATAAAGAATAGGATAAATATTCTGTGAAAGGGAGGACCAAAGTTCTACTAGTAGGATTTCAGTAAGTGGATCAGAGTAGTGATTCATTGTTACAGCCTCTCTTCAATATATGTCTCAAGACAAAATGCAAACAAAACAAAGCAAAGAACAAAATAATCAAATAGCTGGAGACGGAAAAATCCATTTCTAGGGATCCTTTCTCCAAATTCTTTTTAGAAGTATTTTTTAAATCATGAAACATGGCACATAACCTCTTTTTCAAAACTTTTTAATGGTTAGTCTGTGTAAGATTCCCAATAACATCAAGAGTTGTAAGTGCCGAGTCCTTCTTTGAATCTTGGTAAGGTCTTGACATCAGTGACATCCTGTGGCATTGAGTTCCATAATCTAATTATGTGCTGCATTAAAAAGTATGTCCTTTTATCAGATTTGAAGCTGCTGCTTTTCACTTTCACTTAGTGTCCTTTTGTTCTTGAATTATGAGATGCAGGACTGCAGAAGCTCCTGATCTATTTTCTCTTTGCCACTTACCATTTTTATACTTTCATCGTATCCCTTCTTATTCATCTTTTTTTTTTTTTTTTCCTAAGGTTAACAATTTCATTTTTTTCCAGTCTTTTCATATGAAGGCTTCTCTATATGCCTAATTATCACAATCACTCTTCTCTGAATACCTTCTAATTCAGTAATATCCTTTTTGTGATGGGGTGACCAGTACATTACACTATTCCAGAGGAGGGAAAATTATTGATTCATATAATGACATTATATTTTCTTTCTTATTCCCCAGCTCATTTCTTATGCATCTTAACATTTTACTTGCTTTTTGACTGCAGCTGCACATTGAACAGGGCTTTTCATTGAGCTGTCTGTAGTGGGGCACAGGTGTTTTTCCTAAATTGGTGCTATTAATTGAGATGTCTGGTAAAGTGAATGATTCCTTACAGTTTTTCTCACCAATATGCTTTACTTTGCATTTAAATAAATGATTTTCACCTCTTTTATGACTGCCCATCCATCTAGCTTGGTCAGTTACCTCTGAAGTTTCCTGTCTTCTTTATACTTGGTTAACAGTCTTTTTTTGTGCAATCTGCAAGTTTTGCTACATTGCTGCTCATTCATTTTTTTCATGTTAATTAATATATTTTGAGCACCTGGTTCTTGTATGGCACCTTGAAGCACCCTGCTGTTAACTTTTTGCTATAATGTAAAATGTCAATATATGGTGTTTTTTTTTTTTTTTTTTTTTTTCCCAAAAAATCTTTTAGAGAGGTTTTGCTTCATTTTGCATCCTATCCCAGAATGACTTAATCTCTGACTGAGATGGTGAGGGAGTTAGTCTCTTGAGAGGAACCTTTTCTTGCCACATTTATGTAGTGAATCTAACAAGGTTAAGGACCGGTTACCTTCACAATTAAATCTAGATGTTCATGAGATAGCTATGCTCTTTGTGACCACAAGTACGGAAATTAAAGACAGAGGATGGAAAAGTAGTTAATTCGTTCAGTATGTTAGGCAGACGCATGCAAAATTAAGATCGGAACAAGCTGCAAGTAATAGTTCTTAACCCTGTCTTGGTGATAATCCTAGCTAGCAGAAATATTATCAGTCTAAATAGGCAGGGAGCCTGTAGAGTATAGAGCCTATTTCTTATGCCTTTGTGTGTAGAAAACCTCATGTGAAAATAAAACAAATAAATAAATAAATAGAAATCTAGTGGTAAAGTTTTAGGCAACTGTTATTTTTCCAGACTTTCTTCCAGAATCTGATATGAACCTAGATATCTTAAGATTTCTAATCCTCCAAATTGTCCTGGAAAAAGGGAAAGGCAAAGCTATTTTGATGCTTTATATGTCATATCATCCCCTAGGCCTGCTTATTTCCTGGTATCTCTTTCTCTTTCTCTCAAGTGCTCCCCATCCTCTCCCTGAGAGAGTCAATATCTGCTTCATCAACCCTGACTGCCTACAGTGTGCAACAAGCTCCACCACCTTTCTTCACGAAGAATATTGCTTGCACAGAAGGCTTCTCAAACTGCTTGGGACACCTTGCACAGAATCATGCTTCTGCCTTGAATTCAGAAGGGACACTTAACGAAATCCTGAACATTTTGTTGGAAATGTGATCAGTCACCTGCAACTTAGACCCTACCTGTTTGGTAAAGGGAATAAGGACAACTAGAACTTCTGATATTTCCAAAGATTTGTCTGAAGGAAATGCAGTATTTTCCATACAATAATCCATCCAACCCTAAAACAATTTTGGGTGGAATGGAGGTTGACAATAGGTATCAAATTTCTTTTTTTTTCTGAACAAGCTTATTAAAATGGTAGCAACATCTCTACAGTTAGAACTGGAGTCTAATAAGATTTTAAGGTTGAATATGGAATGCAGTCTTGGCTATCTAGGGACCAATTATGCATACATATATATATATGCATGCACACGTGTGCGCAGGTATGTGTATATTCATTTTTGCTGAGGAAGTTATTTTGATATAGTCAAATACAGGATGCTGACTTAAAAGAGTATAACAGTAAAACCACTTTGACCTTTATTTTTCTGCATAGCAATACACAAACAAATCAGTATAATATAGCACAATCAAAAATATAAGTAGAGTTTCTTGTTTGAAGGAGGAAGAGAAAGAAGATTTGGTGCTCTTCACTTTTTTTTTGAAATACCACAGTGTTTGTGCAGCATAAGAAACTGACAGACATAGAACATACATTGTACAGTCATATCTATTAATGAACATAATATAACATTAATGATGCCTTTGCATCAAATATAAGAACAGAAGCTGTACTATGTGCCATTTAGTTAATATAGGGAAAAAAAAATGTGTACCAAACACATGAGCTCACTTCAGTGAATAAATAAAAACTAAATGCTTTTCACAATATATTTGCAAAGCTAACCTAAGAAAAAGTTATATAAGTGTTTACAGTTTTCCATCCAAACCTAAGAAAATGACTTAACATTAAGTGATTGAAGGCTGAGTTTTGCAGAAACAATGCATATGAAAACAGTGTGAATATTGTAACTGCTGCTGGCTTTGTACTGAAAATATCCATACTTTGCATTTGCTATGGATTAATGTATCTCTTGAAATGTATGTGTATTCAGGTAGTATAAGAGATTAATATATGCCTTTCTAATGGTACACTGCCATTTGGGACAATATCACTAAATATTTTTCAACATCTCTAGAAGGCTGTCACTTATTAAATGGAACCCCTATTCCACTATTTTTTATGTAAACATGGATAAAATGCATCAATAAATAAACATTAAAGTGTCTGAAATAAATCCATATCCTGAGAATATTCCATTGCAGAATCTACACATTTTTCACTTTTTTTTTTTTTTCTTTTCCTCCAGAACTTGTGTAAAAATTAACGTGAACATAGAAAAGATTTAACAGTACTTGTCAGGCACATTTCATTGTTGTCTCCTTTCCTGAGAAGGTTGCATATTCCTCTTTGATCCCCAGATCTTCGTAAGATATTGAAACCCATGCTGCAGATGCAGTTTTCAAATGAAGTGTTTTAATACCTTCCATCCCTCCATCCTGTTAGTCTCTAGTAATAACTTCTTCCTGGAGAGTGGTATCAATGTTTATAATTTCAATGTACAAAATAGTAAGTGAAAGAATACAGTGGGAGTAAACTGTGATGGATTATATTGCTAATACAACTCTTTGTTTGGAAGATCCTGTTTCATATCCTTAAATTTGTGAGAAGAAACCTGTCATCTCATTGGAGTTTTTATGACAATTTGGAGTAGGCTTCACTGGTGTTTTTTAGTACCTCTTCATTTCAAAAAATAAAAATAAAAACAAATAAAGTGATTATTTTTTAATTTAGTCTTAGCAAACTAATAGAATTATGAGATACAGAAGATAACTCTTCTGAATTTTAGATATATTTTTTCTTCTGAAATTCACAGGTATAAAAAAGTTTCCAAGTTTCCCACTCAGCTACACTACATTTAATCAGGAACTGGGGCAATGTATTGTTGCTGCTCTTACTGATGATTTCTTTATTTTTTACTATTATAGAAACAGTCATTTTAAATAAACTTTTGATGAAATAAATAGTAATTAATAGTAACTGCTAGATGTACATTTCTGTAACTTTAAATAACCCTGGAGGGAAATGCCTTATTCTGTTTAAAATCTTTATAACATGTTATATTGCTTGTGAGATAACCAACACAGGCCCTATTAATCAAACTCCAAGATAATGCTTAATGTTATAATATAATCCCATAATATTTTCCCTACCATTAATACACAACATGTCTTTTTTTCATGCAGCATACAGTCCATATTCAACTATATATTCTTTTCATCTTGTCTGCATAAATTTTCTATAAATTACATGTGTGCATTGTGTAACTGAGATAGAAAAAAAATCATTGCCTTCCTTACCCACCTCTCATCACCTTATCACATTCTTTAAATAAATTGATATTTGATACATATATTGATCAAGTCTTTTCCTATGGCTTTGTTGAAGGGAAGGCTTTCAGAAGCGGCTCTTGAATATCTGGGTTGCAGATCTCGATATGTTGAATTAGGATGCATAATTTATGGCTGACAGAATTAGTTGTGGTATGTGGAAACAGGTAGATTTAACATTAAATCCTGATATAAAAGGAACTTAATAAAGTCTTGGATCACTTAATTTCTGAGAGAGATTACAAACTAAATAAAGTCAAAGATGTACCAGAAAATCATTCAGACGTTAACAGCATAAGCCTAAGCTTCTCTGTGGCCCAAGAGATCAAAAGGAAAGAATGTGAATGGTACACTTAATTTTTCTTTGTCTGGAGACATACCAAAGTAGTCGTCAGTGGAAAATCTATGTTGAACCAATCAGGAATCCAGTGTTAAGCAAAATGGATGATCTTTGTAACAGTTGTGTTTAGCACAACACAAAATGTGTTGCTTTAATCATAGCTCTAATTGGCATCTTTGTTGACAGTCTCAGAAGAAAGGTCAAGGCATGGCTAGGCAATGTACTGATGGACTGTCTTGCTTACATCTGTAACCTCCTTGGCTGAATCCTGCAATTTATTGAGCAGATGTACTTTTTAGATTCTACTGTCGTTTTAGCAAAATTCAGTGGCTAAATACCATATCTATTTGATCTTTTTTTTCCTTTTGTAATTTTTTTTTTTTTATGCTTTCCTACAAATAGTGTGCTTACTGCATTAAGTATAGTAGAGAGAAAGTGAAAGTGGTGGTAAAATAGTGAAAAAAAATCTGAAACACTTCACGAGTTCGCTCACTTTTTTTTACAGAAGTATAGGAAAGAATACAAAGAAGCATTAGCTAGCTAGCTAGGCCATTAACTAGCTAGGCCAAAATACGTTGGGTATTTGAAGAAAGTACATATTAGAACACCTAAGTTTAAAAAATGTCTGTTCCATATATAGTCAAATTCTATGAGGCAGGCACTCCTAGAGGATGATTCAGAGCCCTAAATTAGTTGACTAAAGTTAGACAGTGTGAATGCCTCCCACAGTAGCAATATGTTGCAGAGGGACAGAAAGGAGACAAGTGAAGGGAGAAAGAGATGAGCACAGAGTGATAAGTACTATAAATGAAGTAAGGCTATAGTGAACTTCAGAATCTGCTTGAAATGTGTGGAGGGCTTTTTTACTTTTACTTTTATTTTTATTTATTATTTATTTGTTCTCAAAAGGGAGATCAGTATGTTTGGTATAGCACATGCTCCAAACCAAGTAGCATCTTGATAGGTAACCATAATTTATATATGGAGTGGTAATTCATGTCGAGAAGATGGTTGATGTTAATAAAGAAGGGGGAGATTTGGGAGGGTGGCCATGGGGGTCGGTAAGCCCCGTGGTTGATGATAACATCACACTCTAAACAATGAGGTCATCAGGAATGTAAAAGAGTTTAAAGGGAACAAAGAAGGGTGATTCAGGAGACTCCATGCAATCTCAGGTTGCTTGTTCTTCAGCCATTAAGGCATGGAAGTTGCTGGGTGTTATATAAGTTGCCGTTGCTGTTATATGCAAAGTTGTTTGACCAATGAAAAGTTGTTTTTGAAAAGGACTGCTGTGGGGCGAAGGGTATAAGAGGGGAGCCTGTTCTCAAGATTTTAAAAAAAAGGGCAACACGATGAAGTTATGTCATCAATAAAGAAGCAGAAAGAAGGAATGAAAAGGAACAGGCTAGCAGAACGGAGACCAGGACGGGAACAGGCACATTGATCACCTCATGAAGAAAGGTTCGGCCAAACTCAGCAAACCACTCAAAGAAGCTCATAGAGAAAGTCGGTGGAAACAGGTGCACCAGAGTTGGGAAGAAGCTCAAGCTGAGAGAAGCGGACCCGCGCACACAACTGCCCCTCGCTGGTACGCAGTTGCGCATTATGGGGAATCATACGTCCTTAGAAACAAAGACTGTCCTGGTAACCTTACAGCTTATTCTCCTTCTTAACAATCAGACGGTTTATGATCCTGAAACACGGGACCAAATTGAGGTCAAGGCGTGGGACTCTGCAACTAAAAACGACACGGTTGCAGTGGGATTACTCAGCACGTGGCGAGCAATCTCTGAGGCCTTAAAGAGCCATGTGGGACCAGGGTCAGAAACGTGTGGTTTTGCCACACAGTGAGGGAACTGCGGGCTCCTTTGCTGATGCCACTGCTACGCCATCGGCCCCTCTGCTGCTACAGCCATCGAAGGCTTTTGCTGTTACGCCCCCTGGTGACCTGGACGTGCCTTTTGACCCAGGCCCTATTGGCCTTGAAAAGGAGATGGATATGCTTTTCTTCGATCCGGGAAGAACAGGATACATAAGGCGCGAAGGCCGAGTTGCTTGACAACTTAAAGCAAGACATATTGTTCAAAAGGAATGGAAAATGGAGAGTTGTTTGTAATCAAGAAAAGGAACGGAAAATGGAGACTGTTAAGTCATGGAACTTAAAGGATTGTTTGTTACCTTTTCTGATTGTACATATGTATAGGTGTACTTGGGTTTAGTATGTAAAGGCAGTGTTCTGTATATTTAGAAAGTTTGATGTTCATGTGTGCGTGTTGGTGGAGCGTAGACTCCCCATGCACCCAGCGCTGTTTACTTGTCTTCTATAAATATTACTAAATTCAGATTGAGTTGAGGGTTCATTTATAACAATAACAATAGTGTAGGTATGACACCTTCAAGTATGAATATCTATACAAACACAGCTACAAACAACACAAACTACAGCTGTAGTTCCTGGAGTCCACAGTCAATACTAGAAGAATGGTATACATATATAAATCACTCCTGTTTGAAAAAGCTTTCAAACAAATCATAATTCATAAGAGAAGAGTAGGAACACAAACAGGAAAAAGAATGAAATGTCCTGGCCAAAGGCACCAAGGGTAATAATTCTTCTGTAGTATAACAGGGACTGTAATCTCTAATCCCCATGATTTGCATGTATGAAAACATTTCTAATACACACAACTTTGGGGAATTAATTTGTTTAAAAAATGTTTGTCTTTAGTAAAAGAGCAAATATTTATACCCACAAGTAATGGTACCACAATGAACAGTTATTTATGCTCACACGGATTGCATAAAGCTCTGGAAAAGGTGGTCCCTTTACAGTATTAATGGCTGTTCTGTTTTTGATTAAAATAATTTATTTAGATTGTAGGCATCTTTTTAAAGAGAATTCCAGAATTCTGCATTCACCTGTCTGTAAATTTATTAGCTTATTAGTCACTGTAAAAGTGGCTGGCAAATCTCAATTTTTAATCCTTAAAACCAAAGATTACTAAAGACAAACATCCTACATGTCACAGACTTTGATTTTTAATTTATATTTAATATTTGTTAAGAAGTCTTTCCAGCATTTAATGGGAGTGTCAAGGAGCTTTCTTGTCATGCATGGACTTGTAGTAGAACACACATAGTAATGCTTTTTATCCATCCATTTACCTACTTACCATCTGTTATTGTATACTGTGTAGGATAAAAAAATAAATTAATTAATTAATATGTAACCAACTATTGTGATCCCTTTATCACTGAGAATTTTTCCATTAGACAGTGTAATTATAGTGCCTTATAAATATAAGACAAGTGTCTTATAAGACACATTATTGTGTCTTATAAAAAAACAAAAAACAAAAAAAAAAAAACGTATTGTGGTCTGGAGGAACAAACACTAAAGTGAAATAGGAAGCAAATGAAAATCTGTCTGTTAAAATTGGTGGAGCCATTATTTCATTTGCAGTTCTCTTTAATGGACTTTCACTTTGCTGACTCACTGTAATTTAGCTCAGTTGAGAAAGTTTTGAAAATTAATATCTTTAGCTTTTTGTAATGCTAGTTTGTGAGTCATAGGTTGTAACCCAGAATTTCCATTTTGTGAATAGAATCATAGAATAGTTTGGGTTGGAAGGCACCGTAAAGATTATCTAGTTCCAATCCCCCTGCCATGGGCAGGGACACCTTCCACTAGACAAGGTTGCCCAAAGCCCTATCCAGCCTGGCCTTGAACACTTCTAGGGATGGGGCAGCCACAACTTCTGGATAGACTGATATCAACCTGCATCCAGTGACTAGTTTTGCAGAAGTAAACCATATTGAACACATTGAGTGCACCCTCAGTAAGTTTGCAGATGACACCAAGTTAGGTGTGTGTCGATATGCTCACGGGTAGGAAGGCTATGCAGGAGGATCTGGATGGGCTGGACTGATGCGCTGAGGCCAACTGTATGAAGTTCAACAAGCCCAAGTGCCGGGTCCTGCACCTGGGGCACAACAACCCCAAGCAGCACTACAGGCTGGGAGATGAGTGGCTAGAAAGCTGCCTGGCAGAGAAGGACCTGGGAGTATTGGTTGATAGTCGGCTGAATATGAGCCAGCTGTGTGCTCGGGTGGCCAAGAAGGCCAACAACATCCTGGCTTGTATAAGAAGCAGTGTGGCCAGCAGGTCTAGGGAAGTGCTTGTCCCCCTGTACTCGGCTCTTGTGAGGCCGCACCTCGAGTACTGTGTTCAGTTTTGGGCCCCTTGCTACAAGAAGGACATAGAGGTGCTTGAGCGAGTCCAGGGAAGGGCGATGAAGCTGGTAAGGGGTCTGGAGACCAAGTCTTACGAGGAGCGGCTGAGGGAGCTGGATTGTTCAGTCTGGAGAAGACAAGGCTCAGAGGCGACCTTATCGCACTACCTTAAAGGAGGCTGTAGTGAGGTGGGGCTTGGTCTACTCTTCCACAAGCCCAGTGATAGGATGAGGGGGAATGAGCTAAACTTGAGCCACAGGAGTTTTAGGTTGGATATTAGGAAGAACTTCTTTACCAGAAGGGTTGTTAGGCATTGGAATAGGCTGCCCGGGGAAGTGGTTGAGTCACCATCCCTGGAGGTCTTTAAAAGATGTTTAAAAGATGTAGAGCTTAGTGATATAGTTTAGTGGAGGACTTGTTAGTGTTAGGTCAGAGGTTGGACTCAATGATCTTGGAGGTCTCTTCCAACCTAGATGATTCTGTGATTCTGTGATATTGAAGTAAAGCAATGCATTCTTGATAGGGTTTCCCAAACTGAATCGTATTTTAGATTTATTTTTAGGTTTGGCCTGGGCCAGCTGTTGTAGGCATAATGGTACTATTTATATTATATTGTGGATAAAGTTGGTCATCCTATGACATTATAAATCTGTTTGATTTTACTGCACAGAAGACTTTAGATAGATTCCCATTTGTTACCATCGAAAGGCAAATTTCAGCCCGCATTCTTTTATTTTGTAACAGGCAAGAAAAAAAAAAAAAGGCAAACTATCTTCTGCCTGAAAATACTGAAATAAATTTATATGTATATTTGTTCTGCTCAGAAAGAATAAGCGATCTTTTGATTGGTTGCAGAAAAAAAAAATATACAGGTTATATTTGATATCTGATGACTATAGTTTTCTGTAGACAAACTTATAAATGTTGCCTCTTAATAGAGAGGAAGTGAACTAGCTCATGTTTCAGTGTAACATATTTAGCAAATTGGAACTTGATAACTAGTAAATATTAGGATTTTTATCCTAAAATAAAGGAAAATAAAAAAGCAAATGCTTAAGTAGTAGAAAATAAAGATTTATTTATTATTGTAACTTTTTGTAACAACTTTACAGTCTTCCCTGACCTAACTTCTGTATGTATTTTGTCATTTTAAGGGATAGAGTATTAAGGTACAATAGAGCACATTGGATTGATAGTGCATCCCTGGATAACAACTGCAGCAGTGGGTCACTATTTCTTTCTTCTGGAGTAGAGATAAGCGAAAATGCTTATCTCTATTCTTATGCTTATCTCATTTCATCACTATTAGATTTCTCTTTGCTCTGGAACAGGAGCTATTCATATTTCTGTATTACTGGACATAATAGCACTGTAAATGTCCGAGCCAGGGAGCACAACAGGGATCCAACAGGATCCAAATTCCATATTTTGGCAACAGGAAGTCATCTGCCATAGCCTCTTCTTGGTGTCCTACTAATCCTGTAAAGAAAAATAGGGAACACAGACTGGGCAGAAGATGCAGCCATGTTCCAAAAGTGTAAGCTTAGATGCAGCCAGAGCATTTTGAGCTACTTATGCTGTTCTTCATTTTCTGATGTCTCATATTATAAGCATGTTTATTTACTTGCCTATGTACAATCTTACTCTAGTTTAAAAGTGTTAGCATTTTTATATGCCTGAATAACAAACCACTGTACCTCAAAAATGAAGACACTCTGCAGTAGCTTCTTAGAAAATACTAAACCAGCTGGTTTCTCTTTGTAATTGAAACTGGGGCTAAAAGAAAATTGGGGCTAAAAAAATTTCTCTTAAAAAAAAAAAAAAGGAAAAAAAATGAGAAAAAAAAACCACATGAATTGAAAGCAGTCATTGTTAAGCAAAGAAACAAACAACAACAACAAAAAAACACTTGTTCTGTTACCAGTGTAATTAAAAACTAAACTAAAGATACTATCAATCCTATTTATTTATCCTATTTACTTGTTAAGCTCATGTATTTGTCACATAAAGCTGTGTAATAGTTTAAAATGTTTGGACCAATTTCTGTTCTGGGGTACAGTGCTGTACCATTAAGGAGAGCCCATTAATATCAAATATATTACTTATACAGAATAAAAGAGAAAGAAAGAAAGAAAAAAAAAAAAGATATTTGTATTTTATACCTTTTCCTTGCTTTCTGAATGCAGAAAAAAATCCATATAAATATGCAGTTTCTATTATGATGTGTGACTGTCCATCTCAGATTATATTTCCTCAGGTCATTTAAAGACAGGATTAAATGTAGTTTAGGTCAACAATGTTTTTTGTCATTCTTACTGGTAGCAAGTTCATTTCACTGCTTATATTTTCATGCAGCACCAATGTCTAAATGAAGGTTGTTTTTTTTTTTTTTTTTTTTTGATTAATAAAGATCTTCTAATTTCCTTTCACATCTGCCTTAGGACTAATAAGTGGAGTGGCAAGTGTCATTTAGTTAGATTGCGAATTTTGTATACATGTATATAGAAGCTCAGCACAACTGTGTTTTTTTTTTTTTGTTTTTTTTTTTTTTTTGTTTTTTTTTTTTTTTTTGTTTTTTACTTTCTTTTAGATTGTTTATATGCTATGAATTTGCTTCCTGATTTCCTTGAAAAATGTTAGTTTCAAAGGAAGTTTCAGAGACCTCTTCCCTTTTACCTTCTCATTTAAACATTCTTGTGCATTTGGTGGGATGCCAGATGCATGAAGTCAAGATGCACAGACTGCATGAGAAGTTTTTAGGGCATCTCTCTGCTCTCTGTTTTTGTGCATTGCTTATTGAAACTTGTTGTTCTTATTCTGGCTAACAGTATAACGTGTGGCAATGTGAGATGAATAGCTATTGAACACTTTAGAGTTCTGGAACAAAATTGTGGTAAGTATTTAATTTTTTAATCACTGATGGGGGAAGGGGAATTTTCTGGCAGTTTTAACTGTCATTTACAATCATTTAGTTTAGTGTTGGTGGAAATATACAGAAAAGCTCAATTGTGCTGTGAAAGCCTTTCATTGCTTGAGTGGTAGCGTTGAGCCTTATGTAAGCCAAATGTTTTTGAAATAGAGCTACTTACAGAAGCCTTACAGTGTCTCTGGAGGGATGCACCAGGGCAGGATTATACTGGTTTTGACTAAGGGGCTTGTTACCATTTTTCCTAGTGAAATTATATATTACTAATGACAGCAGTTTTGTAAGGAAACACAAGTGAAGGTGCAGTAGATATTGCAGTAGAAGGAGACAATATATTGTCTGCCTGCCTGCCTTTTGTTTTCAAGGTCTAGCCTTAAAAAATTAAAAGACAGGAGAAAAATAAATTATTAACAGTGCTCATGAAATTTTAAAGATACAAACATATCCTGAAATATAGTAGCAGGAGGGTGATAAACCCACACCCTTTCCTTTTTTTTTCAGTAGTGGACACATTCATGCAACAGCACTCAAGCACAGATTCTTACTGCAGGTGCTTTTCCCATTTTGGGAGTTCACTGCCCTTGTTTTGTTAGCCTCAGCACTTTGAAAGTGTTGGCTCACCCGCAGTGCTTGCAAATATATCACTGTCCATGCTGCCTTTGCTTTTTGTATTTACTGGTGTCATATGCTTCAGGGTTTCTGATGCCCTTGAGAAGCTGTGACCATTTTTTACATCTGAAAGAGTGCCAATTCATTTATTAAGACAGAGTCTGTGAGGCCTGGATAAATTTATTCTATCTAACATTTAATAAAACATTAAATTAGAAATGTGACTTATGCTGTGACATGTTTAACATTACCGTTCCAAGGTTTATATTTGAGAGTTGCAGGGCCCCACACTCCAGAAGGTAACATGCTATCAATCTAGCTCCGAGGTGACAAGGCCACTGATGTTTTCCTGTGGTGGTTGTTTAATAATTAATTTTTCATTGCTCGCATGTTCAATAAATAGATAGCAACATTTAAGACTAGTTTAACAGGTTTATAGGTTCCTTATAAATGCCAATAATTCTAATAGTTAATAAGAGAATAATGAATTTGTGATCAAAGATCTTAAGATCAATCAAGCAAATTAAAGTTGGCCTAGGCCTAAGCTGTGGCTGGTTTTGTGTTGTTTTTACTATAAAGTGTACCCTGTGTGTATAAGCCTATCTGGTGAATTGTTGAATTTCTTAATGTTTCACTTGTCATATTAATTTAAATCTTTAATCTGAGGACGTGGCAGGCATACAAAGTTGTGCATTGAATCAATATTATGTTGCAGATGATGTCTCTGAAGAGGTTGCCATTTGCGTAGGGGTATGCAGTAATAGGAATAATAAAAAGAAATTGCATTTTGATCTTTCCACATATGTTATTACAATGCTGCTCACCCATTTTAAAAAACATACAGTTCTCCTTGTAAAGGCAATCCCTTGTACAGAGCTTTGTCACATACTCAAAATGCAAAGTAAAAAAAAAATAAAAAATAGAGTCCAGATGGGGAAGTCTTGTCAGTTACTATTAGGATTCAAGAGAATCAGCTCTACGAAGAGGGAGTCTGTTGCTTACCAGGAATTTGCTTGGCATTTAAAATAGGTGTTTGTAGTCTCATTAGAGTTCCTGATAGTCAGGGATAACCTCATTAAGAAAGTTAATAAAAGAGGAAGGTACATTTGGTTTGTCTTCTTGCCTAGTATCTCATTCAGGGCCTCATTTTCCACTTCTTTTCAAACTTCTCTGTATAATCACTCAAACTGGTGCAAACAAGGTGATTTTGTGGTTTCATAGCCATTTCCACAGCTCTTTATTACTGCACACACAGTACGGTGGAAAGGGATTCAAAGCACAGTGATTCATTCCTGGCTCTGCAACTATTGTACTGAGCATCCATTCACTCCACTATTTATCCATTTACTACATCTGTAAAATATAAATCAAGCTAATGACCTCAGTAAGATGTCTGCATTAAAAATGCTGGATAAGAGTTTATTATATGAGATGCAAAACAGTTGGAAATTGGGGCATTCATTTTTCTAGAACTTCAGCATCTGAGTCTGTACTGGTTCTTTTTTTAATATAAGTCTGCTGATACAGGACCTTGCAAAAAAACCTCTGTGATATACCCTGAAAAGCAGAGGGGAAAAATGTAACTTCTCTTATTATCTAGATTCTAAAGAAACCAACCTTAGGAAAGGCTGTGTATCTAAACCAGCCCCTGGCAATCTATACTTCACATTACACATCAAGGCATTTCTTTAGCCTTCCTCATTTCTGCCATAAACCAAGGATACTGCTTCTCAAGCTTGCAGGTAAGGAAAAGACAGTGTGGTAGCAAGTAATCATTGCCCAGGCAGCAGTTAGCTGTGGCTGCTGCTCCTGTCTATCTGCTGAACAACTTCTAGAAATATTATGTTCTGGGTACCCACATGTGGGTGGAGAAAAGAAGTTAAGGGTTTGGGAAATTAAGCTCTTGTGGTTATAGGAGATAGAAAGACTTGCAGATGAAAAAATACGTTGCACCATTGCTGAGTAGAAATAAGATGGGAGGACATTGTAGAAAAATGTAAGAGAAAAAACTCAGGGTTTCATAAGATGATAAAAAGAGGTGAAGGGCTCACAAACCCCTGTTGCTGAAGGATTGAATTATGTAGCCTCAGCAGATGGGGACTCTGTGTATTTAGAACAGGTACTACTTATCAATAACTGGTACTATCCTGTTTCTGATGTTGGCAGTAGCTCATTAATGCTGTGAACAATGATGATTATACTGACAAAATTTGTATTTCTTTACTATAAGCAGATCAGGTGCTGCAAACTGGATTTGTCATGCTGCAAACCATCAGTGCTGCCTGCTCAGGGGAACTGATTGTTGTATTTGCCATTTTCAAATTTGGACTCGCAATGACTACTTATCCTGTGGTAAGAGATCATTGCTGATCCATTTCCACAAATAGTAGCTGCCACTCAGTGGCAGGCAGTGACCTTTTTCTCCTAGTGGTGGCCTGTCACCTTTGAGAAACAAGTGGCACTGACCAGTGAATGCAAATTGCACTTCCTGCATAGCAGCTCACTAGAGGGGCATATTCGTTGTAGGTTTATCTTGGGGCAAGACAGTTCTGTGGTGACTTTGTGATTCACAGCAGGTGATGAACAGTGATAGTTTACTACTGGAGTATGTACTGACTTCAGGTAAGAAGCCTGGGTCTGAGGAGGTAGCTGAGTGGAAAAATGGGACTATGGCAGCTGGAAGGGAATCAGGTATCAGTGCATATATAAATATACATGTATGTATATATTTGTAAGACTAAGGATGTAACAAATAAGCTACTTAAGATTTTGAAATAAGAGGAGGGAATAAAGTAAGAGGAATTTCAGTGTGGAAGTATTATGCTGAAATTCTAAGTGGTCATCCATTCATTTGCCTTGTGTACTCTCATTTAGTCTAACAAATGTCTATAATCCTATAACTGAAATCCACATAATATTTCAATGAAGTCATTCCTGAAACAAAGTGGGAGATTCAAACTCAGTACATATGTGTATATAGAACAGTCAAAAAATCCCTAAGAGGTGCTATTTTCTGAAGGAGAGATAGTGGGTGGTTTGTCTGAAGTTAAGCATTTGGAATAGACATGATAGCAAGACTTCTTGATGTACAGTAAAAACACAAAAAGAACTGCAACAGCAAACCTATCAAGCTGAAGACATTTAGTTGAAAATATGAATATATAGCAACTATTCTCTAATCATAAAAATAGGAATATTTATTAAAAATAATAAAATACTGATAGGCAAATGGGAGAGCATATTAATATGTTTGATTTTTTTTTTTTTTTAATCCAATATATGTGGTTAGCAATAGCACAGCATTGATGCAGAATGATATGTGCATATGTTTGCATGAACTACTGGCCTTTTAACATTTCTCGTGATCCTAGGGAAGGAAGACAAGCATTTGTTATGAGATTCCTTATTACGGAAGAGAGTTTTACTTGATAAGTAAGATAATCTTTTGTTGTCCAAAATAAATTTTGAAGAGGGGATGACTAAGAAGTTGTGTCTCCTTACTTGTTATAACTGTGATGAAATAACTCTTAACAAATTTGTAAAGTGTGAATTTTATATAAATTGTGCATTCAATTGATTCCCATTCCCTAGGTATGTAACTTTAACTATCTTTCTCTTGGATGTAGTTATTTCAGTGAACCTGAGAGTGACAAATCCCTTTTCTGTCACTCTGCTGAACACTTAGATAAAAGTTCTGTGCAGCAAACCTCTGCTACTACTGAGTGAGAGTCCTTCTTTAGCCTATCCAAAATACTTTTCCTTTTTTCCTGGTTGCTTTTAGTCTGACATAATTGTAACCTTCAAGTTGATGTTAATATTCATCTAGGGTATGGAATCTTATTTCCCTCCTTAAATATCTCTTATGGTTGGACATGCTATGTGAAAGCCTGTGCTTTTTAATAAAGTACAGAATTTTAGGTCTCAGTTCATTCTATTTTAAGTTTATGAAAAATACCATTTCAGACCTACAGCTTTGTAACATTTGAAAAATGCTGACTTGTTAAAGATAACCATTGCATATTTCTGCAGAGAATGCTCTGAGAACATTTACTTTCTGGAAAACATCAGGTTTTAGGCTGAAGAAATGCCTCTTCTAATTCTATCTAAGTTATTTCTTCCATGTTAGTGTTACTTAGAGGACTCTGGAGGTGTTTAAATGCCCACATAATAAATTTGACGTGAGTTATTGGTGACTCACTTTAAACGTGGGATCAACACAACACTTTATTTAAAAAATAAAAATAAAAATTGCAAATAAAATGTAAAGTTAGTTTTTCATTGACTGAATGGGTTCCTTGATTTTCAGGCCATGCCACAGAACATCAGAATAGTATTCCCTCAGGGTCCTTTTTTTAACAGTAGGCAGTGTAAAAAGGAAATTAAAGAAATTACAGAAGCTCCAAAAGGGAAACTTATCAACATTTACACTGAGTTTCTTTCTATCTAGCATTTCTAGTGAAAGGGTTAAGCACTGAAACATGACAGTTTATTTTCTTGAAAAAAAAAAAAAGTATACTGTCCAGTGTAGCAGCTGATAGTCTTGTAAGTCATATAAATATCTAAGCCTCCTTTGAATTCTGCTGAGCTCTTAGCTTTGGTGATATCTTGAAGGAATATAACAAAACATGTTTCATGACGCTGACCTTCTCTTTTCTTGGGAATGAGCTACTCATTATTATGAGAAGGTATTTGCCACGGTCCTCTGGCTCCAGCTGATCTGATCAAACACCTTCCACAGCATCCAGCCTTTTATTCCCTGGGATAGAAAAAAATGTGTTTCTCCCTCTCCTCTAAATTAATAGTGTTTAGGTACTAATGGATTGGTCTTGCAAAATCGAATTCATATGGGCTGACAGCTACCAGCTCAGGCTTGATTCAGTCTGCCATATAGATCATTGATGGACCATGGAGAGAGTCAGGGAGATGTTCTTCAAAAATAAGTAAGAAAATATGGTATGAACTGTGTGCGAATCCACATCAGACTTATAACAGGTGGGTAGAAGTAACAGTAATTTAGAAAAAAAGATTGGTGAACATTGCAGAATATGCAGATTAATGAAGTAATAAGGACACAGGGCCAGATCCTCAGGGCATGGTAAATCATCATCCGTTAGCTGTGCTGTGATGATTTACAACACCTACAGAACTGATCCAGTAGCAAATCCTTAGTGATAACGTTGGTGTTTTCTCCTGGTAACAGAGCTACAGGCATCGGGAAAGACAGTTGGTTCGTGGGGCAAGTTTAGAACAGAATATTGAGAAAAGACAACAGGCATATTTACAGCATGTGGGGAACTTAACTCTGGAGAAGACCTTCTGGAGTTGCTGTGTTCAGCTCCTTACTGTTACAGGCAATGACATCATATCATCCCATTCATTTTTTTTTCTTAGAAACAAAGTGGTTAGTTGAGGGAGAGTGATATTTTAAGAACAGCTTTATTCTGAAAACAGATTGATGGAACTTTTATCACATGCTGCCCTCTGGTTTCTTTCATGATAGCTTTTACATGTGTCATTTGAAAGAAAAGAATTGTATATTAAAAGTCTTTTTGTTTGGTAGGCTTTTGTTCTTTTTTTTTTTTTTTTCTCTCTTTTTTTCCTTAATGCCATTGTTAACCCTGTAAATCTGGGGTAGCTATGAAAGAATAAAGTGGATTATCTTCCAGTTCATTAATCTTCCAGGATGTTAATGATGTTCTATTTCCAAAAATATTTTTGTAAAGGCCATGGGACCCATATATACTGTCTATGAAGCAAGAATTAGTAGCATTGAGTAACGCAACACCAGTCTACTACCATTAGTAATTTGACTTGGTGGTGCATTTTGCTTCAGCATGGAGCTGCACTAAATTGCTGCCTGAAGTCTCTGATAACTTGGGAGTGTCCACACCACCCCAGTCCACTGTGTTGTGTCTACTGAGAGAGGAATTTTGTCTGCCAAACCTGTAATGCAGGAAGCAATGTACAAAGCCAGAAGGACATCCTGGTTTACAAATAGCATGCTGAGTCTGCAAGGACTAGATAGATTGAAAGGCTGTCTATTGACTTGTAAATTCAGAAAATGTGATTGTGAATCCTTTAACGTACTGAAAATGCAAAAGTGCTGTTTATGAGTGTCATTTACAGAACAGGATTATACTGTACTGTACACCAGCTTTACCTGCAAAAGTTCTGAATTTTGATGAGCTGTGAAGTGTAACTTAAGCTCCAGAAGTACTTGAAATTCTGTGTTACTGTTTTTACCTAGAGATTTTTACTTGCTTCAAACAGTTACTGGAGGAGTGCAAACATAATATAAATAATAATAATGATGTCATGTGTGTTTGTATCTGAGACCTGAAAAAAAAAGAAGGGAGTGCTTTTTTTAATCTTCTGAAATCTGGTTCCTGATAATTGATAGAGAAGATAGCATGTTTAAGTATTTGGTGTTCATTCCCTAAACTCAATCTGATTTATATAGATTCATCAAAGTTTCCCTTTCTCCAGAGAAGAATGAAAATTAACATTTTTCTGACAAATGTTTTTAAATGTTTCTAGCCTTTTTTTTTATTATTTTATTTTATTTTATTTTATTTTATTTTTTTTCCTGCCTAGCTTTGAAAGTCTCTGTAGTCTCTTTTTTGGACGTTTACTAAATTTGGTTCAGGTACCATCAAATCTTTGCAAGACAATGTATACAGAATTGACTGTTAAGACAGAAAAATAAAACTTATCAAGCTTGTTTTCTTTCCAAAACACCATGTCCTTATTTTCTTGATCAATATAGCATATTGTGAATGAGAGATGCTTTATTTATTAAAATGAATTATTTTGAAACAACAGCAACAATTTATGTGAGATGTTTTGCTGGAAAACAATATTATTCTTTCTAGGAAAATACTGGATCTTCTACAGGGGAACAGTTTTCAGCTGTTTGAAGTTTGGAGATGAAGTAGTAGTAACACTAAATACAGTATCCATACAGTAAATAGGCTAAAATATTTAATGTATAACTGCTTTATCTATCTGTCTATCTAATAGCAGGCCAAGGATCAGAACGAAGTTCTATAAATCAAGAGTTTGATATAGGGCAATGTCACATGTATGGAAAATGTAAATTCTAACCAAATTTTAGGTATATGTAATGGCGTACGTGTTCGCTGGTTCAGTATTCCTGAGAAAGCTGCACCAGTGAAGATAAGATCATCTAAGTATTTAGGAAAGTGGCATTGTGAAGGGGCTTTGGAGAGCTATGGGTTAATTTTATGAAGTGCTATTTCTATTATTGGAAAGATGCGGTCACTACTAGAAAAAATAGAGAATGAATTGCATAATTTCTGAAAGAGCACACACATATAGAAATAATAATTTGGAAAGTGAAATCTAAGTTTTGGAATCTGTTTACTTGCTGCAGTATTTTACTAAGTGAAAATTACCTGGCACAAAGCCTTCTGTCTGTGGACGTAATTCTATCTGTAGATTATACTGTGCAATTTATATAGAAGTTTATAGAGCTGCAACTGATCCACGGTAATTTCTATATGGTAAAGTCTTTCATAGTGAAAAATACCAACAATTTATTTGGATCAGATATGAAAAATCTTAGACACTTGGTCCAATTTGTTTCCGATTACTTTGATTTAATTAGCTTGTACAAAACATGTGCTCCAAATGCAGCTAAGGACATCTGATAAAAATAGTATAAGAAGTCAGAAACCCTAAAGAAGAAAATTAGGTTAAAAAAAAAAATAAAATCATCACTGACTCTTCAAGTTAATAGAATGTAATCTTGCAATCTTGTTGATCTGTGAATTCAACACCAATAACATGGTACTAGAACATGGATTCTAATCCAGAACATGTTCATGAATATAGAACAACTTATATGATGCCATCACTACAGGAAATAGTGACATAAAAAGTACCAATAAATAAATAAATAAATAAATAAAATCTGCAAGAGTCCTTAAACTGACTAAGTTTCAACGAAACAGTCCTTTTGATAAAGTGTTTAATACAAATTGCCACAGTATATTCCTATAAAAATATGGCAACTGGGCAGTTGAGAAGAAGACTCTTACTTTGGTTGGACTCTGCGCTTGAAGTCAGCTGGAATATCTGGAGGGAAAAGGTGTTTACCCTTTTGCTTGGAGTGAATTGTGAGTGGTAGGAAGAGACAGAGGAGAGGGAAAGGAAGATGAAGGATATGACCTGGAGTTTGCTGAGCAATGCAGAAAACAGAGGTAAATAAAACAACTGCTGGGGAACAGCAGCTGGGAGAGTAAGGAGTGAGAACCAGCCGTGCAGCCACCAAGGTCAGTGCAGAAGGAGGGCAGGAGGTGCCCCAGGCACGCAGCAGAAGTTCCCCTGCAGCCTGTGGAGAGGTCCCTGGTGGAGCAGGCTGTCCCCCTGCAGCCCATGGGTCCCACACGGAGCAGATCTCCACAATGCAGTCGGTGGAGGAGCCCCCGATGGAGCAGGTGGATGTGGCCTGGAGGAGGCTGCGGCCCATGGAGAGCCCCTGCAGGAGCAGGCCCTGGGCCGGAGCTGCAGCCCGTGGAGAGGAGCCCATGCAGGAGCAGGGGGTCTATGGGGAGCTGCTGCCCACCCGTGGGGGGCCTGTGATGTTGCAGTTTGCTCCTGGGGGATGGACCCTATGGTATGGAGCCATGTGGGAGCAGTTCTTGAAGAGCTGCTGCCTGTGGGCAGCCCCCAGAGGCTCAGTTCTGGAAGGATGGCATCCCGTGGGAGGGACCCCATGTGGAACAGGGGCAGAGAGTGACCACAAAGGAGTGGTGGAGACAAAGCATTAGGGACTGACCACAGCCCCCATTCCCAGTTCCCCTCCGCTGCTCTGGGGCAGGAGGTGAAGAGGGTGGATTTGGAGAAGGTGTTCTTTGTTTCTTTCCTTTGTTTCTCACTTCTTTTTATATTTATTTTGGTGCTTATCCTCAAAAATCCAAATCCTGTGATAGGTAGTTTGGTGCTATGTACAGTGCATGAGGAAATCAGAGGTAACGAGACAGAAAACAACAACGAGCATAATAACTTCATTTTTTTTTTTTTTCCAGCATGTAGTATTCATGCAACAGTTTTGAAGTAATTTCATTAATAGTATATATAATGCAGTTTGGGAAAAGTGACTGTATAGCCACTCAATAGGAAAGGAAATGTTTAGCGTAATGACAACTATAGGTAAGTTACTGGGTCCAGGACTGTTTCTGAAGAAATCTGAGTTTATTCCACTGTATAGACAGATGAATATTATAAGAATAGCACTGTAGAGTCAGAATGCATGTGGATGTCTGTCTTTTCATAATTTCATAAATGCTGGATTTAGGGAAGTTTCCTCAAAATTATCTGCTCACTGAAACTGGCATTTTTAAGGTTAAAGAGAACAAAAAATTCAAAACTCCTTCCACCTCCCCTGTGCACCTCAGCAGCGTCTTAAGGACAGGCTACTCTGTGAGCTATTTGAAGTAGCAGGGTTGTTTACCTTAGTTATTTACCTGATTTACATTTATGTGCAAGAAAGATGTGGAGCTGTTAGAGGAGGGTCACAAAGATGATCAGAGGACAGGAACACCTCTCCTATGAAGACAGATAGAGAGAGCTGGGGATGTTCAGCCTGGAAAAGAGAAGGCTTTTGTTGCATCCTTTCAGGAACTAAGGGGGGCTTAAAAAAAAGATGAGAACAACTTTTTACATGGGCAGATAATGACAGGAGAAGGGGGAATGGTTTTAAACTAAAAGATGGTAGGTTTAGCTTAGACATAAGGAAGAAATTTTTTAATGTGAGGGTGGTGAGGCACTGGAACAGGTTGCCCAGAAGTGCTGTGGATACCCCATCCCTGGACGTGTTCAAGGCCAGGCTGGATGGGGTTTTGAGCAGCCTGGTCTGGTGGCAGGTGTCCCTGCCCGTGGCAGAGAGGTTGGAATTAGACAGAATCATAGAATCATAGAATCATTAAGGTTGGAAGAGACCTCCAAGATCATCTGGTCCAACCATCCCCCTACCACCAATGATCCTTAAGGTCCCTTCCAACCCAAATCGTTGCATTATTTTATGGTTCTATGATTTAGAGAGATGGTGTTTGTCTTCCCAAGAAACACATAATGAACACTACTTTCCTGGAAGTGGCTGAACACCTGCCTGCCGATGTAACGAATAAGTTCCTTGTTTTGCTTTGACTGCATGCACAGCTTTTCCTTTACCTAGTAAAATGTCTTAATCTCAGCCCATGAGTTCTTGCACTTTGACCTTCCCAGTTCCCTCCCTCATCCCATCTGGGGAGAATGAGTGGCTATATGGTGTTTAGATGCCTGCCAGGGTTAAAACATAAAGGGAAGTGTGGTTTTTTGTTTGTTTGTTTGTTTCCCCTGCAATTTATATTTTTAAAATATTTTTGGAAAACATAAACAAAATTTTTAGAAGGTTGACAGCATCAGGAAAATCTGGTATAACATTATTTTATGATTCTTTGCCAGTCATCCTGGATTTCATGCTTTCTTTTCTGGATGTCATAACATGTTTTGACCATAACAACGTATGAATAATTGTTACAGACTTTTTCCTTCCAATTTACTTTTAGTATAGTTTCTGATGCTCAGAAATCTGACATTGTGCATGTTAGGGATCTTATTTTTTTACTTTTTTTTTTTTTTAAGACAGTACTGTACTTTTTTTATTGTAGTGCTGATTTAAAAATGCATTTAATGTGAGAGTAAGGGAACAGTAAGTTTCTTGAAATTACTGTTTTCAAATAAACAATTTTGAAACTTTTGAACAGTTCCTAGCTTAAAGTAAAACCACAAACAAGCATAAACAATTAAAATACTGTAATTTTAGAACTTGATACAGCTTCTTATAACACAATTTGTTTAGGAAATTAAATGGCTATTATAATATCATGAGTGCTATCAATGGAATTAAATGAGGTTTTTATTTTCAGTAAATGACAAGCTCTGTAGCAGACTATGCCACACCCTGCAGTTTCTCTCCCCCTTCGTTTTCAGATTAAGAGCCTCAAGTATCATTAACAATCAAGGCAGGCTTTCCTACAGGAACAGTATCATTACAAATAAGTAACTTAACACTCAGAGCACGTTAATGCACAGAACAAATCTTAACACCAATTTGCTAGCACTAAAACCCATTAGAACATGGGCCCCAAAAGGGGCAAAACATTGAAAACACACTAATTATCAGTCAGGCTCTTTGGAAAGATTTTGGGTCACTGCCAGGTGTTATGAAGATTTTCAGTAAGTTTAGACTGACTTTTTTGTTTGGTTCTCTGAAAAAAAAAACAAAACACAAACTAGTAGGTAGAGATCCAGTCCTGTGCATGTATAGACTGAAGTCGTATGGATTTATGGAAGTTTTTGTGTTACAGGAAAATCCATATTTCGTGAGTTCCAGTGTACTAATGGGAGAACAAGTGATAGTGCCATCTCTGAAACCTGTATTCAGTCTGCACTTGGGACTTGAACCTGGCCCAGGTTACATTACCATGGCTACTTGCTTGTCTGTGTCGAGAAGCTGAAAAGCAGTCAGCGTAAAATAATAAATGAGTAAATGTTTACACCGATGTCATGGCTGGTGCACTGCAGACTGTCTGTGGGGGAGCTTGTCTTTGAAAAATGGACCATGTGTGAATTTATGGCTCTGTCAGGTCATTTTCATGGCTAAGGGAATGGGTATAGTGGTTATCGACCAGCAGAGAATTTATATCTAGGATTGACTATCGTTGTTCTGTACAATGGATTGTTTCTCACACGTCTCATAAATAATGTGCAGCATTTCATTCAAGCTGACGAGTATACCAAAAAGTTGTATTTTCTGCTTTCCCTCTGCATGGTATTGGTACAGTGATGACATCTTGCTACTTCCTTCTGCAGCTTTTACATCCACGCAGCCTGAAAGAGAAAAGAAGACAAACAGCTATGGAAGCACTTTTTTTTTTTTTTTTTTTCTTTCTTTTTTTTTTCCCCAAAGCAGTCAGAAGCCATCTGTTACAGGATATGTCCTGACACTGTCTCTCATCCCCGGCTGAGTCAGTGGTGGGACTGGGTTCTCCACACTTGGCATCTCAAGATGAAAATGTTCCAGGAAGGTGGTAGAAACTGAAGTTTCTGCTAAGTGGGATGTTCATTGGCTTCAATGAAACTTTATTCATTTTTACAGAGCTAGGTAGGCTGACAGTGTCTGTAAAGCACATGCTCCTTCTGAAAAGCAGAGAATAATCTCTTCATATATGAAATGATAAAAGCAACTGC
Source organism: Netta rufina (assembly GCF_964035555.1). Lineage (NCBI taxonomy): Eukaryota > Metazoa > Chordata > Aves > Anseriformes > Anatidae > Netta > Netta rufina. Next base: position 39,492,941 of record NC_140123.1, on the reverse strand, counting down.
TCATGGTCCGGTAAGTTCATGCTACCCAATTTGACGAATCTATCATTTACCCTTTCAGTGACAGGACTGTAGTCCTCCCCTCTTGTACCTTTCTGCTATATTCATGGAAGCAAGTGAGAGCTGGGGGGAGGCAGGGAATGCTTCAAAATACTTGTTCAGTGTAAGATTTTCCAGATTATGTTTTCCATTTGTGGTTGGCTTCCACACAGGTAGTTGGTGGAATAAGTTGATCATAAAACTTGCAGCTTTAAGGGATTGTTGGAGAAATCAGACTGCAGTGTTAGGTATCTGGCATTTCTACTAGTGTGACTATCTCTCTGTTCTTTCCAGACCCAATGTATTACTCTCTCCTTAAAAAAAAAAAATATAATAATTTGATTTAATTTTATTTTATTTTAGTAACTGGGTCAGATCCCAGATCTGTCTGTCCACTTCGTGCTTGTCTAGCAAATGTGTACTGTGGTGGGCCACTTCCTTGGTGATACTGCAGCTTAAGTAGAAATCCCCAATTAGCTTGAAGTGAGCTAGCTTTGCTTTTCCTAGCAATGCTGCCAAAGGCAGCACAGTGGGAGCTACTTGCTGAAGTGCTTACTCAGCACCTGCTAGATGGGGCAGTCTGTAATGGACTGGTGTAATAGATACACTATTATGTAAAAATGTGATGGCTAGCAACTGTGGTACAGTTTACACTACAGTTGTAATATATCTCCTGGGGATTTTCACCTTAAAGTGCACCGAGATCTGTGCAGTTATTTTTCTTTTTTCCTTCAGCATTATTCTCCCTCACAACAAAGATGTACCCATTCTTAACATGCAAAGCTCTCTGCTACTGGATTTCTACTAATTTCTAATGCTTTAGCCATTACCTGTACTACAGTACTAATGAAAGCATTGCATGGATTTATGTTAGAAGGTACTCCTCTTGATAATATGGACAAATTAGTTTTAAAAAGACCTGAAGTGGATAAACAAATAGGTTTTTCCCTAGCACTTTATTTTATTCTACTTTAGTATTCTTTAGGTGTATCTTAGATACTGTCTATTTTTTTTTCCCCTAAGTGTTTGTGAAGGCAATTTGCAGTTGCTGTTGCAGTAGATCACTAAGCAAGACTAAAATGTTTTCCCTGGATTTTGAACTCTTAATTTGGGGTTAAAGAATACTTGGATTTGCTCTTGCTATTTCTTATTTCTTCCTGCTGTTTGAGAAAAATATAATTAAAATGGAAGCAAGGTCTTTTTTTTTTTTTTCTTTCTTATAAAAGACATAACAGTGTATGTAGCTTTATTCTGAGAGTCTCAGAATCTAATTCATTACAAGGGAACTAAGCTGGTGATTCAATGATAGGGTAGCATGATTCCACATGGAAGACTTAAGTTCAAGACTACAACTTGTTCTTTGTGTTTTGGAGTCGATGTTATTAAGTGGAGTCTTTCCTTCTGTAATTTATTAATGATTTTCCCTTTATCATATACTGAATTCCTGTAATTGAAAATGCAGAAACTCTATTCAAAAGATGAAATCTACCCAAAAAAGCCTGCACCAGGCTCCTGTGCAGGTTTGCACATGGCAAAGGAAAACCTGCACAAGTTAGGTAAAACTATTTTTGTCCGCTTAATGCAAGTCCAGTTTTAGCATTATGGGGAATGTTTATGTTTGGATTTGTATGTTTGTTTTAATCATATTTTTGCTTGAAAGAGAACTTAACTGTAGCTGAACCATAATACTTCACTAGGCTTTGCTTTCTATAAGCATGCCAGACATAGTTCTCTCAGGAACAGCACACTTACCCAAAATGCCTCTGAACATCCAAAATTGCTTTACCTTGACCTATGGATTTGATCCCAATCAACAGGGATCTTGGAGCACAACTGATATTTTAGCCCTTGATCTGCCTGGAAGCAAATCCTGTTGCTATGCAGCTGGTGGGTGTAGAGAATGTACACACATAGAAAATCTCAAATAAAAGTAATCACTGACATTGTTTCCATAGTTTAGCATGATCTTTTGTTATTCATTATGGAATTGAGATGAAATGCACAGTAGCGCTGAAAGAAGAAGACCTGTCGTAGATAACCAAGGAAATCTGTGTCCAGTAATGGAGATCAGTAAGGCATCTGCATCTTGTTAAGGTGATGGAGAATTACATATGCTTCTAGCTCCCTTGTGTGCCAAGGAGGCCTTGTGATCTATTAGGTCTTATGAATATATATGCTGTTGCCTGGTGTAGTACTTCCTTGTTGTATAACCAGTTCCAGTTAAATTTTGTTTTTAATCCCATTGTCTAAAATACATCCCATAAGCTCTGTGAGATCTTACATCGAGTATTTTGAATAAGCAAGAATTTCTTAAATAGTACTTCAACTGTAAGAACATCCATGTCTGGTTCTGTGGTCAAAATTGTGCTCTTCAGTATCCTCTGAAGAGAAGAAAGATTATGTTCATGTTTTATAAAGAAAATTATTCTTCTTTCTCCTGTTATTTATTTTGTTTTGTTTGTTTTGGTTTGTTTTTCAACAGAACAGGTTGCATATTTAGAGAAGTCTGTAAGTATGTATTTTTAATAGTATAATAGATCTGTTGTGCTGCAAGTCATGAAAAAGATATGTCATGAAAAGCACTGGCCTGAGATGTGATGTTCAGTCTAGAACTTCTTTAAAGATTTTGAATAACCCTTGGTAACTCACTTATCTCTTTAATTAATTTCACATCTATAAAGTAAAAAGGGTTCTTGCTTTTTTTTTTCCTTCCTTATATATTTCACTATTAAGATTTATGAGAGAAAGATTTTTTAAACGTGTTTCTATTGAATGAATTGAACTTGCTGTATCTTATCTGGGTTTTTCAGATAATCCTCTAATTTAGTCAAATGAGAATATTAAAAATAAGAATTAGTCCCTTTTTACTGTTGTGAAATCTGAAAGGAGAAATATAGTCTTTTAAAGTATAATACAAGTAGGAAGCATTATAAGCATTATTATTATTATTATTTTTTTTTAGAGAGAGAAATTTATTCTTTGATCAGTATGAGGACAAATCCTTCTTATTTATTTCTTCTTTTCCAAAGTCAAAAATTATTTTTCCATTTGTATCTCACTGATCAGTTTGGTTTTACATATAAAAGGATCATGATGGCTAAGATTAATGTGTATTTGCATTATATAGAACAACATATACATTTTTAATGTCTTGCAGTCAAATTCTAGTGTATATTATTTTTGTAGCTCTCCTTACTATGAGACTCATGTGCTGTTTCATCCAGTGTATGATTCAATCTCTTAAGTGTGGTGAAAAAAAATAAATATCTAAAAGCAGCGTGGTGAAAAAAAAAATAAAAACCTAAACACACAATGAACAATGATGTACTTTTCATAGCAGCAGGGTTGTCCTTAAATTTGTTTGTCTTGACAGGACTTGATATAAAAGAGTGCATTGTATTTTGGTCTTGGTACGTATTCTGACTTAGATGAGTATTCAGTCAGTTTAGTAAAGAGTAAGAGAAAAGCAAAATTTTAGTAAGTTGTCCCTAAACCTAGCAAGTAAGTCCATAATGAAATGGCGGGGTAAGATCTGGGAGTAATCACAGATGTCTAAAAGAAAGCCACAGTTATGTAAATTGGTCACTTCCAGGGTTTCACAGCATCTGGGAAGATGTTTTTAAATTGCAGTTTTGTACAAGAACACCCAACTTTTACCATAAAAATGTATTTTCTGTAGCTATTAAGGTATAAAAACCAATTCAGCTTCCAGCATAGCCTGCAAATAAACATTTTCTTTCTGATGTATACTTCATTTTATCTCTGAATATTCAGTGTGTCTGAACAAATGTTTTCTCAGTTCCTTTAAATACTGGAAGAATCCCAAATCAGAATTTAGATTATTATATAGTTTCTGGATATTAGTCTGAGAACCAAATAAAAATGCTAGAGCTAAAATTTCTCGGATTTTTATCCTATTTGTTAATAGCATATGTATATGCTTCAATTTCTTAATCTTGCTGCATGCAGAATTGGAGTTTGATAATCTTCTATGATAGGCACCTATTCTGTGTACTCAGTGGTCAACATCATTACTGCTGTGATGGCAATAATGATTATTAATGCTACTATTATTTTAAAATAAACATTATCTCCCTGATATAATTCAGGATGTTGCTGAAGCAACTGGATAACTACTTAAAATAGGTAAAATCTTTATTAAGGAGATAACTATTCAGAAAATGATGGAGATCATCTATATAGTGTTTGCAACCCATGTATTTCGTACCAAATCAAAATTCAAAACATCACCAATAGCTACCAGTTGGCATATCAAATTGCAGAATCACAGAGTGGCTGGGGTTGGATGGTACCTCTGGAAGTTATCTAGTCCAAATCCCTGCTCAAGAAGAGCCACCTTGAACCACTTGCACAAGACTGTGTACAGACAGCTTTTGAAGATATCTGTGGATAGTAACTTCACCACCTCTCTTTGGGAAATCTGTGCCAGTCACCCTCACAATAATGATGTGTTTTCTGATGACAGGAGATGGGACCTTCTGTGTTTCAGTTTGTGCCTATTGCCTCTTGTCCTGGCACTGGTCACCACTGAAAAGAGACTGCCTCCATCCTTTTTTAAACCTTCCTTCAGGTATTTTTACACATTGATAGGATGTCCCCTGAGCCTTTCCTCTGTGCTGAACATTCCCAACTATCTCAGTCTTTCCTTAGGGGAGAGATGCTCCAGACCCTTGTTCATCTCTGTGGCACTCTGTGGGAGTCTTTGCAGCATGTCCATGTCTCTCTCACATAGGGGAGCCTAAAACTGGACCAGATGTAGCCTCACCTATGCTGAATAGAGCAGAAGAATCACCTCCCGCCACCACTGGCAATACTTTGCTTAATGCAGCCCAGGATACCATTAGCCTTCTTTGTGGCAAGTGCACATTGCTGGCTCATGTTCTACTTGGTATCCTTTTCTGTCAGACTTCTTTCTATGTGGGTAGCCCCCAGCATGTACTGGTGCTTGGCATTTTTCCTCCCCAGGTGCAGGACTTTGCAATTCCCCTTGTTAAACTGATTACACAAACAGTTTCAGGCTAATTGGAAAAGGGAATCCAACAACTGAGTTTGTTTATATTGCACAGATCATGTTAGGAGTTTAGTTACTCAGTTAAAGACACCAAAATATTTTTTGGTGCATGCTGTTATAAAGATTCACTAAAGTTTGTTTTCACTAAAGCACATATTTTGATTTTCATGTGTGTTACAGCCTTCCAAATTATCGCTGCAGTAAAATTAACCATACTTTTCTACTCCTTCCTCTCTCTCTCCTTACCTTCTTTTTTGGTCTTTTTTAACATGTATATGCTGAAAGTCGTTCCTTCTACCCACAGGAATTTCTGTTATTCTTAGCACTTCAGTACACAGCCAGCCCGCTTAATTTCAGTGATCAGGTGAGATGTATTGGAAGGGTTTTCACTTAATAGATTAAGAAATACTTTCACAATCCCTTATACTAGCACTTCTGTGAGATGCTGATGTCTTAAACCACTGAAGCTCTTACTAAAGGGGTTGTGTCTGTACTTTTGCAATGCAAAAAGCTTTCAATACAAGAAAACAGGTAATCATGTGAGTCTTTTTAAAGCTATTCTTTCTGTAAAGCTGATTTTAATTTCCCTTATACATATTTCAAAGAGACATCCTAATACATAACATGATTATTCAGGTAAGTTTTTCTCGGTAACTCATTTCACATTGCACTGTTGTACTTCAGTGGAACATATACATTTCTTCTGATGATATTTGAAGAGCTGTTACTAATATATATATATATATATATCTTTTTTTGGTCTGGAACAAGAAAATACATGAATAGCTGGATTCATCCAACTTTTTAGGCGTTGGGATCAGCTATGTCTTAGTATGATCTTAGTGGCTAAAAGTAGAAGGAATATCATGTTTTCTTTGGGCAAACATTTTGGAATGAAACAAGATAATTAAGAAGCTGCTTATAAAACAAATAGCAGTCAACAGATTTCACATCCTACTGTTTGCTTGTAGAACTTTTCGTGACCACATACAGAGAAAGTATTGATGGTGAACATCTAACCTAACTAGTATCTTGCTGGTGTAAATCATCTAAGTCTTTTTTCAACCATTTTTCATAGTGATGTTTATGGAATTTTTTTGTTGTGTATGTAGAGAAATGGTTGCTCTAAGCTGCTGAAGGCAATTGTGTTGACTCAGATTTGGGAAAGATGATTTTATATGAGTCCAATATCACCTACAGAAAAAATCAGAGTCCTTCTGTCTTTCAAGTTCTCTCTCTTAGAGTAACTTATATGTATTTGAGTACTGAGTCTTTTATCTTTGGCAATGTTTGAGATAACATTGCATTTCATCAAAAGCAAGTGGGAAATTCTGGAATGTTTTTCCAAGTCCTGGTCTCCCAAGTGTGTAGGTTAGTAACTGCCCCCAGTATAGATAACTGGTGAATAAAGTAGTGGGCATAAAGGAAGGAGGTGTTTGTGCTTACTGAGTTTACAAGTTACAGTATCCCTGGTTCCTAGCCAAGATTAGAAGTGACAGTACTTTATAACTGTATAGTTGTACTTTTTGTTTTGTGTTGTTTCAATCTGTTTTCAGAACTAATTAGTCAAATATTTCAGTGATGTGATTTTTTTCAGCATCAGTAATCTCCCACACAGGGCCAACCTTAAAATAGCTGTTTTGCTGGTTTTATGGACAGGGAGGGCCTGATAGGAAAACATAGGTTAACCTGGAATTTGCAATTAAACAATTATATGAAAGCTAGCTTTAAGGACAGTGACAGTAGCCCAGTGTAGTATTAGGAGGAGTGACTTGAGGGAATATGTGACATCTTATTTCAAGTAATTTCCTCAGTGTCCAAGATCATTTTCTTTGTGTTTGCATATGTTGACTAAAATTTGAGTCCCCAAATAGTTTCTCGTTATTCATTCTTATGAAAACTAGTTTCTCGTTCTTTATTCTCATGGAAACTATTGGAACAGCTATTTCTCTTCAAACTTGGCATGGTCTCTTACACAGTTTAGCAGTGCTCTGCTATCATCACTACTCTTTTTTGTTTACCAATCAACTTTATTATTATTCTTCAGTTAGTTTATAAATGACAGATTTCAGAAAAATTTTGAAAAGTCAAAACACGGAGTTGTGGTTTGGGCAGTTAATTAATGCTTCTGTCCCTACCATGCATAGTCTTAAACTTGTTTTTGAAATATAACACTTGAAAGTGGTGCTTTGGGGCTCATACCGTGCTGCCTGTTCCTACTCTCTCTGTGGGAAGTCCTGGTTAGGCCTCAGGCTTGTCTCACACATGCACCAAATTATCATTCAGAGCAAGAACACAATGACTTGCTGTTGCTGAGTGTTAGCTTATATTTTAGCATCCTTCAGTTAGAGGTACTTTAATTTTCACCAGGTCAGTGGGCATATTTTGTAGAATCAGAGAAATTAAGATTTGTAAAAGGCTATTAAATTGTGTAGTATTTGCCTCTGCAATAATGGGAATGTTCTAGATTGATTCAAAATAGTGAAATCTCAAAATCATACAGCTTCTGTTGCCATACTAGACCACGTATTTTTGTATGTGATTTTTTTTTTTTTAAAACCTTTGTTTCTTTGTTTTCCTTGATTGTTATGTTTAACCTTCTAACAGCTTTTGTTAGGTATCTTAACTTTTTCTTGGGGTTTTAAGCCCTTGTCTTAGAGGTTGGTATTGCAAAGCTAGTATTAACAAGAGCTGAAAACATTATTAGATATTGGAACACTTGGAACAGTGGTGAGATATAATTTTCCAGACTTCAGGGAAACTTACAGTTATTATTACCAACTGAAGTATTATGTGTGTATATTTTAGTACATAAAAATGTTTTATTTCAAAAACGTGTGCTTTCACCATATATTAAGAAGTATGTAAAGCTATCAGCTATTAGTAGGTATTTTAAAGTTGTATGTTTTGAAGTTTCTGGTGCTGATGATATGAGATAATTGATGAGGCAACTTGTGGTACAGCATAAATATATAGCATTCATCAGATAAAAACAGTTCATCAGGAATTATACCATATTTAGTGGAATTAACTTTGCTGCCCTTTATCTAATGGCATAAAAATGCTTTCGGAAAGAAAATGGATCTTTCCTTGAAATATATCCACCATTAATATAACTTGTAATTTCTATTATGTATCACCAATTATATCTTGGAACTTTGCCTATCATAGTGGATATATTGCTACAGCTGCAAAACCATTTAATTTACAAGACCTGGTGGCCTGAAACAGTGCATTACTTTTACAACAGAGAGAAAGAATTTAGGGAGAAATGCAGTTTTCCAGAAATTCTTGCTAATGGAGGTTGGATGCCTACCAGAAATGATGCTAAGGAGATCTGAGGTATGAGAGAGACAGAGAGAGAGAGAGACCTTCTGCTCAGTTGCCATTCAAGCTGTAAACTGCTATGACAGTTGTCAACATTGCCCTTTCTGATTTCTCCCAGTTGTATTCCATTTATTATAAGCACTTCAAAGAGACGCCTGCTGGGGAATCCAGAGGAGATTCACTGCAGGAGTCTGGCTAACAGATTTAGTCAAAAGTATCCTTGCCCCCTGCTATGAACAATAATTTAATGAGCACTTCACGAGAACAATATCAAAATAGGCATACCCCTTGCTTTCAGTGGAGGGAACCGGTGAGAAGAGGAGGCTTCTAAAACACATCCTGTGTTTTTGCAGCTGGGTTCTGAGCCCCTATCTTTTTGGTGTGTTACAGTGAGCAGAGAGCAAAAGTAAGTTAAAAGCTTGACCTGTAATGTAAGACAGATAATGTTTGAAAGCTGACAAACACTGTAGGGTTTTCTTACAGGCTCCCCAGAGATATATATATATATATATTTATTCTTTGAAAATGAAAGAGGTGTAAGAAGGTCAGTATCTAAACAGTTTTGTATAATTTTGAAGGGAAAATGCATATTACTAAAGCAACAGGCAAAGGGAAATGTACAAATCTCCAAACTGTTTTGTGGCATGCCAGATAAAAATGAGTGAAGTAGACCAATACAGGGCCTGCAGAGTACAGAAGAGATCTTTATTTAAAGATAGTAATTCTACTTATGGGGTATCTGGGTGGATACTCCGCATGGTTTAGAAAGAGGATCCTTCTGCTCTCTACCAAGACAACTTCCTGCAACTCCATTTTTTTAGATTGCAAAAAATATATAGCCAAAAGATCATAAAACGATCTTTAGAAAACAGCAATCCACCTGGCAGCAGCTGAGCATGACTGTCTGTGGTACTTATCTAAGGGAACAATGCTGGTCCTTCATTTAAGTAGAGACTTGTGAAAAGTACATTTTAATCTCAGTGGGGTTTTACGATGCATTAATGTTCCATATGTTATTGTGCAGTAATTGCACAATGGTATATCCTGCAAACTCAGGTAAAACAACTAAATGACTACTAAAAGGAGTTCACAAAATGCACGTAAGCATAGTAGAATCATACACTGAAATAAAAACCAAATATTACCTACTGAAGGACTATGCAGTTTTGCAAAGCGAAGGTACGTATGTAGTTTTGCTACATGCGGAAATAATTATTTATTTACACGTGTAATTAAGTTTCTAAAATGTAGACACATGTTAATACCTGGCACACATTTCACAGGCACATACTTGATTATTTAACTTTTGAGCCACAAAATTATCTTTGTGTTAGTACCCTGTATCCTTGTTATAGATCGCTATATATCTTTTAGGTTATTCACTAGAGTTTACAATGTCTGTTGTTCTGTGATCCTAATTTAGTTTCATTTCAAAGGGAACTGTAGGAGGCCATCACCAGTACACTAACGTGGGGCAAGCTGTTACTAATATCAAATCAGAACTCATTAAACAACAATGTTGGAGATACCAGTTCACTATTAAAGTCAGGTTACACCAGTGCATTTCTGTCAATGATGAAGGTGAAGAATTCAGGATTACTAGTGCTGTTGCTCATAATTAGCCTACAGAATGTTGAATGCCATTTTGTTACGTTTTTAGACTATTTATATGGGTGGGGGGGTGCTGAAAATTCAGTTTAATATATCATATTATGGACCTTATTATTATAACCTGACTTCTTTCTCTATTTCTTTTTCTTCAACTGAAGAAAGAAATCTTTTCTTGAGTTAACTACCAAGAAGCCTAATTTTATGCAAAACAGCAATACTGAAATGAACTTGATCAATCTCATTTTCTCACTTTTTCTGGGTCCTACTATGACTTTTTCAGCTTCACAGAGAACAGACAGCTGGCTTTGTAGCTTGTAGGAGTGTGGATATCACTAAGGTCTAGATAACATTAATGTGACTGGGAGTTAATTCGCTTGTCTACGTGCTCTGCATTGTGGGGTGCATCTTTAGGTTTAACAGTTGCGCTGGAAAGGCAGTCTGCCTTCAGAGCTGGGTTGTATGAATAAGAGGAGATAAGAGGATTCACAGCCAGAGCAATTTCTAACTGATGCTGTTAAACCTTGATTTAGGATATTTCTGCACAGCTTGGCCCATGCTCACAAAATGAAACTGGTGGACTGTGCTGAGATCATAGGCAGTGATTAAACATTTATAGTTAATGTAGTATACTATGGTATTGCTGCTGCCCAGAGGCAAAGCATTGTAATGCAGATTCAGTATAGCTACTGCTAGAACTCTAAAACAAAAGGCTTTGGGGAGTCTCTACTGCAGTACTAGCTCCTGGCTGTTCTCAGAACTATGTACATTTTTCCTTTTCTTCTTGTCTTCTTTATTTTAGAATGGGATGCGTGTGGGACAATTAGATGGACGTTAATAATGCTCCAAAAACTGAAGCTTTTGTCTGTCCTTTGCCTTTGTCTTCTGCTTAAACTTTACTTGTGTGCGTTAGATTACTGTGCTTTTGTAAATAGGCTTATCCAATTAAATTCTGCTGGTGGTAATGGCTCAGTTGCAAGATAGATTAATTAGAAGGTCTGCTTGTGGAGAGCCACTGTTTGTTCAAGAAATAGGTGTAGGCATCCGGATTTTAAATATATTCCTGCCATACATGTGATCCTATTAGTTGTATATAATGACAATCATGCTTAAAATAGTTTTTGTTTGTTTTTGAGGTGATTATATGAAATGATTTGACTGCCAGTAGCAGCTGATATTATTTGAGAGTTCTGTGTTTTGCTTTGTTTGTATTTATTTGCATACCAGAGACTAGTGTTTGCATAATAAGACCACTTTTAGTTTAAGTCCCTGAATGGTTGATTGCACATGCATCATAACGTGGCAGTTTTTAATACCATGTAGAGATCCAGTTCAGCTTTCTGTCTTGAAAAGTGTTGACTTGTAAATATTCACTGTATCTGAAGAAAATAGTAGGATCATAACAACATGCTTTTGGTGCTAAATGCTGTAGTTGTTATGCTGGAAGTTTCCTGATACTGGCAGGTTGGTGGAAGAAGAAACAGAGGGACATAAAGGACATTGATAATCACAAGTCTTCATTATGCACTTGTAATGGTCCAGATAAACAAGTGCTAGTTTACTGAAGAAAAAAAAAGGGGGGGGGGCATTGAAGAAAGAGAAAGAATTTCCCCTTCTAAATGACTAGCAGATAATTCTAAGATGAGTTCACGAGGAACATACAATCACAGAATCACAGAATTTCTAGGTTGGAAGAGACCTCAAGGTCATCGAGTCCAACCTCCAACCTAACGCTAACAGCCCTCCACTAAACCATATCCCTAAGCTCTACATCTAAACGTCTTTTGAAGACTTCCAGGGATGGTGACTCCACCACTTCCCTGGGCAGCCTGTTCCAATGTCTAACAACCCTTTCAGTGAAGAAGTTCTTCCTAACATCTAACCTAAAACTCCCCTGGCTCAACTTAAGCCCATTCCCCCTCGTCCTGTCACCAGGCACGTGGGAGAACAGGCCAACCCCCACCTCGCTACAGCCTCCCTTGAGGTACCTAAAAAGAGCGATAAGGTCACCCCTGAGCCTCCTCTTCTCCAGGCTGAACAAGCCCAGCTCCCTCAGCCGCTCCTCGTAGGACTTGTTCTCCAGGCCCCTCACCAGCTTCGTCGCCCTTCTCTGCACCCGCTCAAGCACCTCGATGTCCTTCTTGTAGCGAGGGGCCCAAAACTGAACACAGTACTCGAGGTGCGGCCTCACCAGAGCTGAGTACAGGGGGACGATCACCTCCCTCGCCCTGCTGGTCACGCTGTTCCTGATACAAGCCAGGATGCCGTTGGCCTTCTTGGCCACCTGAGCACACTGCTGGCTCATATTCAGCTGACTATCCACCATCACTCCCAGGTCCTTCTCTGCCTGGCAGCTCTCCAACCATTCCTCTCCCAGTCTGTAGCTCTGCTTGGGGTTATTGCGCCCCAGGTGCAGGACCCGGCACTTGGCCTTGTTGAACTTCATGCAGTTGACCTCAGCCCATCGGTGCAGCCTATCCAGATCCTCCTGCAGAGCTTTCCTACCCTCAAGCAGATCGACACATGCGCATAGCTTGGTGTCATCTGCGAACTTACTGAGGGTGCACTCGATGCCCTCGTCCAGATCATCAATGAAGATATTAAAGAGGACCGGCCCCAGCACCGAGCCCTGGGGGACGCCACTAGTGACTGGCCTCCAACTGGACTTGGCTCCATTCACCACGACTCTTTGGGCCCGGCTATCCAGCCAGTTTCTAACCCAGCGAAGCGTGCGCCAGTCCAAGCCAAGAGCAGCCAGTTTCTTGAGGAGAATGCTGTGGGAGACGGTGTCAAAAGCCTTGCTGAAGTCAAGGTAGACCACATCCACAGCCTTTCCCTCGTCCACCCAGCGCGTCACTCTGTCATAGAAGGAGATCAGGTTCGTCAGGCATGACCTACCTTTCATAAAGCCATGCTGACTGGGCCTGATCGCCTGCTTCCCCTGCAATTGCTGCATGATGACTCTCAGGAGGATCTGCTCCATGAGCTTTCCTGGCACTGAGGTCAAACTGACAGGCCTGTAGTTTCCCGGGTCTGTCCTCCGGCCCTTCTTGTAGATGGGCGTCACGTTTGCTAGCCGCCAGTCGATTGGAACCTCCCCTGATAGCCAGGACTGTTGATAAATGATGGAAAGTGGCTTGGCCAGCTCCTCTGCCAGTTCCCTCAGTACCCTTGGGTGGATCCCATCCGGCCCCATCGACTTGTGCACATCTAAGTGCCGTAGCAGGTCACCAACCAGTTCTTCATGGATAATGAGGGCCACATCCTGCTCCCCATCGCCTTCCACCAGCTCAGGGTACTGAGTATCCAGAGAACATCCGGTATTGCCGCTAAAGACTGAGGCAAAGAAGGCATTGAGCACCTCCGCCTTTTCCTCATCTCTTGTAACTAAGTTTCCCCCCGCATCCAGTAAAGGATGGAGATTCTCCTTAGTCCTCCTTTTTGTGTTGATGTATTTATAGAAACGTTTTTTGTTATCTTTAACGGCAGTAGCCAGATTGAGCTCCAGATGAGCTTTGGCCTTCCTAATTTTGTCCCTGCACAGCCTCGCTACTTCTTTAAAGTCCTCCTTAGTGGCCTGCCCACTTTTCCAAAGCTTATAAACCCTCTTTTTCCTCCTAAGATCAAGCCACAATTCTCTGTTGAGCCAGGCCGGTCTTCTTCCCCGCCAGCTCATCTTTGGGCACGTGGGGACAGACCGTTCCTGCGCCATTAAGACTTCCCTCTTGAAGAGCGCCCAGCCTTCCTGGACCCCTCTGCCCTTCAGAACCACCTCCCAAGGGACTCCACCAACCAGTGTCCTGAGCAGCTCAAAGTCAGCCCTTCGAAAGTCCAATACAGCGGTTTTACTGGTCCCCTTCCTGGCCTCGCCAAGAATAGTGAACTCCACCATTGCGTGGTCACTCTGCCCAAGACAGCTCCCGACGATCACGTCCTCCACCAGTCCTTCTCTGTTTGTGAAGAGAAGGTCTAGCGGGGCACCACCCCTGGTAGGTTCACTAACCAGCTGCGTCAGGAAGCTATCTTCCACGCTCTCCAGAAACCTCCTAGACTGCTTTCTCAGGGCTGTGTTGTGCTTCCAGGATATGTCAGGGAAGTTGAAGTCCCCCACGAGTACAAGAGCTGATGATTTTGCAACCTCTGTCAGCTGCCTGTAGAATTCCTCATCCGTCTCCTCATCCTGGTTCGGCGGTCTATAGCAGACCCCGACCAGGACACTAGCCTTGTTGTCCCTGCCGATCCTAACCCAAAGGGACTCGACCTTGTCATTCCCAACCTCGAGTTCTACAACCTCGAAAGACTCTCTAATATAGAGAGCCACACCACCACCTCTTCTATGCTGCCTGTCCCTTCTATAGAGCTTATAGCCAGGCATTGCAGCACTCCAGTCATGAGACTGGTCCCACCACGTCTCCGTGATGGCAACCAAGTCGTAGCCTGCCTGCCGCACGATGGCTTCCAGCTCCTCCTGTTTGTTACCCATGCTGCGTGCATTGGTGTAGATGCACTTCAGCTGGGCCATAGCCTTATCCTCCAGCCTTGCCATTGTTCCCCCTGGCACAGCCCCAACAATCCTAGCCTCAGCCCCATCCCCCTTCCTACCTAGTTTAAAGCCCTCTCAATGAGCCCTGCCAGTTCCTGGCCCAGGATCCTTTTTCCCCTAAAAGATAGGGACCCGTCTGCAGCCATCAGGCCAGGTGCTGAGTAAAGTGCCCCATGATCAAAAAACCCAAGATTTCTGCGTTGGCACCAGTCCCGGAGCCACGTGTTTAACAGGTGAGCTTTCCGTGTCCTCTCTGAACCCCTCCCTGCCACCATAGGGATGGACGAAAACACCACCTGCACTCCCGCTCCATCCACTAACCGACCCAGTCCCCTAAAGTCCCTTTTGATAGCCTTGAGGCTTCTCTCTTCGATGTTATCACTGCCCGCCTGGACTATCAAAAGGAAAACACTTAATATCGAAAAATACAGAAAATACTTAAACCTGTCCTAGTCTGCATTTACAGCTAGAACATTGGAATTGCATTTAAAATTACTTATGGGCATGTATAATGATGTTAGAGAGGACTCTTATGGCAAAATTATATAACCTATGTGATATGATTAGCTAGTGCCACAGTTTGCCCTAATAACTAATGGGATTTAAAAAGAAGCACCTGCTTGGAAGGCACTTATGAGAAGGGTAATTATATATCGGTAAGTTCTTAATTCACATGGAACTGAATATAAGTATGTCTGAAAGCTGACCTTTTCACTGAAAAGGATTGGGGATTTCTTCTGGTTTCGTTGACAAAAACATGGTCCAATTGACCCCTGTGTTAGATAAAATGGCACAGAAGTACTGCTGCTATTTTGCTGGTATTTGTGTTTTCTATGGAATTTAGGTGCCCTTAAAATTCTTTAACTGGTAACAGCATTTCACAAGCTCTTGACTCCTGTCAGCATGCAAAAAAAGGGAAAAAGTACATAGTTTTTGGCCAAAAAATTAAAGGCAACATCTTGTTTTAATGCAATGTTTTGAAAACAGCAATAGCCATTGAAAGTTTTACTGTCTTTTTGTTAGCTTATGACAGAATCTATACAAGCCTGATTTGTCACAGCACAACGTCATCTGTTGTGGAAGAATTGTGGAACCGTTTGCTGTTGCTTATCATGCTCTTTTTCATCTTTCTTACTTCTTTCTGCTTTTCTGTTTATCCTTTTATTCAACATAAAGACACCTTCGGCTTTACCTAATGGGAGGGAAAAAGAAGAAGAGGTGCAAAACCACATATGTCAGAAAAACAGACATTGATATCAGAGGAGAACTAATGTCTCTTCTAGTGCCTGGGGAAAAGAAAAAGAAGGGATGGAGGAACTGCAATACATAGAAAATGAAATGAGGGCCCATACTGATAATGCTATTACAAAGGTTTGGTGTGACTTAAGGGTTAAGGCAGAGGATTGAGAATTTGGTCTCCTGGGAGACATATGAGTTTTTTCAATTAACTTGTCCTTGATCTTAGGTAACTTTCTTTGTAGCTTGATTTGTTTGCCTGTATATATATATATATATATTAAAGTTGTTGTTTCATGTGGGTGTGGTGGAAATTGATTGCTTGTTTGTAAAATTCTTTGAAACTCTCAGGGGGGAAAAAAATCGCTCTTACTGGAGGCTGTTAGCAATATTTTTATACTTGTGTGCTACCGAGAAATGGCAAAGAACAGGTAAAAAGTAACGCCTTTCAAACCTGACTTTCACTGCTTTGTAATGTGTGTAATCATTTACTGTGGTGTAAAGGGAGTGTAAAAATGTGGCTGAGCTAAAAGATAACAGCATTTTATGCTCATTTTATCCATGTATAGATCACTACACAATGATCTAAACAGTGGCAAATCAAGCTCTCAGGGCAGATATAGAATCCCCATGCTGGACAGGTTGTTAATGGGTTGCTGTGCCGCAGGAGGAATTCCACTGAGAAACCTTCTTCCTGTGGGAAGACATTTCTCCTGTGAAGTTGCTAAGCAATCAGACAGCAGCTTCACTCTTTCTGTACAGTCTGCTTCAGTGATGGTATGAGACCTCATCTTGAAGGTGGAGCAGTAGAATACTGCATAACCTTTGAGCTAATGGTGCCCGTATCATAGCACTGCTTGTGAATCTAATTTAGTGCCTACTCATAGCTGTGTGCTGTACCTGGTGGACACAGGGGCTAGGTGAGGGTTTATGTGCTTGTTTATGTTGAACTGTAAGCCTGTGCTTTCCATTGCTGCAGAGCTCAAGGCCCTCTTCTTTGGGTGAAACGTCTCTGAAAGTACAGCCTGACAGAAGAGGCAAGGCCTCTGTGTCACCTTTGTTGCATGCCACATTGCATGTTGTTGTGGGATTAAACTAAATGTATTTTCATATCTGCTGGAATCCTTAAGTCTGATTGGACTCCCAGTAGCATTGCTAGAAAGAAACACAGAGAGTTGAAAGGCTACAGAGTTAGCAGTTTAGAAAATAAACCAGTTTTTCAATGTACATTTTGTTTTCTGATTAGAACATTGTCAACATGTATTTTTTTTTTTTTTAAAACCATGAAGAGATGGCTTCAGATATGAACAAAGTAACCAATGACATGAAGCTTTAATTCTTTAGTAAGATTATTAATAGCATCTGGGATTTTAAAAATTTAGGGGGGTTAATTCCCACAAAGCTCATTCAGCATAAGTAGCTGTAAAAGACAAACTGTGTCTCAACCTAAAGTAGCATTGCATTCTTTAGGGAATGCAAAATTTCAAAAGCTTGCCAGGTGTATTTCAACTCAATAGTCAATATTTAGAGCAGATGTCTATTCTATAATTGATTGTGTATATTTTTTATGACAAATACTAGAACTGTGTTGGGAGAAAGACAGCTGATGGACAGCATTGATCAAAGCTCTGATATTTACATGTCTTCTCTGTAAAGGACCCTTTGAAGTTAGTTTGCTTGCTAATTCATTCACCCCTTTCCTTAGACGGCAGCTCTGAGAATACAGTGTTTAATTTGTGTGTGAACAATATTTCATTCGGTTGGGACTGGATCTCAGACATGATGGGATCCCAGCCCTGGAGGTCAGGTTTCTTTGGCCAATAGTTGGCTCTGGTTGACTGCTTTTTGCTGTGATTCAGTGAACCATAACAGTATTGATCAGAATAAAAGTGCTTTCATGTCTGTGATCTCTGGCTTAGCTATAGAATAACTTTAATCTTAGCCAAATTGTGCTCGGGTGGTTTCCAAAAGAGCTGTTGTGGTTTTCTGCTTTTTGAAATCTTGCTTTTGTATGATATCCAGTGATATAGCCTTATCAGTTATTTGTATAAATGGATAGGCGTAGTTTTTTATAAAGGTCTCTTAGCTATTGTAGTAAGACATACACTGTTTCCTCAAGAGTCTTCATGTGCCCAGTTGCCCATACTCTGTATGGATATTTTGGAGAAAATTGTTGAAAGAAAAAGGTTGCACTTGCAGGCATGTTTTTTAGTGTCTTTGAAAAGCTGCGTATGTCAAAATGACCTGTTGTGAATATTAGCATAGAGAAAAAGCAGAAGAAAAAAAGTCTTTTTATGGAGCACAAATCTCTGCAATGCAGTGCTTACAGAGGGTACAATGCAATATTTAAAGATATTTCATGGAATGCCAACCTGTAAGGGATAGCAGATTAACCAGTTAAAGTCAGAGTTGGATCCTGAGGTGATCAGTGAAGCTTTCTGTCTGTGTATGAGAGGAGACTGGCTTCCTATTTTCACTTCTCTGTACCCCAGTATTACTGCCTGGGTTGGAATTGCACAGTTTTTTTAGTGACAGTGAGATGGCAAGTTTAAATAGAGATGTGAGGGTTGATTATGAAAATGTGCTCCTGAGGAAATTTTGGAGAATGAGAAGTTATTGGATGGAAAATGGTTGTCAGTAGCTACAGGGATGTTTTAGAAATCACCTGTGCCATGTTTAATGAATATCTCTGAGCTCTCAGGCTGGAAATATCAGACCTAAGGAAGAAAATAACTCAAAATAGGAAGCAGAACAGACAGGGAAAACCTACTCTAGTTGTTCAGATACAGCTTTTTGACTTATTTTGTTTCTTCTACAGCCATAAAGGAACAGTTGGGGAATCTGCTAGACCAATTAAGATGCATCTGTGTACACATAGGATCTGTATTCCAATGGTGTATGGCCAAGTCATATTATACTAATACATAAGAAAATTATTTCTCTTTGATTCCTTTTTCTTTTTAAGAGTGTCTAACAGATGTGACCCAGATTAATTTTACTTATTT
Organism: Netta rufina; assembly: GCF_964035555.1. NCBI lineage: Eukaryota > Metazoa > Chordata > Aves > Anseriformes > Anatidae > Netta > Netta rufina. Next base: position 39,474,154 of record NC_140123.1, on the reverse strand, counting down.
TTTTAACAATATGAAAACATATGTATTTAATATAACCAGTATGTCTGTTTCAAAAAATAACCACTTAAAAGAAGAAATGGGGTCAGTTATTTAAAGGTGAGATAATTTATAAATAGATACAGGACTTGCTATTAAAATTGCAAAGCTAAACAAAACACAGTAACCTGCCCTTACTCAAGCCTCAGCAATCTTTAAACAAGATATAATTTTCTTCTGGTTTGCTGTTGAAATACACAGCTCTTTTCTAAGCAGTGTGCTACATGGTTTGCAGTTCCTAGGTAAGAACAGCATCTTGCTTGCTGTACAACAGAAATCTTTTTTTTTTTTTCTTTTTTTCAGCCTTAAGTAAAGCAAATGGCAAATACAGACAGCAGTAAAACAGGCACAAATATCTATTTTTTTTTTTTCCAACACTAATGATGTATCAACTTTCTACTGATAAAAAAATAAACTTTTCTGTAATACTAATGATGGAAGGTGTGTGTGTGTGTGTGTGTGTGTATATATGTATATATATTGTCTGACAGTTGGAAGGGGATTATAAATTGATGTCAGTGTAACTATTTCAATCTATCATTAATATGTCTACAGCTAAATATGTATTAGTGTAATTGTAGTGTGTATATGTTATTTTTTTTATTTTTCTCCAGAAAGCTTCTTTGGCTTTGTGGAGGTGTAATGGCCTATGTATGTTGCTGGTGGAGAGTCCTATCCTTAGGTATGCAGTTCATTTAACAAGAAGTGAAGTAGTCAGTTATGTATGTGACACAAGTAAATATCTTTTTTTATATATGGGCTTCTCTAACGAAACACATGGAATTCCACAATTTTATTCTTTTATACTTTAAAAGAGATTGTACATGGATCTTGCCTCCAGGTATTTATTCAGTATTTATTTATTTATTTTCTTGTTTTCTTCTAAGGGTAGTAAGCTAGGAAATGCATGCTGCGTATCATGCTGTGTTTTCAGTTGTCATTTTGAGATGATCTCCAGACAGTAAGGTCAGACAAAAACTGTATGCCAAATGGACCAGACAGAAAGAAGTTAGTCAAATGAATTAAAAACAGAATAAATAGATAAATGTTCCAGAGCTGTAGAGTAGTTTTCTCTAACCTCTCAACCTTCTTTATTTTTTCTTCTTCTCACATGCATAATTATTTTTGAACAAACAGGTATAATGCACAATATTTTTCATTAATATGTCCATTAAAATCTATTCCTAAATCTTAAAAAGTATATTTCAGTATATCACTATTTCAGCATGTTTCAGTATATTCAGTATATTTCAGAATAATATTTTTAACTTTTTAATTTCACACTTTAAAGATAATTTTTCATCAGATTTTGACTCTCAAACGTATTCACGTTGGTTTGTATTTAATGAGTATTTCAAACATTTTTTGAATTAGAACAAAAACTATTTCATTTGTTCTTTGGATTGCTTGCATGAAAGATGTACTCAAATATCTGTTAATTAGTTAATATGAAAATCTCACACTTTCATTGAGGTTGGAGGAAGAGATATAATCTAAACATTTCAGCTAACTTATAGGAAAAAATGCACATAAAGAAAAAACAATGAATTTATCTCTTACTGTACAGGTCTAGGAAGTTTAAACTTAAATTGGAAATTGATATATACACTTATATATATATATATATATTTTTTTTTTTCTCTTTGGTTATGGGAGTCTCAGTTGTTACTGTATTTGCAAAATTATAGAAGCTGATATCCGTTACCCAGAACTCATTGTGAGTGCCACTTGGTAAAGCAGTATGTGAGTTTTACTGCACAAAGAACATTCCTGGTCATTCTCTCATGCCAAATATCTGAACATGTTGACAGAATTTTAGTCCAAGGAGTTAAATTAAGTATCTGGATTCTGAAAGCATATGATGATTAACATCCTGTCAAAGAAAAAAAAACTAATTATGATATTTTCACATGGTGTGCATAGATAAAACATCCACAGCAGTAAAACTCAGAATCTGTGGAAGGTAAGCGTTAAAAACATCTTCATAGGATATGAGAAGAAGCTTATCCCAGAATGTGCTTTTTGCAAGTAGTCTCCTGCCTCTGATCCTCCATAGTCTGCTCCCTGTGCTGCATTGACCCCTTTTGCTCTGATTGATTTATTTTTAATAAGTAGGTTATTTGAGGTGCTGGTTGTAAGGAAAATTGTATGTTTTTAAGATAAGGAGTTCAAAAATTGTAAAATAGGGCCTAGTTGAAGCAGGCTTTTTCTTTAAATATACATCAACTTATTTCTCAGAGGATAAATTAAATTCTCTACTATGGAAGTGCAGCAGAAAATATATGATATATGTTGTTTACAGCCCTTACAAGTGTGCTGCCTCTGTCTTGACAAACAGAAACTTTCTTTAAAAAACAGGGTACTGTTCCTGCTCCTCTGCTTACTAAATTCCTATTTGACATATTTATTCTCCCTTCTGGATCACAGTTAGATTTTACATGAAATGAAACAGATTTATATTTATAGGTTAAATGAAGATAGGCCTATCTGGAATTTCAACTTTTAAATCTAGTCAGGATGAATATCGTATAGAATCTGTTTCTCTTTTATTCTAACAGGGGTACAAAAGAGAGCAACAATTCATTTTGAAACTGGAGCTTTAAAGTATCTTTAAAGATTCATTTTTTATTTGATTTGATAAAAGTAGAAAGCTGCCTTGCTTGCAAGCTCATGTCAGCTTCTGTTTTCCCTTGTAGAGTTTAAACATAAGTGGTTAAACAGCCACAGTTGCCACTATATACATATATGTATATATGTATGTGTATAGATATAAATGAGCAATGAGATCTACAGCATTGAACAGCAGACTACACCTGTCTCCTACTTTAAGTACCACTTAGACTCTATTGTGTAAATCTCACATCAACAAAATTAAAATATACTGTTATAGACTGACTTGCGTCATCATTAGATGATGAGTTTAGCATAAGATTTATGAAGAAACAGGAATATGGCAAAAGTTCTAAACTGCTCAGTTGCCTTTGATGAGAGGAAGATTCATTCAGTATTGTGATTAAAATTCTCAAAATACATCCTACACTCTCCAACTTCCTTTTATCGCAACAGTTGGTAACTGTTTCATTTATAATGTTTTAAAAGCAAAAACAAAACAAACAAAAACAATAAAAGGTAACACCTTTTTTTCCTTGTCCACAATCCTGTTCCTGACACAAGAATCTAGTGACAAAAAAAAGGTGACAATAAATATGCATGTAAATGGTTCCATCAGGGAAATACTTGTAAAAAAGGAGCCCAAGTAACAGAGGGTAGGAAAGCGATAAATTCAAGGTAGGAAAAATGAGAAAATTATATATATTGTCATGCTACTTCATCTGTTACCCTCCAAAGTATTTAGGGCTGGATGTCAGAACAATTTATTTCTAGAAATTTACATTTGGTAGCTTGAGATGTTTCAATGTAGATTGTTTTAGGAACATACAAACTTCAATCTTAAATCTTAAGCCAAATCTTTAATCAATCAAATCTTCAATCAAATTTGTATAGGTAAGAGGTGGAGGAGTAAAGAGAATTTTTCAGACAGCAGAAAACAACCAAAACAAAACCCAACAGGATTGTTAAGCTGTTCCTTAACAACGTTGTGTGCTTTGGTTGAGGAGTTTCAAATAGTCACCTTGATTCCTTGCAGAACACAATGTCAGTGAATGAGGTATTGCTAGGATATAGCCTTAGTTCTGACTGCTTCTGGAGAGGAACTGAATGTTCTGATTAATTTTTATCTAAAATATCCATTTGCCTCTTTAGCTGTTAGTTGCTTTCCAAGAAATTCATCTGCTGTTTTAACAGATGAAAAGCTTGTGAGACCTCATTTTGTTAGCCAGTAAGACCTCTTACACGAATAAAAAAATTTTTATTGTAATAAATTTTGTGAAAAGTAATTCTTTTCTTTTTGGAAGAGGGCACATTATCTTCTACATCTTCTTTGTATATTAGTTTCAAAGAAGAAACCACTATGCATTAGAAATTCATTATTCTTAAGATTTTATTTTTTATTTTTATTTTTTCCTGCTGAAGACAATTAGAAGTCATGTAAGCAGACCTACTGTGGAAACAATGTAAAGTCTGAATAATAAAATCTGCTTTTGCAATAATAACAACATTGTTGCCCTATAAAGACTTAGGTATTCATTTTAATATTAAAAAGCAGAAAATAACCACCAGGTATTAATGTTCCTGAGAGGCTGTCAGCAGTAGTTTCTAATAAAGCAAATGACCAGCTATATAAACTTGTTTTTTCCCTTTACACATTAGGCAGTAAATGGGAAATGCTGGCTTGGAAGCATTTGTTGCTTAGCGTGGTAAACACAGGTAAGGATTTGATTAAACAGCTTAAGACAGTGTTTCCTAAATCCAGTAATTTCCTTAGCCTTTTTGCATGGTTTTATGAAAGGCTATGCATTATAGGTGCAAAAAGATTGCTTCTGACAGCAATGTTCTTCATATTAGAGCGTTGTCAAAACAGGTATATACACAAAGACAAGAAACAGCTGAAATACATCGCTTGCTGAACATATTGCTGGGCATGCTCAATCTGGCTATGCAACTGCAAAACAAAGCTCAAGGCAGTCACACAACAGATGTAGTGACTTTGGGCAATGAATCTATACCACTGGGCAGTTATTATATTTATTATTATTTATAACTTTTGGTGAGCGATGTTGTTTGTACTTTGGGTATGAAGCAGAAATTCATCCTCTTATTTTGTATGAAATTCAAACTCAGCTCTTGTATTTTGACCAGCATGGTTGCTCTGTACATACTAAATGACAGTTGAAGGTATTGAAACAAAAAAGTAACCCATCTTACATTAAATTTCTGATTTGATTTCATAACTTGCCTGTATAGTCATCAAGCAACATATTTACAGTATGGCTGCTTGAGGAGTTGCATACATTTTGCTGATTAGACAGTAAAGATGAAGGATTTAGTGAGCAAAATTGTTATATACCATCCAGGTATTTATTCTGTTTTACTGAAATAATGGAAATCTGTTTTTCAACAGTAATAGAAAAGGGACTTGTTTCAGACTTATCTCTGAACCACTTGTGTCTGTTCACAACAGCTGGGAATCTAGATATTGTGTATGTTTGTTCTCTTCTTTTCACAAAACATGACCTTGTTGCTTAGTGTGTGTTGTATTTAATTTCTACTGCAGGAAAAAAAAAATAACATCTTTATAGTCAGGACTGATAGCCAGCATGGACGCAAAATTCTTAGACTAACCCATCTGAACAGAAATTTTTGAAAATCTGGTAGACAACTTTTGGAGTAGAAAGCCAGTTCTTTTATCTTAGGGAGGGTACTGAATTAACACTTTATGTGGAGATGAAATTGACTTTGGCACTGAAGGCTTTTTGCACTGTCTCCTATCCCAATTTAAAAGATGTCTCTAATCTGGAAATAAGTTATTTTACACCTGAGAAGGCCTAAGAAATGTGGGTACTTCTCTTGGGCCTGAGTTCACCTGTAGGAGCATATATTTGAAGATAAAATATTTGGATTTCTGAATGCTCAAAACATTCTTAAAATCTATGCTTTAATCTTTTTGTGCCTCAGTTTACAGGTCTGCAGTACAAGTAGGCGTATCTTAACTCTGGTTTGTTCTGAAGTATAGTAAAGAGACAGTTTATCTGAGGGAGGTACAGAAGTATTAGATCACTTGCTACTAGGCAAGATCTGTGTGACCTACTTTACGTGTAAGGAAAGAACCTGGGTTTTGGTATTTGACCACCTTGGGAACTGAAACAGCAAAAATAACTACCTTGCCTTAAGTGATGCTGTTAATTCCTCTCCACTGCAGACCCTTCCCATTGCAGACCTCCATTCCTGCTGCCCCTCCCACCTCCAACATATCCAGGTGAAAAGAGTTGAGCCACCTGCTGTTGTGAGTCCGTGGGAATCATGTAAAAATGGCTGGTTTGCAAGCAGTGTTACTGTAGTTGGCAAAATGTCACAGAGGAGAGCAAGAGAGGGATTTGCATTGCTAACTTTCCAGCACATGAAATACATTGTGTTTTTACTCTGTAAGAATGAAGGTATGGCACAGCCACCTGTCAGCAGCCTGGCTCTTCATGGAAGCTGGTAGAGTCAGTATTCATCTGTGAAAACATCTGTGTAATTAAGCTGAACGCCAAAGAACATAAGGGTTCAGATCATAGTAGAAAGCTTCAAACATACCTTTAAACAGAGAGATTTGATTATCACATGTTTTTCACAGACTTGGCTGTGTAATTCAATAGGCATTGATCAGTTGATAGGTGTATATGTCACATGCATTAAGAACTGATAAACTGAAGTTAAGACAGAAAAAGAAAGAAGTAATCTCTTTAACAGATACTTTCTTGTAAATACACATCATCCTCACCTTCATTTTAAATGGGAATTATGTGCTTTAAATGGGAATTATGTTTTTTTATTTTCTGTTACCAATTACAATTAAAAAATAATATGTGATATAAGGATTTAGTTAAAAAAATAATTTCTTACAAACAAAAGTGTTGTCAAGTGAAAAAAAAAAGTGTTCTAATTACATTAATAACTTGTAGATGGTGTATGCTGTCATTATATTGGTACTAGATGAAGTATTGTTATGGCTTGCATAAAATGAGAATACAAATGTGTATGAAGTATGATTGCAATATGTTGTGTTTTGAGGAATGTAATTTTCTATAAAATGCCTACAGATGTTTTAAAAACAAGCATGATTCTCAGAACACATGCTTTACTGAAAATTAAATGTGCATACAGCTGTTAGCATTTGGAGTTTATTTCTCTTTACAATTTTTTTTTTTTTTTTTGAAGGGATTGTGAAAGTCTTACATTTAAATTGTAAGACTTGTAAATTGTAAGGATTAAATTGTGCCTAATATTAAGTCAAAGTTTAAAAGAAAGAAAGACAGATTTTGTCCAAAATCCTCAATTCTAACTTTCTCTTAAAAATCTATCAGATTCAGCTGGGAAGCTAGTCAATATAAACAGATGTGAGATAAGTTTTGCTACTCTGAAGTTTTTTTGGGAACTTTCAATAGGAGCACATTTAGAAGAAAAGCTGCATGATTATTCATTTATTGCCTTTTTGCTTTCATATTGCAATGCATGTCATATTGCAAATTCATGTCAAAAAGTTCAATTTTTACTATTTACATTTTAACCTCTGAACATAGTCAGTTTTGGTATTGAAAAAAAGAACTGTATAGTGTTCTAGTAATTTGTCTGCTAACATAGTCTTTCTGTTTTGATGAATGGACTCAGTCTAAAGGATTCTCTACTATGATGTGTGATACCTCAGCAAACAGAAATGTGTTTTTTATCCACGCATCGGAAGGAATCATTTCTATTGTCACATATGAATGACTTATTCTGAATGTTGTGTTTCCTGTCACAGTGAGCTGCTCATTTAAACTGTGCAGGGAGAGCTTACTGGATAAAAAATGTTGTTTAGCTAAATAATGATATCCTCAAATATTTAAACAAAATCAATTCAGTGTGACTTTGTGTTATTTTTTTTTTTGTGGGCCTTTTTTGTTGTTATTATTTTTAGAAATGTCAGTTTCTATTTTTACTAGCATTCTGAGCAGTGTTGAAAGCTAAGTGCACTGTTAAAAGTTAACAGTGCTAAAAAACAGGTACTTTGATGTAGTACTTTCATATGTACAACAGACAACAAACTGCATGGCTTTAAGTGGAAATATCTGAATATGACTTATAATTATTATTATTATTTAGCAGTGTTGAGGATCAGGGTTTCTTATGAAGACTTAACTTGACCTATGAAGTATATTTGCAATATAAAAATGTTTGTGTCTGTATTTCTTTTGATAGTGGAAGCAAAAAGTAATGTATGCATACAGTATTTCTTGTGCAATTAATTAATTTCCTATTCTTTGTGTGGGTAGAATTTCTAAAACACATGCATGCACACACTCATCTGATTTGCCTCTCATTTTAATACTTGCATAAAGATTCTCTAGGCTTTCAGATCCTCTCTTTTACATATTTCATTTTCTTCAGATTCTGAGAAGGCATTGTATTGAGGGAGTCAGCTGGCACAATGCCCACAATTAATGATAAGCCTTCCCTTGTCATTCTTTCTCTGCATCATTGTAGGCATTTATGAGTAAAGTAAAAGAACACAGTGTATCTTTGCTTCTGAATGCAAAATCCGTTGCTTCACTTTTTTTTTTTCTTTTTTTTTTTTTTTTCCCCCCTAGGCAGTAGATACGTGCAGCTGAAGGGAAAAAACAGCAGGACTGACACCACTAAGGAACATTTAGAAATCTTGTCTCTTCCTTTTTCTTTCTCGTGTTTATTTATTTTTAGGATTTTTTGAGGTTTAATATTTGCTCATAATTAGAAAAAGTGTTCATGATATTGCAGATTTAATCCACTTAAAAGTTTGTTTTGAGTGGGGATGTGTGAATGAGGCTTCACAAGCAATTAGATACTACAAACTGATGTCAATATGGTATCATAGTACTAAATTATTTATTCACTAAATAATCCTAAATTCAGGATTTTAAGGTTTGGGGAGATTGTTACATGTTTGCTTGAAGATCCTGTACAACAAGGTAGGACATTTCTTTAACTTCTCTTAAAGTATAAAGAAAATATTTAAGAGTTGATTTTACTATGCTCTCTACCCAAACCTCTTCTGGGCTTCATGGAAAAGCTCAAAATAGCTCCTGTACAGATAAGGGTTTTGAATAATACATTTTTTAGAACTTCATGCAATGTTACTTCCATTGGTCACATTATCTTGTACCACTTAACAAGGTCCAGTTTCAAAATCAAGTGGAATTAAAACAAACAAACAACAACAAAATCTTTCTTCTTGTTTCAGGAGATTTTTTAAATTGATATGCTCAGATTTTAATGCTGCTTCTAGGATTGAAATTAAAGCCCCTACATCCATACTTCAAAAATATGTAGAGAACCTTTAATGCAAGAAGAGATTGCTAGGATTCTAGCAGCTACTGTAGCTTACAGTTAATTAGTACAGGCTTTGAGATTTTCACTGAAGAGGAAAAAATAAGATTATTCTTTTGATACAGGGCAAATAAAAGAGTATGTGGATTTAGGATAGGCTAAGTCCAATTCTCTGCTGTACATTATCGCATTAGACAGTAGGAGGACCTATCCCAACTGTGGAATATGAATTTGGTACAGCATGCTTTTGTTTGGAACTCAGTCAATAGTATTTTGTACCTTACTAGGAAAGTTTTTTCTGACTTTTTTTTTTTTTTCTTTAAAGAAAAGGGACTGTATCTTAATGATTTTGCAATTGTAGGTGCTAAGAGACCTATTATTGGAATAGAACCATTACTAGTAGTACAGTATAACTTGTTAAAAAATTCATTTTCAATAGATTTAACAGATTTCTTGACAGAAATCTTGATGGATGCTGGGTCTATCAAATTACCAATGTAACCTGGTTTGTACCTGAGTGTGTAATACAAACTGTGAGGGGAAAAAGAATGTGATATGAGGATGTCTATAAGAAAATAACTCTACTATATCCTATCTTCTCTGGCAAATAATGATACCGTTTCACAAAATACATACTGGGACATACACAGCTGGTAGCTTTCACAGGTAACCATCACATGTTCAATATGAACAGAGGATAAAGAAATTAGTTGAAACCTCAGTCTTCCCCAGTATTGTGACATTTGGGGTCGCCTTCCAAAATAAAAATCATTTTTTATTAGGAGTTGTTAGGATGCAATTTTTGCCTTGTATGCAAACTAATATGCAAATAATAATTTCAGTGACTTGCTCTGTTGAATTGAACACCTGTTAGTAGAAATTAGAGCTGAGTAACATACTTAGACACTTCCAGTGTATTGACTTGCTATAAAATCCTTCTAGAAAAATTAAGTAGGTAGATTTAAACAATAACCACAAATCATGGATGTTTTGTGCATTTTGGGCAAAAACTTCAGTAGATCTCTGTTTTTATCTGTATTAAATTCTGTTGTATTTTTCCACTGGAACATTGTTTGCCAGTTGATTACTACCTCAGATTTGATAGAACTATCAATCAGAAACATTGTAAAAAGGGAAAAGAACAAAAAGCACACAAAACAAAACAGCAGAACAGAGACTGAGAACAAAACCTATGGCCTTTTATGTATTGTGAAAAGAACACCTATCAGAATGCCCTCATTTGTTTGGATGCAACTGAGCTTCAAAAGGGCAAGACAGGTGCACTGTTTTCAGGAATGTTAATTTAGCATGTGACACAGTTCAAAAACCAGCAGCTAAATGTGAGAACAGAATTAATTTTGACTCCAGCTTAAAGTATCTTTCCTTTCTGTAGAAATGAAAATATTTAATAAAATTTTCATATGGTTAACCTTCCACGATTCAGATGCTGTGGTGTCATAGGAGAGCTGAAAACCTTCTCTAAGAGATGTGCCAGGATGCTGTCTGCTTGGCTGGGGTAGCTTAGCACTTCAAAAACCTGGATGGAAGGGTGACACTTCATGAGAGGGAGCATCCTGCTGGCACTCAAAGGAGATAAGAATTGAAAGTGGGGCACTCTGTCTGGTTGACGTACCGCTTCTGCTGCTTACTTGTTTTATATCAAATAAGAAAATGATGGAACTAACTAACTAAATAAGGCTAGGAAGCAAAGTTAAAGTATCCAGCAGAGTCTGGTTTAAAAACAGAAAACAAACAAACAAACAAAAAAACAAACATACAAACAAAAAAAACCACATAAGTATGCCCATTGTGCATACTTATCCCTCAAATCTTTGTATTGACAGGTTTTAGAGGTGGGAAAAGTTTTCAAATATACCTTTATTTTTTCCATTGTTCTGCTCAGTCTGGTCTTATACTTTCTGTGTGTACATGTACAAACCAACTTTTTTCTGTACTATTTTGGATTTTTTCAGTCCTCTAAATATCCTAGAATTTCATTCAATTTTTTTCTTTTGATTTTTTTTTTTGTTAGCATTCCTATTAATATTCTAATATAGGTTTGTGTTTCTGTGGCCTTTATTGAAACATGAGCTGTGCTTCCTACACTTGGTTCTTTCTTTATGTACCACCAGCACAACTTCTTTTTCTCTTTCTAAAACATTTGTGTAGAAACAAATCAGCTGCATATAAATTGGTCTGCAATGACGTACCTTCTGCTTGCAAACAGCATAAGGCAGCCAAATTTCTATGTGAGATCAAAGAGTTAGGTTACATGGGTAAAGGTGTACATTGGAGACAGAGCAGCTGCTCCAGAGTCTTTTGAACTTTCATTTATCACCTCCCCCTTCACAATCATGGTGTCATAGCAGTAATTTCATACAGCCATCAGAGACTGCATTTTTTCCTTAACAGTAACCAGATCTCTGGTATAAGACCTCTGGCATATGCTCATGCTGGATGATTGCAATTGAGTATGATTAGAGTTTACGCTGGTTAAAATACTTATATTTGCACTTACCAAATAAAGTCACTGAAAGTGAGTAATATGGGAAGGGTTCACTATGAATTTGCTCTATTGCTTCTACCATTTCTATCTTGGTAAAATAGTTTGAGTCGCCTGAAGGAAGATATTTTTAAAAATACCACTTTTTATTCTAAAAAGTTATTAATTTATTTAAGTTACTTTTTTTTTTTTTTTTTTACACAGTTCAAGTTTGGAAAACAAAATGAAACAGAAGCTGGAAGGCTTGTTTGCTCTTTCCAGGGAAGCTTGCACTGATAGCACAATCCAGTGGTGCTACTCTGAAATGGAGCTGTGCGCACAACTGATTGTGACTGGAAATGAAGATGACTCTTTGTCTCTTCTGTCATGTTGAATTCTCAAACTGACATTTAAGGAGCCTTTTGAATGAGTAGCTTCAAATTGATCCAGTTTGTTGAAAAGCTAGAGGCCCACTGAATTGAAAAATAGCATTTGGATTGTGAAAAAAATGATAGATTTCAAGTCACTATACAAGTTTTGTGAGACTGGATTTAGCATTGCAGCCGTCATTTAGAGTATGAAGCTGCTTGTTTTAGCATTCTTTTAATTTTATGACTTTTACTCCACTAAACTTAGAATGGAAATGTATTTCTGTATGTATGGATGTATTTATGCGTCTGTGTGTGTGAATGCATGTGTTAGCAACAACTATATCAAAAATAGATATGTGAAATACCTCCTAACATTTAAAAAGAGTTAGAATTTGTTTTAATGCATTTTTGAGCATGTTGCAGTTATGAATACTGTGTTATATATGGCTGGAAGCAGATTTGTAGCAGTTGCAGTGTGTGGCTAAAACCAATGGTTATGAACCAGCCTTGCTGAGTTCTAAGATTTGTGGATAATCAATTTCTGCGGATTACGAATTTATTAAGACATTATTAATTTATCAGCCTTTAATAAATAAATGAATTTTTAATGGTGTCGTGAACATGATATGATGATTTCATTTCTAAGCTTTACTGTATATTTCAGATCTTATAGTTAGAATCTGGAAGATTTTTTTTCTAATACTAAAATGATGAATCTGTGATTAGCCTTCTGTTTGAAGAAAAAAAGTCAATCTGTTCACTTCAAAATCAGATGTGGAACTTCATAAATATTCTTGCATGATGCATTTATTCTTTTTTTTTTTTTTAAACCATCTAGGTATGATGAGGACAACTAAGGCTTAAACATTTGACTTGTGTATTTCCATTTGCTGTCCATTTCCCTAAAGATAAAGTTTGATGGGTCTGATCAGAAGTTAACAAAATTATTTCAAAAATTATGTTCTTCCGGTGTCATAGCAGTGATCCCACGCATATATCTAAACATTTATTGTCCACCATCCCTGTTTGTCTATCTGCTCCCTCTGCTCCTTCACCCAGGAAAAAAATTAAAAATTGCCTTCTGGGAGAACAGCCTCAAGCAATACTGACAGACTGACAACTTTAACCATGTTAGGGAATTGTAAGAAGTTCACAGGCTAGCGAACAATTTGACCCTGTGGATACACATGTGCCAGAGTTCAAGGCTGTGACCTGGTGCTGTCCAGATCACTACGACAAACATAGCCATTGGGACCAAGATTAGCAATTTAATCAGAACAGCATGTAAAATTCATATACTATGTCATTTGCTGAACAGAACCTATATCATTATATATCTATTATATCACAGTTAAAGGAAAAAGAATGTCAAGTAGTGTGTGTGTGTAGACAGTATAATTAGAATACTAAAGCTTTTGGGGTGTCACATCATAATCTTCAGGTTTTACAATTTGCATGACTTGCCTTGTTTAATCACAGTAACATGCTCCAGGGTGAAATGCTCTCATGGAATAGAGTAACAATTTGGCACTGTCATGTTTTACAGTCCGCCATAATAAAAAACACATACACCTAGCAAGTTTGTAGACATTTAAGTGAAGATCAAGGCTATCAAACTTTTGAACAAGTAATGCTAAGAAGAATATTATCAGGGATAAAAATCACCATTTCCAGGCTTTAGTTAATTGGAAATATTTAAAAATGTGGATGAAAATACGATAGGCATGAGATGAACTCAGAGGTGCCAAACTGGTACAATCAGTTTATTCTGCCTGATACCACTAACAGCTGGAGACACTGGATTTAAACAAAACATTAATTTGTCTGAGATTTTCTTATCAGTTGCTAAATTGCACTGTATTCTGGTTTCCCAGGTGGACCACCAAATTTTCTTAGCATACAGATTGACATCCTAGGTAACTGTTAAATACAAGGGCCATTCAGATTTCCAGCTGCTAATAGCTGATAAGGCTTTTGTCCACCCTCAGACTGCTGTGACACTCGTATACAGATTGGTGCTTGTACAGAAGGGATAAACATACTAGGACCAAGGGGAAGAAAGTGGAATAGCTGCATCTAAGTTGCACTTTATTATGGCTGCAGAAGGCATATTACATAGACTGTAGCTGTAGTTGCTTACGCTTTTTGCATGTGTAGATGCTATGTACCTGAAAAGCTGATCAAGGCACTGACTTGCAATCTTGTGCTTAGTTTATGGGAGAGCTCAGAACTGACATTTTATGGCTACACATAAATAGAATAATTTGCTCCCAGGAAAAAGTGACATACTTAAAATTTAATATTTTTCTTTTCAAAATGAAAGAAGCCTTTGGCATAAAATTTATGCAGGGTCACATTTCACCCATAGCCTGTTTTTTTTTTCTTTTTTTCCCAAGCTCATACCTAGTTACACTTTAATGTTTGCAGACTATCTAGATTGTCAACATCATTGTATAATAACCAACTTATTATAGAAAGCTGTAAATGCCACACTGCCAATCACTTGTCCATCACACTAACAGGTGCGCTGCCATTGTCAGTGTCAGGCTGAATACTGGGGATCAGTTAGACAGGTGGAGTAATTTACTCATCTTGTAGTGGCAGAAGGGGACACCTTATCAAGGAAAAAGAGAAGTGCTTTCCCTTGGTGCATTTGGTATGTAGCTACATAACTTAGATTTATAGTCTCCACATAGAAACTGATGCACTGAATAGATTTGGTTCTAAGGAAAAACAAAAGTTTTTAGGTATTGTGGAAGAATCATTGCTTTTCCTTTTTCTTTACCTTACCCAGTCGCATTCTCACCCTCTTTCCCTGCCAGACTTTTACTATTGTCACTTTACTAGCCTGCAAGATGCTAAATCCTTGAAAGATCTGTCAGTCTACTGCAGTCCAAAAAAACCTCACAACAATCTTCAGTGGGACCTAGCAAATCTGTGCATTCAAATATTTCCCTCTGCCTTTATTTTGTTTATTTTTATTTTTTTTTGAAAGAGCTGGACAGAGCTTACTTTGTCATTTAATCCAAAGGAGAATGGATGAATGAATGTAGGAGTTAGTGTAACAGTACCAATGTCAGTCTGTAGATATGACAGCTTATGGTACCAAAAAATAACCCCAAAAGTTTTGGGTGTTGGGGAAACAGAGAAAAAAGATTTTTTTTTTTTTTTTTTTGCCTGTCTCCCTCTGTTACTATCAGTGTCCTGGAAGAATTTTCCAGTATCATCTGTGACCTCCTCACTGGAAGAAGGAAAACTATAAACAGATGTGTTTGGACAAATAAAATGGATCACGTAGAATAGTGAAGACAAAGCCTGGTGTGGTTATATTGTAGCTTCTGATTTAAACCAGCAGTGGTCAAGTACAACCTGTAACCTGCAACAGGGGGCTATGTATTTTCAAGGTCAGAATGGTAGACCTGGCCTCAGAATAATCAATGGAAAGAAACAATTCATGGTAATGGTCCTGAAATCTCACTTTTACTGCAGCACAAAGAGTGGCAGTGTCTGCTTGTTAGATGAGATACACTGGAGAGTAATTCTAATTTATTCACAGGGTACATGTACCTTCACACTAGAAAATGTGGGGTTTAAATAAACTTTAGCTTGCTAAGTGTCAATTTTCCTTATGATACTGCTAATATTAGGCATGACCTGAGTTGACAGGGGAATTTGTGGAACTTTGACTTTCTTCTTTAGCAAATGGAATCCATAATTTCCAATTCCATCTAGATATGTAGTTCAGACATTCTTGTAAACAGCTGAGCTTTCCCTTCCTCTTATCCCTGCCTACTAAAATTTATTGGACAGTACTAAAACTTCAGACAGCCTTGGGCACAGTATCACATTATACCTAATCTGATGTAATTACAGGCTGCTGCCAACAAGGATGCTCCCAGCTCTTGTGCCCTTGTGTATCCTGTTGCTTATCTTGTGTCCCTTAAAAGAGAAAAAAAAAAAAAAGTTATTTTCCATTAATCGGTAAGAACCAACTATCTCCTGGCTGCAGGAGTGCTAAGAAATGAAGAGGACTAGGACCTAGGATTATCGTTTTCAGTGGCAGGCAGCAATTAGGTGGAGGGTGAAACTGCACCTGTGCAGTCTTTTTCTACTGTCCCTCATGAATAAGCACCTAAACTTTTGTTCATTTTGCCATTATTCCCCACAAATTGACACAAGCCCATTACTATCAGGTGTTAACTTCTGTAATGAGATATGTGGCAGCATTGTAGTGTTATCTCTGTTTATCGTGATGTTTACTGGTATTAATAAATAATATTCTTTAATATTCTTGAATATTTCATATACCAGAATAGCATGTGATGTGAAAAGATCTCTCTTTTTTTTTTTTTTTTTAATGATGCCATTTATAAAGTTCAGAGCCATTGACAAGTTTGAACGATTTGATCAAAAGTCTTACCTTTTAGGCTACTATTTTGAAATTCAGGCTACTGAGCAGGAAAACTGAGTATTTTGCATGGGTGGAAAAATGAAATGAAAGCCAAACAATTCTTAGAATGCCTCTTTATACCGGACACATTTTGCTCTTAAATCCATTTTGTATTTTAAGTTGGTATTCTTGCATCATATTAGAAAACTGGCCTCAGAAACCACAGACCAAGTTCACGTCCTGGAAATGAGACTGAAGCTTTAGCTACCTGAAGCCGTAGGACCGGATTTACTTGCATTCTGATTCTGAAACTAATGCAAGACCTTCATATTCCAGGACTTCTCCCTTTTTAATCCCTTTATTCCTAGAGAAAGGAAGTGTGGGTGCACACCCTGACTGGATGTTAATTTGTATGATAATTTGTTAAATCTGGTTCCTAAGGCGTACTTAACAGGCACAATATTTCTATCAGCATTTGGACCTTTTTTTTTTTTTGTCTCTACGCCAAGAAAACTATAAGTGAGATGATCCCCAGCTCCAGTGGTTTTCAGAACAGGGCTGCCAAAGGGACAGTGAAGTCCTGTAGACCACGAGATTTAGAATTATGGGAAACTTACTTTCGGTTAAATGTCATTTTGCCAAAATACATATTTGGGGGATTGTTGCTGCCACTGATATTTGAAGTATTTGAAGTCTGAGAACTGAAACATGAAGAACACCCTCCAAATGTTTAGATCATGAAATGCATTTGTTGGTGATTATTCATAATAAAATGTTCTGCAACGAAATGACTATAAATGCTTAAGTTAGACAAGAAACCTCTGCAACATACACTGAAGATTTAGATTCTGAGTCCCCTATACATGTTTTCCTCTCTCATCTGAAGACGGATCAGTTCAGTTGTCACAGCTATATTGACTTTCTTTTCATTCCCAGAGGTACTTTTAAAGGTAAATTATGATATTCAATGACAATAAGCATTCTAGTATTATTTGCTTCTTGCAGTTCTTAGTGAAACCTGTCTTCAAGGCTGGCAGTCCAGCTCTTTGCATCTCTCACTCCTTTTCTCTCTCACTCTTAGTTCAGTTTCAAAAAAGAAAAGAAAAAGAAATCCTCTCTTTCAGATCCTTTAAAATATTTCTTCTATTTCTGCTGTGTAGTACAATGTAAAAGTAATGCAGTCTTTCACCAGTTCTGATGTTACTGTTTCTCATCCAGTGATACAATTTTGTCTGAACTAATAGTTCAGTGCTTTCAGATCTGGTGTGTAAAGCTAAGTGTCTGCACCCATAGTGAATTGAATAAAAATTGCAGTTAAATATACCCCATATATGTATATATGGATTATACCCCATATAAATATATGGATTCAGGAGCTAAGCGTTTAAGTGTCAGGTTTGAAAATGGTGGTCTGTATGTTCTGTAGCAATGAAGGGGAGAAGGAAAGGATTACACTAAGGAAAAATTGCAAGAACTTTTTTTTTTTTTTTTTTTTAGAGTACATTTATGATGTTCGCATCGAAGTGTGCATGTGGAAATGTGTAAGCATCTCTTTAGAAAAAAAACTGAATTCTTTACATGCTGCTGCTTCAGTAGCAAAGCCACCTTGTAAAATGTTTGGAAGTTCTTCCTTCAGCACTCTGTTGCTTTTATGTGTTCCTAAAAGCTCTAATAATAACTTCATTTTTTGAGCTCTATACACATTGAAGGCAGGATTCAGGCAGTGCTCACCATAGTTCACAGGAGCTGTATATATTGTGACACATTTAGGCACTTTTTTGTGTGTGCTTTGTGCTTTTTGTTTTTGTTTGATAGAACAGTGAATAGAGGCACCAAGTTTCAAAGGGTTTATGGTTTGAAGAGTAAAGACTAAATATATATATATTTTTTTGTCTGGAAATTTATATTCATAAATCTAGCTAGCATGATGTGGAAAGTAAAACATTAAGCATATGTAACTGTATGTAGCTGTCGTTATGAAGATACACAGACCTCCTGAAAACTTAATCCAGTGCTTAGAGTATAGAAGGCTGAGATTTTGCATATATAGCTATAATTGTTACAATATTTAAAACCCAGTGGCCAAATCCAGAGAGGAACCATGTGCTCGGCTCATATATATGTATATGTGGTGGTTCTTTTTTCAAGACATATTTTAATTTCAATGTGATTTTAAAATGTTTTCACTTAAAGACACAGGGGATTGTTCAATTTTTCATCTGGTGTTAACTGGAGGTGCCATACAGGCAACTTCATGTAGAAAAGTACTTTTTTTTTTTTTTTTTTCCTTCCAGCTTCCTTCTCTTACAGCATATTTTAAAAGAGATGTCTCAGTTGCAGTTTTTTGGGGGAATGATTGTATTGCTGCCAGCTTACATCTCCCACTGGGAGCTACTGTGGAGCAGGGATTACCTCAAATAGGTTTCAGCAGATTAAACAAGCAACCAAAAAAAAAAGCTTGCCTTTATTTTTTCTTCATCTCTCTACGAATGAAATGGTAAACAGAAGGAGATAAATTGCCATTCAGTATGTCAACCATAACCAATATGTATCTCAGGAGTACTTTTTCCAGCTTTGCTAACCTATAAATAGGGTATCATCTGAAAACTTGTAAAGAAAATATCAAATACATATATAATATCAAAGCTGTAGAAAAATGTAACTTTTGCTAAATTCTTGCATCCGTACATTGAAATTTTACATTTCAGTTCTCATCAAATGTTCCTCTGCTTTCTGGGTCTGAAGGGCATTTAAATTTTGATTACTGTAGGAGACAGAGCTTTTCTTTCTATCACTGGAAAAAAAATGAATTGTAAAAGCTTGTACTTTTACACCTGGTCACAGTTCTGTAGTTGCCATTGCAGTTCTGTCTCTTTTGTCTCCAAGTGCTGTTGAAGTCAGTGGATGTTTTTGCATTTAATCACAGAATCACAGAATTGTCTAGGTTGGAAGAGACCTCAAGAACATCAAGTCCAACCTCTGACCTAACACTAACAAGTCCTCCACTAAACCATATCACTAAGTTCAACATCTAAATGTCTCTTAAAGACCTCCAGGGATGGTGACTCCACCACTTCCCTGGGCAGCCCATGCCAATGCCTCACAACCCTCTCAGTAAAGAAGTTCTTCCTAATATTCAACCTAAAACACCCCTGGCGCAACTTTAGCCCATTCCTCCTCATCGTGTCACCAGGCACACGGGAGAATAGACCAACCCCCACCTTGCTACAGCCTCCTTCAATGTACTTATAAAGAGCAATAAGGTCGCTCCTGAGCCTCCTTTTCTCCAGTTGCTCACTTCACCAGTTGCAGTTTAAGTTTCTGACTGAGATTCAAGACTGAGAAAATGTTGTGCATATGTACTCACAGCACATTTTTTAACTGGTGTAGAGAAATTAAATCTTTATAGTATGTCATGGTGTATAGCCACACATCACTGCTAAGTTTCTATCCGTAAATGTCACTCCATATCAATGAAGCAGAGGTGGTAGACCATTTTTGAAATTCTACTTGGAGAGTAACAGTAAAATTCTGTTTGAAAGATAGGTCCCATGTAAAAAAAAATATCTTGTTAATTTTTTGACTCATGCCCTATTTGTATTTAACTGAAGATATTTTTCTACATCCTAACATTCCCTTTGTTGTTCTAGCTGATTCCCATTCATATTCTAATAATATGTAATCAAAGTTTCACATTTGTCTTCAGTTGAAATCTTGTCTTCGGTAATTCAATCCATTAACGTGAAATGATGTAGCTTGCTTCAATGATGTGTGATTATATATTAATTATACAATACAAATTCATATTGTGGAATAAACTTTATGGAATTGCTTGCTGCTTTTTTTTTTTTTTCTTTTTTTTTTTTTCTTCCTCCCAAAGTCAATCAAGGCTAGCTACTTTTTTTTTTTTTTTCTTTAATCCTACATGTTTTATGAACAAAATATTGCCCCCCAAATTTCTATGCCTTTCAGACAAGAATTGTGTATTATTCAACTAATATATTTTTTTTTCCTCAACATGTAACATGTTTAAACTAAGGTCTAGTTATAGATTCTCATTTTTTTTTTCAAATTCCTAATTTGTTATAACAATATCAGCAAACAATATTTTCAACCTTTATTTTTATAATTTCCATGTACAAATATGAATCCTATAACTACATTCTTTATGCTGTGATAAGTGTTATTTTATACTGTAAGAAGAAACGTAAAGCATGATTGTAACTGTATTTCTGCTTTCACAAGGCTTCTAGCTCCCCTCTGAGTTCCCAGCATTTGCCCCCCTTCCCTCATTCTTTTGTTTGTTTGTTTCACTTTGAAGTACGTTTTAGTTTGTATCCTTCAGTAATTAAAGCACAATCTGAATTGGGGAAAAGGAGAGAAACAGTTGATTTTCCTCTAAACTTGGCCTAGACTTAAGCTTTAAAATGTTTGTTTTTAAAAATTCCCTCATATTATTTGGAAACTCAAGCAATCTTTACAGCACCCTAGTTTATTGTCGATGAATGATAATGAGATTAATGCTCATACACTGGAAGCATGACTGTGTAAATCATGTCATTCTTGAAATGCAGTTAACAGTCAGAAAGGTAACACAGTGCAAATGACATTGTGGAGTTTCATATTTATTCTTTCTCAACAATTTCTTATTAAATGCCTTTGCATAAGCTCACAAGTAAAAAAACAAAAAACAAAAAACAACAAACAAATCAAACTGCCAGCTGTTCTAAATGAAACTGTGATCTCAAATCTGTCTCTTAGTTCTTACCCACACAACAGAGTTTACTTTTTGAAACTTAGCTGCCAGCTCTTTTTGGTGGTGGATGAGGCAGAATAAAATCCACCTCCCTCTTCCGTGCAATAGCTGTGGTGATATTACAACTGCATTATGACTAATTATGAAAACTGCTAGATGAAGAAACTGGTGTAACTCAATAAATAGAAACTGTTGTATGGACTGGAAATGTGCCTTTTTTACATCAGACATTTTGCCTGTGCAAACCAAAGAAAGTTAGAACAAGTGCAGAAGTCAGTATTTTTCATTTATAAGGAGAGAAAATACAGTTGAGAGGTTGGAATTTGGGTTATCCTATCACCTATCTTCTTTCCCATGTAGCACAATGGGGCCAGTATTTGATTGAATAAAGCATAAAGATTTAAAATAAAACGTTCAGTCCATATTTTCTCTAAATATTTTGCTTGGCAGAAGCTTCGTTACACAATAAACGAGTCTTTTGGAAACAGCCAACTGCTTTATATAAAACAAGCTCCTGTTCCTTTATTGCATTCAGGGGAGAACAATGAAAATTCACTGTTACTGGCCACATCAACCTGAATGAAAGCCAAATAAGAAAATTGAAAATGATTGTCAAGTTCATCATCTCTAATACAATAGAGGCAAATTAGAGTTATTTGCAGCAGCAGAAGTAGCAGCAGATTGCATTATAAATCATCATATCATTGACAGTCAATTACATTCAAAACTTTTCAAGCATGAGGCAGCAGCAGTGTTTATCTACTAACAAACTTATTCAAGCCAGAAAACACAGTGTGGGTGCATAAGAATTATTTCTTGGGCATTTGAAAGGTTCGCATTTAAAAAAAAAAAAAAAAGAATTTCAGCAAAAACATATTCCATGAAGGGTAGAGAGGAGAAGCTTGGTTTGTTATGAAGTTATATCCTTAAACCTATTCTGCCTTTCTTCCACTGCACTAAACCCACATTTGCTTGTTTTCTGTGAGAGCCCTCCAGTAATGTCAACTTCTTTCCAGTCATCTCTGCTTCATTACCACTTCTGCTTTCACAAGGCTTCTAGCTCCCCTCTGAGTTCCCAGCATTTGCCCCCCTTCCCTCATTCTTTTGTTTGTTTGTTTCACTTTGAAGTACGTTTTAGTTTGTATCCTTCAGTAATTAAGAGTTATTCAGAGTAAGTAGTTTTATATTTTGGAGATCCAGTGACTCCTGTAATGGCTAATGTGATTTTAATTAGATAAATACTAAAAAAGATCAAAAGATTGTTTAAAGCAAAACAAAACAAAACAACAACAAAAAAAACACACCTTGAGAGGAAAGTCTTGCACAGTCATTTAACAGTGATTTTATTGTACGAACTCCGGGAATTGTGTTGAACCCTCAGAACTGAATGCAATTTTTTCTCCACTGGAATTTACAATGGTTGTACCTTATGGCTAGGCCACTAGCATGAGCAAAGTGAGAGCAAAATCTGCAGACCCTGAGAGGAAGGTTTGTAGTTTTACTACAATGTGGATGAAGGAAGAATGCTCCATATGATAATCTCCTTTTTCCAAAAGTGTAGGAAGCCCTCAAGCAGTAACACTGCATCACACTCTGTGAGAATTGTTCTGATATCCACACACCTGTATGTGTGTGGGGGGAGGTCATTTATTGGGAAGAAAGTCTATAAACCTCCAGAGGCTCTGTATTAGGATTCTTAATATTTTTGCAATGATTTGAGAAAACTGTCATGCAACAAAGCAATGAATTCCTCTAACACTGAATTGGGTAAAGAGTTAAGGTGGACAGCTGTGTTGCTATTCTGCAGAGTAAATAATTTATTTTTAATGAGAAAAAAGACTGGGGTCTGAGAAAAAAGAAAAAAGGTCTGAGGTCTTCCTCCTGCAAGAGCTCCCCTTTGTGCTCTGGGAACCACTATCTCCATTACATCCCAGTCAGCTGACTACAATTATAATGCCTGTAATTCATTCTCAATTCCAGTCCTAAACCTCCAAGTAATTTTTGTCATTAGCCACCCAGTCCTTGGCATATCTTGGATGAGAAGAGCATAAAAATGAAGAGCCAGCTTGTTACAGTTACCGCACATCTCTTCCGAATTTTAGCCAAAATTCAGGATTGATCTGTGGGTCATTGTAACGTTAAATTGCCAGCTGATATGCAACACTTCTTGGATAGTTAAAAAGATGACAGAGGTAACTGCAGAGGGTAATTCAGATCTTAGGTGGGTTAAATCATACTGAGAATGCAGGACAAAAACCATGTAGATACCATAGTTATGAAACTATTCACGCTATGGTCACAATGAACATGAAAATAAATTGTTACTCGGGTATTATTTTAAAGTGCTAGTAAATTAGTAGAACGGATAGAGCAGAAAGACTTGTGCATATTGCACAAGTATGTGTCCAATTTTACATGTCTAGAAATACTAAATAACTCTTAGTTAATGTCTGAAAGAATAAAAATTTGTATAGTTTGTGTGCAATTCATGTGCCTGAACATAGTTTTCTCAGACAGTTTGGGATGCCCTGACATGGAGTGAGTATCCTAATAGTCCTGTGTCCTATCTACCATATCAATTATGTAGTTGTGCAGTTGTGTGCTTTTGTTTTAGTAGATGTTTAATTGGGTCTGGTCTGAAGCATGAATTTCTTTGGCTAGCTAAAATTTAGCATATTTTCAAATATTTTCAGTTTTACTAAGTCCTTTGTACAATTCTGACTGTAAATCATATTTTTATTTATCTGTCTCCTCAGTCTCTTTTGGGTTTTTATGAAACACTCTTGAACCCTGTATTAAAATACTAATACTAAACTTAGGACGGAATCCGTTTTGTGGGGGATTATGTTCTATATCCACACCCTATTAAAAAACAGTAGTGTTAGCTTGCTTGTTTAGTTGTAATGCTTCTTGACAGCTCAGGTACTATGAAAAAGATTTTCTGTATGCTTGTTCTGAAATTTTTTGGACTTACATTATCTGGTAGCCATAAATAAGTCCTATTGACCTAGATAATTTTATATTTGCTTTCACACGTTTCACATACTGAGTTTTATTGTATGCTTATTCCAAAGGAGTATGTCAACATTAGTAGCTGTCAGTGATATTCTGAGAATGAATTAAGCCAGAAGGACTTGATTATGTTTACAAACATATATTTCAATAATGCCATGAATAAAATACTAGATTTCAAATGATGTTTTTGATTACTTGAAATTGAAATTTTAGGTCAGAGGTTGGACTCGATGATCTTGAGGTCTCTTCCAACCTAGAAAATTCTGTGATTCTGTGATTCTGTGAAAGTTATTACCATTGTATTATTATAAATATAAAAGCAAGTTTGTGTTAGGAATATTTGTTAAGATCAAGAGTAGTGATTTAATCTCAATAGCATAAAAAACTATTCAAATCACATTTTTTTTCTTTTAAATATTTTATTTTTCTTAAAAGAAAATAAAGAAAATAAATTAAAGAAAATAAATATTTTCTTTTAAATTCAACTTCATTAATCTTTGGGGATTTTTTTTTTCCTTTTTTCACAGCAGCTTTCATTTTAGGTACACTCAAAAAAAAAAAAAAAGTAAAAAATAAAGTCTGATCCTGCTATTATTGACTGAAATTAGTAAGATACCTACCTTGCTTAATGCTGTGTGTGATTCTTTATTTTACATACTAGAACTGGTTTTGGAAACCCAATTTTTCATCTTACTAGCTTTAAACATTTGGGTCAGTTTAGTGTTTTTCAGCAGACATGTACAGGCTTTTACAAAGCAATGCTGACATTATTCAGTAGTTTTTAGATTGCAGGAATTCATTTGATACTTTCTTCTTTTTCTCTTATTTAAGAGTAGGTATTGCCAACAAATATCTGGGGTTATGTTCAAATATATCAAATATGATATCTGGTATTTGAACATGTTAAAGCCTCAAAGCCATCCCATTTCATGGTAATGTATGGAGTTTCAGCCATATCAGATGACTTTGTATTATAACAGTGTCTTTGCTACAGTTACAGGCCCCTGATGTTATAGGCCCCTCTTTACTAAATGCACCATACACCCTCCATGACCCAATTCCAGTACTTCAAGGAAAAGTTTTAAAAAATTCTTCTGTTTTATAAAGCAATGTCATCTTTGTGGGTTTATTTTGTGTTTCTTGTTGAATTAAGGCTGTGGTTGGGCAGGAACCATTGTTTGTCTTTATTTTAACTGCTTCCCAGTGGGAAATACCTCATCTGTTAAAAAGACAATAGGAACCTATGGAAATATATTCTTGGAATTTTGTGGTAGATAGGCAACAGAAAAACTTTCTGTTGGGATTTGTACCTTCTTTCCACTATTTTATAGCAAGGAAATTGATGAATTGTCAAATCATGGTACATACTTTAATTTTGATAGAAAGAGCAAATATATTTATTCAAGGTCACTCATCTCCTGTAAGAAATGTTATTAATGTGAGAAATTATTCACTGAGGTAAACCACCTCTGCTGGACAGGAAAATTAATTGCTCCAGTCTTGTTTAAGCATGTACAAATCACTGTAAAAAAAATTAAGGGAATTAATGTTTTAAGCAAAATATTTTGAGTCTATCCTAACAGTAAGGCTGGGGACTGATGAGAACTGGTTTTGATGATGTCGACAAAAATGGTTTCCCTGACATGATGCAAGGTTTAGGCTTGCCAAATGTCAGCCACAGTATGCTGACATGCAGTTGAGTGTGCAGTGACCCCACAGAATGTGTTTATCCTTCTCCTGCTTGCTAAGGAGGAAGAATATATTTGCAGGTGGTTAGTGTGAAATATCTAACAAGATGTAAATTGTGGCAAAGTGAAATTGCAGCTTATCAGACAAATTACATGTTTTCTAACAATGCAAGATTTATGTTATGCTTATACTTTTTGTTGTTGTTGTTTTCTTTTAAATATATTTGCTTTTTACGTAGTTGCATTTTAAGACATTTCATACTTCATCTGGTATCCAAGTTAGTCTTCTGTATAATTGTATTAATATTCATCTTGTTTCATATATCTATTCTCTGTAGTTTTAAGGTTAAAAAAATAATAATATTTTTTTCCCAGTTGATAGAAAATATTAAAAACAGTGGTTTCTAAGACCCCTGAGCTTAAGTTGAAAGTGAAGCTTCTTCAAGATGGTGATCACAGAATAGAATACTAACCATGTTTACTTGTAAAATGCTTTTTCCTCTAGATAATATAGTACTAGTATATATACTAGTCAGGTTTTTGAATGGTGTAGTATTGTCTCCAGTAGTACTTACAGGAGAGAAGGTTGTTCTGAGAGACACGTGAGATTTCCTGAAAAAATACAGTTTTTTTTTTTTTTTTTTTTTAAAGAAAACAGAAAAAAGCGTGGGACAGTACACAGGGTATCACCTTGACATTCTGAAGAACTAAGTCTACATGTATTTCTCTGAGCACCACAACTATTGTTTGTGACCCTATAGAGATCACTACAACTCAGATATTGAACATGTTTGAATAAATAACATTTTTTTTGGTTCAGCTGTGATAAATAGTTTCTGGGTAATTTTGAGAATCTTGCTTGGAACCTATATTTTACTCTTCTTCCTCAGGGAGAGGAAGATGCAAGAACAGTAGAATTATGCTAATGAACTGACAAATTTAGAGAACAGATAAATAGATTCCTCGAGGAAGATCACCTGAGGTATATTGTGTTAGCAGAACTGGAGTCTCTGCTAGAAGTACAACTGCAAATCCTTTTGAGAGATGCAAAAGGGACAGGAAGCACCACAAAATACCATTATGGTTGCATCAGAAGCTCTTTGATAACTTGAACCAGAAAGAAATCATCCAAAAGTGGAA
This sequence comes from Netta rufina, assembly GCF_964035555.1. Lineage (NCBI taxonomy): Eukaryota > Metazoa > Chordata > Aves > Anseriformes > Anatidae > Netta > Netta rufina. The sequence goes on along the minus strand of NC_140123.1, from coordinate 39,447,333 downwards.
GAAAGACATACGTGCTTCAGTACCAGTATAGAGAAATAACCTGAAAAAAATAAAATAAAGTAGTGCAAAGTGAAAACTATATGTTATCTCGGCAGTGGTGCATCTCACAGATGTATAAAAATAAGAAGAAAATAGACAATATATTTCCATTATCAAATATGAAAAAGAAAGCAGATATAAGATGATGAAAAAGAAAGCTGAAAAAATCAGTGCTGTTCTTTGCTTCAGTGTTTGTGCACTATCATACAGAATTATTTGACCAGATACACAACAGAAATGTTTTAATGAGTACATAGTGTGCATGCTGAGGTAACATGCTGAAGTGTGCCTGCATAGAAGAAAAACCTTATAAAATAATAATAAAAGACAAAATTCATGAATAAGCGCTTTATCTAAATCTTCTATATTTTGAGAACTTGTGGAGGTTTTGGGAGCCTGAAGTGTTAGAGGAAAGTAAAAATATTATTGGGCTTCCAAATAATAAAAAGAGACAGGATGTTGTAGGCACTCTGACTAAATCATTTAAGAGTCTAGAGCAAAATGTTAAGTTCTACAAGAAGTGAATTTAACTCTAGAATGTTTTCGATCTATATAGAAATCTGCAGATTTAATGCACCTTGAGTTTAGTAGGATTTTTCATCCTGTCTCATATGACACTCCTGTAAGCAAACTTGGATTCCATTTAATCAGTGTCATGATGTCTAAGAATCAATCAGTTACTGTTAGCATCACTTCATGAGGGAGAAGGCATGTCAACAGACTCCTGCATGTTCTAGATAGAGTGTTCTGTTTAGTGTCTTCATAAATAATTTTAATGTTATGCTAATGTATGATCAAAAACATGCAGAAATTATCTAGGTCTTATTTAAATTCTTCTTGGAGATCAGCATTCAAAATTTTGGACAGCAGCTTTAAAGCAACAAGTTGATATATATTTTGTTACACTTGGGAAGGAGAAATCAAATGCACCAAGCAGAAGATATCTGCCTAATCAGATGATAGTAGAACAGAAAGAAAATGTAGAAAATAATTATTCAGGTCAAATAGTGCTTCTGAGACCATATCTAGTGTATTGTTTAGGTTTGGTCATCATGGTTTAAAGAAGAGTTGAGCAAGCAACATGAAGGAGAAGATTAAGAATGATGAGGGCTTTAGAAGACTTGACCTACAAAGAAATGGTGATAGAATTTGTTTTGTTTAATCTAGACAAGAGAAGACTCGGAGAAAATATGAGGTTTATTTTATGCAAGAATTTGTTGTAAATAGGACAACGATCAACTGTTTTTATTGATCACCAACTGAAAATGAGGAATACGTTGGGTTAATCTGCGGATTTAGATTAGGTGAAAAAAAAAAAAAGCAAGTTTATCAGGCAGTAAAATACTGGGATAAATTACCCATCGATATTTTCTTTCTTGGAGTTTTCTACAAATTTGCCAAATGTTTGACAAATGAGTCAAGTATAATTGCTTTTCTTCCTTTTATGTAGCTGAAGTAGATATTCTGTTGAGATCTTATTTTACAGTCATTAATATGATTCCATTAAATTTATGTTTGTTTTACCAGTTTTATTTTGTATTTTTGTGCTTAAGTTTCTTAGTGTCAAAATACAATAATAACTTTTTTACATTTGGTAGTCATGGTGGGAGTACATGAAAAATTGTGACTGCTTGGATATGGTGACAACGGAAGCCATATACGTTTGTACTGTAGTGATAGACAGCTACTTTATGAAGTCATTGTGAAAATGACATGTCTTTGTCTTGAATTCTTGCGTTCTATTTCTGGGAGTTCGGGAGATACAGTGGCTTCGCAGAGTTATGAAGGAAGTATCTAACCTCAGTTGTGCCTCTTGGGACCCCTTGGACAATTTTTGTAGAAGTGTATTTACATATCTCCAATCAAACTTTTGGCAAGTATGGGAAAAGATCCCAGCTGCCAGTTTTGACATCCACAATTCTGGCAGCTGTTAGTCTTGAAGGGGAAAGAGGAAAAAAAGAAAAAGTAATGGCATTGGTATTTTTGTAGAGCTTGGGTGACATTTAATATTACCTGCTGAAAATAATAAAACTAAAAAGGTACGAATGAGAAGGTGAGAAAAGGGTTCCAACTTATGGAGCAGATAATAGTAATGTAGTATTTTAAAGCAACTTCCTGAGTATTTCATCACTGAACAGTTCTACTTTAAGCTTGTTAAATTGAAAGTTTAAATAAGAAATTACAGGCTGAAGGAATAGGGTTAAAAATAAATCCTCAAGTGGGCTGGCAAAATGCAACTTCTTGGGGAAAATTAGTTTACTTAATGTCATCTTTGTGTTGTAATTTTCATAGGAGAAGGTCTGGTACTGGTATTTCTCAAAGGGGATGTTATTTTCTTATAAAGATAAAAAATAGGTAATACTGGTTATATAAGATAAATAAACTTTAGGTTTTTGAAGGATTTAAAGAAGTAATGTTATGAAAGGGAAAGATACTGCTTCACATTTTATTTGTATTTGCCATACTTTGATTGTGCTCCTAAACAATAAAATGACTTTCTGTAACTTTTCAGTTAAATGTGTGGTAATTTTAAACAGATTCTCTGATGTGTTTTGGCACTGGTTGCTGGTTATGCTAATGCTTTTTAAAGCTTCATTCAGTAGGAGCCTACAGTCTTCTGAACATAAAACTGATGTTATAAGAAATTTTGCATAAGTAGAACCACATAATTTGACCTGGAGGTCACAATAGATTTTCTCTTGTATTGAAGTATCATGGATAGCATTAATCTGTATTTGTCTTTTGTTTTCTGTTATATATTATCTTGATGCATCGCCATTACAATAACAAATAGCCTGTCAGCACACTTACTGGACCGCAACCCTCTTGGGATAATCACTGAATTTTCATCAAGACTGCAATGATTAGTGTTTCTGATTATGATAATCAAATAGCTAATTAGCTATCATGTCTCACAAAAGACATAAAGTTAAAAATGTTTTCAGAATATTTTGAGACTGAAGTTTTAGCTACTTTATTATTATTATTATTATTATTATTATTATTATTATTATTATTATTATTATTATTCAGAAAACTTAGATCACGTGGGAGGAAATAGAAGTTTGTTTTCAATGAAAAGGAGCTGAGTTGTTTCTCACTCTGTCCTGCTATATCAAGATCAGTACTTCTGTTTCTTCCATGTATTTTTGAGCATGGCTGATTTAAAAATATGGTAAAATTACTACCGGACAAGATAGCACATTTTAGTTTCTGGGTTTTGTACGTTTATTTATTTATTTTTTCTTTATATTCTGTGCCCTTTTTATTTACTTTATTTGTTTGTTTGTTTGTTAATTTTCAGAAATGTTAAAGTCTGATGAGACTTCAGTGTAGATACAGAGAGAGATCTCATCTTCACAGATTGCCTCACAGCAGTGCTGCATTTTGGTGCTGAGATGATGTTCTTCTCACCTTTAGGTGTATGTTCTCTTTCTGTATTTGTACAAGATGAAAGCTTGTGATGCTTTGTTTAGGTTTCCTGCTTTCAGAAGTGAGTGTCTGATTGGGATTTCTTATTTATTTATTTATTTATTTATTTATTTATTTATTTATTTATTTATTTATTTATTTATTTATTTATTATTTGTTTAATAACGATGACAGAGAAAGAAGATAAAATAATGAACATTTGAGCTTGTTAAAGGATTCATTATGTGCAGTACCGGTTCTTTGTTTGTTCCCAGAACTACTGTTGGATCCATATACTTGTAATTGCATTGTTTTCCATGCTGTCCTTCATCTGTGCTCATTTTAAATGTCACAGAGAGAGGTGATGACATTATGCTAATTTGTAATGGATTCCAGTGTTACATTGCCCCATTTCTTTGACCTCAGCAAAGAGTGCTTGCTGAGAAGAACAGAGGATGATTACCTCCCCTCTGAGCATGAACTAGCTGCTCTGGCTGCACGACCTTGGATTTAAAGAATAAACTCTAAAATTGCTGTGCAGAGGTTGTACAGGTTTTGTGCCTAAAACAAAGAAAGGATTTCAAAGAGAATTTTTTTCCTCTGTGGCTGAGTTTATAGATTCTTCCTCATATAATAACTCTCTCATTCAGAAGTTCCTCTGCCTAGGCTTGTGAGATCAGTTTTCAGTGAATGTGCAAAGAAATGTGGCTCCCATATATTTAGGATATCAAGCTTTTATAGGAGAATTAGATGAAAGACTGAGTATTACACTTTATTATGAGTTCGTGGACAGAGTTAGACTATACCTGTATCAAGATAAGGATTTTGCCTGAAAGATTTCTGTGGTTTGATCCTCCTGAAGCCTAAATGCAGGAATTATTGAGCTCCTGACTACAAAAAGACTCTCAAAGCAGCCCCTGAAACTATATCAATTCTATACTACTAGAATAAAAAAAAAAAATTATGGTGGCAGGATCAAAGACATAGTTGAGCCATTACTGCTCCTTTTAAAAGAGAACTGAAGAGGGTCATGTGGGAGGACCCTATGAATGGTGGAATTGAAGGAAGATTTCAATCTCCCTTTGAAAAGACACTGGCATTAATACGATTTTGAAGAGCATGAACAAGAAGCTCTGCAGTCAAAGCACTGCTTCAGGAGCAGGTTTTTTGGCCTTTTTTATGTCAGTTACAATCACACTAAAGCTCCAAATAAGAGGTGAGTAAAGCCCGAGGACATGATTCTGCATTCATTCCTCACCCAAACCTCCCCCTTATGCTCAGTGGGAGCATAAGGGGAAGTTTTGTGTTAGGTGACACTGCTTCAGTTCTTGATTCTGGCTCACAGTGAAAGATGAATCCAGTGTGTAACTTCCTTATTTCTCTTCAGTCATAGGATTCGTAAGAAGAACAGAAAAATTAACTAGGAAGCTTATTTTCACCAAACAGAATTATAATTTGTCTTTCCTTAGATGTGAGTTGATATTTTTATTTTAAGAGATCAGGGGCATCACACTTGGTAAAAGTCAGAAGCTGTTTAGCTTTGTCTATGGAATAACTCGTATTTTCAGGTAGTACCTTTGATTTGGGATCTTGTCACTGATTATTTTATTTCCTTTGGGTGATTATCATTATTAATGATACTGAAGTGAAATCTGTAAACCTGTCAGCAGACTTGGTGGATTTGAATTTTTACTTCCGTAGAATAGGAAAAATGAAATTGTGTCCTGTACAGATGCAGACAGTGTCAATTGCACAGATTTTTTTTTTTCATGTTCAAAATCTCCTTACTTTTAAGACACCAATACCTTATTAAAATCTATTAAAATAAATCATATTTCTGTTAGCTTTCTATTCCAATAAATTTCTAAACATATCTGAAGTGATACAGTTGCTTGAACTGTTTGCTTTCATGTCCAACCACATCTATAACAGCTGCTGAAATGCAACTGCTTTTGGGTGGGTCATGACAGGTGCTTAAAAAGGCATCTTCCATTAGAATTGCATTAAAGTTTTTATAATGACAGGTAAATTTGAACTGTGAACTAGAATACAACTAGTTTCCATATTTAGGTTGGCAATCACTCAGATACCAGTATTACAGTGTTGTACTTCACTTGTTTCAGAAATAAATTTATCTTGAAATATACTGCACAGAAGGCATGTTTTTAAAATAATAACAAAAACAACAATAAATATTATTAATTATTAATAATAAAACATAATTTATTATTATTATTATTATTATTATTATTATTATTATTATTATTATTATTATTATTATTATTATTATTAATTTTATTTTATTTTTTATCACTGCTGTAAGGTCATATTCCATATTAAATATGTAAAAGGAGTTAATTCTGTAGTGTAAAGAAAAGCTCATAAAATTGTACAATATGATTTGTATGTTCACTATGCTTCTAACGCTTGAGTTCTTCAATAGAGTCAGTCTACTAGGCAGCAAATGGAATGAATTCCTTTAGCTATTAATGAAAACGCCTGACATATTCTTCCTAAGGCAGTCTTTGCACCAAAATGGCATTTGTATTCAGCTGATTGTAAAGTTACAAATGCCTACATTTCTTGTCTCAATTTATTTAAAGGATATTGTTAAGGTGCAGTTACATTACAGGCCACTGTTAAATCGCAGTGGCCTGTAATGCAGATCTGTACAGCCAGTCCAGCATGTTAGCCTATTGTAATTTAAAACTTCATTACATTTTCCTTCTGTAAAATAATTTTTTGGCAAGACAATAACTATATGTGGGGAAAGAACAAGGCAGATCCCATCGTTATTCAAAGTATATTTTGATAAGAATTTTGTTTAAACGTATACCCATGGTAACTTGGTCAGAGTGAGTATAAAATTCAAAGATAGTGGTCATGAACCATTTAAACTTGAGATTAGTAACAGGCACATGACATCTACAAAAAGTGTGATCCATACCAAAGTGTTTCTGCATTCCTTCTGCTTTGTGAATAGTGACTTGAAATTGAATCTGGTTTGGATATAATAAGATCGAGAGATGGATAGTAATTGAATGTGAATAGTCTTTGCAGTTGGATTTTGACATGCAACATTGTTCTCCTAAGTGCAACTTTTTGCTTACCATTCTCCAGTCATCCCTTCCCCTGCATTTCCTTTTCCTTGGAACACTTAATGCTTTGTTGGCTTTTAGCTGAACTAGTCTAGCTTGTATATTACAGATCATTTACTAGGAACCTGCTGGGTTACTTGCAAAAAGGGTGCTGTTCTTCAGTTCTTAATTAAATCATCAACAATTCCATTGTAATGGTACATTTAATATATTATTTGCAAACCTTTGCTAAATTATTTTTAATGTGTAACTGAAATAGTGTTTTATTTTGCATTTTCATAGTATGATGGCTGTAGCATGAAACAAATACACTGTCAAACTTGAGTCACTTCTAATTTAAGTATTAAAGTAATACTAGTTTATTTTTTTCTCCTTTTTTTTTCATCTTGTTCACTTTAAAATAAGATGCTTGAAAATTGATCTAATTTAACAGTCATTTTCTTTGATACTTTTAAGTGTGTTTAATTCTGAACATATGCCAGGGTTTTAAATGTCTCTAATTAGAATACAAAGTGTAGTGGAAAATTATTATCAATATTTTATATCTTCATGTCTCAGTTCAGTTTTACTATCACAATTTCAGAGTTAAAAGAACTGAATTATGTCATGACATATATCCCTAACTCAATCTTTGTCCACTGCTGGTAGACCTTTGTAAATACTGTCCCTTAGCCCAGAGGTCTGGAAGCCCTTGTTGGTGAAGACTCAGGCAAAGAAAGCATTGGGTACCTCAGTGTTACCTGTACTTTCTGTCACTAAAATATCCACCCTAATCAATTACAGTTACACATTTTCCTTTTTCACCCCTTTTCTGTCACAGAAGTAGTAGTAGTATTTTGTTTTGTTGCTCTCAATGTTCATTGCAAGTGTCAACTTTAAGCTTTTGCTCTCCAGCCCTTCATGCCCTAGATTCCCATGTTTCTAGATTTCCCCTGTTGTAACTTGTACTTGCTTCCACCTCTGGAAAACAGACTTTTTTATATTGGAGCGATACCATATTGCATAACTGTATAAAATTGTGCAATATTTCATTGCATGATTTTATGACATAGTAAATGTTTTTATTTGGGATGTGATTCGGCTGGTGGAATTGTCTCAGACTTAAAAGAAAAGGCAAACCTTTACTGACACTTGGCTGTTTGACTTCATTTCACTTTGGTGATAAATTCTTCCAGATCCTTTCCCTAACAGATATACTACTTAGCTACTTAGTTTTAAATGTCCCTCACTGATACTGCGTTTAAAAAACACCAGTCATTTGGCAGAGTGGAATAAGTTCTTTTGGCAGCAGGTACAGATGCAAGTTTGACAGGCTTAATTGTAAGGAAAATGTGTGGTATTCTTCTATGCTTCATCCTATGTCTGCTTTTATAGTCCATCCTTCCAGCTTTAAGAAAAACTTGGAACACTGTTTTTAACACAGTGTTAATATCTTTCAAAACTGTGACTTAACAAACACTGTACTACTACTACTAAAAAGAAACTGCCAACAAACACTGTGTGTTTCTTCAGACCTGAAAAAAAAATTGAAATTTCAATTTCTGTTGGTCTTGTGTAGACATGTAGATGAACATTATGTAGAAGAACTTCTGATGATTTCCTCAAATCATCATCGTGTTTTACATAGTTGCAACAAATATATATATATTTATATATATATTTGCCTTTCACCTAATAAAAATCTCAGAGCCTTAAGGATTTATGAATGTGTATGTGCACACCTAATGCTTCTCAGATTTAATAGTCATTGATACCAATTCTGAATATGGAAATATTCTACACGTTATATGTGCAGATACTTATACTGCTAGTATATGATGCTAGAAACAGCTTTGTAAATCTTCTGGCTCTTGGCCTACTACTATGCTTTGATATCTGCAGTGTATGTTTATTTCTATTTTTTATTTGCTGTTATGGTCTAATAGCCTTTTGTGGTATACTTCCATTTTTGTCTGAGAAATAGTGTGCTTGATCAACTTGGTTGGGATGTATTTCTACAATATTTAACATGAACCAAACTTGACTGAGTGTGCATCAGGCATAGTGAATAAGCTTCTACATCCTTCTGATAAACACGTAATTTGAGAACTTTGAAAGGACTGTTACTGACAAAAGTTGTTGAATAAGCAAAATGGAGATCAGTCTTCCATCTTAAGGTTTCAGTCCTACAAAGATATAAGAAGTCCGTTATGTGCTTTGTGAGCATAAAATGGCTATTTGTAGTGAGACCATCCATAGGTGTAAAACTACCTATGCATATCAGATGTATGTATTTACACATCTATGCACATACCTAAACTATTGTATGATCCTCTTCCTACCCCCAGAAGAAATCCCTATATTTCATCTGTACTTAATTTTGAAGAAATTTTCCACTTCATTTTATAAGGAACTTGGGGTATAATCCTTACCTATTTCCTCCACTCCACATTCTTTTAATTCTGTTTCCGCAGCAAAAGACATCAAGAAATAAATTCCCTTTAGGGATTTTAAATTTAGAGCATGGGGTTCTTAATGAGCGAGTAGAAATTGGTGGTACTTGAAGCAAATAAATTAAAGAAACAAACAAACAAATACACACTATGGTTTAGTGAGGAATAGCTAGTATAGCTGAGACTGCTAACTCAGTCCTGATGTCTGTTGGTATTTCAATGTAGCCTGCAGCATAAATGTAAAACTTCTGCCTCCTTAATTATAGTGAACGTATTTTATAATGGTTCTATTGATCTTTTGTGAACAATGTTGATCTTGTAGGAATGGTAGGTGGAGCAACTAAATAAGAGCTAACACTTCTATGGCTTTCCAGCAGGGTGGTAATACTGAAATGCTTCTTAAACAGAAATATTCAGTTATTTGTGCAGTTGATGTAGCATGTATTTTCAATATTCTAAAAAGTGAGTGAGTATAGTTCTCAATTTCATGACTTGGACTGTTATCAGCTTCTGTCATTCACAGGAAATTACATCCTAAAATCTCAATAGATAACATGTAGCTGCTGTAAAAACTAGTGAGATGAGGTAATGCTATGTAGGCAGTACAGATTGTCCCTGATTGAATACAGATTGAATATAGCATTTAGAAGAACTTTTGCCAATCACTGAAAATAGTCATTACATAATTAAAATGAAAGAAGTGCCTTCCTGGATTGAATGACTTTTTTATAAGGAAACTAATTAGTGAACTTAAAATAACAATGATATTTCAAAGTTAGATACACCACTGCAAAAAAAAAAAAAAAAAAAAGTGGTAACAAGGATGATAAACTACAATCAAATTTAAACTATTTTACATTTCTTTGAGTCTCTATGAGCACTTTTTTTCCCCACAAGTACTCAGTTCTGGAACTGGCAAGGAACTCTCTGAACTTGGTTAGAGAAACTATTTGTATTAAGCTGTTTCTGATTACTGATTAGATAAAACAACTAATTCTGAGATAAAAAACTCAGAGCTCTGTATTTTTTTTTTCTGACTTTGCATTATTTTTGAATCTAATATGTTTGATTTAAGTAGAGTTTGGAAACACAGTCTTACTGCAGAAACTGTGTCAAATATCTCATTCCAAGAGACAGACAAAATCATTCTGACATTACTCACAGGGGTAGTTTTACATAACTCAATGAAATTGGAAAAAGTATTTGATAATAAGAATAAAGGTCAGGAGAATAGGAGGAAAAAATATCTTCGTTTTGCAAGCAAAAAGCATAAATGCATTATGTGCCAAATATCACGCGTCACTGGATGAGGGAATGAATTGTGTGGGATCTGACAAGTTCCCAGCACTGTCTAATGGGATTTTAAAACCTCATGTTTTACTGTGACTTTTCAGAAATAGTTTGTTACAATTTAGCTGATCCTACAGAGAAATTACATTCTCTTCAGGAAAATCAGCAGTTATAACAGGCAAGCATACTTGCTTATACTGTTGAGGCCTCTGAATTCATTCTGTCTCTTTCACAAGATGGAAAAGAAGCAGCATTTCAAAAGAAAACATTTTAAATTTTACAATACTACTGTAAGAATGTATTGTTCACTGGTAAGAAAATAGAACTTAAGGGTCCTATTCAGTGTCCTTCAATGCAAAGCAATACCTGATGAAGTTGATAAACCCTTTTCTAGCATTATGATATTATATATATTTATAATTATGAAATATTTTAGCCTATTTATCAGTAGTCTAATTTCCCCAGCCCAAGACAATACTGAAAAACTTGTAAAAATTTTAAATTTTGTAGGCAGACTGGGGATCATGATACTGTCCTATAAAAAGTATGGCCTGTGTTAAGAGCTCTTTTATTCTGAATGAGGAAGGCGTCCTCTCTTTCCATCGCCAAAGTTCACATTGTAGTCATTAGCTGTGAACAGGAATTGTTTACAAATTGCCACAAAATGATGGGCAGTAATTGATCAGTCCTAACTGATCTCTTCAAATGCTGAGTTAGTTACTCTTCTGTTGATGAATGCTGAGTTTTGGTCTGCCAACAATTTGAACCAAAGTAGGATCAAAACTGATGGGCCTTGTGGCCTGTCTTTTATGACAGCTCATGACCCAACAACGTATTACCTTTCATCTTTCTGAAATTTGTCTTATTTGTGGTTTAAAGACTGCTACTGTCTGAATAGGGATCAATGACTGATGTAAAAGGGCCTTTGGACTGAGATCAAGGCTTTGACTTTCTAGCCAAACAGAAATAGGAAGGAACAAAATGTATAAGATTCTTGGGTTTATGTATTCATTTATTATTGAGTCAGGAATTGTACAGTCACATTTTGTATAGCTTAAGTATCTTGACATATAGCAATATAAATGGTAAATAACTAATTTAGCTGAAGTGTTTAAAAAAATAAATAAATCAGGACTAAGCAGGACTCTACACGGAGATCCATAGTTTGGAGATGAATTTTTATGAAAAATTCAGCTTTCCCATGTAACTTTTTAGGACTCGATAACTTAGACTTTTTCAGTGATTTTTGTGGCTTGCTTTGTTTAGAACACTTGATGTTATTTTTTCTGTAGTGAAGCTTGTTATTGGTAATCATCTTGAGCTGTAAGTAACTGACTAGTTTTTCACCATCATTTGGCAGTCAAATTCAGTGCAACTCAGCCTAGCAAAATTGACAGTATTCTTCTCACAACTGTGCAATCCCCAAGTGATAATTTCTCATTTGCAGAAGACTGGAAAAAGACATTATGAGGTATGTTTCTAGGGAGTCTTTATGTTTGTGTCACTGACTTTCTCCTTGATCACTTGGAGGGTTCTCTTTTATGTTGCTGTTTCCTTTGTTGCCACTTTAAACCATGTGTTTTTTTAATTATTATAATTGTTATTTATGATATTTTCCATACACTATTCATATGTTAGTACTGGTTATATAAAACTAAAGAAGTGAAAAGTTTTTTTATTTTAATGCAATGAGGTAAAATGGTCCTAAAAAAGGGCTGCAGAAATACTGCTTTTCAGTTAAGCAGTTCAAAGAACTGACTAAACTTATTAGTTTCCATAGTTTTTTTGTTTGTTTGTTTTTATTGAGTAATCTGATTTCCAGAATACTCTGACAAATGACCATTGAGCATTCCCCTATCAACTCTATGTTCCAAAATCAGCAATGTACTGCAGGCATATTTGGCTCACAGTATGTGTCATTGGACGGGTGAGATATTCTTCATTTACACAGTAATTTGAAATGTTTACTTAGTGTATGTAGTTTATCAGCACGTGCAATGTAAGACTTTCATAAGACCTGCCAATATAAGCAGATATACCAGTAGTATCAAACTCAGTGATCATTTCATAAAATATTGTGATTATCTCTTTCTGGTGTTGTCATCTCATTTGATTAGGTCTTTGAATTTTAAGTGCTTCCAACTCTCAGTCAGAACTTACTTATTTAAGACAAGACAGAACCTCCCGTCCCCTCCCCTCCCTTCCCCTCCTCTCCCCTCCCCTCATCTCATCCTGGTCCTGTCCCTTGCCCTGCCCCTCCCCTCCCCTGGTACTTGATCAATGTAGTTGATAAAAGGTTAAAACCAGGTCACGCTTACCTGTAATTTCCCAAACTTTAAAATTGTTGTCAGAAACAATTTACCTCCTTGGTTTTGCACTTCTTTTAATTTAATTGAGTAGTTTAGCCTTAGTTTATCATTGAGCATTTTTGGATTTGTTGTTCTTAACCATGTATTTCCACAGAAGATTTTTGTTTTTTTTTTCTGTTTCTTTTATGTGGCCATTTTGGTGCACAAAAGACATTTGACCATGAAAGGCTGGAAACTTGAAGCTGTAAAATTCCAGCACAAGGCTGAAATTTGCAATATATCCTCTGATTCCCCTGGGCTAATTTGGGCTCCTAAACTACAGGAGAAGCTCCTAGACTACAGATGAATTTGGGGATTGGTTTTGTCTGTTACTGCTGCAGTTACAAGAGTAAGGGCACAAACTTGAGGTAGAGAAGCCTGTCCTTCCCCCCCTTCCCCCCCCCCCCCCCCACTGAAAGAAGAATAAAACAACTATCCAACCATCTCTGATCTTATGATGCAGTCCAAAGGTGTGATTCCAGCAAATGTAGACATGCCTGGTCAAGTAGATAACAGTTTAACTGTGTCAGTTGCATCACAGAATCACAGAATTTCTAGGTTGGAAGAGACCTCAAGATCATCAAGTCCAACCTCTGACCTAACACTAACAGTCCCCACTAAACCATATCCCTAAGCTCTACATCTAAACGTCTTTTGAAGACTTCCAGGGATGGTGACTCCACCACTTCCCTGGGCAGCTTGTTCCAATGTCTAACAACCCTTTCGGTAAAGAAGTTCTTCCTAACATCTAACCTAAAACTCCCCTGGCGCAACTTTAGCCCCTTCCCCCTCGTCCTGTCACCAGGCACGTGGGAGAACAGGCCAACCCCCACCTCACTACAGCCTCCTTTAAGGTATCTGTACAGAGCGATAAGGTCGCCCCTGAGCCTCCTCTTCTCCAGGCTGAACAAGCCCAGCTCCCTCAGCCACTCCTTGTAGGACTTGTTCTCCAGGCCCCTCACCAGCTTGGTCGCCCTTCTCTGGACCCGCTCAAGCACCTCGATGTCCTTCTTGTAGCGAGGGGCCCAAAACTGAACACAGTACTCGAGGTGCGGCCTCACCAGAGCCGAGTACAGGGGGACAAGCACTTCCCTAGCCCTGCTGGCCACACTGCTTCTTATACAAGCCAGGATGCTGTTGGCCTTCTTCTGACCAAGTCAGAATTTTACATCTCAGCACAGACACTGAATCTTTCTGTGAGCGAGGATTTCTTCTATGGTTGAAGGTGGTTAAATCAATTCTTTATTACCGAAAGGCACAAGAGACACAATTCAGAGGAACTGAAACCAGATCATTATAATCAGAGGGGAAGCTGAATCTAAGGTTAAGCACATATGTAAACGTTTGTCATAATAGGACATAGACAGGCAAGTCAAACCAAATGTAGAGATCATAAGATTAAAAATCCAGCATCAAAATGATTCAGAATTCATCCTGTGAACTTCAGAAGTGTTTTAAGTCTCTTTGTAATGTCAGGTGGTCTGCTCTTTATCTATTAGATAGATAACTTTTAATTAGGGTTCACATCACTGTAGTAACTGAGTGAATCACAAGTGTTCAAAAATAGAAATCCTTGCAGATTTACAGAATAATGCTTATTTTCAGGAAGCTTAATGGTGTGTGAAAGCAGGTGGAAAATTAATGTAGTTTGCCTTACGTCTCAGAATAAATGGAATTTGAGTGTACTTTAGAACTGGTTAGAAAATGGGGGAAAAATTACTATTCCAGTCCCTCTAACCACTTTCAAGTAATTCTCTCTCTTTCTTTCTCTCTTTCTCTCTCTCTCTCTCATGGAGGTTTCTAAAGCCTCTTCTTAGATATTCATTGGGTAAATTAATTACTTCTTTCCATCACAACATTTTTTCATTGAAGGTATGAAATAATGAGTGATTTTGTTTGTGTTAACTAAAAGATTTTAATTAATCTCAGTATTCTTTTGTTTAATCAATTAGCATACATAAGAATGGTCCTACTGCACACCAGCCAAGAGTTGACCTACCCCATTGCTTGGCCATCAGTACTAAGAAAAAAAAAAAAAAGAAGAATGGGGCAAAGATGTTGTTTCTCTATGACCTTTTTGATGTGTTTGTTTTTTGTTTGTTTATGTTGTTGGAAAATTTGTTTTAAGGGCCTGCTAGATCAGGTATTGGATTTTGTGTTCGTATTCAATACACCTTGATGGACTTCCATTATGTAGCTATATGTGAAAAAGTTTTTTTTTTTTTCTGAACATTTAGACATAACAAATTTTATTTTATCTTTCATTGAAAGAAACTGACAGCTGAAATAAAGTAGTCTCTTTCTTATTTCTCACAGAATCACCTAGGTTGGAAGAGACCTCCCAGATCACCTAGTCCAACCTGTGACCTAACACAAGTCCTCCACTAAACCATATCCCTAAGCTCTACATCTAAACATCTTTTAAAGACCTCCAGGGATGATGACTCAACCATGTCCCTGGGCAGCCCATTCCAATGCCTAACAACCCTCTCAGTAAAGAAGTTCTTCCTAACATCCAACCTAAACCTTGTTCTGTCTAAAGACTTGTTCTCCAGACTCCTCACCAGCTTCATTGTCCTTCTCTGGACTCTCTTGAACACCTCAATGTCCTTCTTGTAGTGAGGGGCCCAAAACTGAACACAGTCCTCAAGGTGCAGCCTCACCAGAGCTGAGTACAGGGGGGGACAATCACTTCCCTAGACCTACTGGCCACACCACTTCTTATGCAAGCCAGGATGCTGTTGGCCTTCTTGGCCACCTGAGCACACTGCTGGCTCATATTCAGCCAACTATCAACCAATACTCCCAGATCCTTCTCTGTTAGGCAGCTTTCTAACTACTCATCACCCATCCTGTAGCGCTGCTTGTGGTTGTTGTGACCCAAGTGCAAGACTCGGGTCACAACACTTGAATAGTTTTAAATTGCTACTTTCTATAGTTTTGAATTGTTAATTTTCCTCTGGGAGGTGAAATACCTTCGCTTCATTTGTTTTACTAGATACTATAATGAATTAAAAAATGAGAAATGTATTTAACTGTTCATATAGTAACATTTTGGCAAAGATTTTAAATGAGGCCCACTTTATAACTGTTTTGAAATAGAAGACAAAGCAGAGAATAATTTGATGCTGTCCATTTTAGGCAGATGTTTTAAACTTCAAGTGTCAAAATCAGAATTAAGTAAATTACTCTTTTTTTTTTTTTTTTTTTTCCCAAATGCTGTGATCTTAATTAAAGTCCTACTGGAAGTTACATTAGGCTGTGTTTCAATGCAAGCAGAGGTTTCCCATCACTGTCTTTGATGCTTCAGCTGTAGTTTTACCAAGGCATCCAGTGTGCAGTGGTAAGTGTTTCTCATAAGACTTGTTCCTTGCAGGGATGAATTCCAAAAATCGATCAGATGGAAATCAAAGTTCTCAAAGTTTGAAGAACTGATGGAAAGAGATTTTAATGAGTGTGAATTTCAATCCTTTCCAATCATTAATTTGGCAGAAGGGGCTAGTGTGAAATTCCTGTGTGCAGATGTCTGACAGGTATTTTAAAACAGACATATTAGAAAAAGTTTAATTGAAAATCATGAGTAACATTTTGATGGAGATACAGAAATATTTTTCCATATTTCAACTGGAAATGTAACTCAAAATTTAAAGAAATGAAGTATATACCTGTACCTTTGTGAAGCTTGTTGATAACCACATTCCAATTACCTCTCTGTAATAAGAAGCATAAAACTTAATTGCTTCTATTCAAGTAGTCATTTTTTTTTTCTAATTTAAACTTAAGGAAAAAATAAAAAAAAGGCAGAAACAGGGTTACTGAAGACACCAGCCAAAAGATTAAGGTAGAAAGATAGATTAAGGTAGAAAACGCAAACAAGGCCCAAACACTTATTGGAGATGGGGGAATGTTGTTGCCCAATTTTTTTCAGCACAGCACAAAATATTGTCTGTGATCAATTACAGCTATATGGAAATGAAAACATATTAATTGATAGCACTGCTTCCTTCATATTTTTTATTTAAATATATATTTTTCTAATAGTTGTATTATGATATTTTACTGTTTAACCCAGTCCTCTTTTTCTCTGCTAAAAATTGTATGCTTGTGTCATACATTCGATATTGGCACTTAAATAGCTAATTAGCTATTAGCTAATCAGTCTACAACTTCCTCGTAAGGGGGTGTCGAGAGGCAGGAGACCTTTTCTCCATTAACACCAGTGACAGGACCCGCGGGAATGGGGTTAAGCTGAGGCAGGGGAAATTTAGGCTTGACGTCAGGAGGGGGTTCTTCACAGAGAGGGTGGTTGCACACTGGAACAGGCTCCCCAGGGAAGTGGTCACTGCACCGAGCCTGTCTGAATTTAAGAAGAGATTGGACTGTGCACTTAGTCACATGGTCTGAACTTTTGGGTAGACCTGTGCGGTGTCAAGAGTTGGACTTGATGATCCTTAAGGGTCTCTTCCAACTCAGGATATTCTATGATTCTATGATTCTAATTTTGATGGCCAAATCATTAAAATGAAAATAAATGTAGTTGCTCTTTTTTTCATGTAATGAAAAATGTAATCAAATGAAAATAAAATTACAGAAAAGAATCAGTGGGAAACTTATTCATCACAACAGTGGAGTTCCATAGCTACTAATGCTAAACCTGGTATTTGCCTCTTTCTCTTATTTACTCTGAAATAAAACTTCACTTGAGAAACAAATGAAGGAAATCAGTTAAAAAAAAAAAAAAAAGTCTACTGCAATAAAAAAAACTTTTCTGGGAGCACGTTTTATGGTCTAATCAAGTAGGAGATTGGTCCTTTTAATATTCTATTTTTTTTCTTCCTTTTACTTTATTTTTTTAAATAGGTATTGCATTGAAAATATATAGCCTTCTGATTTCTTCAGAAGTTTGTGATAAAGGTATGCCTTTCTTATGTGCTCATGTGCAACAACTGTGCCTATCTTTTATGAAGTACAAAGCCTTTAGAGGTAATGAGATTTTGAAAGAACTCTGCATGCCACAGGCATGGTCTTTTCCCAGGTGTGATTTGAGAGAATTAAAGAACCATTTTGTACTCAGCTGAAGCTAAAACTGACAATGGGGAATCTTCATCCTTGGAAATTTCCAAAACTTGACCAGACAAAACCCTGAGCAATCTGGTTTTGCCCTGAAGTTTTCTTCTGCTCTGAGAAGGCTGAACTAGATGGTTTTCTGAGTTCCCTTTTGACTTAATTATTTTACAGTGCAAAGCTGCATTGTTTTAAAATTAGGTATAATGTCTGTACTCAGATCATGCTTTCCTGATGCCCCATCACCATGCCCACACTCACAGCCATGGATAAATATGCTTTAGCTTTGACAGTTCAGATGTCTGAAAATAACTGAAATTAAATATGGCAGCTCCTCACAGACGATCTCAAACATTTTGCTCTATGGTAACATAATTACAGATATACTTTTCTTTCTCATACCCTTCTACATTTTCATCTTCTCATCAAAAACCATTCTGCAGACCAAAGGTTGTCATTTTGACTGGAGTTTGGATTCAGCTACAAGTGCTTGTAGCGCTTGGTATGTACATAGTAAGTTTTGTCATGGAAAGAGAAAAAAAAAAGAAAAGAAAAGAAAAAAGAAATTGAATGCTCCTGGCTGTTATTTATTAAAAATAATATTTTTATGGAGAAGATAAAAATTAGAGGATAGCTTTTAAAAAAGAAAACAAAACTACAAATCACAGACACAATGGTGTTTGTTAACTTTTATTTTTACAAAATAATTAATCTATCCCACCTTTGCATTTTGCATTTTGGTTTGCCCTCATAGTTCTGAGCTGTTAGTAGAAGAGCTAAGTGGAAAAAAATATAAAATTATATGTGTAGAAAGAACTCTAGTAGGTATGAGACATTTCTTATTGAAAACTGACATATACTGACTCTCCACTTTCTCTGTAAAGCCCCTACTCCACCATCTTTTCCTAGCCATGAAAAGAGGCTTTGCCAGTCCCCCTAAATGAGGAACCAAACGTGACAGCTTAGCTGATGGTGTTGACATTGGCAGCAGACTTGATGGACAGCACCAAACCTCACCGTGGCCTATCTCCTGCTAATTAGCTGTTCGAAGGAACTCTGTGTGCCACAGGCACAGTCTTATCGGAAAAGGACATCTTTGCCGTTCACCCTGACAGCTGTGATGCAGCTGTTCGTGGAGTGAATTGAGCATGGAGGCGGAGGGAGGGAGGCGGAGGAGGATTTAGAACAAGTGACAGCTCTGGTATCTTGCATTGAAGCCCTCCCGAGCTATAGTAAACAACTGGAATGGAGAAGAGAGAAGACGGGAATTTAAATTTATAAAATGGGAATGTAGGTTAGGCGTGAAACAAGGAGGAGTGAGAGAAAGGAAACAGGCCTGCCCCATGCGGGCTTTCTACAACTGGAGCAGTATGCACTTGTGATTAATGCAGGCTGAGGGATTCACTTAGGGTTTTAACATACAATCTACAGAAAATCAACACTTGTCATTTTATAACATAACCTAAGGAAAACAGAATACAAAATTCCATGAATATATAGTTTATATATATTTTCAAAAAGTTGATCTCATTTAGGTAATAAAGAGTTTAGATGAAATAAGAGAAATAAGAATGACACTAATATTTCCTTCCCTAGAACTCAGACTGAACACTTAAATGCTGAAAAAAAAGTTGTTACAACATTAATTGGTTTTCCTCCGTGTTTCCTAGAAGCAGAAATATTAAGACAAATGTTTTCCTTACCATATTTCTGTCCTAAGCAATGGTAAGATTAGCATTAGAGAGTGTTACATTGTCTGGGAAAGCTTGCTTGCAAAAAGCATCCAGTATAATTTTACAACTGAGTGGATTAGTTTGTGATAGCATTGAGATTTGGGATGTTGCTGCAAACTAATTATTTTAAAGGTTCTTGCTTTTTATTGCTGATTACCTATGGGTTTTACTACATCCAACTTCTCCTTTCTCTGCTGACATATAGACAAAATAACTAACAGTATGCTGCAATCAGTAGCCAAAAATGTCCCAAAGCAGATGTTTCTATTGTTATAGCAAAGAAACCACACACATGCTTATACACACAACCAATGCTTTGTTTATACATTTACTGCCATATTTGCTGTTAAGTTCTATCCTGAGTCATCTTGAGTTGCCTCCCCAATATATATTATATAGAACTAAAGCCTGTATCAGAGGTGATTTTCCTTATTTATAAGTATATTAAAAAAATCCAAAATACTCAAAAAAGTTGAACTTGGACTTCGGGGACTTTTCCGATCAAAAACCAAACAACAAACAGTTCCTTGTTCTGCATTTTAGTGGGACTAATCTTATTGTTTTTATTTGTCTGTCTGTAGTGTATCCTGTACTACATTTAGAGAGACAGGTAATCCCTTCTGACGACACTTTATTTTAACTCCTGACTTGTGAGGTAATCTTACTGAAAACTTTAGATATTTTTCATAAATATGTGACCTGAAGTCACATATTCTGAGCAGCAGAAATCAGATTTCAGATTTCATACAAATCTAATGACAATTGCAAAATGTATTTTTAGCGAAAGTGTTCAATGAAAGAACTAGCTGAAGTTTTCACTCTAAATGGTTTACAAAATAATTCAGACTTCCTTCCTTCCTTCCTTCCTTCCTTCCTTCCTTCCTTCCTTCCTTCCTTCCTTCCTTCCTTCCTTCCTTCCTTCCTTCCTTCCTTCCTTCCTTCCTTCCTACCAATTCAGCCTACCATTGACTACCAAATGACTGGCTCTTTTCTGTTTCTCAAGTATTTCTCAAAATTTTACAAGATTAGTAGTTTTTGTGTGTTTAGGTTTTGATATCTTTTCTATTTAATCGATCACTTAGCTTAATTATTTCAATAGTATAATAACCATTCATAACTTATTTAAGTGTTCACAGTGCAAGTCAAGTAAATGTATGTTTTTACACATTTTCTAGTTTCAGCAGTAAGAAGGTTTTTGAGGTTTCATGTACTACGATAGTATTTTTTCTGTCCTTGGAATTATGTGAGAGCTTGCCATTACAATGTAAATTGCTACTTTCATGTAATGAATAGTTTTGTAATTTTTTATTATATGTTTAGTTCAGTAAAAGTTGACTAATTTTAGCTCTGATTATTTTCACTATGGCTATATTTTCATCAGTGGGAAAATTGTTATATGTTCATATATTTTTCAATTAGCAATATAGTGCAGTTTTTTGTTTCTTAAGCACAGATGGCCACAGCTGAGTCTTTGCACACTATGCTGTATTAAAAAATAAAATTAATTTTCTTAACAGGTAATTCTTATAGATGAGATAATAACATCTTTTATCTTTACTTAGGTTATGCACAGGTCAAGACTGAAATGATATGTCGTTAAGATTGTATCTTGACATACCTTGTAAACTGTCAATGTTTTTGGTATTGAAGAGATTTAGAAGCTGGGAATGTTAGATACCCTTAAAAAAAAAAAAATGTTAATGAAAATTGCAGATACACACAATTTGCCAGTCATGAAGAGATGACTTAGAAAGGGTAACCCTTCAAGGGTTAATGTGTTTAATAGTGCTACTGCAGGAGAATATGAGCTGGGTGGCAAAAAGGATGGTGGGAATTTTTAGCCTTGTTATACTGCCTAAATGCCAAATCAGTGAGGTGAAAGGAGGATGACATTTTTTTTTTCCTTTCTGTTCTCCCTACTAATATCTGATGGTCCTTCACTGCTGATGTGACTGAAGAGTAGCAGCAGAACACCCAACAGATCCTAGCTATTACACATACTTATCAAGAGCAAATATATCAGATTTTTTTTTTTTTTTAATTTATTTTACATTTCTATGGTTGTGAATTCTGTTTTAATCTGGAATGTTTTTATTGGAGATATTATGATAATACACAAGGCACTGATGCTTACTGAAGTCATAATCTATCAGATTTCTTCTCTCTCTGAAATTGAAATGATGCCTCTGGATGCTGCAGATACAATCTGTTTGATGGCATGTCTATGTTTTTATGAGTTTCTAAGAGATGAACGGGAAGGTGTTGTTCAGAGAAGCACAGATCTTCATCTAATGTATCAGATAGTGTCAGTGTACATTTCAAAATCATGTATTTTCTATGTAGAACTATATTAAGAATGCAGTTACCAGTATGATTAAAATTTTTATTTGTTTGTTTGTTTTTCCTAAGTAATGTTATAAGTAGTAATAAGCCATAGAGGGAAGTTTCAGCATTATTTTTCCAGGGAATTTTCATGATTGGTTTATCCTTGTTTATTTTCCCTTGTGTCGTGGTTTAACCCGGCTGGCAGCTAAACACCATGCAGCCGTTCACTCACCCTCCCCCCTCCCTCTCTGGGACGGGGGAGAGAAATGGAAAGTGAAGCCTGTGAGTTGAGATAAAGACAGTTTAATAAGACAGGAAAATAATAATAATAATAATAATAATACAATTATGATAATAGTACTACTACTAATAATATGTACAAACAAGTGATGCACAATGCAATTGCTCACCACCCGCTGACCGATGCCCAGCTTAACCCCAAGCAGTCCGGCCCCCTCCCCCAGCTAGCCACCCCTATATATTGTTTAGCATGACGTCAGATGGTATGGAATACCCCTTTGGCTAGTTCAGGTCACCTGTCCTGGGTCTGTCCCCTCCCAGCTCTTACTGCACCCCCAGCCTGCCTGTTGGCAGGACAGAGCGAAAGGCTGAGATGTCCTTGGCTTGGTATAAGCACCGCTCTGCAACAATTAAAACATCGGGGTGTTATCAGCACTCTTCTCATCCTAAGCCAAAACACAGCATTCTACCATCTACTAGGAAGAAAATTAATTCTGTTCTAACTGAAACCAGGACACCTTGTCTTTCACGTGCTCTTCCTCACTCTCATATGTTCTTTCATGTGCTCTCTGCTCTTCCCATCACACACTGTTGTGCACTGTCACACACTGTCACATGTGTGCTCTTCCTCACATTCTTTTTCAAGCTCTGTCTCTTCTGTCTGGTCTTGTGTGTGCTCCCACCACCTTGCATGCCTGTTTTCTTGCTCACTTGCTATCAGTCACTCACAGGTTCATTTGCTCTCATCCATGCTCTTTCTATCTCTTGCTCCCTTGCTCTCCTACTATCATGCTCACTCTTTCTCTCATGCTCACTCTTTCCCTTTTGCACTCTCACACACTTCCATTTGCTCATTCACTGTCACTCCTGCTTGCTTTCTTGTGGTTGCTTCGTTGCTGTCCTTTGTTCTCTCCCTCCTCCTCTCTTGCCCTCTTGCTTTTTTGCCTTCTCACCTCATCTTCTTTTCTGTCATCTCTCTCTCTCCTTCCCACCCCACCCCTCACTCTCTAACTCTCTCATTTATCTCAAATTTATGCTACCTTATTTTTTCTAGGAAAAAAAAAAAAAAAGAAAAAAAATGTCCTTTTTGTTACTCAGAAAGTGACCACGGATTAGTGATACAAGATAGTTCAATCACCAGGGTTAATACTGCTTTATGAACCTTGTTAACTGGATTCTCAGGAGAGATTTTTTTTCCCCTTATGGTGTCATCCCCTCATCCCCCCACCTCCACCCCCCTTTAACAACACCCCCACCCCCTTCCTGCCTTCAATCACATCATTGCTTGGAGGCAAGAGAGAAGGGGGAGAGGGGAAAGAAGCTCATTTAGCAGCCCTGGTACACATAGGCATCACAGCACCAATCAATCAACACACATGCTTTCCCACTGAGGCTCCCCTGTGACCTTGAGGAGTGTGACAAATGACTTAGAGGACAGAACAGACAGAAGGTTTGTGATAAACCAAAAAAATATGTTCTTCTGGGTGACGAAGAAAAATAAAAATGAAGAGTGAGAGTAGTTATATATTTGGTTTGAACAAGATTCGATAAATTCTGTAAGTACCTTTCAGTGTACTGGATGTGGTTAGAGGAGTTTACTGTCATGGTAATCAAGACTTCTTCAGTAAAACTCACTTCAGTGTTTACAGTACTTTTTTGTGCAGTACTGCAGTACTTTATGGCTCTGAGTCCTCAACTGTGTCTGGAGGTTGTAGCAGTTATTGATAACAGATTCCTGAGATAGCATATCTCATCAAATTCCTGTTGAAGGAAAGTAATCAGTAGAGTGAATCACTTAACCTGGATTGACTTGACTCATTCTGAAATCTGCAGCACATTAACTCAGTCCTGAGATTATTATTAATCATAAGTGCTAGATTAATAACTGCAGCAACTTACAGTCTGGCTGTAGATACATTTTCAGCAGATTTTTTATATTATTTTATTATTATTTCTTCAGAGATTGTATTTTTTTATATATACAAGCAGTTGGAATCAGCAGTCTTTAAATATCTGTTATGTATCTATGTAGCTAGTGCACCATAAGAGAAAGGATGCATTTTCTTGCACCCACCAATGTGTGTCTAGTCTTAGCAGTAAACAATGTCTGTCAAGAGAAAGATATATTTTGCCACATTATTCATTCTGTGTTTCCTTCAGAATGCAGATTGGTATTTTCATTACTGATTCCTACCCATTCCATTTTTTTCTAGTCCATTCATGATCCTTATCAATATATCTGTATTTCTTCCATGTTAGGCCCCTAGCAATAGCAATTGCTGTAACATATTTCAGCCAGGAAAACCACTGATACTCCTGTTCCTGTACTCAGATTCCTCTTCTTCATAGCTCAATAAAGAAAGTAGTGACTGTTGAAATACAGACTGCCAAATAAACATCAGAGGTCAGTAATGCTTGTTCTCCATTATTGTCATTGCATTCAAATCTATACGGGCCATGAGCCTGGTTTTCTAATCCCATTGCCAGAGATTAGAAAACTATTTCACTTCCAACTTTCTTTCTTGTTCTGGACAAAAGATGTCTATTCTAAATAAGTTTGGAGACTACACTTTTTCTCACTACAGACTGCACTTTCCAGTGCTGGAGCAGGTATTTTGGTTCATTAAGCTCAGTATCAGTGCTAGGAAAGGCTAAATGAAAGGAGGTGGCATGTGTTTGGGGAAGCAGGCAGTAAAATGTCATCATCTTCTAATGATGTTGAAGCTGGTCAGATTTACTGGTAAAATGCCCAGATCTCCCTTGTAGCAGACATAATCCAGTATATGTCTGATGTTTTAGAGTGCCATAATTGCAAATCAGAAAAAAAAAAAACATTACCTTATGGAGAGCTTGAAATAATTTAGAGAAATATAATCCAGTTTAAGGAGGAGTGAATGACAATCACTATAAGGTCCTAGAAAATAACTGGAGAAAGCAGCCTGTTACCATTCCAAGAGATCTGTGTTGAATTTGCCAACAAGAGATGTTCTGTCAGAGGACAGCAAATACACATCAGGGAAAAAACAAACAAACAAACAAACAAACAAACAAAAAAAAAAACAACAGAAAGTTGATTCTTCCTAGGGCTTTTAATGAAGTTAGTAACCCAGTCCTGTAGTACAACTAATTCCTTCAGCACCTTGTTGAATGTACTTCTGTTCTGAAAGTGTTAGGCTCCTCTCCCCCAGCTGATT
The DNA here is from genome assembly GCF_964035555.1 of Netta rufina. NCBI lineage: Eukaryota > Metazoa > Chordata > Aves > Anseriformes > Anatidae > Netta > Netta rufina. Next base: position 39,422,159 of record NC_140123.1, on the reverse strand, counting down.
TAGCTGCATTTTTCATTCAGATAAAGCCAAATTGGCACTGTGCTACTTTGCTGCCCACTCATCCCCTCATTTGCTCTAATGAGGGCCTTCAGAGTGGGTCTGCCTATAGAAAATGACAGACAAGTGGGATTATAGATTAGTCTGAAGTAACAAAACAAAACAAAAGTGTAGAAATAGTTTAGGGTAAGCCATTAAGTACATGTATGTATTGCATTTACTAGGTGCTATGCTCTATTAAATGTGAGTAACTATTCAGAAGTATAGAAAGCAAGACTATAGCTTTCTATCCAGAAGATATTTCAAATTAAGATATTTTACCCAACAATACCAGAAAGCCATTAAAGAGCTTCTGCAGTTGCAAGGAGACTGTTTTTTAAACTGGATATCATGGTGCAATGTTGTCCACTTGGAATTCATTTATTTGATGTAGATCAAGTCAGTGTCTACCAAAAGTAGTTAAAAACTTTTAAAAGTATTTTCAAGGACAGGGAAACATGAGCATTTGGGTATTTTTATTAGTTTGGGAACACAAGTCATGTAGCTTTGTGTCTCAAAGAGATAAGGAAAATAGAACAGAGACTTGAACCTAGGTCATTAAAGCCCTCAGATAACACTTTAATCACTGTACCTATCCATCCTTTGGAAGAAGATTATTAATGCAACTATTTTCATCTTCTGCTTTTAAAAGTCATTTTTCTCATAAAATAGCAATACACCTCAGTGGATAGTTTCTGCAGCTCCTGGGTTTAATACAAATTAAATAATAGGTTCTTTGTATTATCAATGCCAAAAGCTTTCAGAGTTACTTGGTTTATCCTGCAAAAGAAAGGTTAGCACATTTTTAGTACAGAATATGTATTTCTTCTTAAAATTATCTTCATATTCAAAAAAAAAAAAAAAAAAAAAAAAGACCCATTTGGCTCATTCAATTTATCGTTTAAGGCAAGAAATTCTAGAAGCCAGATTCTTGGACAACTGTATAGCCTATTTAATGGAAACACAGTATTTTATAGGGTGAATGCAAGACCTGACCTGGCTTTAAAACTAACAGTAACTCTGGGAAGCATTACATACAATTTTAATAAAAATAAAAGCAAAACCAAAACAAAACAAGACACTTCTTTATAATTAAAAGTTTTAAGGGGAGAGCTCAGTAAAACTGGAGCTTAACTTTGCAGACTAAACTTGTTCTTATCACTGCTTTTGAACTTTATCCCAGAATCACAGAATTGTAGGGGTTGGAAGGGACCACAAAAGATCATCGGGTCCAACCCCCCTGCCAAAGCAGGTTCCCTAGAGCAGGCTGCCCAGGTAGGCATCCAGACGGGCCTTGAATATCTCCAGAGAAGGAGACTCCACAACCTCCCTGGGCAGCCTCTTCCAGTTGGTGCAGAACTTCCTGTGCTCTATCTTGTGACCATTACCCCTTGTCCTGTCCCCGCAAAACACTGAAAAGAAGTTGGCCAAATCCCTCTGTCTCCCACACCTCAGGTATTTATACACATTGATGAGATCCCCTCTCAGTCTTCTTTTCTCCAGGCTGAACAGACCCAGATCTCTCAGCTTTTCTTCATAGGGAAGATGCTCCAGGGCCTGTATCATCTTTGTGGCCCTCTGCTGGACTCTTTCCAGGAGATCCCTGTCTTTTTTGTACAGTGGAGCCCAGAACTGTACAGTACTCCAGGTGAGGCCTGACCAGGGCAGAGTAGAGGGGGAGGATCACCTCCCTTGACCAGCTGACCACACACCCCTTTTAATGCACACCAGGATCCCGTTGGCCTTCTTGGCCACGAGGGCACACTGCTGGCTCATGGTCAACCTGTCGTCCACCAGGACCCCCAGGTCCTTCTCCTCAGAGCTCCTCTCCAGAAGGTCATCCCCCAAAACTTACTACTTCGTAGTAGTAAGATTTAGTTCATAGGAACATTATGAGTCGTACTGATGCAACATTTGTTTGGAATGTGGTGTTTTAGTTATAATTTAATTTTGTGAGTAATTCATGCTTCTCCATAGCTATATAACTGTGGAAAACCTTCAATATGTGGCAAAATGAGACCAAAGCAAACAAAAACATGCTTGTTGTGTTGTATCAGAATTTAGATTTTGTGTTTTTATTTTTTTTCCCCTAGCAAAAAGTCCAGTGACAATGGATCCTCACTGGTGTTTTGTAACCTTTAAATAATTATTAAGCTGGAGTTACCGTAGATCATAGAATCAGAGAATCAGAGAATGGCTTGGGTTGGAAGGGACCTTAAAGATCATGTAATTCCACCCCCCTTATCATAGGCAGGGACTTCACCCACTAGTTCAAGTATCCCATCCAGCCTGGCCTTGAACACCTCCACAGATGGGGCGTCTACAACCTCTCTGGGTAACATTCTTCCAGTGCCTCACCACCCTCTGAGTAAAGAATTTCTTCCTAACATCCAATCTAAATCTACCCTCTTTCAGTTTAAAACCATCTCCCCTTGTCCCTCATTATGTGCATTCCCTCATTATCTACATGAGTAAAGAGTCCCTTTCCATCATTTTTATAATGACCCTTTAAGTGTTGAAGGGCCACAATGAGGTCTCCCCACAGCCTTCTCTTCTCCAGGCTGAACATCCCCAGCTCTGTCAGCCTTTATTCATAGGAGAGAAGCTCTAGCCCTCTGATCATCTTTGTGGCCCTCCTCTGGACTTGTTCTAACAGCTCCACATCTTTCTTGTGTTGGGGGCTCCAAACCTGGATGCAGTACTCCAGGTGGGGCCTCATGAGGGCAGAGTAGAGGGGGACAATCACCTCCCTTGACCTTGCTGACCATGCCTCTCTTGATGCAGCCCAGGACACGGTTGGCCTTCTGGGCAGCATGTGCACACTGCTGGCTCATGGTCAAGCTTCTCATCTACCAGAACCCCCAAATCCCCCTCCGCGGGGCTGCTCTCAATAAATTCTCCCAGTTTGAACTCATGCCTGGGATTGCCCCAGCCCAGTTGCAGCACCCTGCACTTGAACTTGTTGAACCTCATGTGGTTCGTGTGGGCCCACTTCTCAAGCTTATTCAGGTCCCTTTGGATGGCATCCCTTCCTCTTGTTGTATCAAATGCACAACTCAGCGTGGTGTCATCTGCAAACTTGCTGAGGGTGTTCTTGATCCCACCATCTATGTCATTGATGAAGATATTGGAAAACACTGGTCCCAAGACAGACCCCTGAGGGAGACCACTTATCACCGGCCTCCAGCTGGACATAGAGTCATTGACCACTACTCTCTGGGTGTGTCCATCAAGCCAGTTCCTTATCCACTGAATGGTCCACCCTTCAAATCCATATCTCTCCAATTTAGAAATCAGGATGTCACGTGGGACTGTGTGAAAAGCCTTACAGAAGTCCAGGTAGATGACATTGGTTGGTCTTCCTTTGTCAACTGATGCAGTTACTCCATAATAGAAGGCCACCAGATTGGTCAGGCATGATTTGACCTTGGTGAAGCCATGCTGGCTGCTTTGGATCACCTCTTTGTCATGTATGTGCCTTAACATTGCTTCCAGGAGGATCTGTTCCATGATCTTGCCAGGCACAGAGGTGAGGTTCACCGTTCTGTAGTTCTCCAGATCTTCCTTTATACGCTTTTTAAAAATGGGAGTGATGTTTCCCATTTTCCTGTCACTGGGGACTTTGTCTGACTGCCAGGACTTTTCAAATATGATGGAGATTGGCTTGGCAGCTACATCAGCCAATTCTCTCAGAACCCTGAAATGCATGTCATCAGGCCCAATAGACTTGTAGCTGTTCAGCTGCATCAGGAGGTCCTGAAACTGCTCTTCGCTTACAGTGGGAGGGACTCTGCTTCCCCAGCCCCTGCCTAGAGGTCTGGGGACAAGCCTGATTGCCAGTGAAGGCTGAGGCAAAGAGGTTGTTAAGTACCTCAGCCTTCTCCATATCTGTTGTTACCAGTTCTCAATCTACATTTTTCAGAGGCGGTACACTCTATTTATTTGTTTGTTTATTTATTTATTTATTATTTATTTTTTTTTCTGGCCAATGTACGTGTAGAATCCCTTCTTGTTATTTTTTGCATTCCTCACCAAGTTTAGCTCTATCAGTGCCTTGGCTTTCCTGATCCCATCCCTGCATATCCAGACAGAGTTTCTGTACTCTTCCCAGGGCACACGGCCCTGTTTCCACTGCCTGTGCAGTTCTTTTGCCCAAGTTTGACCAGAAGGTCATTGCTCGGCCATACCAGTTTCCTGCCTTCCCTGCTTGGTTTATTGCACATGGGAGTAGACAGCTCTTGTGCTCTAAGATATCCTTAAAGAGTTACCAGCTCTGATCAGAAAATTTTTCCCTAAGGACAGTGTCCCAAGGGACAGTAATCTTTGAATTCTTCTTCATGCACTAATTCTTTGAATAACTGGAAGTTTGCTCTTCTAAAGTTGAGCGTCCTGACTTTGCTCTTTGCCAGGCACACATCCCTCAAGATCACGAACTCAACCATGGTCACTGTAACCCAGACTACCTCCAATCTTAACCTCTTTAATGAGGTCATCCACATTGGTGAGCACCAGGTCCAGAAATGCTTCTCCTCTGGCTGGTTTGTCTAATGCCTAGATGAGGAATTTGTCCTCAATGCACTCCAGGAATCTCCTGGATTGCTTATTACCTGCCATTTAGCTTTCCCAGCAGACATCTGAGTGAAATCCCACAGCAGGATGAGAGGCTGTGAGTGTGATGGTTCTTGTAGATGGAGCAAGAAGGCTTCATCAAAAGGCTCCCCTTGATCAGGCAGCCTGTAGTAGACTCCAACAACATAGTAGACTCCTACTGCAGGAGTAGACTCCTGCCCTTTATTGGTCTGATGCTTAATTTTTACCCATAAGCTCTCAACCTGCTCGTGGCTGTTTCTCAGTGGCAACTCTTCACAGTCTATCCACTTAACATAGAGGGCAACACCCCCACCCTTCCTTCCCTGCCTATTTCTCCTATAAAGCTTGTAGCCCTCCATTCCAGTGTTCCACTTGTGTGATTTGTCCCACCACATCTCTGTGATAGCAATTAGATCATAGTTTTCTAATTGCACCATGACTTCCAACTCCTCTTGCTTGTGTACTCCCCATGCAGTGTACATTGGTGTAGAGGCACTTCAGCTGGGCTATGGGCCACATTACCTTTTTAGAGGAGTTGTTCCCAATTCCTATGGGATGAATAAGAGTAAGTAGAAGAGTAAGGACAAATGAGTACATAACGAGGAACTGAAAAAAAGGAGGCAATAAATTATCTAACCAACAGTGAAATTTATTTTGAATGGAATTTCATGAAGCCATGTGCTATGGTTAAATGAAGGTGTACTGGAGTCAATGCCAGTAAATTTAAATTTAAACTTTTGTTTATTGTTTTAGTAACAGAGAAAAAAACACAGAAAAAAAATAATCCCATAAAGGCCTATTATCTTCCTGAGTCCAGTCTTGTCTTTAAGAAAGAAAAGAAAAAGAAAACCTCCTGAACTGTAATGAAATGAATTTTATTTTGCAGGCACTGGGCCCGTGCCATTTCATTTCATTACCAAGATGCACTGAGCAGGCTGGAATCAGCAAGAAATACAGGCAATGCATTGGTGATGATAAGCATTTCATCATGGCCCTAAACATATTAAATTTTTAGCTATAAATTTTATCAACAGCATCTACATGGCAGGATAGCATTTTCTACCTTCTTTCTTTGATCCCCTCCCTGTTCTCTTTTGCTCTGCAAATATAACTTGTGCTTGACAGTTGTGAAAACAATTTTTTAGAAATCTATAAGTAAAAATAAATCTACAGTTTAGCTAGTCTGGTAATTATCATTCAGGCTATCTCCTGTACGTACTGAAAGTGGGAAAACAGTTACAGCATGAGTAAGGGGAACCTCTTCAGGATTTGTCTCCCAAAGATTTCCTCCCCAGACTAATAACATATGCCAGAGAAATACTATTAAATTGAAGACCTCATTCCCAGTTTCTCCAACAGTTTTACACAAGCATTTGATCTTTATAGAGTACTGACAGGGAAATAAAAAGTTTTATATAAAAAAAAATAATTGTAGATGTTATTTCCAATAGAATAGAATAATTCAGTTGGAAGAAACCTTCAGCTAAAATAATAAAATAATCAACAAAATTTAACCAGTTTCAGATGACAGTAATGGGTAAAGGATCAAAAGCAGAAGTAAGCTTTAGTATACAATAACATTTTTAATGAAAAGTTCTTGGGGTTCAGGACCAAGAGAAAACTAAATCCTCTGCATTACCAGGTGCTATCTAAGTAGTCAGCAACAGACAAGAGGAAAGATAGGGTTAACAAACAGAGGGAACAGATTATAATTTTGTCTTATTCTGGAAAAGGAATAGGAAAGGAATGGAAAGGAATTTTGTCTTATTCTTTCTAAGCAGCGCTCAGGGTAACTGTAGTAACATCTTCAATGGTAAGAGGGAGAAAGGTGCTTCTTTGAGAACTCTTGAGGTATGACAACCCCGGGGCTGGTTACAGGGTAATTAGTTTCAGAAGAGAAGACTCTAGAGTAGCTGAAGAAATCCTAATTGTATTAATAATGAATTCTGTTCTTATATAATGCTACAATATGGTTCATTGTTGGGAAAGTGGTTTTAAACTAGTAAGCTATTTAAGTTTTGCCTAACAGAGTGGTCTAGCAGGGAAGAATCATATGTGATTATGGAAGACCATAATCACAGAAACGATGTGATTTAGGAAAACTTGAACAAGTGATACTTGTTCAACTTGTTCAACAAAACTAACTTAGTGAACTCCTTCACTAAGTTAGTTTTGAAGCTTGTAAAGCAAGAATCTAGGGAGCAATAATGTAGTGATTATAATTATACGAGAAACTCCCTGGGCATGTAACCATATGGGGAGTAAGTAAGAAACAAGAATGCTTCAAGATCCTAAAGATTATATAAAACATATACAGTTGCTTCTTTTTCACCTTCTCATCTATTATGAGGAAATGCATCCTGTTCCTCTGTCTGGACTTTCTGATTTTTAATGTTAAAAATAAAATGTTTTTGCCTGTGAAGGAGAGAGGATTGATAAGCAGTGATGATTAGAAAATCAGTAGGTATACCTGGATTTTGTATTGAAACAAAACAACCCTGCAGTGTGAGAAAGTAAGGTAATTGTTACATAAGGCCTGAAAATATGACTAGGCTTTTCTGTGTTACCTGCAAAGTCTTAATATCATCATTGATTACACTCCAAAGTAAAGAAGAAAAATCAAACTGAAAGGCATTTCTGTGTCAACATATGTATAGAACATTAATCATTTTCTTTAAATAATATTTTAATTGTTAATTTTACTTCAATTTTTGTTATATAGGGTACTGTTTTTTTTTTTTTTTTTTTTTTTCTAGATTAAATGGTATAGCTTATCTCACGCATATTGAACAGCCTGATGGAGGTGGCATTTTTATGGGTTGCTTTGGGAAGGTGCCAGGAAATAGCAGCTTTCATTGCAAGTCTTGGAAGTTGCCCTAATTATTGTTGAAAGAAAGTAAGGAACCTATCTAAGTTCTAAGATGGTTTTCATCACTTCAGAAACTTGTTTTATACAGGTAAAAATAGCAATATGGATTTTTCTCCACCCTGTTTTCCTGCTAGGAAAAATGCAGCAGTGTCTCAAAGACACATCATATAATAAATGATCAGAACAGCATCTATGCATTGAGTTTATCAGACATTAGATCAGGCTCTATGTGACTGGATCATATCTATCTCTGCGCAGAAAGTTTAATATGAAAAAGGCTACTGTGAATAGAGGAGGAGTACTCTGTTCTCTGTGTCCATCATGGACATAGCAAGAAGTAATCGGCTTAAACTTCAGCATTGAAAACTTAGGTTAAAACTTTCTTCTTATAATAGTAGTAAAGAATTGTCATCTGAAAATAGATTACTTGGAGAGATGGAAGACTTATCACTGGAAAGACAGAATTGACAACTATCTGTTATAAGAAGCATAAATGGAGTTTGTTTTGTCCTAGAGCAGGAAGCAAGAAAGGAACAACTAGGAAGCAACTTCCTGCAGCTCATTTCAAGCCTTTTAATTTTATTACTCAAAGCAAACACTAACAGTGTTTCTTTCTTTAGGTATGCAGTCAGAATTTCATTTATAGGAGCTTGCATACTTCTGAAAATAGCAGACTTCAAACTCCCTCCCAACTGTAATGCAAATTAAAAGTTTTTTTTTTTTTTTTTTAATTCTTGCAAGCTATTCAACCAATAAATTCAAGTGCAGTAACCATCGGAATTGCTACTCTCCCTCTGCATCTTAGCTCGTTAACAGATTTCAGCTTCTTGGCCAAATCACTTCAAAAGAAGAGGCAACAAAACCTTAAAGGCTGTTTCTTTTGTGATATGAAAAACAAACAACAACAACAACAACAAAAACAACCACAAAACACAAAACTAAAACAACCCAATTGTTTAAGTATTGCATCAGTATGATTCATAATGTTCCTATGAACTAAATCTTACTACAACAAAGTTTATCCATGTAAAAAGAAGTGCATAAGGTTCAAAAACAGTGATAAGAACAGGTTTAGTCTGAAAAGTTAAGCTCCAGTTTTACTGTGCTCTCCCCTTAAAAGTTTTAATTATAAAAAGTAAAAAGTGTTTTTTTTTTTTTTAATTAATTATTTTATTTTTATTAAAATCATATATAATGCTTCCCAGAGTTACCATTAGTTTTAAAGCCAGTTCAGGCCTTGCATTCACCTTATACAATGCTGTGCTTCCATTAAGAAGGCTATAGAGTTGTCTGAGAATCTGGCTTCTAGAATTTCACACTTCTGTTATTTTTATAATTTTCACCAAGGCAAATTAAATCTGTTGCATGACAGAGTAAGGTGACACTTCAGCAGATTCATAATTCTTACAAATATTCCAAGTTTATTGCTATCCTAAGTGATGCTCTTCTCCGTGACTTTCAGAGTGCAAAGCTTTTTATAGGCATCTGTGCTAGTTGTCCCATTCTTTGTTCTTCAAGTGAGCTCAGTGGAAGAATATGCTAAATATTCACGTCCAATATGCCAAATGGATGTGAGAAATTGTCTCATGACCATCATGGATTGTACACCTCCTTATGTTGTGCAACCCAAAGCATCTTTTCAATTTCTATATGCTTCCACTGTGTCTTTGGTCTCAGAAGTTTTTTGTTTTAATTTGCACTGACTGGTGTTCAACCCAAAGCACCTAAATGTATCTCAGTTATCTACATTTCTCACAATTATCTTATGGTTCCTCCTGTTTTCTTACTGTAATCTTTTATTTTATTGATGTTATAATTCTAATAAGTATGTATATAAAGAAAAGCAATAACTGCAATTACATTTTTTTAGAACAATTTCTGTTTCTCCTTTTTGCATTGTCTTGTAGTGATATAATTTTGCATTTGCTCTTTTTAAATATTTAAAGCTACCCGGCAAGTGCCTTTGCTAATTTGTCATTCTACTCATTGCTACTCTCATCAGTGTCGTTTGATGAGTTATCAGGAAGTATTATTTCCTGGAATGGTACACCATTAGCCAAATGAAGCTGTCTTGCCAGTCTCCAAATGCAGTACTTGTTCACTTCCAATGAAAGCTCTTTGATTTGTGACAAAGAAATATGAAGCTATGGAAACAAAGTAAAATGGATGGTGGGAAACCAAATTTTGCAGAGTATCAGCCACCCATATTTTATTTGAAAACTTGGAAGATGTTGCCCTTTCTTTCTCTTTCTTCCCCAAACTCTAAAAAAAAAAAAAAAAAAAAAGGCATAAGCCCTAAACAGTTGTCAGACATTAGCAGTGGAAGCATTTTATGCTCCCTTACTCCTGCTTCCATTTCCTTCAGTCTCCTCTGACCAAAAAAGATCCCACAGAGGTACAAACTCTAGTATATGAACTACAATATGGTAGGCATACAAATTGTCAGTATGGTTATGTAGTGTTTTCAGTTACCATCCTTATAGCACCCATATCCTGGAGTTTTTAAAACAGTAGTGCAAAATACTGGTAGTAGTGTTAGATGATGAGTGACCATACAGACAGAACAGGCTTTTTCCTTGGGCCTGGAATGTGACTTGAAATAATATAATTGATATCTATATATCATACTACAATGACGGAAGTTCAGTTACCAATTTTTGCCCTTTTGAAATAATCTCCTTTTAAAAAAGTGTAGCAATAATATTATATATAAATGTATAGTATGGTATAGTATATAGTAATCCAAATAAATTGGTGTTGACATTACCTGCTGCAATCTCTTGCTTTTTCAACATCTCTCCTGAACTGAGAGACAATAATGAGATACAGTATTTGAGGTGCAAACTCAGCAATGCTTAATAAAGGTGAATAGTAACGTGTAGCTACACTGCTCATAATACAGCCTAGTGTGCAATTTGCTTTATTTGCAATAAGACGCATATTCAGCCTGACATAAACCATAAACCTCATGCCTTTTTTTTTTTTTTTTTTTTTTTTTCCCAGCAGATATTTTGACAGACCACTTTCCAGTCTTTATGGGGATGTTTAATTTTGCATTTTTCCTTACTGAGTCTCATGAGTTTTCTGTTGGTCCAGTTCTCAAGTTTATCTAGATTCTTCTGGATCAAGTCTCTTCCATTTGTTCTGTCAAGCATTTCTCCAAATTTAATGCCATCTTCAAACTTCTTGAGGGTTCAATCTGTGTCATAGTCCAGATTGTAAATTCCAACAGTATGGGAACAGTATCATATATCCCAAACAGTATGAGAACAGTATCAGTCATTGGTGTACTCTGCTTTTTATCAGCTGTTAGCCAGATGACTAGACTTTGGATTCATGGCTAATCCAGCCAACTTTCATCCCACCCTAAAAATTCTTTTTTCTATTCCATGCCTCTTTAGTTTCCAAATAAGGAAACTGTAAGATGTAGCAGCTAAAGGCTTACAAATGTGGAGATGGATTACATTCTCTGCTCTTTGTAGCCAGTCATTTCATCAGAGGTGTGAGGCTGGCTGAGCATGATTTACTATTGATAAATCCATATTTCATATTCTGGATTATTTTCTCACTCTCAAGTACCTGAAAATGGATTCTGGGGAGACATATTCCATGATATTTCTATTCCTGGGGACTGAGATGAGGCTAACCATACCATAATTCAATGAATCTTACCTTTTTAAGGATGAGTGAAACAATAGCCTCTTCACAGTCATCAGGAACCCCATTTAATTGCCATATAAATTATATACAGTGGACTACAGTCACATCAGTCAACCTTTACAGTGTCCTTAGGAAAATCCTGTCAGGGTTTGGGTAAATCCAGCTTGTCAATATTGTCCATAAACTTTTTTTTTTTTTTTCTCTGGTGTGTGTGTGTGAATAATGCATCATTTCTTACCTATTAGTACCGTAATGTCTCCCCCTTCTTTAAATTGATACAACTAATTTTTTTAAAGTAATTTGATTTTAGCAATCAAGAGAAAACATGTCTTTGATGATATTGTGGCTAATGTTCTGGGTTTAGGTAACTGTCTCTATAACCTAGTTTTGAATTTCTTCTTGTCTAGGTTCTCTGTCTGTTATACTGCTTCTCTATTTTGTTTCTTGCCCCGTTTTCTCTCAAGACTATTGTTGTCACCCTGTTGGTAGCACTGAAACTTCAGTCTAAGCTGAGACCTTGAGGCTGGGCAGAAGAGCACTGCTGGTTGATAGAATGACTATTAGGTCATGGTTCAAAAACAATATATATTTCCTGAAAACTCAATTTCCATAGTCCCCTATTTCTTCTATTTTCTGTCAGTAAAATGGCAAACTTGGTTATTCTGTAGCACTCTTTCACATATATGCTACAAGGTACATCTTTTTCCTTACAGATATACAAACATATGGCAGTGCATTAAAAAAAATAATAATAAAAATATATATATATATAAAAAGCAGCTTCGAATTCTGATAATTGCTCAGAAAAAAAAAAATAAATAAAAAATTTCAGAAACTTGGACATTTGAACTTTGAGCCCTTTTGAAGGTCTTGCCCAAAGTGTAAATTAGCAAGCATTTCATTATCATAAGTAAAATTTAGTTGACACAGTTAATAGTTTATGGTAAGTTGTCTCTTTTCAAAGGCTTTGCAAAGTTTGTTTTAGTTTACAATGAAGCTAGTTTATGGTAAGCTGTCTGTCTAGATACCTGAATTTATAGTTAGAGAAAAAAATGCATTTTTGCCAGCTGTACTTTTACTATCTCGCTTAGGACAATACAGACAAACTACATGATTCCTCCCATTGTAAGTGGCCTTCAAGACATGCAAGACCAGAAAACTACTGAGTGCCACCCATACAAAGTTAATTAAATGGTCATAGATGTCAATAAGATCTTTCAATATCTTTTTAAATTTTCTTAGTCATTTATTCAATTATACAATTATACAATGTGGACAGAGGAAAATCAAGGTGCTGATTTTGGCTTTGGCATTACTCACCCTCAGTTGCTTTTCTTACTGCTAGCAAAATATAATTGATTTGCAAGGCAGTCAGATTTCGTGTCTGGCATAGGTACAGTAAGCAGATTTCCAAGATGTCTGAAGAGACAAAAAGTAATATGAGGAGAAATTAAAAATTGAAAAATAGGTTAATTTCAATGGGAAAAGTAGGAAAATGATATACTGGGGGCATGGGAGAGGTTAGAACCTAAAACAACAAGAAGAAATTTAGTATATAATACTATACATCAAACAAAATTGCACTGATAATCTCATAGGTTCATCCTTTCTTTGCCCCCTTCCCTCTAGTGTCCTTTATAGGAACCCTTGTCAGTCATGACAAAACTCTCCTTCTGGCCAACACTTGGACGTTTTCATTGTGTTTCAGCCTTGCTGGCATCTTTCCCAAAAGAGAAAATTGTGATATTTTTATAGCAAGACAAAAATAAAAGAGGAAAAAAGTGTCCTATTCACCCACTTCTCTGTGTGGAGGTTTCACATTTGTGGTTTTAATGCAATTAATCAAAAACCAGATGCATTTGTATTCTCCGAACAGCTCTTTCATATTTTCTCAGTGTAGCAGTGTGAAATGGTGCAGGATGCCAATGGATAATAGTTCTGTGAAAGATATTTTTCATGTTAGGACAGTTCTTATGGGTTTTGTTTTAGAAGATGGATTGCAAGTTCTCAGTCATTTGCAAGCCACAGGCTTTACATGTGCTCTCCACATTATCAAATTTCTCACTCAGTTTGAAAACCACAGCATTTTAATTGAAAGGAACGCTAGACTTTCCAGTGGTATCAATGTGGGAAGGTTGTTAGAGTCTGAGAAATAACCTTCCCTCTTCAGAAAAATGAACAAATATGGTGGAACTTTTTTAAAGTACTTTTACCTTAGTAACCAATGGGGCTGCAAGGTGAGTTGGCACACATTCAAGTGCAAAATATCAAACAGTGAACCCTCTTTTTAAATTCACTGACTTGGAAGAGATTGAATATGTGGGGGCTTACTAATGACTAGCAATGGTGTCACTCATCCTAGAACTGCCATAGAGGCATACTTTCTCCTTTGAGGCTAGTTTCAGCATATGGCAGAGATTAGAAAGGATCAGAACAAGGGAACTGGGCATTTGTACAGCAGAAGCTCTAAGATCAGATTGGTACAGCTCATCAAATGGAGGAGTTTAATTTAGCTCTCATTTCACACAGTAAAACAAACTCAGCAAAAACGATTTTTTTAGGGCTCTGGCACCTTAAAATGTCTTAAGATAAAAAATTAGTTGGGCTTAAAATTAAACTAAGGACTCTATTTACATCCATACTGCCTCTTTCACTGGTTTTAAATAATGGCTCTTTCAGTGGCTGAAAATTTACATTTATAAACGTATGCATAGTTTACACAATGTTTAGGAACAGCTACTGATGTATGGAGTTTGTAGGTTATTAATGTAACATCACAGGCTGCTCATGATGTCATGGCTCCCGCATTCTTTTAACCCTTGTTCTAAGGACCTACATGTACATTCTATTTGGCAAGTTATTTTCACAGTTGTTTTTGGAAAACAACAACAACAAAACAGCACTATTTTAAATGAGAGAAAAGATCTATGTGGATTTCTAGAAATGTGAAGCCATTCCTTAAATGCTTTCTTTTTCAGATATACATTATGTTAAATATTACATTATTTCACTATACATTAGTCTTTCTAGGGTATATTAAATATTTGTCATTATGGCATTTATGAAGACAACAGTTTAGTAACTATCATAGAACCACGGAATCATAGAATGGCTTGGGTTGGAAGGGACCTCAAAGGTTGAATATAATAAGATTGACACTGAATTAGGGAGAATGAATACCAATGAGATTGAAATACATCTTGAAAAGTATCAGTTTTTCAGTCTTCACCTAAATAGTCCTTAGTCTAGTACAATATGAATATTTCACAAAAAAAGGTTTAAAAAAAGGTTTAAATCACAAGTTTTGCTTGCAGCTTTCAGGTGCAATCTGAAATTTAGACTTAAGTTTTATAATACTTATTATATACTTACCCTGAAAGTATAGTTGAAAGATTGTTTTGTTGCAAATTGCACTTTCTGTAAAGAAAGAGCATAGTGTCTCCAAGTCCAGACACTTTCTCAAAAAAGTATCTCCTGATACATTTCAGAAAATATTCTAGGCGAACAGTTAAAGTCTGCAATGTTTCAGCTAGACAAATTTTCTAAAATACATGTACTCACAATATTGATTAGGGGTGGACCACTGATAGGAAAAATCATTACCTTTTTTTCTTGAAGATATTTTTTTTGCCATTTTGTCTGAATCAGCATTAGTATTAAATGGCTTACCTGTTTAATTTATATAATTTTATTTTCATTTTAGTTTTTGTAATTTCTCTCCCATTACTGTGAATATTGACGTTATCTGAGAGGTTCAAAGAGCAAGCAGTTCTGGTTTATTATGAACATTTTGTTTTGTCTCTCATTCCTTTCTACCTTTTATAGGCTCTATTGTGGTATACGTCTAATGAACATTTTCTCTAATAGCTCCCAAGGAACAGCAAAATAACTACTTTGGCATATGCTGCTGACCAAATTCTCTGGTTCTGTGGCTGCTGGTTCTTTTAAGGAACTTGTTTTCCTAAGTTTTGAAAAGTCAAGATACTGCTCAATGTGTCCCTTGTGGAATGATAGCCTAACTTGCAATACCATTAATCATCAGATCATTGTTCCAGATAGTGGAAAAGAACTGGTGGTAGCTGGCTGTATAATAAAACTATTTCTAATGGGAATTCATGTTCATCTCATGCTCTTCCAGTTCAAGAGAAGAATACAGAATGAGATACAGCTCCTGTCATATAATATTCTGTCTTTCTCTTTGATCTCTCAGCATCAGTTTTGACCACGCTACTGACAAAAAGGCAAGTCGTACTCTTTTCCCTGCCTCCAGCTGTCTGTTCCTGCCACCTCTGTTGTGTCAGCACCAGTGAATGTTCAGCAGTTCAGGAAAAATAATAACTTGGGGAGGCAGGTCTACTCTTTATTCAGTTCAAGGAGCTGACATAACCGGTGAGCTACGTGATTTAAGTATTGACATAGCAAAGGGTGTGCCCAGAGAAAGAGGGACACAAATGAGGGCTGTCTTTCTGGTGGTAGCACAGTGTGAGATCATTTAAAAGTTTATAAAGTGGGGGAAAACATAAAATAATAATAATAATAATAAAATCTTTGGCTGGGGTTTGTGAATGTGTGCTCAGCTCTTGAGTTTAGCACACATTCAGTTTAGTCAACTGCTTAATTCTGTTGGTCTGGTCTGTTTTTGTGTTTTCAATTTTGGTGATATCTTTGGTGATATCTGAAGATTTCTGTTAGAAGAAGTGAATTAGGTAGTCACATTTGGTTTTATTTATATTTATCAGTGTATGCTGCTACAACTATTGATTCATTTTTATGTAGGAATTTGCAATAAAAAAATAATTAAGATTTCACATTTAGTTCTGAAAGTGCTGAAGCTCAGTTTTTCTGGTGAGATAAATGGAAGGAAGCATGGAAATTCCTTCTACTTCTCTTGATGCCTTCTGGTGGAACAGTTTGTTTTCAGAAGAGCCTGGTTGTCAAGGGAGACATGATGAGAAATGTGGTGGTTTTTGAGCTAAAGACATACTGTAGCATCTTTCTGTTGAATTCTGTAATAGCGAGAGTAGTGAGACTATCACTGCATGAACAGAATACTAAATTAATATGTTGTTAATATTGTATAAATTGGCCTTCTTATAATTATGTTTTGTTGTTTTGTTTTGTTTTGCTTTCCTCCTGTTACTGAATGCTGAAAGATTAATGGTGGAGTCCGGAATATCTGAAGTCTGTGTAGCTGTCGCTAAAGACAAAATTAGACAAAAAACAACTAAGCAAAAAAACCCACAACTTAAAGCCTCCATTTCAGCTTTACCTAATTTCCTTCTTTCTTTTTCTGATGACTTATATCAGTTGTCAAAGAAAATAGTTATGAAATATTGAAAAAAGGTGCGAGTTTCTAAATAGCTGTTAGGTTGATTTTCAAATAATCTGAAGCTGTGAGAAAAGTTGATCTATTTTTGGTCATTTCTGGCTTTTCTTTGGGACAGTGTGAATTGTTTATTGTTAATTTGAATTTAGGGTCATTTTTCTGAAATAAATAACTGTTTCTCTAGAACAATGACCAAATCTGCATAATGTATGCTCACAAGAAATTGCACATTTATTCTGAAATAAATATTCTAAATAAATATTTATTCTAAAATATACAATAAATTCCTTCCTGTAAAGGGATAAGTCCACTGTAGATGCAGATTACTGAGTGTTTGTCTTAAATTTGTACTGAGGTAATTTCAAAATATAGTCAAGATAGTTGGTTACAGGATAGTGAGCCTTGACATGGAACATAGGGTGACCTGCTTTACGTAACACTTTAAATTAAAGCTGTGGGGAAAAAAGATTGTGGATTTAGTGTGGGGAGAAAAGATTTGTAATAAAATTGGTGATTAGAGTTTGTTTTGAGAATAAAAAAATATTAAAGGAACAGTTAATATTATTAATTGAAGATCTTTGTGCAATACTACTGAAGCAAATGCTATTTGGTGAAACATACTCTGCAAAATTTATGTAATTTAGAAAGTTAACAAGAGACAAATTTCCCTTCTTTGTCTGACTTATAACATAATTTTCAGAGTTGCTTGTAGACTTTATAAAATTATTTCTTTTGGCACAAAACCGGTCATTTGTATTTTAGCTTGAGAGTTTTTGTTTATTTGTTTGTAAAGCTCTGTTTTCTAAATTCAAAATTTAGAAGAGTCTTTGTAATTAAATATAGGAGTTTTGTAAATAAATATAGGAGTTGTATCACAGCACTAAATGCAACTTACCTTTCCAAAATCTGATATAAGTAATTATCATGGTAAAACAGATTCTGAATTAATTGATGTGCTAATATTTTCTTAAGGTAATATTAAATTTTATGAACATAATGGAAAAGTTATGTTGGATTTCAGAGTTAATAAAAGCTTTAAATTTTGTTGCTGTATTATCAACTGCTATATTATATTAGAAGATTATCACATCAGGGAATACTGGATTTTCAATGGGACATTAAATGTCAGTGTAATATAAAACCTGCACAACTGATATTTGTGAAAGTTGTTAATATAAAAGACTAATCAAAGGAATGATTTTTATATTTTATCAGGAGTTTAAGAGTAATGAAGAGGCTCTTCTTGGCTACATAAACTGAATCTGAGTCATGGAACAGTATTATTCTGATCAGTCCTAGATCTTTGTGATTGTCAAGCAAAAGGAGGGAAAGAAAGAGTTGTGTTTTGCTTCTTTGTATTTTTGTGCCAGCTACCATAGAAATTAAAAATATAATAGATCTCTAATTTTCATGAATTAAACAATCCTTAGATGATGGGAATCTTAGAGATTTTTCCCCCTCTTCTCTAATTAGAATACCTCAATACAGGAAGGATGACTTCATGATGACCCTACATTCAAATGTTAAAAATAGTTGCTTATTTTTGCTTAATTGAACAAATCACATCTTTGTTCTCTACCCTAATGTCCTGGTTTCAGTTAGGGCAGAGTTAATTTTCTTCCTAGTAGATGGTAGAATGCTATGTTTTGGCTTAGGATGAGAAGAGTGCTGATAACAATTGTTGCAGAGCAATGCTTACACCAAGCTTACACCAAGGACGTTTCAGCTTCACACTCAGTCCTGCCAGAGGGCAGGCTGGGGGTGCAGCAAGAGCTGGGAGGGGACAGACCCAGGACAGGTGACCCAAACTGGCCAAAGGGGTATTCCATACCATCTGATGTCATGCTAAACAATATATGGGGGTGGTTAGCCGAGGGAGTGGGACCGGACTGCTCGGGGTTAGGCTGGGCATCGGTCGGTGGTGAGCAGTTGCGTTGTGCATCACTTGTTTGTACACATTAGTAGTAGTAGTACTATTATCATCATTATTGTTATTATTGTTATTATTATTTTCCTGTCTTAATAAGCTGTCTTTATCTCAACTCACGAGCTTCACTTTCCATTTCTCTCCCCCGTCCCAGAGAGGGAGGGGGGAGGGTGAGCGAACGGCTGTGTGGTGTTTAGCTGCCGGCCGGGTTAAACCACAACAACTAAGCATAGGTAAAGAAAAAGTATTACGGTTAAACAAAATCCACTTAAATTTTAAAAATATTAAAAGAAATCAAAACAGATCAAGCAGTAGTAAAATTTCAGATAAACCCTGGAAGCTGAAATGGAGAGGAGAAAGGATCCATCTAAATAAGGGCAAGGAAACCAGGGATGTGGGGGGGAAGGGAAGGATTCTGTTTAGGATGATTAACCCATCTCCATTTTTTTTTTGTTTCCCAAGCAAGAGATAAAATTTAAAACAAAGAGGCTGTCTACACTTTCAAATGGATTCAGATTCTTAACATTTTTTTTTTTTTCCTGAAAATTAAGTTTAGACCATTTTATCTAATGTCTCAAGTTTGTCAAAGACCTTCTAAAACACCTGAATCTCCTAGATTGTAAAAAATGTTTCCCAATGTTTCCCTGGTGAAAGAAGAAAAATGCTGTTCCTCACTCTCCCTTTCCCCCTCTGCAAGACTAAAAAAAAAAAAAATTAGAGAGTTGGTGTTATACAATTAATGACATATGGAATCTCAGAGGTTTTCAGGTTGGCAAGTGGAAACACAGAAAAATACAGTTACATAACATTAAATTTCCTTCAGAGAAACTGTGAAAGTTTACCTGTGATTGTAAATTTTGTAAATTTCTATCAATATAGCCATGTTTAAGATTGTTGGTGCTTTCAAACAAGCAAACAAATACAAGACAACCAAACAACCAATCAAAAACCCCTTCCATTATATTTTTACTTGCAGTAACCAAACTGCAACTTAGTCCAAACTGATTTGGACTAAGATATTATGTGAGGGATATCTACTATAGATATAAAATCTTTTGAAGAATACTGAATTAAAATGGTTCTACTGTTTCTAAAAAACAAAACAAAACAAAAAAAAAACACACAAGATTAGAGAAAATTCTGTTTTCCATCTCTATATAATTTAACTTGATAAAAGAGACTTTTCTATACCCTTGTATGCATCATCTTATAATGTTAAGGGTATCTATTGGCATTCTAAATGCCTTATTAAGTTAGCAGTTCCATATAAAATGGAAAGCTAATCAGATCAGCCAACTGCCTGATAGTATGGAAAATAGTGATGATAAAATCCCTCTTGCTGAACTTTTGACAGCAAAATGAATATTGAATTGCAAACCCTGATGTTAGACTCCATCTATAGTAAAAGGAGTGGCGTGTCCAGAGAGCAGGTCACAGACCTGATTGCAGTAACAGCGTAACACAAGTTGGAAAACTGAGTTGCAGGCCATGTTTCTGCCTTTGCCAGTAATGTTGAACGTTGGGATTTGATTATTCTCAGATTGCAGTAAAATATGCAGCAGAAATACACAAATATCATTTTGGAGACATTCTCTATTATTTTTATTATTATTATTTTTTAAAAACAGTTTAAGGAAAGTGACCAGGTTAGGTCACACAATCCACAATTCTGCTGGACTTCAGAGACTTTGGAGTAGACCTAAGATGTTTGCACTGTTTTCATTCTAACAGTCCTTGTTGAAATACTGTCAAAATGACATTTTGTGCCATTCAAAGGGTTCCCCCTTTGAAAAAGAATGAAAATAGAAAGCATTCACTTCACTTTTAAACATCTTTTTTTTTTTAGACATCTTTTAAAGAAGAAATTCACTTGATGCTGTAGTACCTACAACCCTATCCTAGCCAGCAGTTAATACAGACTATTGAACATATGCTTTCTTGGCTAGCAATCAGACTTTTTTAACAGAGATTCTTTTATGCATACACTCCCTTCTGAGCTAATGAAATAGTGACAATATGTTTTCTAAAGAAAACCTGTGTATGAGAAAATTGCTTAGACATGCAAAGCCTTTTTTCAAGAAGCTGTCAAGGTTTCATATTGATGCTTGATGGTATGTTATTAACATGCTTACAAAACTAATTCAAAGGCAGTAGAGTAGTGCTGTTTATACGATTTGTGGTAATATTACCATTACTAATTACATTATATTGTAATACTGATACAAATCAACTGCTGGCAATGTCAGGATTAGTGTGGGATGGTATAACAAGCAAAGCTTTTAGACCTTTTGACATTATCTTATTGAAAAATGTTTGTTATCTTGTTCTTTAAAATGAGTGAAATATGTTTGGTATCCAAAATACAGTAAAGACAGCATGTGTTTATCATGTATTTAGTGACCTCTGTTTCCACTTCAGGCTTATCTTTCATAAAATTGTAACATTTTTAGAGAGAACACTAATGAAGACTATTTAAGAAGGTAGTGATGTTTATGAAGAAGCCTCATTCATAACATGAAAGCATGAAATGTGCCTTATTTATTTATTTTATTTTATATTATTTTAGAGAGAGAGAGAGAGAGAGAATGTGTGGCAATAGGATCAACACAGATCAGTTAAGATTTCTTGATGTATGCATCAACCTTTGACAAATTAGGCAGGCAGCTGTGATAATTGTATTACTAAGTATGAAATGTTTTAAACCTCAGCACAGCCCCTTCCTGCTCCTTCTAATACTAACTTCAGTGTAAGTACTGAGATAAAATTTGTGACATTCAGACAGAAAAGAAAATAAGATTAGACTTACTAGAAACAAGCTATATGAGTAATTGAATAGGAATGCCTGTAACAATGTAGGTTCTTTATGCAAATCTTGACAAAATATTTCTTTTTCAGTTTGTGAAAGAGAAAAGTTACTAACAAAGGGCTCAGTCAATCACTTTCTAGTCATTGTAATCAGGGTGATTTCTGGAGTTTCTTTGTGAGCATTGCTTTGTTTCTTTGATATTCTGATGGTCTTCATTAGGATTGCTTTATTGCTATTCTTTATTGGGAGAAAAATAAACTGATCACAATAAATTCCACATGATTTTCTTTAGACTATTGTTGGAAGTTTACATTTCTTTTCTTTCAATGGTAACAGTAATTAACTACCCCTCCTCCTCAACCAGAAGGCTGCTGCTCACTTTATAATTTGTTCACTTCATAACAGAATTGCTGTGCCACCTGTGTAAATGATTACAAGAAAGTCTCAGTGTTCATTCCCAGCATGAATTCTAGCTTACAGAATTCACAGGATTGGAATCAACACATAGAACTGGGAGAAAAAAAATAGTACATTGAATCATAGTGCCAGTTTCAAAGCTGAATAACCATTACCTTTGGGATTTCAGTAAAATGTAACTTTGCATCCCTGAGAATCTTCCCACCAGACTAGAATCCTCTTCTGAGGTGTAAAGGATTGTCCTTCACAATATGCTGCCTCTGAGAGAAAGAGAAAACATGAGAGACATTTTACTGCTTTTAAAGAGAGATACTATCTCTCCTCCCCCCCCCCTTTTTTTTTCCTTTTAAAACATGCCACCACTAATATGCAGATATTTAGAAATATCTGGAGAGTACATGTTATCAGCAATAAACTGTTTTCTTTTTCCCATTGCAAGTAGTTTTCTAGCTTAATGGTGCAGCTACTGAAATGATCTATCCCCTGGATGTTGCTATATTTCATATAATTGAGACTTTTGCAGCTTTACTTTAAGAGAGTTTCACAACCAAGAAAGGTTGTAAACCTTTAGCATTTACTGTTTTCATAGTTTATCCATATAAGAGATGCACTGCAGTGAACAGCAGTACAGAGCCAGTCACTCTTGGTCAGGTAGTGGTTTGAATCTTTGAACTCTTTGACCTTAGAATTTCCAATAAGTAGTCTGTTTGTGGTATTTCATAGATAAATCACATCTACTTTGAGCTAAATTGAAACCACCAATTTATTTCATGTGGGGATAACCCACATGGACCTAAGTAATGGTCATCTATTCTCAAGAACCACGTGTTATTCTTTGTTGTATATGACCATGTCTTTGCTCTTGAGATAAGGATGGAAGTTTTCACAGTTCATAATATTAGGGAACAATAAGAGGAAAAAAACAAACAAACAATAATTTGTTATTTGCAGGATGATGATATAATCTTCTATGGCAGAGTCCAGTTTTAAACTGTTATCTTTAACAGTCAGTCCAGATCCCTTTCAGCCATAAAGAATTGTACTGAATTAGAAATGCCAAGACAGTTCTGTCCTTGGTTAATGATTGTGTTATGTTGCCTTTATGTGTGTGTTACATCTAGATGTCTGTGTTCAAAACAAGCAAACTATTCTACTGAAATTGCATATTCGCCATCTCACAAGTTATAAAATTTTATACCTGTCAAATGGTCTAATACCAAGATATCAGTTTTAATTAGACATTACGTAGACAATAAATAGATGAGAACTAATTCACTGCAGAGTAAAAAGGTGAACTTACTGTTTGGTTTGCAATGTCTTTGCAGCATTATTTCCTTTCATTTTAACAGCTATTAGTTGATTAACAGATTTATTTAAAAAAGAGTCTGGGACAAAAGCAGGAGATAGAGATCCGTGAAACAATGGTAAATACAAGATGTGACTTTAACAGTAAAATATTGATGGTATACAGAGTACTGTGTTTCAAGTTGTATAGGGGAACACACATGGTTTGAAAATCAAACTTTCATTATGAAGTTTCTTTTTGTTTTCTTCTGGTGGGGCAGAATTTCTGTGTGATATAGAAGACATTTCTCTCACTAGATTTTCTTCATTCTGCGTTCATTGCTAATATCAATACAGATAGATTTTAGAATAGGTTTAAAAGAATGAGCAGTGAAAAATGTGCTTAATTTCTTTACCTAAGAAGATTTTAATTTGTCTTTCTAAAAACATATTTAATTGCTTACAAAGGAAAATAACTGCATGTCTTGTGAACCTTTCAGTTCTAACACTGACTTTATATTCTTACTTTAATTCTGTTTAATAAATTGTAATTTGCTTTTTAAGGTTTTACTTTAGAAAAAGATCCTTTAGAAGTGACTTTACCTATTTTTTCTTTTTTTTTTTTTTTCCTTTTTTTTTTCTTTTTCTGAAAACATGCAAAATTACTTATGTCTACAACTGCTGTAGTTGTTGCTTTTACTTTCTGCTTTTCTTTTTATTTATTTCCTCTCTCAGGAGAAGCAGCCATCACCATTAGGTATTATTTATTTAATATTTTTATGTGATTTTTCAAGTCTTTTAAATTACAGCCTTTAAAGGCAAGCTGTAGGCAAAAGAATACTGAAGTCAATTTAAAACATGCCAGCTGGCAAACACAAGAACCCAGTAAATTGGCAAGGACTTATCTGGTGCTTATTCTTCATTTTGATGTTTATTGTGGAAGTATTTTGCATGTGTGTGTGTCAATGTGTCAAAATGCAAATGAGCTTATCATCCTTATTTCTCCTTCTTTCTGTTATCTGCTGGGTCTTTTATCTCTCAACTAAAATTAAAAGAGCAGTAGTTCATTATTGCTGAGTTCTTAATAAATGGAGGAGATGTTACAGAACTTCCACAGGTGTCTTCACAGAAAAGTACAATATCCTATGTAAGGATCCATGCGGAACCATATCCATCATATCCAGATGGTATACATCCAGATGTAATACATCCAGTACACAGGCTCTCTAAGTGAGCAATTAAATGCAGTGCTCTCCTTTCAGTTCTCTCTTATATACATGCTACTTTGACACCTAAGTGTAAAAAATGAACAAAAGAAATTATCCCTGCTAAGGCTTATTAATGATCAAACATAAACAAGTCTCATGGCTTTTCTTTTCTACACTGCTGTTAGTACTGCCTGATTTGATAAGTTATAGTGTTTTTTAATTTTAATTCTGTGCAAGAGCCTCCTGTAGTAATTCAGAGAAAACAGAACTATGCTGGTGTAATGATGCTAGTGTCTTACAGCCAAAAATACTGTACATTCTTTTGAATTCAGAACTTTCTTGCTAGTAGGCATCCAAATAAGGATTTATTTTTTTCTTTTATGCACTGTAATGTTCAGACATACGTTGTGAGTTGTGGGGGACTCCACAGGAAAAATGAACTTTTTTCATGTTTAACTTATTTAACTTAGTATGTTAACTCTGTATTTTCCCCACACCCGTTTCCAAACCAACTTTCCTCCAACTTCTGGAAAGAGAGAAGTCCTTTTATTGGGAATGGGAGACAAGGATGTTCAGAATCTCTCGGTTTTGTCCATTAGTTTCAGAGAAGTTTGCTTAATAAGAAAGTTTATGTACACATTTCACTTGTACAAATCAGACACCATAAGTTCTACAGGTGATCTGTGACATCTCTATAAAGTATTTGAAGAAGAAAAATTAAGAATTTGGTGTCCAGGTAATATGTTCTTCAAAATCAGGGTTTCACTTGTGAAATTGAATTAAAATTTTGATGATAACAAAGTACAGCACTCTTCCTTCCTCAGAAAAGACTATGATTTCTGTATTACATCTGTATTTCTGAATATATGATCCTAGTGGAAAAGGAAAAACAAAAACAAATAAACAAACAAACAAGAAAACAAAAACAAAAACAAACGAAACCTAAAAGTTTGATTAATGGGAGCTTAGAAAGCTAAGTTTGAGGCCTGATCTCAGAGCTTTTAGACTGGAAAAAATGTCCCATTAATTTTAGTGGGAGTTTTGACTGCACAAGGACTTTCAAGATCAAGTACTTTCTTGTTCATTAAAGGATAGAAAGTAATTAGAAATAAAGCACAGAAAAGATTTTATGTAGTATTGCTTTTGTCAGCTGAAAAATCCATATTATTGTAGGAGTTTAGGCTAATCTCTCTCTCTTTCTTTCTTCCATAAAATGATGACACAGTAGGTTGTTTTCAGACTCTTAGCAGGTCTGTGGTTCTATTTTTTAATTTTACTGGGAAAAAGCAACTGCCAAGTTGCGTGTGCTTGTGTGTCCTTCCTTGCTATGGATTACAATCAAATCTGTGATGCTGACTTTGTCATTTCCCTCTTCCATCCAAACTGTTTAGCTCAAGATATTCTCACAACCTTTTTGTTTGTAAGTGGTAGATGATAGATGAAATAAAAAGCCTGTGTGCATTTTGGTTGAAGGTTTTTGCTGATGTCAGCTCATGAAATAGAAGAACAATTGGAAAGAAAAAGATAAAACTGTACTAACTTTTACAGAAACAAATCTTGCCTGTTTTATGATACCTTAAATTATGTTGACTTTTCAACACCTTTTGATGAAGAAGATATATATTCTTAAGACCTCTTGAATCCAACCCTGAAATTGAAATGTAAGGTAGTCATGAACCCTTTCAGAAATCATGAATTTAGGTCAACAAATAATGGGAGTACATTCTGCACTGACCTCAGGGACAAGGAACTCATCTCCTATTGAAACATTAAACCATTCGTTGTAATACTTTAAAAATATGTTTCATGTTACTCTTTCCTTATGTGTACATGTATATATATATCCATATATATATTCAAATATATATATTTGTCTGTGTCAAAACCTTCCTTCTTTCAGTCTCCAGCTGTAATTTATTTGGGTGAAGAGTAAGGTCCAGGTTTAATTCTAGTTAGAATAGTCTCTTGCAAGACAGAGCAGGAGCCATTTCACTTCTTTCTTCTGTCTGCTTGTTGGTGGGAATAGAGAAGCTGTAGAAAGATGGGGATCAAGGCAAGCTGCTCTCTTTGCTGACCCTGCCACATGTAATGATCTTAATTATTACCAAAAGCAATATAAAAGTGAAGACATTTTTTTATTATGTAGCAGCAGTCTGCTTTTTGGGAAAGTTGCTATGTAGAAAAATGCTCTCGTACTCAGTGATGCCATGCATTTGTTTTTTTTAGTTGGTAATTTCTATATGAATGGAATTTTATTCCTGTCCATTCTTGTTTTATTTTGATTGTCTCACTAAGCCAGTTGAAAGCTTAGGGGATAGTGAAAAAACTCATTATTGGCTGTTACTGAAATTACTCTTGTGATTACTTTCCAATTGTTATTGGGAAACAATACTTATAATTTCCATAAAGGTGATTTATTTATGTAAAGGTGACTTTCTATCAAGTAAGAAAGTATTTGATAAGATGTCACACAGTCAGCCTTCAAAAACTCATCACTTTATCAAAGTAGATAAAACTGTGCAATATACACTCTAAAAAGAGAACTTAATCCACAGGGACTCCTTGTCTGCTTTTTCAATGGTTTAATTCTGTTGCCTTTGGGTGAATTGCACTTCATTTGTACTCAAGTAAATGAGGAAAACAAAATATCAGAGGAGGTACAGGCAGATTTTAGAATGAGGCATTCTCAGTGGCTTTTACCTTTCTTTTAAAATATGCTTATTTAATCTCCTTGGATTGTATAAGTACCTTTTGATTCAGAGTATAAGACCAAATAACATTTCTGCTTGTGTAAAGCATTTTCTTCTTTTATTTTAAATGAAATTTTATACGACAAAGAAGGGACCTCCTGAAGTCAGTTGGAAATGTAACTTCAGATATCAGAGGAGAATACTTTTTGTTGATACAAATACGTACAATGACTTTTTGCTTTCAAGGGGAGTTCTTGAAAAAAGCTTTTAGAACTGTGATATAATTCTCCAAGAACACAGAACTTGTGTGAAATATCTGAAGTATCTGTTGGGAGTACTTTGGAAGAGACATGTGTTTTCCACTGTGAATAAAAGTACTATTTGATGTAAAGTTTTTTGAGGATTTTGCTCACTATATGATGTTATAGGAGTGGATAAACAATTCTGTACAGAATGCTAATGTTCTGTCTGAATATGGTGCACAGAATACTTGTTTACAATTTGGTCATGTTACTCTACAGAGAATGGATTTGAAATTGTCTGACTTTCCAGATACATTACTCTTAATGTAACATTCTCTCTCTGGGGAACATTCTTTTCTCCAATAAAATAGAACAGCAAAAAGGCCTGGTGCTGGGTTGATACCTGCATTTCAGACTATCCTTCCAAATGTACGTGGTTTTTTTTTTTTTTTTTTTTTTTTTTTTTGGCTTACATTGTTCAGAATTATTGTGGTAGTATTCTTTTTTCACATTGGATAACCAATTCAGTTCCTATAGGAATACGTAGTTTTGAAGGTTCTTCAAACTTGGTAACCTACTGAACTTTCCCTCCACAGTTATTTTATAGTCACATAGAGTCATAATGATTTGAGACCTTGAAGACATGGTATTTTGGGGTGTCTTAGTATTATACTCAGGAGGGAACCTGATGTACGTAGTGCTATTTATATTCAGCAGTTAGTAACAGAGCATGAACATCCATTAATGCTCCCGCATTAAACACAGCTTTAATTGCAGCTTTAAAGATCTGCTGTTTTTGCTTTTTAGAGTCTCATGGTTGATTAATAATATCTTAATAAAAAGCTTAATAGTGCATTAAATTAAAAAAAAAAAAATCTCGTTATGAGACAGCAATTTCAGTTGGTAGTTCACTAAACAGAACAATAAAAACCTGCCCTGCTGTCTGAAAATCTGTTGTCTGGTTGCAGCAGAGTGTTATACAATAAGCCTTCAAAAACCAAACTGATGTTTGATGTAGCACTTTAAATATTACCATGCATATGTTTGGTTACACTAGGCTACGTCATCTGAAGTTTGTGAGCCCTCATTAAAGGTTATTTATCTTCCTTCGACAGAAATTTTCACCCATTTTGCTTTATATATTGCCAATATTGGGCTTTTGGGGCGGTGGCTTATCGGTAGTAAGATCTGTAGTAAGAATGACACATCTTTTTTATCTAAATATTATTGCTTTTTAGGCACTGAATTTTGGAGATATGCCGAAGTACTTGTGGGAGATTTGGGTACCTGACAAACCATGGGTGGTAAGATATCAGATCCACTGAAATAAATAAAATAAGCATTTAATTTTAAGTCAGGTATTTTGAGCCCTGCTGTCACTGAATTCAATGGGCAAACCTCCTGCAGTACTCAAGGTGCATTACTGCAACTTTATAAAATAATATTTCCTTTTTTTTTTTTCTTTTTTTTTTTTTTTTTTTTTCCCAATATTTTCATGCTGTTGAAGTAATGGCTGTAGTGAAGTAGAACTACCATCTGACAAGGGGAAGAGTGAATTGCTCATCTGAAGGTTGTAAAACTAATAAGCAACATTTTCTGTTATCTTTATGAAGACTAGCTATTGCCATCAGAACAAATAATGGTTCACAGGTAGGCCTGAATAGTACCTTTCTCCAGACATCCTCTTGTTAGTACTGTATAACACTCACTCTGGACACCAACCCAGTAAGCCAAGGAAAATAACGATCTCCTTTTAAACACCATGTGGGCTTCTCAGAAAATGAGTCCAGCAGATGCTGGCTGTCTTCCACTTTCAGAGTCAGTAATCAGAGAATAACCAGGGTTCAGAGTTGTGATTTCTAAAGCTCTACAGCAAGAGCACCTATGGTTTACCTAGATGCACAGTTTCTGCTCTGTACAGAACTGCAATCTAGTCCATCAGTTTCCATGCTGGTGTATTTTTTGTTTTGTTTTATTTTTGTTATTTGCTGTTGGTGGTGGTGGTGGTTTTGGTTTTGTTTGTTTTTGGGGTGGTGGTGGTATTTATTTATTTGTTTGCGAAATGAAGTACTGTAGAATCTGGATAGATAGAATTTTCAATATCTCTCCACTAACTGTGCTTTTAAAAGAGAATTTGTCAAAATTAATTTATATTACAAGGCTCCATGTTGAAGTTCAGAACTGTCACATGTTTAAAAATAATAATTGCAATCTGAATTTGTTCACATCTTTTGATACATTTAATTACATTTGTTCAACTACATTTATTAAAACTACAAGCATACAGTAAGAAGATTATTTTCTTTTGTAATTTAGCCCTCTTCCACCAAAACTAAGCACTCTGTGGCAGTTGTTTTAAGCTACATCAGGAAAAAAAAAAAAAAGGCTAGGAAATGGCAAGCTTCCAGTATCAAACATTAAACTTAAAACATTAGTTATTTTCTAACTTCTGCTATTCAGCTTTTTATCCTCAATAGTAGACTATTTTATCCTCAATATAGGCATTTCAGAGGTAAGTTAATTGCTTTCATTTTCTACTGTAAAATATTCTGAATGAGCTTTGTGGAATCTCTATTCATATACTATAAAACCAATACAGAGATCTAGATATCTATCTTATCTTTCTCTTCTCTATTGATAAAGAATGCTGTGGTTATATATTGATTCAATAACATGGAATCTGAAGGAAACTTTGAAGGGAAAAAGGCAATCGTACATCGTTGGGACAAGCAATATAAAATGAACACACTAATAAGCAGCATTGAGCTCCATATACTAGAATTGTAGGTGCCTATGCATGGATAGATATATATAAATTCCTATTAAAGTGATGGAGAATGGATACCTAGTTATAACATACTGAAGTACTGAAGCAGTGGAGTAATGACAGAACATGCACCTAAGCTTCTAGCTCAGTTTTTGTATGTCTTTTTGTATACGTACTAGACTGTACTGTTTTAGCAGTTGTCACTTACAATATTTTATTTCAGTGGATATTAATTACAGAATGAAGAGTCCTAATGTAGTTTTATTCCAAATACTAACAGCAGTATATATGTAATGGTTCACGGTCAAGACCATTTTTTTTTTTTTTTGAGAGAGAAAGTATATTATACATGTATCTATACATACATATGTATATATATATGTATACTACATATATCATATATATATCTACACATTATCTTTTAAAAACTGATCTTTCAATTAGAGCTGTCCAGAAAATCATTTCAATGGAAGTTGGATGCTAATATGTAGAAACGAGGTTCTAAAGCTACTAAAGTAGGAAGAAAGTTCTAAACTTTTAAGCTAATTTCCAGAAGATTTCTCTTAGCTTTTCCCTATGATGTCATGCTCCTTGTCAGATAAATCTTTTCAGCTAGGTTTAATATGTCAAGAGAGTTAAACAAATGAGTAGACAATTTCTTCTGCTTGTTTTAGATTAAAAAAAAAAAAAAAAAGTGAAAATACATGTATATTCTCTTTGCTCTGTTAGCTGATATTTGGTGTGGATTTTTAATTTTAATTTTTTTTTTTTTTTTTTATTTTCTAGTTTGACAGCAACCTGCTATGGCTGTCATAAAGCAATGGCTTTAACTAAAGCTTCATTC
The DNA here is from genome assembly GCF_964035555.1 of Netta rufina. Taxonomy (NCBI): domain Eukaryota; kingdom Metazoa; phylum Chordata; class Aves; order Anseriformes; family Anatidae; genus Netta; species Netta rufina. The sequence goes on along the minus strand of NC_140123.1, from coordinate 39,391,493 downwards.
CCATCAGTGCAAATGCATGACTTTGAAAAATTCTTCCAACTCTTAATTTATTGAAACCACTATAAGTACCTTTAAGTATTTTAAACTTATTATTATTATTATTATTTAATTTTCATACTGATATATATTCACAGTCTGACCAGTTAGCAAATAACGTTGATGGTTTGTACAGTAAATGAGGACTGATCATTTTGCAATGTATTAATTAATACGAAGAAAATAAAAAGTATGGTATTGCTTTAAAAAAAATAATGTTGAATAACCTGTGAGTATTTTGTTCATTTAAATAGCAATTACACAGTCTTTTTCTGAAGGCTTCTTGGCAAAGCAAATAAATCTTCATTAACATTGTTTATAATACAATTTGAAACAAACAATTTTTTTTAAAAAAAAAAAGAACAAAAACACTTCTAAAACAAGTTGCACACTGTTGTGAAAATCCACTACATGTGAAAATCTGCTACTAGATTTTCTATTTCTTGAAGTTAGATTTTAGTAATTGATTTTAATGTTAATTAGTACCTGGATTAGATGCAGAAGATTTTAGGTGAGAGTCTGGTGTACCTGTTTATGTGGCAGTTCAGATTGCATGATTTTATGGGGGAACGAGCATGGGGTGGGATAGATGTAGGAATGGAAAAGAAGCACTCAGTGATAAATAATCAAAAACGTATTTAACGTGTGAGATGGATGGTAGCAAGTGGATAGCAATTTTGCTTCTATGAAATCTGTTCTACAATATACATGCACACCCATACCTATACCAATCAAGGCAGATGCATTTCTTTCATTCTAGTACGGACCAGCATGGAGGGAGGGGACCAGGACACTGACTACAACTGTGCAACAGGGTCATGTTTGGCAGCTGGTACCCTCTATACAGCAGTTCAGGCTCAGACTCCTATGTGATGCTGGGTGCTCATGGATGTGCTCACTCATGAGGGGTTATTGTCTTAACTGTTTATTGCTTTCTAAATCATGTTGTTGGCACATGCCACAAGCCAAGCTAGTGAGCCATGCGGCCTTACTAGTCACATAGCCTCAGGCCAGTCTCCTTTATGTCATCCATATGTAAGGCCAGCTAGCAGTTGTCACTGTGGTTTCTATCATTCTCTGGTCTCCAACCCATCTGTGTTACAGATGTGCAAAATCAGCAACAATTATATGATGGAGTTCAGCTATCTCAGCTTTGTCTTCCAGCCACAGGTTAGTTATTTGTAAAGTGGCAGATGTAGTCATGGTGCCATTTATCTGACCAATGCTTTTGAATAGACACATGACACATGATTGAAATGATCCCTTCTAGGAATATAATGGTCCTTTGGCATTGATAACATCTGTTCATTTTGGGAAGAAAACTCTCCCTGCTCCACACATATCGGACAGTTTGCATATATACAAGGGAGAAATTAAGAGCACAAAGCTTATGACTGAGCTTGTCCTAAAATAACATAATCTTTCTCTGAGAGACCAAAGAGACACTGAGCTGTAAGTAATGGTGTAAGTTAAAGGATACAATCTATTAAGGCATCTCATTTGAGTATGGTACCTATAAATGGCTTGGTTTCCAATTAATAGGTCATATAGGAACCATTTTTTTTTTCCCACAGAAGAAGTAACAAAAGGTGAAGCTTTTTCTCTGCTGTTCAAGTTAGATGGTAATTGCATGAGTCAGGATTCTGAGAAGTTGAATGCTCTGTACATTTTATATTTTATTTTTTTATTTTATTATTTTATGCTATTTTATGCTATTTTATTTTATTGTATTCATTTTATTTTGGAGTCTGCAAGAGTAGATATTGTTATTAAACATGGCAGAAGTTTTTATTTTATATTTTGTTTCTGTTCATAAGTCTTTGTGCCTCTTACTGACTAATGACTAATTGACTATTGACTACCAACTAAAATAAGTCTCTTAACTTGGGTGTAATTCTGAGATGTTGGACAAACACTGATATTCTTTGTGTTTGGATTTTATTTTGACCATTTTCAAAAGTAAGCTCCTTTTTTAGTTTAGAATTTAGCTTTAGTTTAGAATGAATTAAAATACATGCTAGTCAATTAGGTACTACTTTTCTGTCTCAAATGTGGTGTTAGTGAAACTGACCAACTTCAGTATTTATATAAATAAAAGTTTACATGTATCTCTTGGTTTAATTTCTTCTTAATTAGTAGCATACAATGTACCATTCTGATTTTTGATTCACCCCCATGGTGCCTGCTCCTCCTCTTGGGGATCCCAGCTGTTTTCCTCTTCTGCTGTAATTGAAATCAAACTTGTTGCAGCCTGTAATTGTTAGTGAATCTAACCATCTAATGTTTTCTGTGAGACAGATGTACACCAGTACCAGATGAAGTGCCATATGGAAAGCCAAGTGCCCTACTAGGGTAAAGACAGATTCGTTCTTGTTCTGTTTTACAATATTCCAATACAATATTCCAATACTTGATAACTCATATCACACCCCTAACTTTGTAAAATGTATGTGTATATAAGCAATATATTAATGAAAATTATAATTACATATATATATTAAAATATATTAATATGTATATATGCAATATATTAATGAAAATGGTTAGGCCAAGTCTATCTGACCTCATGAAGAACTGTACCTCCAGACTGGTCTTACATATTTTACATTGTGGCTCTAAGGGACGCGGTTTGGTGATGGGTCTCAGTAGGTCATGTTGACAGTTAAGATGATGATCCTGAAGGTCTTTTCCAAACTAGATGATTCTATGATACTATGATTCTATATTATTCTCTTTGCCTGCTTCTTTCTCTTGTGATGTTAAGGAAAAATATTCTAGTGTCTGTTTGAGCACTGCTATGACAGTTCTAATGTCTCATATGGGAATGTAAATGTAGACATTATCTCATCCTTGTTTTGGCATCTAGTGAAAATCATAATCTTTTATAAAGAGTGCATCTTTTTTCTCTAGGTGAAGACATTTCCTAAGAATCTGCCATTGGTAGCAGGATGCTGTTGTCTGTCAGTATTTCAATATACATGTACTCCTGTTTTTCTTAAACTGTGTAATGCTTCCAGTCTTAGTGAATAAAATAAGAAGTTCTTATAGCTTATCTCTCTCCCTGTCTCTTCATATATACAGAGAGAAAACATCAGTCGTGAATTGTCAAATATAAGTAATATTTAATTATTTGTAAATATGTAGTTTTTGAACTGTTGGGCATCTACTGTAGTTCCTACACTAAAAAGGCTATGCAGTTTTAATAGCAGTCTTCTACCTCTAGCTTCTTTTCATGACCCAATATACCGCAATTAAATACAGATCTAAAGGGACGTTATAGGGTAATAATAACTTCATTGGCTGATGGATTTCTTGAGATATTTTAAGGCATGTTTTCTTAACAGAAATAATGTAATAGTCCCCTGTGTGGATTTCTTCATATCTGATTTTGAAAGGAGGCTCATGTGTTCCTTCAAGTGCTGCTGGTAACAAGAGGTCATCAGTATATCTGAATCAGGCAGACTAAGGCTTTGAGCAATTGCATCTGTAACTAAAACTGAACATCTAGCTTAAAGTCAAATACTGCACTTATTCTGTACTGTTCCTGACTCTAACTGTAGTTACCCTGTGTAAAGTTCAGCAGGATTTCTCCTGGGGTGGCAAGGTTCCTTTAGGTATATCTAAATAAATATTAGCATTCTGGTGAATACTTATAAAGAGATTTGTAGGAAAGGTAGTTATTCTGTAACTCCTCAGATTATACCTGGTTTCTCAGGGACCTGAGGAAAAATAGAGGTGAAATTAACTTCTTTACACTGTTCACAATCACAGTGGAGATTATTCTCATTAAATATTTATCCATTATGGAGGAGGGAAAGAGATGAGTAATTAAACAGTTGGCATAAATTTAAATGTCATAACTACAATTAGAAGAAACATCCTTGCAATCAAATTTTATTGGGGTTTCCCAATAAGTGTTCTGAAAATATCTTTCACTCAAGTATTTTCACTCTGCAGGAAGAAGGGAGAGTAAAATATAGTTTTGAATCAAGTTTCCTAACCTTTCTACTCTTTCTGAAAATTCCATAAATTTTCTGTAACTCAGTGATCCTGTTATATGACACACAGGTTAATTTGGGGATGTGAATTGATTCCCACAAACGATTAGCTTCCAAGTCTATCATCCCTCTATCCCGAAAGAATGATCTGAAGAGAGTTGCTCTACTTTCTGAGTGACTTTAATTGAACCAATACAAGTGACAGAAGAGGGAAAAGTTGTTGTATTTTGCTGTTTTTGTTGTGTTTTTTTTTTTTTTTTCTTTTTTTCCCCCCCGATCTCTCCTGTTTGTCTTTTTTTTTTTTTTTTTTTTTTTTTTTAACGATGAATCTCATATTGTACAAAGTAGCACATTTTTCACATTTTGTTAGTGTTATTACAGTATCATCTCATTTGATACTGCCTCATTCAGGTTATTTATCTGAAACTATTTCTAATAGTATCAGAAGAATACTTTAGGCAGCTAAAAAATAATTCCAATATTAAAATGTTTAAGCAGACTAACTTTGATATATTACACAAGAAAAAAAGACAAAAAGATCTATTATCCACCAAAATTTTATTTAAGGATGAAAGTTCTAAATATATTGTCTAGGCGTGTTGGAAGGAAACTTCAGAGGTTATTTGCTGCAATGCAATGCAAAGTCAGAGTTCTAACTTAGTTGAAGTTGTTCAGGGTCTTGCCCAAGTAAGTTTTGAGAATCTCCAAGGCTTGCTACAGCCTCAAAGGGCAATCCATTCCAGAGTTTGATCACCCTTATGAAAAATGTTTCCTTCATATCAGCTTGGAATTTTCCATGTTTCAGCTTGTCTCCATTGCTTTTCAGATGCGTCTGCAAGAAGTGTCTGGCTTTGTATTTTCCAAGTCCTCCAATAAAATAGCTAAAATTACAGTAAGGCCTTCCACTGACCTTCTTGAGGTTAAACACATAAAGCCGCCAGAGCATCCAAAGCTCCTTATACATGTACACTTCAGGCCCAAACCAGTTTGGTGACACTTTGTTGGGATCACAGAATCACAGAATTGTAGGGGTTGGAAGGGACCTCAAAAGATCATTGGGTCCAACCCCCCTGCCAAAGCAGGTTCCCTAGAGCAGGCTGCCCAGGTAGGTGTCCAGACGGGCCTTGAATATCTCCAGAGAAGGAGACTCCACAACCTCCCAGGGCAGCCTCTTCCAGTGCTCGGTCACCCTCACTATAAAGTTCTTTTGCATGTTGGTGCAGAACTTCCTGTGCTCTATCTTGTGACCATTACCCCTTGTCCTGTCCCCGCAAAACACTGAAAAGAAGTTGGCCAAATCCCTCTGTCTCCCACACCTCAGGTATTTATACACATTGATGAGATCCCCTCTCAGTCTTCTTTTCTCCAGGCTGAACAGACCCAGATCTCTCAGCTTTTCTTCATAGGGAAGATGCTCCAGGGCCTGTATCATCTTTGTGGCCCTCTGCTGGACTCTTTCCAGGAGATCCCTGTCTTTTTTGTACAGTGGAGCCCAGAACTGGACACAGTACTCCAGGTGAGGCCTGACCAGGGCAGAGTAGAGGGGGAGGATCACCTCCCTTGACCAGCTGGCCACGCCCCTTTTAATGCACACCAGGATCCCGTTGGCCTTCTTGGCCATGAGGGCATACTGCTGGCTCATGGTCAACCTGTCGTCCACCAGGACCCCCAGGTCCTTCTCCTCAGAGCTCCCCCCCAGCCTGTACTTACACACCCGGTTGATCTTTCCCTGGTGCAGGACTCTACACTTGCTCTTATTAAACCTCATTTGGTTTCTTCCTGTCCATCTCTCCAGCCGGTCCTGGTCTCGCTGAATGGTAGCACAGTCTTCTGGCGTGTCAGCCACTCCTCCCAGCTTTGTGTCATCAGCATACTTGCTGAGGGCAGACACTATTCCCACATCAAGGTCGTCGATGAAGATGTTGAACAAGACTGGACCCAGCACCAACCCCTGGGGATCACGGCTAGTCACAGGTCTCCAGCCAGACTCTGTGTCTCTGATCACCACCCTCTGAGTTTGGCCAGTCAGCCAGTTCTCAACCCACCTTACTGTCAACTCCTCTATCCCACACTTTCTCAGCTTTGCTAGTAGGATGTCATGGGAGACAGTATCAAAAGCCTTGCTCTCCCTGCATCTACCCAGCCGGTGATGCCATCATAGAAGGCAACGAGGTTGGTCGAGCATGACTTCCCCTTGGTGAATCCATGCTGACTACTCATAACCTTCTCTTCCAATTGCTTGGAGATGGCATCCAGAATAAGCTGTTACAACACCTTTTCAGGGACAGAGGTGAGACTGACTGGCCTGTAGTTTCCCAGATCCTCCTTCTTGCCCTTCTTGAAGACCAGAGTGACATTGTCTATCCTCCAATCTTCAGGCACCTCTCCTGTTCTCCAGGACCTTTCAAAGATGATAGAGAGTGGTTCGGCTATCACCTCTGCCAACTACCTTAGCATACGTGGATGCGTCCCATCGGGACAATGGATTTGTGTGCGTCGAGCCCACTCAGATGCTCCCGAGCCACTCCCTTGTCAGTAAGGGGGGAGATCTCCACTTCCCAGACTCTTTCTCCTCCCTCCAGGGTCGAGGAGTCCCAGGGCGGGGGCGGGGGGAGTCCTTGAAGCAAAGACTGAAGCAAAGAAAGCATTAAGTATCTCTGCCTTCTCGGCGTCTCCCGTTACCAGGACACCCCCGTCATTCAGCAAGGGACCCACATTATCCCTAGTCTTCCTTTTACTGTTTACATACTTAAAAAAAACCCTCCTTATTATCTTTTATCTCTTTTGCAAGCCTCATCTCTAGGTGGTCTTTAGCCTTCGTTGTCACGTTCCTGCAGGCCCTGACAACACTTCTATACTCCTCCCAAGAGGACAGGCCCTTTTTCCACATTTCATAAACCTTTCTCCTATTTTTGACCTTATCAATAAGCTCCTTGCTCACTCCAGTGTAAGTGTGTTTCTGGTACTGGAGAACCCCAAACAAGACACATTACTTGACATGCGGTCTCATAGCTGAATACAACAGAAGAATCACACTCCCTGAGCCTGTTGGATGCATTTTTACTAATGAAGCTTGATATACACTTGGTTCTCTTTGCTCAGGGACAAACTGCTAATTCAGGCTGAACTTGTCCTTGAGGACCAACAGGTCTTTTGCTGCAAAACTGGTTTCTATCCAGTTGGCCCCCAGCCTGCATTGTGGCATGGTGTTAGTCTTTCCCAGGGGCAGGACTCCCATGTTTGTCATTTGATGAACTTCAAGAGGTTCCTGTTGCCCATTTATCCCACCTGCCAAGCTCTCTCTCAGTAGGATCCCTACCTTCCAGCATGCAAAGCACTTGCCCCCACCTTGGTGTCACCTGTGCACTTGCAGAGGAAGCACTCTGCCTCATGATCCAGGTCACTAAGAAAGACATCAGATGCAAAGGCAGCATTGCCTCATTATCCATCCCTGAGGAGTACCTCTAGGAAAGAACTGCCAGTTGGTCTGTGTACCTCTGATCTGGTCTGTGCCCTCTTTGAACCTGGCAGGCCAAACAATTTTCCATCCACCTGAGAGACCACCCATCAAAACCTTATGTAACTAATTTGTCAGTAAGGAGGAAAAAAAAAAGCCTTACTAGCATCAAATTATAACTTTTTCACCTGGGCAGTCACACTTTTCCACAGATAAATACATGTAGGCTATTTCCAGTTTCCTTCTCCTCTTGGATGTGCCTGGATATGGCATCCAGGATGAATTGCTGAGTAATGAGGTTAGGCTGACCAGCCTTCAGTTCCTAGATCCTTCTCCTCCTTCTCCTTGAAAATGGTCAGATGGTATGCCTTCTTTCAGTCTTCAGGAAACTACCTTGATCACCAAAACAATTGTAAGATATGGCATTGCAATTACGTTATCTGACCTCCTCAGCACCATCAGAGGCAATCCATCTTGCCCTACATCCCCATTAATGAATTGGTTTCTATCCTCTACTTCCTGACACAGGCTCAGGGAAGCTGGCAAGCTTGAGACAGTCCTTATCAGTAGTGACTCAGCTTTTCTCATGTCCTTTGTCAGTAGGTTTCCTATGACTTTAAGTAGCAGTCCCCCATTTTCCTTTGTCTTCTATTTGTTTATGATATAACTTTCATTTTATGCTTCACAGTCATCACTAGTATCAACTCTAAGAAAACATTGATGTTTTAAATTCATCTGAACTTATTCAGGAGTTCACTGTTATCAATGCTGACCTTAAGCATTGGTTGACCTAAGGTATCACTCTGGACTTTTCTCGGGTTTCAAGGAGGTTGTCCTGACAGCTTTGGGCTCCTTTGCCCTCCAGGGCAGTCTCATATTAGACCCTGAAAAACAGATCCGGGAACAAGTTTAAAACTGCTTTTCTAAAGTCTATACTTGTAATTTTATTTATTTATTTCATTTATTTAATTTTATTGTACTTTATTGTACTTTATTTTAAATAATAAGTCAAACTGGGTGTCTCCTTTGGTCAGTTTGTCATTCACCTGTATCAAAATAAGAGTTCTTTATGCTTGACAGAAGTATTCTTGACATATTTGTGGTCCACCATTTTGCCCTTTCAGAAGACATTGAGATGTTTCATTTGTACATGAGAACCACTCCTGTGATTGTGATGCTTTCTCCACTTTTCTGAAGTTGTCTTCATTTCATCTTCTTGGTCAATCAGACTGTAGCAGACACTCACCACCACATCCACCCAGATCTTTACCCATCAGGTCTTGATTGGCTCATGCCCTGCTCCAGTGCAAAGCTTCACGCATTCAAACTGCTGCATGAAGTACAATCTCTCCTGGGTTTTATAGAGGAACCTGTATTGTTCTCCTGCAATTTTTCACTATTCGTGTGTTTGTGTACAGGCATCTCAGGTGAAACCTCCAACTATGCTGTATTTATAGGGGATGTTCCTTGGCTGCTGTGCTGTTCACTGAGCACTTCCTTGCTTTCTTCCTTAATTCTCTCATTTTTGGTCACAATCTCCTTCACTAGATTAGCAAGTCTCTTTGGAAGGCTGGGTCTTGCCCCACTTGATTAAACATACCATGACAGAAATATTTTGATATATACATGTATATATATTTTTAATATGTAAATACAAAATATTTTTTGCATTTATTTAGTGTCTCTCCATGAGTATATAATGCATGCAGACTTATGAAGAGAACACTGGGTATATGATTATGCATTAGTGCACAGGAAGAGAAAGAGGAGAATGTAAAAAAGGAACTGCATAGTTCTTTTTGTTTTGGGAGTATTGTCGTCAATTCTTCATCTTCTGTGTGCTTTTCTGGTACTGTTATCTTCCAGTCTGATTTTTCAAATGGTACAAGATGTTTTTGTTTCTTTTTGAACATCTCTGAAGCAAAAACCAGAAAGCAGTCATGTATATGCCTGGCAATTTGATGGTGTTGGTTTATTTATTTATTGATTTATTTATTTATTTTGGTAGAGATGGTGTTGAGATGTTTTGGAAAGGCTGGTCCTGTGTAGGGATTCAAAACACAGGAGTTAAAGAGATACAACTGCTGTGTTCTTTTCTTCCAGAGATATAATTATACATGAAATAATAATAATAATAATTATTATCAACATGCAGTATTGTAAATGCATTTGAGCAATAGCACTGAATTATGCTATCAAAAAGGTATTTTATAATACTCCTATGGATTTATTCATTTTTTTAGAAGCTATGTTTTCCTCTAGGGGGAAGAAATTGTTTTCACATATCTAAATATTTTAAAGAAGGTAAATATATTAATATATATAACATAATGTTACTAACTTGCCAGGGAGGGTGTTACTAAGTTGGAGGGAGGGTGTGACAGAGGTTATGTAAGTCATTTCTTTTGATCACATATTCATATGATAAGAAGTCTCTTGGTCATTCCTGTTTGTATACCATTATTTTATGTTATATTTTCTTAAACCAGTAATTATCATTGTAGGTGGAAGAGAAGAGGAACTATGCATGAGAACTGTTCTCAAGTTTTCTTGATCTGTCCTATCCCTGTCCCTACTAAAATAAATTTTCTTTCCATGGTGAAGGAAATGCTTTTGGATGCATTTGGGGGTGGGGGAAGGAATTAAAAAGAACATTATGCTCCATAGTTCAAAGGTTTTATGATCTGGTGTTAAATGTAAAGGCAGAGGAAGACTGAAAAATGGTTACAAGTGTCGTTCACAGTATTTTGAGTCCAAAGAAAGGAAATGAAACTGGTGAAGGGTGTAGAGAACAAGTCTTGTGAGAAGAAGCTGAGGGAACCGGGGTTGTATAGCTTGGAAAATAGTTCAGGGAAGACCTTACTGTACTTTACAATTACCTTAAAGGAGGTTGTAGTGAGATGGGGATCAGGCTCTTCTTGCAAGCACTGACTAACAAGACAAGGGGAAATGGTCTCATGTTGTGCCATGGGGAGGTTTATGCTGGATATTAGTAGAAATTTCTTTACTGAAAGGATTGTGCGGCATTGGAATAGGCTGCCCAGGGAAGTGGTTGAGTCACCATCCCTGGAGGTCTTCAGGAAACATGTAGATGTGGAACTTAGTAGCGTGGTTTAGTGATGGACTTGTCAGTACTTGGTTAAAGGTTGGAACCCTTAGGTTAAAGGTTGGAAGGTGATCTTAGAGTTCTTTTCCAACCTGAATGATTCTATGATTCTATGAATATAATTTTACCCCATTTTTGGTGTCTGTGTATTTCCTTGGATGGAAGATTATAATGTTGCAGAAAGGGTAATTTTTTTTTTTCCTATTGATTTTTACCTAATTCTGAGATGTTGTTTTCTAGATATCCTGTCATATGCTTCCTAAAAGATAGTTGATTGTATTTGAAGTATAAAGCACACTTTAGAGTATCTCAAGTGGTGGTAGACCCAATGTTTAGACAATGGACTGAAATCTTAGTACTTTACTGATCATAAATGGAGCTTAAACACCTGTATTGTGCATACCTAACTTTAGGTGTCTGGAGATGAAACAGCCTTCAAGTTTATGCTGATTGTGTTTTGTTTGTTTGTTTGCTTGTTTGTTTTTGTCATACTCAGTGAATTGGTTGAAGAACCTTGGATAAACAGTGCATGCAGAGATTAAAGTGGCGTATGGATGCTTAACATTTTTGTTCCTCTTTTTTTATATCATGTGGCATTAGATTTTGTACTCAGCTAGACCTATAAAAATCCAGCCCTCAGAGTTGTCACTGAGTGTATAATTTGATAAGCTTTAAAAAATGCAGAAATTGAATAAGAACAAGAAATGTAAGTATAGGCTAACAAGATAATCTTGTGGGGATAAACAGAACTGATATATAAAACATACTTCAGCACCATCTTTGTCAATGACTTAAGTGTAGATAAGGATACCTTTATCCTGATTGAAGCCAGTGGACCTTCATAATGTTCATAGGTTTTACCCATGCTATTTGACTGAAATGGAAGTTGGCCAAGTATATGTTGGTGATTTCTCTCATATGCAGAAATTTAGTCTGTTCTGGGTAAAAGCTTGTTACTATTCCCTCTTCAAGGTGAGATACACAGATGTTACTTTATAGTTTCATTTTTTTCCCCCTCATTTATGATGATTCACCTGTTTTAAGCAGAGTAGGATCACATATCCATAGTGAATTTAGTAGTCTACGGGGATCCAAAATATGAATAAGTTTCAATTTTTGCATGCATATGTAAGACTAATTGTTTCTGGTTTGGGATTAATGGGGCTTCATGGACAGTCTAAGAGCATAGACAATCTATGCTCTTTGTAGGAAAGGAATGGAAGGTATTTTATTATGAAATGTTTAGACAGTGCTGATTCTTTAGAATATATTATCTGGATTTAATACAATATATAGTAAACCCGCACAGCTTGAACCTTCCTTTAGCATCCATAGAAGATTGCATATATATCTTGAGTAGATGAATGTAACAATCAGGAAATAGCACAAAGTGAAATGGCTGATACTGCATGTTCTTCAGTGTGACAATGTACTGCAGATCACAGGGACTTATTACAAGAGGGTTTTGTTTGTTTGTTTGTTTGCTTTTCTTTTCCATATGATCTCCACTATGATTTTTTCGTTATACTGTTCTTTGTCAGAAACAACAAATCCATTACTACCCTTCACTATAAACTTCTTTAAAGTAGGGTAACATGAATCATTACATTTTGCTACATAGTCTTTCTGTTTCTCTTCTTCCCAAAAAAACAATCTGACCTCTACCAAGTTTTGTTAGAGTCAGAATCTGAGGCTTTACGAAGATGAATGCTGCCAAATATATTTGCTAGCAATTCATTTGTACACTTTTCAATTTACAGAACTGGCCCTCAGTTTTTAATTTTGTGCTTTAGATTAAATCCTATTTGGGGAAATCAATGAGAGGTTAACCAAAGCCTAGGCAGCTGCAGTGGTTAGAAGTTGACAGCTTTGATTGCATGCCAAACTGACATCTAGGTTCAGTTTTTCTCTTTCACGTATTCTTCATTCTCCAGCCTTTTGCCATAACATTATTATATCAAACTTTGATGGTGGGAAGAGAGATTAGTATGCTTAATGAAACATTGCCTCTTAACTTATATTGTAATTTTAAGTCAAAAATATCAAATGAAACAATATAGAGAGCAGCAACAGATATTTAACATAATTTCTGACAAGGTATCAGCTGGTATGCCTGTTGCTCTGACACCTTTCACTGATTTAAATCAGCCTAATGATTAAATCATATCATTGGTGGAAGGAAAAAGACCAAAGATGTATTTATACAACACAAAATCATGCATATAAAAGATACATTGTTCATGCTCACTACTTGCTAAATGTTTTACACACACACACACACACACAAACAATAAATATATATATAGTATTTAAAACAACAAAAAATGTTCTTGATGACTAAATAAATAAATATGGCAGTTAAACTGAATGTTAGTGATTAAGTAAATGCAGTTAATGGAAATTTCCTTTTCTGATCTTACTAATGGATTTAAGTGTATATCAAGGAGAGCAGGGAGGGAACAAAGCAAATAAATACAGTTCTCAGCTATATTTTTATCTACATATAGCCTTGTTTCTATGTTGTTATTATATACATATTAGTACTCATGTAAAAGCTGATATGCAGAGGTCAGATAGGAAATTAAAAAAGTATCATGGCAAGTCACCCACACACCTGACAGCAGAACACATAATTTCTGTGAGCCTTGCAATGTCCATATCCATTTTACTGTGTAAATTGAGCCTTGGAACAGCTGTGGTACATAACACAAGACACTCTGAACACTATATAGCAGAATGACTTTTGGTAGCATTACAGTGACAAAAAGCAAAACAAAACAAAACAAAACAAAATTAGAATCCATGATGTTGGGAGAAGATGAGAGTGACTGGTACCTGCTGGTACCAAAGACTTTACTTGCATGAAGGCCTCTGACATACATGTTGCACAATAGTCATTGCAGCCTCTGTTTAAGAACTGTAGCTTTCTGTCACAGGAAAGCATCTTTTGATAGCACTGTTCCATTACAAGTACAACTAACATTGAAGGTTCTTCTGGGGAACATCTTATATCATGATTTTATTTTATTCTAGCTGGCTGAATCTTTCCTGATGGAAGTAAGTCTGAAGAAAAATAAGTGTTTGATCTTGCTTTGATTAAAGTCAATGCAAAATTGGTTTTGAGCTTAACGGTGCAAGTTCAGTCTATAGAGAGAAAAATGTAAATCCTTCCAGCACATTTAGAATATTTCCAGTGTGAAATGGGAACTCAGAACGTGAAAGTTCAATTCTTTCTTTTTGCCAGGCATTTGTTAAGCAACCACAGATTGCTTTGTCATGCTATTATTCACTGTAAGTTTGGAATTTAATGAAATGAAAAGCCAGAGGCAGTAAATTAGATCGTCTTTCCAATTTTCTTACAGTTTTTTAAATACTACCTCAACATTAATCTCAGAATTGAAGTTCAAATTCTGGTTTTCAAATCATGACAAACAAACTGCTAGTGACTCACTGTTTTGAAGAAGAATGCAAAGGATAATTATGAAAACCCTAAGAAGTGAAGTTAATTGTATTAATATAGAGATTATCCATCCCTGTCTGTGATTACATAGCTGGTAGTCTCTTTTCCATATTGTTGTCATATGAGGTATTTCAGTTGAAATTATGTACAGTATCTGTAAGAAGATTTTTTTTTCTTTTCTTTTCTTTTTTTTTTTTTTTCTTTTTCCTTATTTCTTTTCCTTTCATAGACATTATAGACAAACCTCCAACTGACCTAGGGGATTTCTTTCTTAAATTTTATTTGATTCTTTGGGGTGTCTTCCTTCAGCTAGAGGGAGTACTTTTATTTATTTATTTATTTTTTAAATCACCATGTCATTTAAAATTACGTACTACATTTTTTTTTCCCCTGTGACAACAGAGCATACAAATAACAGAATTTAAAGGAGAAGAGGAAATTAAGTTTTGAATTGTAGTCTCACTGAGACATTTATGTCAAGGATCTCTTGTACTCTGCTCTGGTGAGGCTGCACTTTGAGTACCATGTTCAGTTTTGGGCCCCTCAGTACAAGAAGGACATCAAGGCCCTGGAGCATATCCAGAGAAGGGCTATGATGCTGGCTATGATGCCTGGAACACAGGTCCTGTGAGGAGCGGCTGAGGGAACTGGGGTTGTTTACTATGCAGAAGAAGAGGCTCAGGGGAGACCTTATTGTTCTTTATAACTGCATGAATGGAAGTTGTGGGGATCTGGAGGTTAGCCTCTTCTCAGAGATGACTAGAGGGGATGGCCTCAAGTTGCACTGGAGGAGGTTTAGACTGGAAATTAGGAGACATTTCTTCTCAGAAAGAATAGTCAGGCATTGGAATGGGTTGTGCAGGGAGATGGTGGAGTCACCATCCCTGGGAGTGTTTAAGGAAAGGTTGGACATGGTGCTTAGGCACATGGTTTAGTGGGTGACATTGGCAGTAGGGGGATGGTCGGACCTGATGATCTTGAAGGTCTTTTCCAACCTTAGTAATTCTATGATTCTATGATCCAGCTATTATCCAGTCCAGGAGAGAATGATGCATATCTTGGGTGTTTCCTGTTGATCTGTTTCTTCTCCATTACTATAATTTTCTGCTGCTTCAGCAATCAGTTATGAATTCCATTTGAAGGAGCTCAAGATACTACAGATTTTAGGTGTACAGCTTCTTCATGAAATCCTCCTTAAGAGTATGAACCAGGGCACCTAACATCCTTAAAGGGTTCTTAAAGAGATCCATGGCATATTTAGAAAACAATTTCTCATTTGGCAGGTTACAGATTTATCTTGCAATGTTAGTGAAAGATGGGGTAATATGGCATTAAAAAGCTTTTGCACAAAATCAAACAAAAAATGAGAGACACATGTATTGTGCAGTCTAAGATAACCTGCAAAGAACTTAAGCTTCCCTCTCTCCCTCGCCCCTCCACCTCCCCAGCATTTACTTCTCAGGAAATAAGTAATACTTATTTTGATAAAAAGTTGAAATAAAAACCAAATCATTCTAAAGATTGTTTTACAGCTCTATTGTAGTGACTAGACTGAGACATACAATTGATTGAAAATTACAAATCTTTATTGTAATACTACAGCATCTAGATTGTGCGCAACTTCTATTAGATCCATGGCAATTTTTCACATCTGACGTAAAGATACTCAGGGTGCACAACTTCATTTCTACTTATATTTTGTTTTATTTTGTTATCATGTGAAGCTTCATGATCCTTTTCCTTGGAACCAAGTGCTTCCTTGGTCTATTTATACAGGTCATGCTGTGTAATCCACAAAGATTCTGTTGTCTTTGTTTCTGTGAGGAAAATATAAATTAGTTTATTGTGAAGATAAAATACAGCTCAACACCCCTCATAAAATGCTTTCTGAACTGAAAGCTTTAACTATTTTAGTTTTACAACACTGACAGGATATTTCAAAAGATGTACTGCTGCCTGGGCTCACTGAAAGAAGTTATTGGAACCCTGAATGCTAGCATGAAATCCATGGAGGCTTTACAGTAATTTTCTTACAATGTCAAATTATGCCTGAAGAAAGATGGACAGATGTAACTCATAAACACTGTACGAACGGACGAATTTCAAGGTCAAATTTTGTTTTGGAGTACAGCAGTAAGATTGATTTTTATTTTAACTCCACCTGAAGATTATAAAATAATGAAATTATGTTTTCAAGTTAGTGCATGAGCGTCCATACAGTAAAAGAACATTGTTAGAAGTCTCTCTTTTTAGGCTATATCAATGAAGATGACATATGAGAAGAACAGTGAACATCTCTAATTTTGAAGGAAAGGAATTCATGACCAATTTTCCTGAAAATTTTCATTTACAAAATTTATATTTGTACATCAATTATACCAAATAAATGCCAAAATCTGTAAATATGATATGAGTTGCAAAGAAAAAAAAAAGTATATTTAACCTCTTCCTCTTAAAGAATTGTGATCACTGAATTGCAATCACCATTTGATACTTCTGAAATTTTATATTAAATGAGCTGATCTCATTTCAGGTCCCAGAAAATAAGATGTTCTTACTTAACTGGCCCTTTTTATTGGCAAACTCTGCTAGGTTAAGTGATAAATTCAGGGACTCAGATATATCTTTGTCCTTCAGAACCCATTTCAAGAATGTTGATCTGGATGTTTGATCTACTTATTCTGGTCTCGGCATAGGATCTGGAAAAGGAGGCCAATTCACTTGATCTATCATCTAATCATGAACCAAACTTACTTACAGGCTTTCTCAATAGTAGGTCTAAATCTTCAGAGAAAGTTTCTTTTTCCTACTCAGGAAGTTCTCAAAGATAACTGAAGTGAGGTGCTCCAGAGGTGTACCAGCATAAAGAAGTCCAACTTTTGAATGTCTAAAGTCAGATCAGCTGACTCTTAGCCTGAAAAGAATAATTTTAAATCATAAATGGTAAATGCAGCATAGATGATTTTAACAGCAACAGAGTTGCTGGTTTTGTTGGCAACATGAGAGCTAGTTATGGAAGCAGTAAAAGAATTGAACCGAATCAAATACCCACCTATAAGCCTGTCTTAAAAGAAAACAAACATATGGTTTGGTAAGATGTAGTCCTCATGATTATACTGTAGTATTTCTGAAGTCATAGGCGTTATTTATTCAGGTTTCTAATTTGTCAATCATGAAAATGTATTTGTCAGCAAAATTTGTAAAATCTGCTCCCAGTATAGGCTCTTCAATACCTGAAAGATATTGACATATCAGATATGCTGAGGAAAGTTGGGGGAAAAAAGTTCTGACATTAAAGGAAAGATCAATATAAATAACTGTAAGTAGCTTGTGCTAAATGGATATGCAAAATATAGCCCCTGAAAAGCTTTTTGGTATATTTTTGAAAGATGGAATTGTTTGACTTTTGCACAGAGGGGTATTTATGTAGTAATTTATACATAGAAGTGTTTTTAAAAGAATTTCACTGAAAGTATCAACACAGTGACTATTGATATTTTTACAATGCGTTATGTAGATGACTGCAGAAAAAAAATAATGAAAGTATCAGTTCTTCAGATATTTGAAACTAGATTACACAAAGTTCTTGAGAATGTCTTGTGGGAAATAGCTTACTCTGGGAAGAAGAGCTATTTAGCTATCTTTATTTGTTTATTATTCTGTGGTGAATATCTGTCTTTTATACGTGAATCTCAGCCAAGAAGTGAAACTGCTGTGAGAAGTCCTAAAAAAACCACCGTATTTAATTTCAGCTCAGCATATTAACTGTCCCTTATATAAATTTAGGGTTTTTACTCGGTTCATCTCTGATCATCCTTTTGTTATGTTGGCTGCCAAAGCACTACGTATTGTGTTTCTTCAGACACTAAGTGTCTGCATAGAAAAAAAAAAAAAAAGAAGAGAATTTCCATAATTTATTGAATGGGAAATTACTGTCTTCTTTCACATTGGTAAATATTGTCATGTATGTCCTTTCAAGTCTGTTAGGCTAAATGTGGCATACAGTTAAATGTCTGTAAGGCATATCTGTTTCTTACAGTGTGTCCAAATTTTTCTCTGTGATTTCTATAGTAATGTTTTGACTGAGATTCAGAGAAGTAGTAGCTATACTTTTGAAACTGTTGTCATGGTGTCATTTTATGTGATAAAACAAACTTTGTGAAGTTCTAAAGAGTTACCTATGCATAGTATTTAAATGTTCTGTCTTTTCCAGCTCTGAATCAAGACCCCATTAGTAAGATTTCTTCAAATCCCTATTATTGCATCTGACACAAATAAAGAAATACCTTCTAAGGATGAGAAGATCTAAGCTGTTCAGGTCCTCAGAGATTAAAATCAACAGCCTCAATTACTCTTTGTGCTGGTCTAGTGCTCAGCACAATTTAATCTTTGTAACCACCTCCCCTTAACAACTGAGCTGCACATTTTGTACAATAGGAAAACTATGACTGTTCTTAGGTGTAGCCTGGGGCTGAAGCCATCACATAGAGTCCAGCTGGACAATAGTCTAACTGATTTTTTACTTAAATTATTTCAGAAAAAAAAATAAATAAAATAAAATAAAATAAAATAAAATAATGGATTATTATTTTCATTTCAATTTAGAATTGTCCTTTAGACACACTGACCATGCCTGTTATGTTATGTGAAAGATAGTCATGGGTCTGGCTCTGACATTGAATGTCAACAGCACTTACGCTTGAAGCCTTCCGTGGCAGATTTGCTTGTAGAAAGCTTGTTGAAACTGCCTAGAAGAGATCCAAGAGGTAATATGTCAATGGGAATGATCAGAAGTATAGTTAAAGATTGCTTTTACTCAGAAAAGTAGTTTACCTTCTGACATACAAATACGTTGTTTTACAACATATAAATTCTTGAGTAACAGCTATATTGAACTCTGGTTTACAAAAGCAAAATTAACTATAGGTTAAGGCTTTAGAAATTTCCATTTGCCAGTTCTTTATTTTGGACCTTTTTGTATCAGGTATGAATTTACTATATTGTGGGAAGGATATAGTACTCAGCACCTATACATTTAATTTCATTTATGTAGCCAGCAGGAGGAGACAGGTACATCCAGAAGGAATTTCGGCCTTCCAGAGGTAGTTATGTCTGACCATTAACTGTAGAGAAGACTTAGGCCACTAGACATCTACCCTAAGTAAAAAAAGACTGAATCCAGAAACTAGTAATTTTTTTTTTCCTTCAAAATTTTCTCTCATAGTACAGACTATTCTCTTATACAGAACAGAAATGTGACTCATTTCCCTGACTATATGGAGAAATTAATTTTTGAAGTTAGAAGTGGATTAACTTGTATGCAGTAATGTTTTCAGCACCTTATAGGAAAAACTTACTTCAAACACTAATTGCTAAACAGAACATATAAATATATTTGTCTGATTCCCTCACTATAGCTGCAGATTGTAGTCCCCTATCTAGCAGTCAGTGCTTGCCTCATGTATTGGCAAATGTAATGCTGGTCCTTTTCCAGTAGAGTTTGCCAGCTCATAAGGCTACCACCTACTCCCTTCCTCCTTCCCCCCACCTTGCACCTCCTGTATCTTTTCAGTACCCTTACATCCCCCCAGAGCTCTTGGAAGGTGGTATATTTAGAAAAAGGACAATTTTATGTTCCAAGCAATTTTAAAAGTGTAGCCAACTATGGCTTAGCTGGCATGCTGAAGTTTGCAAGAGCATCTGTCAAAAAATATTCCAATTCTACTACTTACTGAATTTTGTTGAAGGCTCTGAGGGGAAGCTTGCAGTTCCTGTTCTATGCACTAAGAGTCTAGTGAGAGGAAGAGGAAGAGTCTAAGAGAGAGGAAGGGAAGGAAGGAAGGGAGGGAGGGAGGGATGGGAAATCTTTAAAGGATTTGAAATGTGACAGAATATATTTAGTCAAAACAAAATAAACAAATATTAATAATAATAATAAAAAAGACAGCTACAAGGATACTACTCTGTCTTGTCTCTCCTGCTCATCCTGCTCATCCTGCTTAGCATGATTTATTCTAAGAACTTGTGTCCTAAACAACAAATTTGGAATAGACTCTTCTCAGATTGAAGGCTCTGGAAATGAAGACTGTTTAATAAAAAGTAAGAGGAAGGCTTTCAGTGTCCGAAAATCAATGACAAATTTAAAAGTTATAAAAGTATAAAAGTAATACACATCACACACGCAAACAAATAAATCAGCTGTGTGGGTATTAAAGATTTTTTCTTATTAATTAATACACTTATAACTCTTACATAGCAAAGTCTATATTTCTAAGGTAACATTTCCCATAGGAAATGGTTGTCTATACCCTAAAGGGTACTATTTACCAAGAAAATGTGAGTGAACAATGAGTGTCAGGAAGTTTTGCTATTCTCAGTTTAGACCCATAAAATAATTTCAAATTTAGTCTTTATTTTTAATTGTGTATATTTACGCATTATTAAAATAAACTTATAGACATCTCTATCAAATGTAATGACACTTTTTTTTTTTTTTTTTTTTTTTAAGCAGAATAGTTTTGGTGCTTTTACATTTCTGTTTATGGTGTACTTAAATTTCATCCATCATCTATCTTTATATAAAGGTAATTAAGTATCTGTCATTGCCAGAAATGTTGCCTTTTAAAGATGGTGACATTTCAGCACTGAATTATAACTGCATTTGAATAAGGAGTTATAACAGACTTTCTCTAAAGTGTTATCTTATCATAAAGCACACTGTACCTAACTAATTGTAGCTTTCTTCATGCTATTTGCAAAGAATGCTGTTTAGGGTGGAAAGCAGGACTTTTTGTGAGGAAAGATAGTATTTTAAAGCTGGCACAAATTAGCTGCAGTTATGACTGAAAGTTGGCAGAGCCAACTACTAGGGAGTAGTTTGCTCCAGTATGTCTATCCATGCCTGAGTGGCTTCATTATTGTCCAGCAAACAAAGGAATGAAAGCAAAGAAGTAATCTTATATTTCTTTCCCTGGAAGTTTTCTATGACTAGACCTAGAAATCTTATGAAAAATGTAATGTTCACTGCTTTGGTGAATTACTGGATTCGGGTTGCCTTGCCAGGTTTTTGTTTGTTTGTTGTTTTTGTTATTGTTTTTCCCCCAGAAGGGAAGAGCTTCTGATTTACTCTTTTGCACTTCAGTGAAACAAAATATCTTGTAAGCTTGTTACATTTTCTGCATCTATGGAGGCAGAGATCAAATAAATGTTCTTCATCACCTCTATGCTCGATTTGAAAAGTTGATGAGCTATAAAATATCTTTTGCTTTGCTTGGCCTCTGCAGCACTTCCTTAACTGAGCACTTGCTTCATATGGCATTAACAACTCCTATAGGCAATAGTTAAGTCCCAGAGATTTTATCTGGAGTAAGATACCCCAAATGCAAGGATTCTTTTTTTTTTTTTTTTTTTTTTTTTTTTTTAACCACATGTGACAATAATGATAATAAAAAGGAATGAGTCAGTAATATATTTATTGACTTAATAGTTCCAGTTTTAATGTATTGAAGCCAAAAGTACCTGCTTTGTTCTGTTTATGTTATGCCAAATGATTATGATAACTCTTAGTCATTTTCTAAAAATGTTCACTGTTGCCATTGCATTTTTAGTAATGTATAGCATTGATAGGGTCATATTTTCTAAAGTAATTTATGGGTTTAATTTTAATTGTTGATTTTTGATTTTTAATCCTGTTTCTATGTTTGAGTGACCATGGACACTCAAATTTATATTTTCACAGATAGATAGATATAACTGCTCTTTTTGGATGTCAAAAGCATCAGGGCAAGTAGATCCTATCGAGCTTTATGTATCTCTTCTTACAGTCTGTATGAAAGTGAATAGCTATAATAAGCATATTAAAAAATAAAGGGCATTGGCCCACAATATTTGTATACTGCATTTACAACAAAACAGATAAATCAGCAGTCAGTAAAATGGTAAAGGTAACACCTAAGGGGAAAAGTTCTAAGCTGTTGCCTACACACTATACCTTGTCATCATGTCATCATTGCTAGGTGTTTGGTTTTCTCAACACTTCCTAGATTCAGCTGCCTTCCTGAACAGCTTTGTTTCTTCATGATGTAGGTGAAACTCAGGCCTTCATCTTGACTCCAAAATGTTTTTTTTTTTTTTTACACTAGGTGTTGAATATGGGAGACACTAGGTGTTGAATATGGAACACTGCAGTTCCAGATGAGTTATGATAAACCAGTAACAGATTTTACAGTTTATCGCTGAAAAAGAAGTTAATGCATGAATTTGTTCTTAGCTCTGTCTCTCTTAAAACAACGACTGCAGAAAAGTGTAGTGAGTGCAGTAATACACACTTACAAAACACAGTTTCACCAGATCCGTCACAGGATGTTAAGCAAGTTTATTGTTTGACATATCTTTATTAAAATGCAAATTCTGGCATTTTCCCAAGCTGGCAAATCCTTTCCACTCAGCAGTGTGAAACGATAAAAAACACAGAACTATTCAGAGAGAATGTAATATTGCCAGGGCAATTTGCTAAAAACAGTAAAAAGTTCAAACTTGGATACAGAAAAATTATCGGAAGATTTTAAAAGGAAAGAAATAAAATCATAATCTGGCTTTCAGTGTTGTCATTCTCCTGACTTTTCTACTCTTCAACCAGTATTTTTAGTGTTCAGTACTGACCTGCTTTTTTTTGCAGTCATACTTCAAAATAAAATTACTCAAATAGTGTTCTAAACATTTTTCACAACAGCTTATCACTATAAACATTCTAACTCATAAATATTTGAATGTGATTTACATAAATTAGAAGAAATTCTACAGTTGTGCTGTGAACTAAATGAAGAAAAAAAGGGAAAGCATTTCAGTGAAAAGGAACTGTTCAACTAGTATTTGACATGCAAGAAAGCAAAGAAAGAAAACAAATTATAATGTATTGAATCACACTCCCCTTGATCAATTAATATGTCTGTTAGAACCCCCTTCCCCCCCCCCCCCCCCTTTTTTTTTTTCCCAGCCCTTGGCTTAATAGTCTAACAACCAGTTTATATTCAAAGAAAATAACTATCGTTAACCAGAAAAGCCGGACTATGACATCAATATGAAAAGTTATGCAAGTTAGAGAATATCTAGCAAGTTTCGAAGAAATAGGATTTTATAGGATTTTATTTACTATTTAGCATAATAAGAGACAATTGTATAGTTACTGGTCAGAAGATCATTTATAAAAGGATGTAAAAGATCTAAAGGAAAGTTCTTAACTATTTAATGCTTATTAAACTGTTGGGGGGGGGGGGAGAGAGAAAGATGGAAGAAATTGTAGGAAGGGTGGTACATACAGTACTGCAGATGAAAATGAAATTAGTATGCAGTCCTGGGATTACATGCTATGATAAGATATAAAGTCACACTAATTAATTATAGGTAAGACGGGGCTGAATTGGTTGGTATGCAGAGCTGTAAGTTATACAGAGAAGTCAAAATATTACTGTAATGCCAGTATCAACCAAACCTGTTAAAATCTTGTTTAAGAGCAGAACAGAAACATTTGAACTCTTCTGTAGGATACATTTATTAGAAGGCATGCTGAATTGTTTAAAAAGGATTATAGATATGCCCTGTCTTTGTTCCTGATTTATTTTAGAAACAGATAGTTCTGGGATTTACAGTTGCTAATATGGGAACTGTTGGCCTTTCAATAAGCCAGTATAAAAATGGGGGCTGTATGGAAGGACTACTAAAACAAAGGGACAAAATATTTTGTCTGTGTTTCACATGGGAAAGAGACAAGTAAGATTTTGAAAGAGTTTGGACGAAGCATGATAAAAAAAGAAGTAATGTTTTAACTAATCAGATAATACATCTAAAGGATTACCATATATCTTCAGTAACTGATTACATTTTCACAGACGGAAAAGACAGAAGGAGAAAGAAGCTGATTTAAGGATTTAGATCTTTATTTCACCCAGAACAAATGGGACTTTCATTTTAGTGGAAGAACTAAATTTTCGTAAGCAATGGCTTAATATTAGGGATGAAATAAATCACTGCAATTTTAATAATTGGAAACTGGCAGATTAAAAGTACCATTGCAGCCTTCACCTAATAAAGAAAATAAAAAGTACCCTAAGCATATCCCTAGAGACCAAAAGAGTTAACAGACATTAAAATCTAAACTCATTGCATTCATTTAAATTGGTAGGGAAGTATCAGTACTAGAGGCTGTATTATGCTCATTCCCATGATGCCTAACACATACCCTTGAATACATTTGCTGTTAAAATTCTGGAAAAATGGAATAATTCAGTGTTAAACTGGTTTTGATAAAGCATAATAAGGGAATGGTATTTACTTTCCATTGTCAAGACAGTGGACCTCAATATAGTCTACAAATATATATATTTAATGTATAAAGTAATCCTTGGTGAGGTATATTCAATGTTTGAAGTTCTTTCAAATACAAATGATGTACAGAAATCTAAGACATTCATGTGGTGAGACAAAGCCAAGTGGTATTAACAGCTTAGTCTTCCTCTCTGTAGAATATTACATTTGGCATATACAATGATCATATTACTATAACCAGAACAAAAAGTAACTGAAAATGTACTTGAGTAAAATGCAAAGTCTAATCATTACATGGTAAGTCTGCAAACCACTGACTAATCAGGTGTATGAAGTAATTTTGTCAGGAAAAGAAGTAAGCTGTTGCCTAGAGAACGAGTGTGAGAACCAAAGGAAAAACTGAGACAGTTAATCTCTAATTGGCATTACTGGTTTGAAATGCCATGAAATTTTTAATATCTTGAATGTAGAAATAAAAAACACTAACTATAATTTCAAGTATTTCTCTACTGGAAGATGAAAGTAAGCACTCGCTTTTATCAAGACTCTAGACTTCCCATTCCAATCTGCATGTCTCTAAAACACACACATCCTTCAAAAGTTGACAGAACAGCAGAATTAATCAAGACCAATGTGCACTCATTTCAGCTAGCTCTTTGCAATCCATCAAAAATAT
The DNA here is from genome assembly GCF_964035555.1 of Netta rufina. Lineage (NCBI taxonomy): Eukaryota > Metazoa > Chordata > Aves > Anseriformes > Anatidae > Netta > Netta rufina. The sequence continues at coordinate 39,366,437 of NC_140123.1, read as the reverse complement.
TTCTGCAAAGATTGAATTAGCCTAGAGGGCATTCTAAAATATTGCAATTAATAATGACCACATGCTTGAACTCCCAAGGTTTCTTAAAAATGTGTATATATGTGTAAATATATATTTATATGAACAAGTACACACACACACAAACTTTTTTTTTATATTTTAAATTCCACTTTTTAGAGACTTAATGATACTTTTATTTGTTATATTAAAGAAAAAAAATGTGAATCTGTTGTAGTTCTTTATGGTTACTAAAAGTAGTGGTCCTTTATTGTTATATGACAGGAACAAATCAAAATTCAATATTGAGTGTATACTTTTTTTTTTTTTTTTTTTTTTAAATCTAAGCTTGTGTTATATATCTGGTCCCTTACTGAGTTCCAGTTTTGTCTAGCAGTTGCTCCTTAATATTACAGTTAGGAACAGAAAGAAAAACTACCTGTTCCTGCAGAATTTTGCCTTTATCCTAGAATGCAATAGCCATGTATTTTGTGTGCAAGTTCCGTACTAGTCATGCTTCTTAGGAGCCATATGTGCAGTAATTTTTTTTAATATCTATTTTCCAAATATACAGTTCAGAATGATGGCAGTAAGAGGTCCTACTGTCAATTTCTTTAATTGTTCATGTTTAGAAATCAATTTTCTTTCTTCTTCCTCTGTACTTGCTTAAACAGCTGCTGGCTATTCTCCCATTCTGATTTTTTTTTTCTTTTCTAATTACGTTTTAATTATAACTTTTTTTTTTTTTTTTTTTTCTTAAATCTTATTCCTTTATTTTCTTTACTTGATCATCTCAGGGATATTAGGACTTGTGTCATCTTCCTCAAGAACAGAATATTTTATTATTCTCCATTTAACTTACTGCTTTGCATTTATAAGGATATTTTGAGGCATTTTTCATGCTTCCCTTTCTACTAGGAGCAGAAGTTTGTGCATTGTTATCATAAACTATATATTAGTCTCAAGAAACTAAGCAAAAGTCAATAGGAAGTGTGGAATATTACAATGTTTTGGTTTGGAACATTTTAGTTGCACAGGAATGCAATGAGAATTATTATGAAGGTTAAACAAGAATAATGCCTTAAAAAAACCCCACACTTTTCTTAATCAGTATTTTTCCAGATGATAAAAAGAAAGCCAAAGAGATGAAATTGACAAATGTAGCATATAATGGTCCTTCTTGGAGCAGTACTACAGGGGCCTCATTAGTAGACATTTTAGTACAATCATTTTTACCCCTGTGGCTGTCACTACTCAGAAAAGGTGGCTGTAGGAGCTAATCACAGTGATGCCTTTCTTGATTTTATTTTCCTTGTAAAAATGAGGCACAAGAGAGCTAGTAAATCCTAATTGAAATCAATTATCATTGCCATGAATGCATGCTGTGTCTGTAGGGTATGTTTTTGCCAGTAGAAAATTTCCTTTTTCCCCATAATAAGTTTTGGGGGATTTAGACTTAAATGTAAAGTTGTGTTGAAGTCAGTAATAGCATGGATTTTATTCTGTTGTTTTGAATAGCACCAGCATTACATTTCTATCTTGCTGAACAGAGAAGTACAGTTGTCCATTTATTTTTAATATTACTAACTGTAGTTGATAAGGGGAGGGGCAGACTTCAAGGATGAGAAGTGCCATTTAAATTGCACTTTAAAGTTCAAATGGGCTCTCTCTTGCATGTAATTCCCTTTTCCTTTAGAATTCTTCTATTTCTCTTACAAAAATAATTATAAGTACCACTTGCTGCTTACAGTTTAATCACCAACTTGAGAGACCCTGCAAGATCTCTGTTGCTAAAAAAAATTGCATAAGAACAAAGGAAAGTTTTTAAAAAGTATTTTAAAGTGGCAAAAATCTTCATTTTATTCAACTTGAAGGAAGCATCTGGCTGTGATGGTCCATCATGCAGACACCAGGAGAAACAAACAAACAAACAAAACACCACAAAAAAACAGAGATTCCTGAAATTCCACTCCTGAGCATATATGATAGTGATGAAATAATAATCACTTCCTCCAGCATTAATCTGGAGTATTAAGAAATGTTTTGTGAAATGGGAATTTGATATTCTATTAGACAAAACAACACCGAAAAAATGAGGATTGTGTAGATTGTGAAGAAAGTTTTAAACTCTCTTGAAGATGTGTTTTAATCTCTGTTTATACCCTAGAACTTTATAGTTTTAGAGGACTTTCTACTTCTGAAGAATTGATACATATGCATTCTAAATGGTATTCAGAAGAATCTTATCTTACTGATGGGAGTAACTGATGAAAACTTGTAGAGTTTCTCTTGTATGCTTTTTGTGATACTGACTTTTGTAGCGGTGAGCATCAGGAATTATTAACCCAAAAGGTTATATTGACTGAAGTGAAATTAAGGTCAACAAAAGTACAATAAATACATTTTCATAAAAGTCAAAGTCCAAGGACAGATATTCTGAATGGTTTTACTTGTCACCAAGAGAAATACTGTTTTTTTGTTATAATGATTTCCTAATATTTTGCATTTTTTTGGGGGTGTGGGAAGAATGTAGGAAGGAATTTTTTAATTACTTAAAAGAAATAGTATAAAGGTCTATGATTTGTATAAACTATATATCAAATGCATTTTATTAACTAAGCATTATGGATTGAAAATTCAGTTTTATGGCATGGGAGAAACAAGAAGAAGTGCTTTTGTTGCTATTAAATGTTAGAATCAAAGAATTATTCAGTTTGGAAAAAAACTCTAAGAACATCTACATGCTTCTTGAAGACATCCAGGGATGGTGACTCAACCACTTCCCTGGGCAGCCTATTCCAATTCTGCACAACCCTTTCCGTAAAGAAATTTCTCATAATATCCAACCTAATCTTCCCCTGGCACAACTTGAGGCTGTTTCCCCTCATCTTACCACTTGGTGATCTTATAACTTCGATCATTTTAAGCATGACTTAAGTGTGAGAGAGAAATAGGAAAATATACTGCAAGCAATAAATAAACAAATACTTCAGAAATTAGAAATCTCCTATTTCTGAAGAAAGAAAACTTGGTATCTTTTCACACCAGTATGAGACAAGTATCAGAAAATGATCCAAAAGGTTTAAGAGCAGCATATGGGTTGAGAATGTTTTGGAGGTTTGAAGGAGCTGGAGTGAAGAAGTCAACACAGAAACTTGCTAATACTGTTTCACTTTTATTGTTAGGATAGATGAGTGCTGCACTGGTTTTCTAGTCAGTTGCCTAGGCTTTGTGTCTGGAAAACTTTCAGACTAATTTGGTTCGTTAATCTGGCTAATCAATTGCTTGGTTATTTCACTAAGTGCAAAACAAGTAGCTGCTTTTTTTTTATTATTATTTATTTATAATTTTATTTTTATTGGGTATCTCAGCCATTTATCAATGAACACTTACTGTATTTTCATCCTCTGTTTTTCTATGAAGATGGACATAGTGAGAGATTTATCTGAAGCAGTTCTGTTAGAGATAATAAATTGCTTTTTTCTACTGCCTCCTTCCCCTGAATCTTGTTGTCCATATGTTATCCTGAAGGCAAGTACAGAAATACTGGTAAGAGGTGATCACAAAATGGTTTTAGAGGAAGAAACGACATTACTTACAGATGTAAATCATGAAAACCAAAATGTCTTTCTCTTGACTTTCCTTTTAGTTTTTATATTAAACTCTTTACGGAATTACAGAAAATGTTGAAATGTCATCAGCATTGTATTTTTATATTGAAATTTTTAAAAAAAATTTCATCTTGTCATAGGAAGTTGTACATACATCAGCATCAAGGTAAAGGTTAGTGTCAAGGTTAAAGATACCATGGGTATTACATTGGAGGAACCACAGATTCTTGCCATATTCTTGTTTCCAGGTTGCCTTCAGTGTTTCATTGTGTGCTTGATTTTTGCATCCTTAAGCACTTTTGTAAGTAAGACAGAGACAGACCTCAACACGGTTTTATGTACAAAAATCACATTTTTTTTCCTCAGTCATTTCTCACTAGAAGAATGCTCACTGAGCAGTTTGAGAACGTTCTGCCCCCCCCCTCTGTCTTTTTTCTTTTTTTTTTTTTTTTTTAGATTTTAGTTTTCAAGAAAATAAGGTTAATAAATCAGGTTAGTAAATTATGCTTGTATCACACACCCACGAATGCTATGAAGGGCTTTTTAGTTCACAGCAATTCCAGTTTATTTCAGAGACTAAGTAAATTTCCGGAATCATTCCCCTGTCTTTGGATAAACAACCTTCTATTATAAACCACGGCGTGTAATGTGTTTTATTAATGATGCTCTCACAGGGCTGCCTCTCTTGAAAAAAATGAAAGTTCTCAATTGTCATAATCACATTCAGAATGACGGAATAGAGGGCAGTAAAGGACAAAGAGCCAGACTCCACACTACAACTCTATATTCTGTTAATGCAGATGTTGTAATTCATCTTTCAGGTCAATTACTCTGCTGGTGGCTTATAGGGAAACACATACATTAATATTTCCAATAAACCTGATTGGAGTCAGATGAAATTTCAAACAGTTTTCAAGCAGGAAAGGAAATTAGGTCAGGAGAAATAGCCACTACAAATTAACAAGCCCACCAATACCCTCACTATTATCATCATTATTTCCATAAACTATTCCAGTGACGTAGATTTGAATATCAGACACTATGTCACTGAATAAGGAGAAAATATAGTAGTCATCTCTCTATATATATTGTTTTTCTTTTCATACACTGTAAAGTTTCCTGCTAAAGCAAATGGAGTATAGATTTTCAAAATTATTAAATATGGGATTTTTAGTGTTCTGTTTTTGCTTTGTATGCAGTTAGAGTTAACTGCAAGCCTGTCTCATAGAAGTGCTACTATATGATCTCAGAAATGTCCAAAAAGAAAAGATGATGGGGGGAGACGAACTATCTATGTAGAAACCAATCTATTCTGTAAGATGGCCACTTAAGAATGATTTGATTTGAGAATATGAGAGAGATGAGTACCATATTCTCTCTTTCTTTCTCCCTGTTACACAGCAGCTATGTATCTACACAATATATAATATGTATGTGTATTCACATACAATAAATTTAACATACGACAAGTGATTGTTCATACACTAAGAAGTCATCTCAGGCCTTGATAAAGAGATTAATCCTAAGTCTCCCTGTATCTGCTGCATATATTTATTCATGTGCACACAAATATAGCATCCTCTTATAGGCCAGAACAATAGGCAGTCTTAACTTTGCTGTTTGTGTTTTCCCAAGGTGATTAGTTCATTAACCACTTTGTACAGAAAGGTGAAGAAAAAACAATACAAAATCATGGAACTTCCTAAAGACTACATTGTCTTGTAAGAAAATAACGTGGAAAAGTTGCATGTGGTTCATGTCACTCGTAGCTTTAAAGTCACATGAAAATGTAGAATGTAGACATAATGTTGCAATTGAATATCTATGCAAAGTTTAGAGATAGATGGGAATATTTAGAAGACTCCAAAACCATCCAGCTTCAAGTTTCAAAATTACTTTTGACTAGATTGATATATTGCTTAGTTCTTAATCACTATCAATAGTCCATAAAAAACTTGTCTTAAATTAGTTAGAAGTGTACAATACCACTGAACTGAAGCCATTTTAGTTTGTATTGATAGCTATAAATTGTCCACGGAACAATTTGAGGAGGGAAGTCAGAACAGACATCTGCTGCTTTCATTTTTCCTCATCTTCCATAAAATTCCCCTGGTGTTCTATGCTCCTCTGCTTCCTCCCCAGAAGAAAATCGGGTGATCTCAGCTGCTCTTGACATATATTTTTGGGATCATGGCTTGTTCTGGTTTTGCATATTCTGCATGATTATTCTGGTTCCATCAGACACCCTGCCTGCTTGCCTGCTCTGCAGGATTATTTTGGTTTTACCAGACATCACTCCTGCCTACTCTGCATCCTCCATTCTTATCTTGCAGATTTTAATACTAGCATATTTTTCACGCACCTTGTTTGTGCAACTAAGAAGTATCCATCTGTTCTTTTGCAGTTGTCTGTTATTAATATTAAAGCTGAGCAGCATTACAAAATGCTACTAATGATTTTTTAATGTTAAAATATGCTTATATACTGTACCTGGTTGTGCTGCTTTTATGTGTTTAAATCTCTGTTCAGGGCAAGCAAATATTAATTTTGTTGCTTAGTGTGCATCTAATTAATGCAATAAAAACATATAGTAGATTGGAGACAAGGATATTTTAACGTGTTAAAAATCAGTCCAATACAAGAGTCAACTGAAGTTTAAATCTCTGGTGAAATTCTGAGAAAATTCAATTTATAATTTATAAAAGAATATCTCACTATAACTAACCAAATTTAAATGCAACCTAGACTGGGTATTTAGCAGACACAGACTGAATCACTCTTACAAGAGAATAAGTAGATATTAATGTTCTGAAAAGTTAGGCAGATACAAACTTTTTCATCATGATAGAGCATGGGATCTAGCTGGCAATCAGTGATTTCAGAACCTGCTGTGCCTGAGCAAAATTATCAGTCTGCCTTAATCACATATATAAAGTAGGAGGAATTTGGACAATCACAAAGCTATTCCAAAAATATATATGAAAACTGGTAACACTTTTTTTTCCTGCATGTTTCTTCTTAATATCCATTCACCTAAAGGAGAAAAAATGAAAAAATATTTTTCAGTCTTCCACAGAATATACTTGAAAAGGGAGAGACTCAGAAAAAGAATTGTCATTGGAACAATGAAAACCTTGTGGTACTGAACGTGGTGTTGCATTTTCAAAAACTTTAGAGAAACTGTATGTGTAAGTTAACTGTGTGTGCTTAGGGTGTGCTTAGGAGACAATTTTCTATAAATCATTCAAGGGAGCTAAGCGGTAGATCCCCTTGTCTGTTACTGTGTTTGGCTATATTACCATATTTGCACACAGATGTTCAAGCTAATATATATATATACATATATATATATATATTACAATTTGCCATTGTGCATACACGGACTTCCTTTCTCATATCCCTTCCCTCCCTTCCTTCCCCTCCTCCTCCTCCTCCACCACTTCTTCCTCCTCCAATATGGCAGATATGTATAGTTTTATCTTTTCACTTTTATAGGATAGAGATAAATAACTTACAAGGGATTTCACAGGAACTCAGGTCAAAGTGAGCAGCTAACAATGCCGTACATCCTAATTGAGAGAAAAAAAAATATTGTTGGTTCCAAATTATGGAAATTGAAATTTGCACATCATCTGCAAATCAAGTTAGAAGAAGCTAGAGGTATTTTAGAAAACTTTTCCAGATTTCTCTGAATATTTTGCATCCAAAAGCAGAGTCTGTTCAGTATCCAATGAATGCTTGAACTGCCAACCATCTCCTGGCTTGTTATACTCTACTGCTACATCCCATACTGGTAATATTGCTTGTCAAGGGAAGCCCAGTCCAAGACAATTTATTTATTTATTTTTAATAGCCAGTGAAATGACAGAAACCCTTGGAGAATTTTCCTGCTGTTCTTTTTCACTGTTGCAGGCTACAAATAATTTAATCTCTTTCAACCTCAGTTTGCAGATATGTAAAATAAAAACTTAGACTCATAATTAATTTCTGTGGAACACTGAGATGCCCACATGGAAGTATCGGAAAACCTTGAAAAATGTGTTAATGAGTGCTTGGAATCATATTTATTAAAAGGTGGCATACTGGCCTGGGGAACATGCCTACTTGACCATCAATAAGTGTTATAACACATTTATACCAGAGAAAAATATAAATATTCTTGTATCATAGAAGTCTGCTATGTGTTGGAGAACTGGCTTCATTGGAGTAAAGCTCAAAAACTTCAGCATAAGCAGGGTTTATACAACATTATCAGGTCTATGTTTTAAGTGAAATTTCAATCACCATTTTCAATTTGATATCACCAGAATATTCATCCTTTTGTCAGACCAGCTTATTGGGATTGCACGTGCTTTAGGTAAATCTCTGTGTTCTGAGAGAGAAAAAGAAAAGGAAAAAAAGAAAACAAAAGAAAGAATTAAGAAAAACTACTATAAATAATTAACTTGTAGCATTTATTTTTTTTATTTTATTATTATTAGCTTTACTAGTGTAGTGCTTTTTCTCCACAAGTAATTCCAATTTTAGGGAGAATTAAGCTAATTATTCGTACTATGCCATGATGCTATCCAGAAACCATATTGTTTCTTGTTACCTAAAAACTGTTTTAGTGAGCAAAAGTACATTACAGAGTAGGTAAAGACAATAATGTTTTGAACATTGGTGTTAGGAGAGTTTTTCCAGCTTCCTTCCATGAGCAATAAATTCTTTCAACTAATTTCAAGTTTTATAATTACTTGTGAAGGTGTCCTAGAAAAATAGCCTATTGTCAGGTACAAAAAACCAGGAGAAATTACTGGAAATTTTTTTCCAGTTCAGATTTATGAGCTCACATTTGAGGAATCATACTTTATGTCCTTTTTTTTTTTTTTTTTTTTTTTTTTTTTTTTTTTTTGTAGAAAACTATTTGATATCTGCATTGAAATGCATTTTCAGTTAATCTTTGTCTGGAGGCCAGTGGACTGCTGTGAATTTTGAACATTCTTTGGCTAAAATACTGAGCACACACCACAGCCATCCTTGCTGTGTTGAAGACAAGCTGGGAAAAAGATACATACTCTGAAGTTAAAATAGTCAGAGCAGATCCCCTACTTGATAACAGCTGAGTGCTGTAGTCAAATACAGCTATTGCAGCGGGATTCTATTGATTTATACTGGACAAAACTGGTGCTTTTATCAAACAGTTTTGTGGCTACTCAGCAGTCTGTGTCAAGCCATAGGCAAAGATTTTCAGGAAGTTCCTGGCATCCAGTGAGACAGAGAAAACTGGTTATTATACCAGGCAAATCGCTCAAATCACTTAACAGCACGCCTGTCTCAGTCAGATGGAAAGCACATTCACATTATGCGGATTATACTGCAAGCCAGCACAGCAGAAAGATTAGGCCTCACAATTTTCCAGGTAGTGTTTAAAATCTTTTCCCCAGCTAAAGGATATAGCTGACAGTTCACACTCCAGAGTCAAGTTAATCTGTAACATTATCCACCCATTTTGCACTGAGCGGTCCCCAAAGCAGTTTGTAATATGCATATGAACTGAACCATTGTTGTGATCAAATTTTAAATACCCTTGTGAAATGGGAAAAAAGGAAAGATAAAATAAAACCCTGCTGCTCTGGTACAGAAGATTGACAGCAAAAGGAAAAGTACTGCTTCACTGAATGCATGGCTCTGGCTACAGTGGCTGCATTAAGTTGCTGGTGGGACTTCCAGTCTCTCCTCTAATGCATGGCTAATAGCTCAGCATTAACTCTGTAGAGCTGGGAGATGAAACTTTCCTATCTCAGAATATTTTGAAATTGCAGTGATGTGAAATTAGAGTGATAGTTATCATAAATTTGTTTTGGACAAGAATATTTGGACAATAAAGATCATGAATATAGTTTTGTGTGGTAGGTGTTTAACAGTAGCTCCCCACTGTACCAGCAAGAATGCAAAACAATAGCAATATACATTAAATTTTCTGAATTTGATGGCTTTTAAAATTATTTCTTGTCCTGGCAATCACACATCTGTTTGAAAGTGAAAGGAGAAAAAGAACACTAGGAAACAGTTGCCATTACGCCAAAAGATAGAAAACAACACATCCGTGTTCGGTCTTCTGCTGGAATGATGCCCTCTCATAGAGTGGTTGACACCATAATTAATTATATCCATTTGTTTCATCGCAGTGAAAGTCACTCCTGACTTTACTGTATACTCTGAGTTGATCCCATTTGTAAAACTATATAATTCACTTTAATAACCTGAACACCAGCAGTATGCCATGAGATTAGTAAAAGCATCTATACTTTATGACTATCTTGTTAAATTAAAGTGCTTTCTGTTAGTGCAGTCTCCACAGTACAGAGGTGAATTCAGAAAAAAAAAAAAAAAAAAGTGAAAAAAAAAGAAGAAAAAAGATCTATGGAATTTGTATTATTGCTGCTAATATGTTAGTTTCATCTCTGACCTCTTAGCAATTTGCTTTGTCTTATCTTTGCCTCTTGTACGGTTTATTCTTGCAAAAAGGGAAAGTTAGAATAAAATTATTTCTCTCTCCATTTCACATGATCTTGGAAAACACAAGTATTTAATCCAGGTTTTCTGACAGAGAAACAGAAAAACCTAAGACACACTTCAGCCACCTTTTATAAGGCCTATATTATGAAAAAAATCTCTGTTATTTGACAGACTTGTATTTTAGGAGCATGTTCAAATAATCCTGCAATCCAAGAAGAAAAAAATAAAATATACTTTTGTAGAACCGACACTGGTTATTCAGTGTTGTAATGTTTTTATAGCTCTTTTTTTTCTTCCAGTGCTGTATTGGAAGAATTAAGACATTCAGCCATTGATCCTGCAAGCTACTTTTATAAGTATCACATAAAGAGTTAATAAACAAACAAACAACCACCACCAACAACAAACTCATTCCTGGAAAAAAGATGCAAGAAATGATGTAGCTTCCCCCTACTATTGTACGATATTAAGTTTATAAAAGATGGTGATATAAAATGTATAATGAAAGTAACCAAAAATTTCAGTATGTGTTTGTTTTAACTGATAAATTGGAATGATGTATGAAATAAGTAATAAGAATTGTGTTTGATTCCAAACAAAATTCAAATTAAGTTTATAGTGCTATATTTCTAGAATACTATGAAGTCTTCATAATCATTAGAAATAAGTATGAAAAAATAATGTTACCTCATTCTGCAAAATCAGCAACAAAACCATTAGTTTAGTAAAACGGTGGCATGAGTCTTAATTGATTTACACTTTATTGTGGAAGCCTTTTTTATGGAAATGTTCACATATTTTATCTTGAAATAAATGTAATTATAAATTCTGACACAAGTATTTCTTGCATAGCAATTGGTCACAAAGAGTAATTCATTAATATTCGATGAAGTGTTAATTTGTGCAGAGCCTAGAGCAATTGTAAACTTCATTTTGCCTTTAGATTGAAATTTGTTGCGATGCAATTATAACTATGTATAATTGTATTAATCAGTCCCAAAGTGTATTTGAGTTCGAAACATGTATTCTTTTATTTTTGACCTACAGTGGACCAATACGAAACAGTAAATGTGTCAGAGAGTGTGTTTTCTAGTATCCATAACATCCTGCTTAACAAATACAGTAAGAAGCAATTTGGCTATTTTACGAAGACTTTGTTATCTTCATAATTTGTTACTTGGGTAATGAATTCAGCAGGATTTTCCTTTCTATTTCTATTAGAAATATGGAAAAAGGGAGCAGGAGAGAACTACAGGACATAAGTAAGATAATTTTGAGATAAATTTTCAGAGCAACATTTGTTCATTTTTTCCATCTTTACTGGACTATGAATGTAAAATGTATTTATTTGGTTTTAAACAGATAGGCTAATTCTTTTTGTTATGCACCTATACAGATGAAAATGAATGGAACTGTACATATGCAGTTGGCAACATCTACTTATATCAGACTTAAATTTAACCTAACACACTTTATAAGTGGCAGTAAGCAAGTGAAACTCACAGTTGTGTGACAATATGGATTTCTTGACTTTTAATAGACAGTTCAGTGGGAAATACATGATGTAAAGGAACAGTAACCTAACATAAATCAAACATGATGCCCAAAATATTTCTTCTTCTAACAAGCTATTAATGACCTATATTGTATGACTATAAAATGTGAAAAAATAATGGAGAACATGCTGTATATTAAAGGTGCACAGAACATTTTCACTGCAGCTGTTACCAACCTTTTTCTCAGACTTTATAATCTTATTCTCCAATGTTGTTTCTGGATTGTGAATGGGAAATTAAGAGAGAGCAAAAGGTATATACGCACTGCAGAAATGCCCATATCACCAAAAACAATTTGGGAGATCAGCAAGAAGGGATACCTGCAGTTCTCAGCAGTTCTTCCTGGCAGATTACTACCTGCTGAGAAGAAGAAAAGCTTGTATCACTGTAGGAGGACATCATGGAAGTAGGTCAAATGCCCACAGGTGACTGACCAATATGGATATGTTAATGCATGGCTCTTGCTAATATATTTTCCTTCTGTTTGCTAGCGTTGTTATCCCCTCCTCCTCCTTTTTTTTTTTTTTTTTCTTTTCATTTTTTTTCTTTTCTTCTTTTAAAGTGTCTTAATGTTGGTTCATTACAGCTTGCCAGCCATCTGTCATTTAGCAGAATGCTTTTGGTAGCAGACTACTTGCAGTATGTTGATCCCTGCTTGTTATTCAATCCAAGTGCTCTGTTACCTGACCTTTAGTAGTAAAAAAAAATTGCATACAGTTTTTTTACATGAAAGGATTACCTAAAAAAGTCTTGTTTGAAAATGATGTTTCATGTTGGAGCAGTTAACTGGGCTGCCAGACTGGGCAAACTAAGAATAGTGTTTTTGAAGCCATAAAGAAATGTAATGATAGGTTCAAAGTTTATTTTCATGTAAAGATATCTAGCAAAGGAAATTTCATTCACAGAACTGTTACAAAATGTAGTTCCTTAGCAGCTTGTGAAGGTTTCAGCACTCAAGTTATGGTTAATAGGAGTAGCTCATTTAGAGAGAACTGATCAAAAGAAGGTAGGCTTTTTTAGAACAATGGAAGAGTGATGGATTTATGTGCACTGGGGTGGTTAACAGACATGAGCTTTGGTTTTCTTTGGAAAAAAAGTTATCAATCAATCACACAAAGAAACAAAAAACATCAGAAAAACAATTACAGCATAAATACAGATTAAAAACATATTTTCAGAGCTGAAGAATAAGGCTACAGTAAGTTTTCGCTGTTATCTGTCTTCAACCTTTTTGATTATGAATTCAAGATGGCAGAAGTGCTGCTCTGAGCCATTATTTTGAACATTCTAAGGTTTCTAGAATATTCTATGTCTAGAATCTCATGTTGATTTAAGACATAGGCAAACTGATCTTCTCTGATCATAGCAGCACCAGCTGTTGAGGAGATCTCTTGCACAGATATAGCACCCAAATCTTAGTTTCTATCAATAAATGATATTGCATTAGACATCGGTTAAGCTAAGATATTGGTAGTCATTTTGATTCACAGGATTTATCAGAAGAATTTCAGTTTTCTGTTTCATTTATCACTCAAGCTAGAGAATTCTGTTTTCTGCCAATTGGAATTGGATTTCCACTGCAGCAAAAGAAAAAAAAAGTCTTTTTACAGCTGACCTTTCAAACCAGTGTGTGTATGTGTGTGTGCATGTGTGTGAGATAAATAAATAAATAAAGGATTAAGATAAAATAGAAGGGTCTCTGTGAACTCCAGAAATTTCATCATATTAGCACTGTTTCCCATGTATCATGAAGATCTCTTCCTTAATCTTTTCCAGTGCTATTTCCTTACCTGTGAATTAATTACACAGTGTTTTTAAACAAAACTACTTTCACATCCTCTTCTCCTTTTCCCAGCCAAACAGTGTTGCTGTTGAGCAATAGGTTTTCCCAGTTTGCTTTCCAAGTGGGAGACGAGTTTGATTTGGCAAGGTTGCCAACAGCTAAAGCAAGCTGAGGGCATGGTTTAACTGACTGTTGCTAATTGAAGGGAGAAGACTAATGGCTACTTGTAATATTTCCACAGTAATGAGAGCATCACTTTGACACTGCTGTGTTGCTCTGTGAGAGACTAAAATGTTTTACAGGGATGACAAGACAGTACCACTCTCAGCCCCCTCCACCCACACAGCCTAAATGTCATAATGTAGTGAACAAGCTGGCTTGGCTGAGGAATTCCAGGCTGCTGCTTTTCCAATTCAAAATGGGGAGAAAATTGGGCCTAGTGGAAAAACACTGGCCAGCTGCAGCTGAATGCCAGGAGCACTGCTTAACCAACATCTAATGAAAACTAGAAAAATGTCCCCATGCAGACCACAATAATTACAGAGTGATAGTGATGCCGTATTAATGTGATTGCATAAATTACTTTAGAAAATATGCTACATTGGTGACAGAGACATTGTTTCACAAGTAAACAACAAGCATGTCAAATTCACTGGGAACAGAGGAAGAAACCACACCAGTGGGTTTATTGTACATGCAACCCACAAGTGAAAGACTGGACAGTAGCCACAATATCCCATCAGAGAAATGAACACGTTTCTTTCAGAAAGCTGAAGCAACTCACTGCAAGGTAGCAGGGGGAGAGAACCTATGCCCAGATTTATTATAAAATATTTTTTTCTGCATTCTACAGTATACTGTGGCTTAGAAATTCATTTTGTCAACATGAGCATGTTTACCGTTGCTTTCATTTCTCTAACTTGGCAGACAGGCAGTTCAGCTATGGAGAAATGTGGGACAGCAGCTGCATCTGTCTGACTGCTTTGTAAAAGGAAAGGAGACTTCATCTGAAATGTTATAGCCAATCTGGGCAGTCTCAGTGATCATTGTCCACCCTTACACATGTTGTGTTCTAAGAAAAGTAATGAAGAGGATAAGAAGGTGTGAGTGGCATATTATGATGCATGAGATCAGAAAAAGAGGAGGTTATGTTATTCCAGGTAATTTGGACAGGGTATTACATTTAGATACCTATCAGGAAGATAGCTAGCAGAAAATGTACCTATGTAATCTGTTCTCATTGTGTTCTTTAGACCTGACGACATTAAGCTTTTAACAACCAAAACATGATCATTAGAAAGTCCTTTCTGGGATTTTAACATGGAAATGTGTTTGTAGAGTTCATTTGGCCCTCCCTGGTTATAGAACTGATAAAGTGCTACTTCCAGGCCAAGGACAAATCATAGTGACATAAATGTTTCTTAATTAGTACCTTAACATCCAAGAATGTATAAAATAATATGTGGCAAAGGATTGGTGAGGTCTTTTTGTTTCTGAAAGAATATAGATGTCAGATCACACAACGGTACTTGCTTGGTATTTTCTCTTCCATTTGGTCCAGCTGCAAGACTTGGACCTGTCTCATATTTTAGGATTATATAGGTTCCCAGCTGAAGCAAACATTTGAGCATGCTTTAAATGCAATTCTAATTAAAATCCTTTTCTCCCTGCCTCCCTAACTTAAAGTCTGCTACTCTAAATTAAATTCCATTAGTTACTATACATTTTCTCACAGCAGTACTGAGATGTCACCTGTACATCAGAAATCTATCTCTCTTCAAATTTTAGTTCTGTATCTCTCTAATAAAATCTTGGCAACACTGGTTTGTAGATGGGATGTAATGTGGTCCATATTTATTTAGGTATTTGTTTATTTTAATGAGAAGGATTAATAAATTGTACTTTCTGCAAAAACAAACAACAACAACAACAACAAAACAAAACGGAAAAGCCTACTGTCTTTAAATTAAAACCCTATTTGTTCACTAATAGATAAATTAAGCCTGAATTTTCATAGAATATGGATTTATTAATAAACCATTTGGAAAATTATGTGATCAATAACTTCATCAATGAAAAGTAATTTAGGATTACTAATGATGTTACTCCTATCTCTTGAGATTAGAAGTAAGTCCTGTGGTATAGGTTTGGAAACAGTGCAAGGGCTGGTGTATATAAGCGTGCAGTTTTGTCTCAGTGTACAACAAGCAGATATTTTTTAGAAAATTATTTTCTGTAACACTTTAAAGAAGTGGTAGAAAGCTTTTGACAGAATATTTAGTATCAGAGAGAGTTACTGAATTCATGTAGAATCAGGTATTCACAGATTTAAGGTTACGGACACCTAGGATGAGATGGAAATGGTAGGATACCACTAGCTGTTCTTCAGCATAGATCTAAACCTTAATCCATAAAGATTGTTAGAGCCTCTGGAGAGGCTGGGTGATAGCGGTGACTGTTATCCTAAAAAACAGATGGTAAAGTGAGTGACACCTATAAATGTGCAGGCTGTGTTACTTCACTGACAAGATGCTAAGCCCTTCTGGCACTAAAGTAAAAAGACAGGTGTTTTTGACACAAAAAAAAAGTAGTATTGAAACTATGCCTCAAGCCATGTGGAGAGTCAGAGCCAATTTTTCAAGTAAAAGTAACTAAAAATCTAAATTGGGGAATACATGTAGAAGCGCGACAGCTTCAGACCTTTCCCATCGATAAATTTTTGACTAGTTCTAGTGCCTGTCTCATACCTGTAGAATTAGCTGATTGCCTTTGAAATAAAACTTCAATTTTTAAGGCTTGAATATATAGCTTTGCTCTGGAAATCTTTTTGCAGCTCATTTCCTAGTGAATGAAATGGCAAGCAGAATTTTTGAGCTACTTTTATTACATCCAGTTTGGTGGTAGAATTCTTCGATTACCTTTATGTCTGCCTTAAATATAGTATGAAGTTAATCAAGTACTTACATACCACATATTATAATTGCAATAAGCAATGTCAGGTTTAGAGATTCTTGTGGCCTATAGAGAAACCACAATGGGGTGAGAACTGATTTAATGAGTATACTTATTTTAAAATCTGTTATCACTTCAACAGATTACTTTGTTGAAAAGGTACTAAAGCTAATAGTGTTTAATCTACTTGCTTGAATGTAGTAGTATTTTTCAGAAACCAGTGAAAATAAAGCTTCAGTAATAGAGTAAATCCAGATGGTAAAATCTGCTATGCAATTATTTCTCTGAGATTTTTTTTTTCTGCTTTCAAATTTAAAACACCTTTATATATTTATGGATGAAAGGAAGCAAGGAATCTGTTAAGCAATAAAAATTGTCTCAGATATTCAGCAAAATAAAATCCACTGGAGACCATCTTATGAGGGAGCAAAAGAGAGAGAGAAAGAGAGAATTCAATAAAAAAATAAGTGGAAAAGTCTTCTCTTTCTTGCTGTGAAATCAACTGAATTGCATCCACTAGTTGCAAACTTTGTTTGCATTTGTATGGCAAGGCTTTTATGCATCCAGTAGTCTGTTACTTATTTTCAACAAGTACAGTGATCACTAGGGTCTTCTAAAACAATCAGTTTCAGAATATCGTTTTATACTTCACCCTTATCTGTTTGCTTCTTTTAGTCAGAGTAGTTCTCTTCTTGGCAAATAGTTTTCTTGTACATTTAGAGTTCTGGATAATTTATTATCACAGTCAAAAACTTGTGCTCAGCCACTATGTGTCATTGGTAGCCAGGACACTTTAGCAATGTGTTTTATTATGCTATGAGAATTAAATAAAAGTATGATTAGAGGGTACTGCTATTTAATTGGGAGGTACCAAACAACACACGGATGGTACATTGGTGACCATTTGCACATCAAAATAATTCAGAAGACATTTCTTTACAGTATTTCTCATATTGGCCATTCAATGTAGATATGATAGAAAAATGCCATTTAAAGAAAAAATATAGGTCCAAAAGCAGACAGCACAAGAGAAAGCATGATTCCATAGTCAGTCATCTGTTGGGAATACTAAAACTCAGAAGGAGGAAATTTTTTCAAGATTATTTCATAAAAATAATGGATAAAATCTTCGGGGGAACGGACTGGACTCAGGTACTTCCCCTCTCATGAGTTTGTGCTTGTTCTGTTAGTTTTTTTTTCTTTAATTACCATAAATTCTGCATTCATAGTTGTAAATGAGACTGGTTTCTATAGGAAGAGCAGAGAATTCCAGATATATTCCAGCCTGGTGATTGGGACATCAGTATAGATTGGGAGGACCAGATTTACTGTTTCGTGAGTAACTGTTATAAGCATGTAATTACTGCGCTAAAGCTATCCATAACCACCTCCATTTTCCAGTAGCCATATTTAAACAGCAAAAGTTGAATTTTTCTAGGGGTGCCTGTAACTTACTACATCACATCCACTGAAATCCAAGTGAATGCTTACATTAAGACACTGTTATTTTTACAATCAGAAGTTGAGATATGGCAAAAATAATCTGCTTTTGCTGCCATTACTAATATCAATGAGTCTCTTCCTGATTAGATTTCACACCCTTTTCTTTCCTATTTCTGCACTTCTGTTACCCAGAATAATTTCTTTATTGTGTTTTGAAGCACCATATATTACCCAAATTCATCCCAGAATGTATGTTTTAATTAGGATTTGTTTGTTTTTCTTGCTTCTTCAAGGGCTGCATAATACATTGATATATTTGATAGATCACCTCCTTTTATCTCTCAAGCAGATGATTTATTTCCTAATAGCTCTCCAGTCAGTAAGGTTAAAACAAACAAACAAAACAACACAAACAAACAAACAAACAAAAAAAACACTATAGTATTACTCATGAAAAAGTCATTTCCATCTCACGTCTGATAACTTTTGCTAACAACAGCTTGGAAAAAGAGACTTGTTTCTCATCCATCATCTCTTGTAAGCTGAAATGTGCATATGGATGTCTTTTGGGTTAGTATCAAACTTGAAGCATTCTGTTATCCTAGTTCTTTTTCACTAGTTGCAGATTTTTACCCATATTATCATTCATGTTATTCCAAGGCTAACTATAGGGAACTTCAGCTTTTCAAAATGTGAGTTTTTACTTTGACCTGAAAGAACAATAGAATACTTTTTGATCTGACTTCTGTACTTCACCCACTTTGACTTGGAATACCCATCTCTCAGGGAACATGCTTGTTACCTGAGAGACTACAGGCTTCAGGTAAAATCAAGTCCTTCATTTATGTGAAAAGTCACATTGTCTATAGGACTACAGTTTTCTAAGACTTTAACTGAATATGTTGGCTTTAAAGTATGAAAATCTTTCTGGCTTGTGTCCTTCACAGAGCTGGCAGTGATGTGCAGAAGTCATCAGAAGTCATTGAATCATGAAATAATTTATTCTGAAAGGGATCACTGAAGGTCCAATACCCAGCTCAAAACTGGACAGGGAAATGGTCATTGCCCTTTACAGGCTGGTTATGTTTTGCTAAAACAGTGCAGTATGCAGTCGGCATTGTTAGATCTCTTTTGGTTGAAGCTGGCCCCCAGTGTACACTGTTGCATGGTTTCATTCCCTCCCAAGAGGAGGACTCCCGTGTTTGTCATTTGATGAACTTCTAAAGGTTTATGATGCCCATTTATCTCACCTGCCTAGCTCCCTCTGAATAGGAACCCTGCCTTCCAGAATGCAAAGTACATGCCTCCAGCTTCGTGTCATCTGTGCACTTCCAGAGGATGCATTCTGCCTCATGATCCAGGTCACTAAGAAAGACATCTGATGTAAAGGCAGCATTGCCACATTATCCATCCCTGAGGAGGACCACTAGTTGGCCTGTATACTTCTTGTCACAACTCTTTGAACCTGTCAGGCCAAGCAATTTTCCATCCACCTGAGAGGCTACTAATCAAAACCATATCTCACCAGTGTAAGGATACTAATGGTGACAGTGTCAAAAGCCTTGCTAGCGACAAGGGACACCTTTTCCACCAAGGCAGCCATCTCATCACAGATGCCAATCAGATTGGTCAGGAGTACTTTGCCATGAATAAATACATGTAGGTTATTTCCAGTCATCAAGAACTCCATCTTGACTGTATAAAATAACAGAAGATTCTTACTTCTGGAAAAAACATATATGTTAAACCTGAAACTACAGTTGAATGAAATGATACAGTTGAATCTGAGGATAGCCAAACATGTTAGGTGCTTGTATACTTCTGGAAGTGTGTGTTTTTCTCCAAAATCTAGTTAGGGAGATTAGCCAGGTAGTTTACAATAGGTGCTTAAGTTATGACATCTAAAATTAGGTGAAATAAATCATAAATTGGAATTAGATGTCACTGATGTATGTCATTTGATTGACTTCTGTCCTTCTACATTCTAGACATTAACGGACATTTTCTAATGGTTCTGTAGGCAGCAGCAATAGAAGCAAGTTTATATAAGTTATTATTTGTATTAATTTTGTGAATTAATGACCAGCTACTATGGCAATAAGCAATATTGCAATAAGCAATAGATTGATTGTACTATATATTATATCTGACAAGATAAATGCCTATTGGCCAAGTTTAAATTATTGAAGTTTGCAAAGTACACGTAATCTAACAGTGATATCTTTAACAATATATAATATCTCTAACAATGATAATATCTTTATATTATGAAGTATTTAATGAGATTTTAAATAATCTCCAGTGATGTGAACCTAGATTTTCTATCTTATTTGAGAGCTGGGACATTAACATTATACTCCTGTATCTGTCACCAGCACAACATCACCCTGCAAATTTCTTTTAAACAAAGTGGTAGACTCTCCTGGATGTGTGACAGTCTTGCATCCTAGTATGTGCTGATCTGCATGGTATATAATTTGATATTTGATTTAATTTATGTGGATAAAATATATTCTCTTTAAATGTTGTGTGTTGAATCTGGTGTTGATGAGACTGTTATTCTACCTTTTGTACTCCTTAATGAAGTCATGAATTTTTATAAATTTATTTAATAATTTCATACTCATTACCCATTATAAATGATTTACAAATAAGTTTATGCTGAAATAAACCTCAGAAACTAAAAACTCTAATTGCATTACATTGAATTACTCTGTAGAGTAGTATGAAGCTATTACATATATTGACTAAAATGTTAACTTCCATTTATTTAAACAAAGGAATGACACTTGTGTGTCAATATTACCTGTCATGGAATGTAGACCCTGCCATGTGCACATAGATTATGTGGGCTTTATCTAGTTCAATATTTCACCAAATAAATGTATGTATGTATGATATTCTTTCTTGTCATTTCTTGTTTATAAAGACAGGAGGGAATGTGTGATAGTCTGATGTGAATTTATGCATTACAAATGCTCTAGGATTTCCTTTTATTCTTTTTATTCCTTTATTTGAATCTTTCTTTTGAAAGAAAACATTTTTGCTTTAACAATGTTCATTGACTGTGAATGTCCAGGAACTTTAAAAACAAACAAAAATATTTTTGATTTTTACTTTGATTGTTAGAATAATGTAAATGAGTTTTATTCTAAGTATGTTTATTTTAAGTTTTTAGCCGTTTAATGTTGCTGTACTTTTTTTCTGCCAGTTGAAAGTGTCTTATTTCAGAAAATATTTAGATATAGTTGAAGGTTATTCTTTGGTGAGAATCTCCCAGGTGCATTTCTTGAGCGTTGAAACAGTCTTCTAGTTTTCTGATCTCACTCACAGGTTTTTTTTTTTTTTTTCCCTGATGCAAAGATGAACACCATAATCTAGCAATGGTCACCTCATATTACAAAAGTAATGCATTGGCCATATTTTAATATGACATTCTGTATTAATTATATGAGTCTTTAGAATATAATGCATATAAGAACCATGTCAGCCTTGTTTGCTGTCTTGTATTTGGAGTTCATGCTCAACTGATTATTCATAATGGTCCTTAAATCCTCGTGAATGTAATTACTTCCCCAGCTGCGTAAACATGATCTGCAAGGTTTTTTGTTCATTGTCCACCACCATCTCCATTCTCCCTTTATATTTTTTACATCTGGTCATATTACAATACATAGTTTGCTTGGTCCAGATTACAGTGTGATCCAAAATTCTTCCTAATCATTAACTTGTTTTATTTATTCACTACTCTCCTAATCCTTATGACATCTGCAGATTTCATCTCTAATTACTTTGTTCCATCCATTCATAAAAATCTTAAATTACAGTGCCAAGATTTGGTCCCTGAAGGATACTAGAAGTAAACCCACTTGAACATGATTCTCTGTTTACATTTTGACACTTAATAATCAACCACATTTTATTTATTTATTTACTTATAATATTGAATTAATGTCTAGTTTCAGTAGTAAAATGCTGTGGAGAGTCAGATTTTTACTTTTATTTTTGAAATAGAAATCAAGGTCACATTACTATCATTTTTGTCATACAGTGATTAATTGTGTCAAATAGAATTGTATTAGTTTGATTGAATTTGTTTTTCATGAACCTATATTATCTTATTTCCTACTTGTGTTTGCCTTATTTTTTTGTATCTAAGTCCCTACAGATATGTATCACTTTGCTCAGAATCAGAATGAAGTTGACTTCTATGACCTTTTACATCATCTTCTGGAAAAACAATCAAAACACAAACAAACAAACAAACAAAAAAAACACACACCAAAAAAAACAGCACTTTTTATGGATTATGTTTCATCTGTGTCATCTTTGATTATTACATCATGCCAGTCACGCCATAATTCTTTTGAATTTAATGTCTGCTTCTAAAAGACATTTTCCCTTTGGTTCTAAGCTACATTTTAAGATGAGTACTGCTGTCTTTCTTGATCATTGTATCCTTTGGGATCTAGTAAAACTTTTTCTCCTTGTCTGAATCTTATCCTTTCAAAGATACTTACTGTCTATATGGTGTCACATAAGCACCTCTTTACATATTGTCATAGGTAATTTAATAATAGTAAAAACTGATGTGCTTATCTGGTTAGGTGTTATGTTCATCACAGAGCTGTGTCTTTCACAACACAAACCAGAGTTTTGGACAATAAACATCTCTTATTCATAGCACTGAAAGATCAGAGACCTTAACAAGAGCATAGTCTAAATAAAATATTCAGAACAAAGCTCTGCATTAAATTAAGGTGCAGCATCAAGTACAAATATTTCCTGATTCTCCCATACATGATTGTCCCAACTCAATATAGATTAAGAGATGGCAGAGGCACTTATGACACCTTATTTCTTCCCTGAATGGCCCCAAGCTTACCCCATTAAAGATGGAGAAAAGGTTAGTGCTCTTAGCATACAGATGGCATTGTCTTTGCAGCCCTCAGTTCTTGTGAACAGGAGCAAGAAAACGATCATGTAATGATCATGGTTATTCATGACCTCTTTTATTACTGTGTTATTTCCAAAATACAGTTTAGAACATTTGGCATCATAATAGTAAATTGGCATAGTACTTTGCGAGGTGATAAATTCTGTAACCTGTTCAGTCAAGTATGATAATTTAGTTTACTGTTTTAGGCATAAAATTTGTGAATTTAAAATAAAACTGCTCAAAACCATAATATCATTTAGTGTATATAAAACTATTTTTCTCCACTGATACCTGTAAGATTTTTTAACTGCTGCCTAGTGTGCCACTGAGCACAAGCTGCTGCTCTATTTATTCTGCCTTTGGTTGGTCAAAAATATTATGTCATGCTTTTGGCTGGTTTCAGTGGGTATTGTATCAGGTATAACAGTTGAGTTAGATATTTGCAAGATTGCATGTATTCCCAAGGGACAGAAAGCAGTTATCATAGCTAATGTGATATGTGTTTACCTTTTTGCCCTCTGCAAACCGTTTTCCACACACCAAGGACAAAATTTAAGTTCTGAACTAATAAGCCCTTAAGAGAGAGAGTCCCTGCTAATTATAATTTCCAGTGCTGCTTTTTTATTCCTTTGTAATCTCGGTAACCATTTTAACACCTTGTCAGGCATTCAGGAACTTCCATCTGTGCAGCCTAGTGCATTTGTGAAATAAACCCATCTGTACAGCTGATTAAAAATTGGATGTAGTCCATGTTTTGTCTTGATCCTGAAAGAAACAGTATTGCTGCAGCAGTTGTTAATGTAGGGTCTGAGTATAGAATGGAATGCACAAGGCTAATGGAGCAAAATAGCTTTTGGTGTTTTCATTTGTATTTAATAATTATTTAAAATAAAATCAGAACAAATTAAGTGTGACAAGCATGACCAATCAGAAAGGCTGCAGAGTTCAAGTCTGCAGAAACCTGAGATCTGAGAAGCATGAAGCAACTCTAGAACTGCTGTCATTTTAAACAAGGTGAATCCAGGAAGCTAGCAACTTCACATATACCCTTCTTACTCTTAGAGAAACATTCTTAAATTTATTTTTAGAGTGAATTTCTTTCATATGTGGTTTTTCTTGGTGTGGTAGGCAGTCTTCAGTAGCATGCATGTTTTTGGAGACATGGAAGAACAGATGCATAATTCTTCTATCTACAGACTGGGTCAGTAGAGTAACTGCCTCTGACTACTTGATTTCCAAGTGCATTTAGTATTCAAAGATACAATCTCTCATATTTCCATTCATAATTGCTCTGCCACTGCTGGAGGTTTTATGAATGCAAAGCTGCATCTTCAAAAGGTTGCAGGCAACATCTTATCTTTCGAAAAACAAAAAAGAACAGCAAAAACTAACCAAGCCATATAAGTTACTAAAAAGTAAAGATGAAAATGTGTAGATAGCAAGTATATTATCTTTTCATAATTAGTCACATGGGTATATTGAAAAGAATAATGAAGAGGAAGAGAAGGTATGGGAAGAGCATAAGAGACAGGGTGAGAATCTTTGATTACCATACTAAAACAGGATATAAGTAACATATTAACATAGGATCTGTTATGTGGGTCTGCAAGTTAATGTTTATGCAAGCAAATAAATCTTCATGAGATGCCATATCACCATGGAAATGTACTAGGTCATACTAGGTCACATTTTATTAGTGCAATGCCCAATTGTTCCTTAGCATTGCATGAATGTGGCTATGTTGCTTTTATTCCAAAGGTATTTCAGACATCGCTTGCTCAAGGATATACATGGTCACTTGCATGGTATGGACATGCTTACTGGGGCTTTGTAAATAACAGGAGGTTCAATTTAGCAATAAAATATTATTCATTATTTGAAGTTCAATGTACTTCAAAATCCATTAATATTAGCACCATTACAGAATATCATGTGGTCTTCTACATGAAACAACACCTGAAACTTCCTGAGCTATGAGTTAGGTTTATTGCCCTTTATTTCAATAAAATACAGGACTGCTATCCATTCAATTATTTGGAAGCCCTTCAGAAGGACTTTCAAAGTCTGTAGACTGAAAGAATTTTTCTGAATTTACGGAACTGTAACTTAAAATGGAACATAACCTTAGGTTTTTACATGCAAAATATGGAGGTTTTAGATGCCTAAAGGTACCAACAATACTGCATAAACTGCCATAACTCACAAAATGGAGCAGCACAGTCTTTTATACTGCTAAAAGTATATATGATTTTCTTTTGCTTTTGTCAGGTGATTTACGGTAATCAACAGAAAACCAAGACCTTAATTATAAAGTAGGCATTGCTGATAATTATATTCAATAGCAGTGTCATATACTAAAAGTAAAAGTAAAAATAAAAATCCCGGAATATTGCTAGAAATGAAGGAAAATCCAGATTTCCAATGAAAGAATAGGATAGAAGGGATTTATTCATTGAACCAAGATAAAGAATTCTTTAAATATACAATTAATATTTGTATTAAATTTATAATAAATTCATATTTATATAAATTATATAAATATATATAATTATAAATATATATATAGAAATAATATATAAATACATAAAATTTATGTATATATTTACATAATTTATATACATTTATATTTATAAATTTATATTTAAATTACATTTAGCTGTTTAAGGATGGAGAAAGGTACAATGTATTTATTTATTTATTTATTTTTATTGAAAAGTGAAAACATTTAATCCGAGGATGGGAAAAGACAACTGTAATTATACACTACAGAACTGCTGCCAACTGAGTATTGTTTTGTTAACTATGACTCCCTTTTGGTGATAATAACAATACGTCATTTGGTGGATTGTGAATTCCCTTAAGAAATTTATGATCCTGAAGCTGAACAAATCCCAAATGCTGGTGTCTGACTTAAACACAATAAATACAGCTGCTTCCTGTATAGGACATGTGTCACTAAAATATTTTTTAAATACTGTGTTTGGAATTTCGGTCTCATGTTTTCCAGTTACACTGGCTTGAGTGTATTTCATAGCAATTCATTTTAATATTTAGCAAAGTGCAAGTGAAAAGAATATTATTGATGATTTTTTTCCCCTCCCTGGTCCTTCCTCCCTCCCTGTTTCAAATACACTAGTCTACACAGTGCTGAGCCATCTGCTTCAGGTGTATCATCTTCAGCACCTAAAAAAGGTGCACAAAGTGAATATTTTGGGTGTAATCCAGTCATTATCATTATGTGAAGAGGGTTTCCTTAAAGTCAAGATACCTGACTGGTGACTCATATTCTGGTTTCTTTAATAGACTAATATACAGAGAGTTTTCTCATTCCATGTGGATCAATGACTAAAGGTGCTCCAGGGAAGTACTGTACTGAAGACAACAGAAAGAATTAATTTAAGCAATATTATACACAAATCCCCATTGCCTTTTCACACCAGAATGTTAATTCTAGGGATATGTGACCCCACTGGAGTTTGTGTCAGTATAAGATGGGATAATATAGAAGTGTAGCACAACTGAGGGAATAGCTTTTAGGTTTGAATAATGATGACTTCTATATGATAATGACAAATTCACCAGTGGTTTACATGGATGTAACATAGGATATCATTTGGCTTATGAATTGTATAATAAAGAGTTTGTCCCAGAGTTTTCACCTGACAATAACCATGGTAGTTTTATATACATACTAATTTATTCAGTGCAGTATCTAATCAAGCTGAAAGTAAAAAGGTTCCAAAGATCATGTTTGTAATCAAATAAATTTAAGGGGCTAAAATTTAACATTAATATTCACCTCCCCTGCCCCAACATATTTTCTAAGCAGACATCTTTTTCAGCCAAACTGTTTAAGCATCTGATCCAAAGTCATTAACATAACAGTATTTCAGCAAAAGTCATACTGAGAGCTATTGGTTTATTAGTGTCTGAATCCAGAAGGCATATAGAAATAGAATCAACTGACAATCTTCGCTTCAGAAGTGATGCACTGATAAATGGTTTAACATTATATATATATATATATATATATATATATATTTATTTGCCAGTGCTTTGAGAGATGATTGAAGATTATATTGTTAAGATTTCTCATATGTCTACTTTATGATGGTATGTTTATTTTTCACACCAAGTTACAAATTAAATGGCACTTATTAATGAGGTGTTTATTGTTATCTTACTAAGTCATGGTGTTATACCAAATTTATCACACAATTTCATTGACTGAAACTGACATCTACAGTCATGTCAGTTAATGTATCTTTTGGTTCTACTAGGATGAGACTAGAGAAAATTTTTGAGCTAGAAAAAATCATGAACAAGAAAAGCTGTAAAGTATACCAATACAAAGAGCAAACTATAAGCATGGTTAAAGTCCAGAATAATCATCAGAGAACTGGAGGAATGAAGAAATCTGCCAGCCTGTAGGAGACAATGATGGGATGCCATTGGTCTGAACAATTTATTCCATTCGTGCTTCATCTTTGTCTTAAATTCATTTTGCTAGATCCAATCTAAATGCAGTAAAGGGAGGATACTGAGCTGTGGCTGCAGAGTAGAGGAAAATGGAGAGGAGCTGGGGGAAAACAGGCAGCAACCAAGGCACATCTAAGCAGCATCTCAAACAAAGAGCAGTGGATGAATTCCCTAAGATACTTGATAGCTGAGGTAACCATATCAGGCTTGTAGGATAGTTACTAGTCTTCAAAAAACTCATCATGTCTAAATGGATAACTGGATAACTACAGATTAATTATGCAGGTAGAGCCTGGCAGCTGGAGCTTGACAGTTTGACAAAGACTGTGACAAGATGAAATGAATGGAGAATCTTGGACATTTCCCCTCCCCCCCCCCCTCCCCATTTTAATCCAAGAACGGCTTGAGACCTCTTAAAAATATTTTAATAAATTGAACACATAGCCACAGGACACAGCATGCATATTTAGAGTAGAAACCTTTAACACATTTAAAACACATATCTCAAGAACATGCTTCAAACTTTTCTAAGTTTTTAGCAGTGATTAATTACAGACATAATTCTCTGGATTCCTATGGAACATATAACTTATAATAAGTTATAATAAGAATTTATTTCTTTTGCAGACGTTTTCCTACCACAAAAGTGAGTGATTAACGCAAGAACCTTTACCATCTTTTGTGTTGTATTAGTAAAGCTTTCCTGCTGTGATTTCCAAATTGACTGATGGACACAAAATTAATCAGCTGGATAACAAAGTTTCCATGACACCTGTATTACAGTATTAAATTGTTTCTGTTTCAAATGGCTTAGCTGAAGTTAGCCCTTGGAGCAATTCTGAGAAGTAGTTATTCTCACAAGCAGTGGCTTGATAGGTCCTCAGATTCTTTTTTTTTTTTTTTTTTTTTTTTTTTAATTTATCATAGTATTCTCAGGGTAGATTTCTTTTGAAAGACATAGTTTGACAGTAGAAACTATCATGATGTATGTATGTGTTAGAATAACAGCTCATTTAAACTGTAATCACGGAGGGTGAAACTGTATTTGAACTACTAATGTACAGAGTAGCTACATGTGGTTTATAGGTCAAAGTATAATAGTGTGAGCATTTTTTGATTGGTACAAATTGTAACCACTGTTGTCAATTTGGCTCCAAGAATCCCACGCACTTGGGGGAAAAATAACGTGTTTTTTAACGATGCCAAAGTACTTCAGGATATTGCTTCACCAAATATTAATTCTTCTGTGCAAGTTCCACTTTCCTTTTAGTGCTGCCCCCAATTAAAGCTTTAAGCACTTAACCTGTAGTTGTGAAAAAAGCATTTATGATGGGTGTAACTTATGACTCCCAGAGTTATGACTCCCAGAGGTCTAATTATCTCAGTTGGTTCCCAATTAATCCATGAAGTTGTTAGGTCTTCCTTTTAATTAGATCTGTTCTTCTTGAAGAACAGTTTTATTTTTCATATTTCACTTTATTATTTCCTTCACTGGAACCCTGCAGGGTGGGAATACTACTTTGAAATGTTATTTGTTTGATTGCTGGTTGATGCTTAATGAAGATGATATTCTTTACCCACAGCTTGCATTAAAGTTCAGTTTGGAAATTGGAATACAAGCCCTTTAAGCATGGAAATTAAATGTAAATATAAATATGTACTGAGTGAGAGAGTGCATACTTGCTTTATTCTAAAGCAATTATTCAAAGTTTTTTGTTCTATTTTTTTCTTCTTTTTTTTAATGTTAAGGCCTAATCTCACAAAAATTGAAATCGAGGTAATTCTGTACACATTCTGCATTAACATTTTATTAAAAAATATTAATGCATATATTTAAGAGATGTCATAAGGGAATGCATAAATGAGAAAGTTGGATGTATAGTCATATTTACCTCCTCATTTTCACCTGTAAAAAAATCCTCTTTTCATATAACAGAGATCTGCAGTCAGGAAGAGAAGCTTTATTAATCAATCACAAAAACACCCAGCAAGTGAAATATTATCCAAAGATTGTTGGAATTTCAATTATTCCTCCATTTGTGCTTCAACTCTGCATGTCTGTTTTGTCTATTGTGTCTCAGTGATATTCTCTTGCTGTATTCCATCAAAAATCAGTTTACCCACTGGAACAGTGACGCACTTCTAGAAAAAAAAGTGATCAGCTGTGGCATTCTTAACTATTGAATTTAGCCAGACAAGGTATAAAAATCTATTTGATGCTTACATTTTCACTGACTTAAATGGTTTGTTCCCACCATGTTGTGTAAGTTCTTCCTTCCCTTCCCTTCCCTTCCCTTCCCTTCCCTTCCCTTCCCTTCCCTTCCCTTCCCTTCCCTTCCCTTCCCTTCCCTTCCCTTCCCTTCCCTTCCCTTCCCTTCCCTTCCCTTCCCTTCCCTTCCCTTCCCTTCCCTTCCCTTCCCTTCCCTTCCCTTCCCTTCCCTTCCCTTCCCTTCCCTTCCCTTCCCTTCCCTTCCCTTCCCTTCCCTGCCCTTCCCTTCCCTGCCCTTCCCTTCCCTGCCCTGCCCTTCCCTTCCCTGCCCTGCCCTTCCCTTCCCTTCCCTTCCCTGCCCTGCCCTGCCCTGCCTTGCCCTGCCCTGCCCCGCCCCTGCCCCTTCTCTTTCTCCTTTTTTTCCTCTACCAGATTGGTAATTGCTTATTTTTGCATTAGTTTTACAGATAGTTAAATAACTGTCCATTAAGAATTCGCTATTAAGAATTACCTCATAATCAATTCAAGATCGGGAATTGTATAAACCAGGTTTAGTGTTCCTTATGTGTAATTAGTAAATTTCATTGATGTAAGACAAATAAATCAAGTAAATTTCATTCGGTAAGACAAGAATGAAAATAATAACCAAAATAAAAACATTATTATTTTTCATAGATTACATTTATGTCTACAAAAACATGCATTTTGAGTAAATTACGTAGGCTATATAAGCTGGAATGGGAATTACAACTAAAGTACAAAACCTATATATAGGCTAGAATGGAAATAATTGTTTTAGAGAGAAGAGGCTCTAATATATTTTCTACAGTAATCGGTGGCAGCAGTGTAGTGCAGCATTGAAGTAATCTCTCTCTCTTTTTTTTTTTTTCTTTTTCTTCTTTTAGGAAAAGAAAATAAAAATACTGGATTACTTTGTGCCTGTTTATTAAAAGGTCTTTTTGTCTTTTTGCAGACTCTGCAATTAATGTGAACTTTTATTTACTAAGGGAATATTTTTCAATAAACATTTGAAATTTAAAAATACAATGTTTGAGGCCAGGTGGAACTGTGGAGAAAATTGGATGTTGTTGTAGCTATATTTTTAGGAAGAAAAGTGTGATATCACACTGCATTGCTGAGAAATGTTATCTAAATGTGTAAGTGGAAATGGCAGTGAAATGTCTCAATATTTTTTCTTGAAGTTATTTACATTTTCTAGCAACTGAATATTTAAATGTGTAACCATGCTCACTATCTTAACATCAGGTGTTGTTTTAATTATAGTTAGTGTATGCAACATAGACAGATAAATATTCTGGAGAGAATAAAGGAAGCAGACAACTGAAGTTATAATGTATGTATAAATTCTTTCAGCCACAATAAAATTATTATTTTCTGCATTCCCTTTTAATCTACCTGCAAACAGCTGCAACCTCAGCTCATATGTTATATGACCTTGCTCAAGCCTAACCCACAGTTTATTGACATCACAGGGTGACCTACCATAATTGTTAACTTTCACCATGTTATCGTGATCACAGGTAAACATGCTAGCAATGATGGAGGTGTGTTTAGCTGGTGTTATTGATGCACAAGGCAGGTGGCACAGGGCTAAAAATAAGACCAGCTGCTCCACTTCCTGTCTTCATTAGAAATAATACTTTTACTGACAACTATGTAATAGAAAATATAATATCAACAAAAAAAAGAAAGAGTTTGAAAACATGTTGGAGTTTACTAAGACAAATCATCAGATTCTGATCCATTCAAGCCAGAATATAAAACTTGCCAGTAGATGGCATGACCCTGTCCCTCACTTATCAGTGCTTCTTCAAGTAAATGAAAAGAGAAATCAAGTTCAGGCCCAGAGTGGTGATCCATGAAAGTTAAGTACACTTCAGGGACATTGTGATAAAGCTGAGGTTGCAGCTGTTTGCAGGTAGATTAAAAGGGAATGCAGAAAATAATAATTTTATTGTGGCTGAAAGAATTTATATAAATGCTTCAGAAAAAATAATAGATATTTGAAAATATTTTTGGTGTAGATTAATTTCATTGTGTGTGAAATTTTTAGTTGATTTTTATTAAAGGGGTTACTAATTGTGAAATCTAACCTCTGAAATTGCTCTGACAGACCTTTGTTTATTATGCAGTAATTAGAAAGGCTCCATTAGCATCTATGCTCTGAACTTTTCAGTGTAGTTCAGGACACATGGTAGTATAGCCAATTAAAACAAAAACATTTAAGTGGGTAAGAAAACTATTAAAGCCAATTCATTAGACCTGCATATTTTGGGGTCAGTGGTACAGAACATGCACATCAAAGCAGAAAAAGCTTGAGTTGCTAATATGCCCCAAAGCACTGAAGTGAGCAGCATTGCAGATTGTGAATTTGAGAGGTAGGGCAGCCTTAGGGTACTGATTACATTGATGAGGATATGGTAATGACTTAAGCAGCTGTCAGGAGTTACAGAGACCAAAATCCACAAGGATGTGTGGCTAAGTAACAGATGCCTTTAAAACTGTCTGTTTTGCTACTGTTCAGTAACCTACAGCAAAACTTTAATGAGGTGACCTCCACAGCACTTTGTACGTAGTCTGAGTTTTCATTTTTCAAAAACCATTTTTCTTGCAGCAGTGGATGAGCTCAAACAGAGCCAAATTTAAGAGTTATCAATACAAGCACCAGATCAAAGAGCAGAAACAGAGGGGAAGAAGGTGATTTGTAAGAACACTGAATAGTAAATTATTTCAGTCAATACAGGTCCTTTTATTTCAGTCAATACAGGCTCTATACAAATCCAACAGAGATGAGATACCAATGATACTAGAATACTCTTTAAGGATACTCTTTAAGGACAGTGCTACACTGGAGAGATAAGATCAGTTTGCTGTAATGCCCAATCATATTCCAAATACTTTCAACAATCTAACCAAAGCCTGTAGACAAAGAATCAGAGATAGAAATAGATTCATCAACAGGATGAAAGAACCTAATGAGTGAAAGCAGAATTTGTTTTTGGACAAACTTGTTTTCTCTCACAAAAGTTAGCAATCTTAAAGTTAGGTGCTAGGTCAAAACTCGTAATCCCAGGTCATTTCTATGGACAGTATGGAAAAAACAGTCTCAAGAGAGTGAATCAAGAGAGTGTCCAGGGCATCTAATTTATGTTGTGGAAATTGTTCTTTGGAGGATCTTTCTCTTTTATCTTTAGAGGTGAATTGAACGATTAGATTAGATGTATAACTTGTGTAAGGCTAAAATAACAGGCAGTGGAAGAAGGGTTAAATAATAATATGCCTGTGACAAATTATCAAGTTAGTGCCACTGTATAACTATGTATCCATTTCCTATCAATTTTCCTATATTCATTTATTACTGCACTTGCAGATCACTTATTAAGTATATGAAGTTGATTGTCTTCTTTTTTCCCCATGCTGTAATTCCACCAATGTTCCACCAATAAAACTGAATTTTGCTACTTGGCCAGTATTGTCAGTAGCGGGGTGCAAAATAGTATTGGTCTCAGGGGGACAGTGGTGAATCACTGACACCTGACCTCAGTTAAGCTTATATAAAGTGCTGAAAAGTCCTCATACTGACTTTAATAATTCTTCAGGGATTGCTGTCCTTTCCTTCTGCAGCTCATACAGAGCTTTTCACATGCAGCTCAGTGATCTTGTCGACAGTGAGCACAGAAGTGAATATAGTTGAGAACCAATCAGCAGTGTGATTAATCACTGTTAACATAAGAGCAGGGTACTGCCGACTGTTGGCATGCACTGTTTGATATGAATGCATTTATCTGGGGAGGTGGAAGTCTTTCTTTATTCCGACTGAAGCAACCCTGCTGCTTCCAACAGCTGCTGAAATCAGGCACATTTCACTGCTATTAATTCAACATAGGAAATTGCTATCATTTTGCTGAGGTGATGGACACATGTCATTCTTGCTTGTCTGAATTCTAAAGTCAAATTACACCTGAAGACCCTTATGCTTTCAGTTAGTTAAGATTTCACTAGGTAAATGGGTTGGTCCTCGTCAAAGTTCAGTGCTATTTTTTTCACCTTGCAAATGAGGCAGGAGGTTTCCAAACTAGTGAGACTCAAGAGTAAACTAAACAGTGCAAACT
Source organism: Netta rufina (assembly GCF_964035555.1). Classification (NCBI taxonomy): domain Eukaryota; kingdom Metazoa; phylum Chordata; class Aves; order Anseriformes; family Anatidae; genus Netta; species Netta rufina. Next base: position 39,332,834 of record NC_140123.1, on the reverse strand, counting down.
CCTTTATACCATTTGTAAACAGCTCTCTAAGCTGATATTATGTATGATAAAAATCAAGGATTTTCATATTATTCTAGCATCTCAAAATTACACTACCTTTTCCCTGCTGTTTTTATCGGAATATTATTATTATTTTTTCTTGCTTTGGTCCCCAGTGAAGATGATGGCTTGTTACTTTCTTTTGCTGTCTGCCAGATGCTGAATAACCACTTGATGATATGAATATTATGGGACCAAGTCTTTTCCTTTTCACAAAGACTTAGACTTTCAATTGACAAGGCAAACATTAAATCTAAGCTAATGTATTTACTCTAGACTCCTGTCTACCACGCTGGTATATGAGCATCTTCTAGCTGAAAAATAGCACTCTCCTTGTTTGAGATAATTAGAAACCTTACCATGCTCCATGCTCACAAAAGGTTTATATTGCTTGTGGAAAGACCCTCCCCCTCCCCCCCGGGTTAATTTTTTAAGATACAGGTTTTCAGTATTACGTTCCATTTGTATATTCGTAGGACAATATTCCTGAAGAACTTAATCTTGTATTATTTGTAGAATTTTATTAAATAAAGATCATCAAGCTTTACATTTCCAAGTTCTGACAACCTGTCTCATAACCTGTCTCAAGTGGCATTTTGGACTCGTACCTAACATTATAATGAGTGTACCTTGCACAAGAAACTATGAAGACATTATGTGGTTTTGTTTCATTTTGCTTTATTGTTGTCATGAAACACTGAGTTAAAGTAAAATAATAGTTATTATGAAAATGTATAAAAATATATATCTCAAAATGATGGGTCTCTAAATTGTTATATTTTATCACTATTCTGACATGATTTTGTGTAGCAGCAAGACTTGGAACCCTTTGGTTACTAAATAATTAGAAGCAATAAGGCTTTGTTTATTTATTTATTTATTTGTTTGTTATTGTTTTACTTATTAAAAAAAAAAGAAAGAAAAAAGATGCTGTCAATTTAAGTTGTCATATAGCTGACATCTGTGCTTTTATCTAAGTAGGGTATATTGCCAAGGTGATGATTTTGTTTGCATTCTCACAGGAATTGTTTGCATTCTCAGGTTAGGTGCAACACATTGTTCTGCCTTTCTTTTTTTTGATAGCATGGAGCAAATGGCATACAGATATTTATACTTCTCATTTAACATTTCAACTCATGGAGTCAATCACATGTTATTGGTGACATGATCAGTACAGAATCCATGAAATTTTGACTCTTTCAGGTAGATGATGCCTGCTTAAACAGTTACATATAGTAGAGTGACAGTGAACTGTTTATGCAGACAAGTAGGATTGGGAAAGCATTATAGAAATTAAAATATTGCTTTAATGACATGCTTAAAAGAGCAAGTTAAACCTTGCTATTATAAATATCCCCAATTAGAAAAGTGAATGAAAATATTTAGCAATGTGTATCTAAATTTTATATATATATGTTTTGCCTCCAATATATAATTACCTCTAATATTTTTCATTGCTAGTATTTCTTGCATGTCCTATTTCTGTTTATGGCCATTTAAGGTTTTTTGGTAACCGATTTAGCAGTTTAATAACAGTACATAAAATGAAACATTAATGTAGTATTTAGTGAATAAAATAGAATATCTGCTTGAATTTTGATTGACAGACCATTATATGAAATAAAAAAAAAAGTCTTAATCAATAAATTCCAAGCCATTTGTCTAGCATGAGTAAAGATAGACTTTCACTATTGCTTAGAACACCAGCCAGATGGAGACTAGTAAGTACCTTATAAACAAAAACATGACAATAATGGAATGTTGGCCTATTAACATGAAAACTTGAGGATACTCCTTCCATGCACTGCTTAAATAAACTGTTTCAGAAAATGAAGACCATAAATAGTAATTATTTTTTGCATTACTAGCAAAATCCAGAGCATCAGCAACCAATACCAAAAAAGGACCACTTAAAGAAAGCTTTTCATGTTATAAGGGCAAGTGTGTGTCATATGAGATAAAACAGGTATTTTCATAAAACCTGTGCTGTAATGTGAATATTTTAAACTCTGCTTAGAAGTGCTTAATTTAGATGGCAAAAACAAAATTACATGTCTAGGATAGCATTTTCATGGTTAGGAAGCTAGATATTCCTTTTAAAGGAAACCTTGAGCCTTGGTTTCCTAAATTCTGTCATAATGTATGACTGAGTTCAAAATGACACGAATCTCCCTGTTTCTGATTTTCCTTGAAGAATCTGCAGACTTAATAATCAAGCCAGATTATAGAACAGTACATGGCATTTTGGACAGCAGATGAGCTTTGGCTGAAGTGTGAATTGAGTCCTCATCTAACATTACATTACAAGAATATCATCTAACATATGGTAGAAAATTAGAATCCCAAACCTGAGTGTAGTTTTCAACTCATTTAGTTTTACTAGCTTTTGAACATGTATTTCTTGTGCCTTAAGTTTCAAAATTATATTCCAATAGGAGCTATTCAGTATCTCTAACACCCATTGTTTAATGTAAAAATCTACATGACAGAATCATAGAATGGTTTGGGTTGGAGGGAACCTTAAAGATCATCTTATTACAAACCCCCTGCCATGGGCACCTTCCACTAGACCAGGTTGCTCAAAGCCCCAGCCAGTCTGACCTTGAACACTTCCAGGGATGGGGCATCCACAGCTTCTCTGGCAACGTGTTCCAGTGTCTCACCACCCTCTGAGTGAATTTCTTCCTTATATCTAATCTAATTCTAACCTCTTTTAGTTTAAAGCCATTACTCCTTGTCGTATCACTACATTCCTGATAAAGAGCTCCTCTCCTTTATTGTACCTGCCTGAACAATCCCATCTCCCTCAGCTTGTCTTCATATGAGACATGCTCCAGTCCTTTGATTGTTGTTGTGGCCTTCCTCTGGATTCATTCTAATAGCTCTATGTCCTTCTGGGGATCCTAGAGCTGAGCACAATACTCCAGATGGGGGTCTCACAAGAGCAGATGGAGGGGGAGAATCATCTCCCTCAACCTGCTGGCTATGCTGCTTTTAATGCAGCCCAGGACGTGGTTGGCTTTCTGGGCTGCAAGCACACAATGCCAGCTCATGTTGAGCTTCTCATTAACCAGCTCCCTGCTCCTTCTCCTCAAGGCTGTTCTCAATCCGTTCTCTGCACAGCCTGTGTTTGTGGTTGGGATTGCCCTGACCTAGATGCAGGACCTGGCACCTTGCCTTGTTGGACTTCAAAAGGTTTGCACAGGTCCACTTCTCAAGTTTATCAAGGTCCCTCAGAATGGCATCCCTTCCTTCCAGTGTGTCACATCTGAATTTTAAAGAAAATTGAAAATGCTTGCTACCTGATCTAGAAAAGTGTCCTATCTTCTAATTTTGTTGGGGAATTTCAAATTACAGCAGGGACATCCTGTTTCTAATTGAGTATATATATTCCCAAATAATCTCATATACAGTTATTAGAGAAGGGCTAGTATTTATTTTTCTGTTTTGTTTGTTTCTTATCAAGGAAGTCTTTTGAAAGCAGTAGTCTTAGTTAGGTACGTTTTCCTACTGCTTTGGGTGTTCTTCCTGATAATTTTTAATCTTTGTATGGTGACTTAAAAATTATTTGCATGCTTGAAGTCAACTCAACCATTTCTCATTCTCCATTACATATTCTTAATGTGCATGTTAAAGAGATGAAGCTTGGAATATTATTAAAATACCTCTTCTAAAGCTATTACTTTATTTGGCATTGACTTGACAAATATTACCTCCTGACATCTAGAAGTTTGTCAATAATACTTTGTGTGCTAGAACATACAACATGCTTAAGAACTGCAACTATTTAATGATGCTTCATTAATTTCAATGGAATGCTGGGAGGCATATTTTCAAAATGCCATACTGTTATCACTGTTCTGGGAATACATCATGTTTTGCAACAATTACAATATCCATTGGGCAATAAATCGGTTAGTTATATTCCTCTAGGCCCAGAAAATGAGCTAAATCGCTGTTTCAGAAACAACTTTTCCCAAGCTCATTTAAAATCAGAATTGGAAAGGAAACATTAGTACAGGATTAAATTGAAAGGCCAAGTGAGGTATATATAGGTACAACAGAAAGGCAACATGGGGACTGTGAACAGGATTCCTTCTGTCATAGTATACAACTAATAATGAGAATGCCAAAAATATGCTGTAAATAACCTATAGCTACATATAGAAAATAGTAATAAGAAAATAAAATAGGTATTTATGTTCACTGCATTTTAAGCAAGACAATGGCTTTGCAGTTTTCTTCCAGACATGGTGGTAGGAAAAAAAAAAAAAAAAAAAAGAAAAAAGAAAAAAAAAAAAGAAAAAAAAAAGAACAAAATGCCAAGCATCCTTTTAACACCTGATGTGACTCTGTCCATACTAAGTCCATTCTAAGTTTGTATCCATTTACAGGTTTTGATCCCTTAAATACTGTAATGTCCTGAAAAAAAATATATAAAAAAATTAAAAAAATAAAAAATATATATAAAAAAATAATTGAGTACCAAGGAATATCTCATAGAGGAATCATTCCTTCAATATTCATACACATACACATGTGTGTATGTATTTATTACGTATTTTTTCATGCATATATCATTCTATATGGGCATTATTATTTCTCCCCAGACATTGGGTCCTACACCTGGGGCACAACAACCCCAAGCAGCACTACAGGCTGAGTGGTTAGAAAGCTGCCTGGCGGAGAAGGACCTGGGAGTATTGGTAGTTGGCTGAACTACCAATATGAGCCAGCAGTGTGCTCAGGTGGCCAAGAAGGCTGACAGCATCCTGGCTTGCATAAGAAGCAGCGTTGCCAGCAGGATTAGGGAAGTGATTGTCCCCCTGTACTCAGCTCTGGTGAGGCCGCACCTCAAGGACTGTGTTCAGTTTTGGGCCCCTCACTACAAGAAGAACATGGAGGTGCTCGAGAGAATCCAGAGAAAGGCAACGAAACTGGTGAGGTGTCTGGAGAACAAGTCTTAGAGGAGTGGCTGAGGGAGCTGGGATTGTTCAGCCTGGAGAAGAGAAGGCTCAGGGGTGACCCTATTGCTCTCTACAGATACCTTAAAGGAGGCTGTAGTGAGGTGGGGGTTGGTCTGTTCTCCCACATGCCTGGTGACAGGATGAGGGGGAACGGGCTAAAGTTGTGTCAGGGGAGGTTTAGGTTGGATATTAGGAAGAACTTCTTTACTGAAAGGGTTGTGAGGCATTGGAATGGGCTGCCCAGGGAAGTGGTGGAGTCACCATCACTGGAGGTCTTTAAAAGACGTTTAGATGTAGAGTTTAGTGATATGGTTTAGTGGAGGACTGGTTAGTGTTAGGTCAGAGGTTGGACTAGGTAATCTGGGAGGTCTCTTCCAACCTAGACAATTCTGTGATTCTGTGATTCCTTTAACTCTGATTCATGTAAAATGAAACAGCACAATTGTCAAGTAGTTAATAAAGAGGAAAAAAGTAATTTACATTGGAAATATTGTAAACTTGTCATAATCTTTAATAAGAAATATATTAAATATATTATGCTGTAATGTATCATGAGACTGCTTTGAATGTATGGTGCTTTGAACTGTTGAGTCTTTATTCAATAAGGGATATGTGTGCCTGTGCGCATGTGTATGTAAAGATACATATGCATATATTTTTGTATACAGATATATATATGCATGTATATATATACTTATATATATGTATATATAAAAATATATATTATATATATATACATATACATCTATATCTATGGATATATAATATAATCATATGTAGAGACATGTAGATAGGTTTATATAGATATATACATACATATTGATAACTATCTATCTATCTGTATCTTGCCTAAGTTCATTAAGATGGCCATCTTCTTTAGGAAGTCATACATTAAACACATGCTTGTGCGCTCACACACAAATAGGGAAAATTCTTAACTTTTTTTTAAACTAATGATATGGAGACTTGTTAAGTACTTTAAGATCTTGCGGGCAAGGGAATTATATATATTTTGCAGGAAATATATCAGGTACTTTCTTTACCTTTTATTGTTACATAAATGGAAACCTCTGAAATTATAGAAGTTTCAGAGCTGTAAAACAGATATATACAGAATTGTACATTATATTTAAAATAGAGAAAAATTCTGAAGCATAGGAAACTGAAAATCATATAGATAAAGTATCATATAAAGCATATTTCCAGTCAGTAGGCTGACTTTGGAGATTGGGAAATGCAAAAATATTGATGATTTTCTGCAGTTCTAGAGACTGAGAAAACTGCAAAGTTTTCTTCTAAAATAAGAAACAACAACATATTTGTGATGAACAGAAATGTTGACATTTCATTGTCTAGTTGGACTGAAGTAAACTGTGAACATGATGGAATCTCCAAAGTGTGTGCTTCATAATTTACTGTATTTACTGACACAGTGAGAAATACATTTTATTTATATTTGTCTATTTAATTCTTGGATAGAAGTAATTAATATCGTTAATTAATATGGGGTGGTTGATACCAAAGAAGGAAGAGATGCTATTCAAAAGGACCTGGACAGGCTGGAGAAGTGGGACCATGTGAACCAAATGAGGTTCAACAAGTCCATGTGCAAGGTGCAGAACAAGGTCAGGTTGCCCTGACTCAAGGGCAAGACCAGACAAGAGTATGGTCTGGGAGAAGAACTTATTGAGAGCAGCCCCGTGGAGAAGGACTTGGGGGTTCTGGTGGATGAAAGGCTTGATGTGAGCCAGCAGTGCACACTTGCAGCCCAGAAGGCCAACTGCATCCTGGGCAGCATCAACACAGGTGTGACCAGCAGGTCGAGGGAGGTTATTGTCCCCCTCTACTCTGGCCTTGTAAGGCCCCCACCTGGAGTATAGCATCCAGGTTTGGAGCCCCCAGCACAAGAAAGATGTGGACCTGTTAGAGTGAGTCTAGAGGAGGGCCACAAAGATGATTAGAGGGCTGGAGCACCTCTCCTACGAAGACAGGCTGAGAGAGCTCACAATGTTCAGCCTGGAGGAGAGAAGGCTCTGGGGATACCTCATTGTGGCCTTTTAGTACTTAAAGGGGTCTTATAAAAAAGATGGAGAAGGGCTCTTTACTCATGTAGATAAGGACAGGGGGAAATGGTCTTAAACTAAAAGAAGATTTATTTAGACTAGACATTAGGAGAAAATTCTTCACTGTAAGGGTAGTGAGGCACTGGCACAAGTTACCAAGAGAAACTGTGGATGCCCCATCCCTGGAGGTGTTCAAGGCCAGGCTGGGTGGGGCCATGGCCAACCTTAATTAGTGGGTGGTATCCTTGCCTATGGCAGTGGGGTTGGAATAAGATGATCTTTAAGGTCCCTTCCAACCTAAGCCATTCTATGATTCTATTAATATATTTCCATGAGCCCTTTGCATCTGTGAAGATGCATGTTCCAGAGCTAAGAAGTAGTTCGCAGAGTTATTCATATGGGTATGTCAGAACTGCGGTCAAAGGGACAACTCCTGTAGACATACTCAACCAAACTGTCAATTCATTCAGCACTGGATGTGAGAAGAGCTGCAGAACCTTGCAAAATACTTGCTTATGCTAGATTCCCTGTTACCACCGTATGTGAGCTAGCTAGGTATAATTGGCAAAGCACAGCTGTGCAAGCTGCAGTGCACATGCAGTCCCATGTATATAGCTCCTGCAAACTGCAACGACGCCTTTCGTTGAAGAATACGTCTCCCCAGAATTGCCTCAGGGTCAACCATGCAAAAGGTGTCATAATATGAGGACCATCAGTGAATAATTAAAAATCTTTCCTTGAGAAAGAACCCGTATTTATGTATGCATGTAATATATGACGCTGCAAATTATGATTGTACTGCCAGAGAATTTCCAGTGATGGCAGTATTAACATGAATGAAACTCAAAATGTTAATTTGTAAAACTGGAGTTATTAAAAATCTAATTCATACATTTAAACGTTTAAATGTGTTCATACATGCATATGTGTAAATATGTATACATCAAAAACAAAAACAAAAAACAAAACCCACCAACACACATCATAAAAAATTACATAGATTTTTTTTTTCCCTTCTTCTTTGTTGTCTTTCTTTTTGTTCAGGTGAAATTGATTTGTAATCTCAAATTAGCCTACCCAGTAAGTATTCAAAGTATGTATATATGTGAAGATATATATATATATATATGCATACACACACACACACACCTCTGTGTTCCAGGATTCTCTATCTGTTAATTTCAAAAATCACAAAATATTTTTGTATTTTTAAGAAAGGGAATACACTGGAACCTCTGACTAATTGTTGTAACTTCAGTAAATAACAGTGTTGCTGTTGTACCATAATTAACATGATCAAGACCTGGGTCCTCGTAGGCTGCAATACATCAGTCTGCAATGATAACCTGGATTGTTTGTGCTACAGGTAGACATGTATTTTCTTTTTTTAAGTCTAACCTTTAAGGGAAATGCTGACCATTTTATTTGATTTCTGGTATTAGGTAACTGCAAGGTTACAGCTCAGCTGTTGAGAATCCGAAATAGAAAGATGAGCACCAAGTGAGAAGAGTTCCCTATAGGAGTGCTGTAAGAATGACCAGATACATGAAGAAATTTGTGGGGAAAGATATAAAGAACTGTGGTTGATAATCTATACAATACAAAACTTCTGAGGTCATAACAAATAAAAACTTAAATCAGAAAGCAAGATTTAAATTAGACATTAGAAAATACCTTGAAACAGTAAGGATACTTAAGCACTGGGTTAGAGGTGTTGAATAAAGTTTTGAAAAGTTCACTGATGCAAGTTTTTGAAATTAGACTGATTATCAGCTAGGATAGAAACAAGTGTAGTTATTTCTGTATTGTGGAAAATGGATAGAAAATGCGATCTTTTGAACTCTAATGTCCTTTTTCTTTCATGAGTTTTTCTTTCATGATTTTTCTTTCATGACTCTGGGTCTATTCACGATTGCTTTCAGTCTTCTGACTTAAGTACAGGGATTTTTTTTTTCAAAAATTTTTTTTTGCAAGAGGGAGAAAAATGTTTTCTTTAGTGCTTTGACAAAGAAAAAAATCAATATATTTGTCTATTGTCACCTCATGCCATTTGCAAATGGAAGACTGGTCAGAATTGTTACTCTTTAAAATGATTTTGGGGAAGTGAATAGACTAAGTTGTTGTTTTTTGCCCTAATGAATTTTTCATTTTTAAAATAAATTTCAGAAGCAGGTAGCTATACTATGCTTCTACTACTGCTGCTACTATAGCTATACTAGCTATACTATTATGATTTCCTTGCAGCATTTTCTTATAATTAGAGGAAATAAGTTACAAGCTGATTTCCTGTATTTTTATTTTTTCCTCTGGGTGCATGAAAATGTACATGATAATGAAATATACATGAAAATAATGTATGGACATTTGAGCTGATTAGGTATGAAAATGCAGATGTGACTGAAGTTTTCTTGATATTTTGGAAAAATAGAACAAATGTAATGATGCTTTGCAGCAGAATTCCCTGGAAACTCCTCGTGGACAGAGACAGATTTAAGTATGGACAGTTCAGTTGGATCTAAACAGTTGAAAGATATGGTACACTAAGGATGAGGAACATGAAGCAGCAGAAGGATTGTTGCTTTTCTCTTTCCTGTTCCTAAAATGATTCCTAGAAAAAATGTTGTGTGAAGGGTTATGGTTTATATGTAGTGTGGATTAGAATCAGGCTACTGCTGAATCAGGAAGAATTATCATAAAAAAGGAGCCTTGGAGAGAGTTCTTAGAAACTGAGAAGAATACAGGAAGGCTAAAGGGCTCAAAACAGAGGAAAGACTGTAAATATTGTTTTGACAATGGACTAACAGTGGTCTGATAGGTTTTGGAACTGATAACTTAGTGATTTTTAGCACTGTTTAATGTTTTTTACTCCTTTTGCTGATGTCAGCATTTTTCCTAGTGAAATAATATTCTGTATTAGTGTTGCATGTCTGTTTTTATTTGGTTTAAGACAGCTATTCTAGAGATTTAAATCAAGATGTGAAATTGCATCATCATTGCATGCAAGTTTATAAGTGATTAGTAAATAATGTAAGTACCTATTTAATTCAGTTAATTGACACAGGTATAAAGTTGCACAACTGCAGAAGCTGGAAAAACTCAAGCACTCTAAATGTGGTAGGTATTTATTTTTGTATAGAGTCTGAACAGCAAGAAAGCAGATAGAGGAGACTTTTCAAGACACAGAGGAAAAGTGTCCCAAGTGGCCAAGTGATCACAGAAAACAAACCCACTACAAAAATGAGATTATGTGAAAGCATGGAGTGACACCTCAGTAGGTGGAAAGATAAAAGATTATCAGAAAATATCACAGAATCACAGAATTTCTAGGTTGGAAGAGACCTCAAGATCATCGAGTCCAACCTCTGACCAGTCCTCCACTAAACCATATCACTAAACTGTACATCTAAACATATTTTCAAGACCTCCAGGGATGGTGACTCCACCACTTCCCTGGGCAGCCCATTCCAATGCCTCACAACCCTTTCAGTAAAGAAGTTCTTCCTAATATCCAGCCTAAAACTCCCCTGACGCAACTTTAGCCCATTCCCCCTCGTCCTGTCACCAGGCATGTGGGAAAATAGACCAACCCCCACCTCACTACAGCCTCCTTTAATGTACTTATAATGAGCGATAAGGTCACTCCTAAGCCTCCTTTTCTCCAGGCTGACAAATCTAGACTGATATAATTTGGACCAAGTCATGGAGTTTTAGTTTGTTGTTTTAAGAAATCATATTCCTAGCCTTAAGGCTTAATTTTACAAATCAGAATGATTCCTTTAATGTTTTTATAGGGTACAAAGTTTTATCCTCTGAATTGAATAGTCATATATCTTATATAAATTAAAATAATTTCTCCAACTTGCAGAAAAGATTGGCCTATTAATAGTGTCCTTTTCAGCATACAGTATTATATTCTGTCAGTACTTAAGCAGGACATAGTTCTTTTTTTATCCTGAATCCCACTTGTACTTCTAAACTGAGGATGCAGTTATCAGCATTAATTTTGTTACAGAAATCTTGCCAGATCTTTCTCATTGCCTAATGATTATCTGTGCTGTAGCTTATATTCTATAGGTTTCCCAGAATTCAATGTTCTTTAACCTTATTGAGTGTTTTATTTTCACACTCAGCAGACTCTGAATATTCATTTTTTATACCACAGAATTGGATTTTTAGAGGCATCCTTTTTATTTTCTCTCTCTCTATTTTATTTTATTTTATTTTATTTTATTTTATTTTATTTTATTTTATTTTATTTTATTTTATTTTATTTTATTTTATTTTATTTTATTTTATTTATTTTATTTTTTTTTCTGGGGGTTGTGTGGGAAGGGCTTTTTTAAAGGGATGGACAGACAAGCAGCCTTTTTTGGACACTGGTCTTTTTGCAGAACTCCACCTCATCCTTTTGGATTTTATCATAGGAAGGATGGGAAGTTTCTCTAAACAATTTGCAATCCATAATCTTTATATTTACTTTGCCTTTTTTTTTTTCTTTTATAAAATAAAATAAAAATAACGTAAAATCTGCCTCTCTTTTCAGCTAACAGTATTTTTGAAACAGTAAGGAAATTATGCTTCCACAAAGACATTTGTCCTATTTCACGTCATCCCTACCTTGCTAGTATTGACAGTCAGACTAATAGATTATTGAGTTAAATGACTATGTCTAATCCCTGAATAATTCTGTTTAAGTTTTATACAACATATGTATATAATATATATAATATATATATAAAATATATAAAAAAGCATGCTGATGGAAAAAGAAAATCTGATAGCCTACAGAAACAAATGCTGATATATTCATTATGCATAAATGCTGAAATTAATATTGAGCTAATTAAGACATATATGGTAGTGTCTGTTCAATGGAATAAAGAGTGAATACAAATTAGTTCATTTAGTAGTATATGGGGAATCAGAAGAGACTAGACATGAAGAAAAATTGTAAATAGGATACAAAGTCTTTTCTGGAGATGATCAGGAACTAAGGCAGAGGACTTAAAGTATTTGAAACAATGGGAGAAAAGAATGTTAGGAACTTCCATTATTTTTAAAGAAACAAATTCATGAGCCCAAATAGAAGTCGAGTGCTGAAAGAATTTGAGTACTGGGTGATATAACATTAAAAGTTTTGCTGGGAAAATAAAACCCATTAAGAAAAAAAAAAAAAGTTTGAAACTGTAATGAGTGATATCACAGTACCATTTCTTATAGTTCAATTTGCCGGATATAGGTTTCTTAATGTTCTCTCAAGGGAGGAACTGTCTAGGGAAGGAAGAGTAACTGGAGTAAACTTTGAACATTCTTATTCTGTTGTATACATTTTGAGGAGTTTAATAAGAGTTAAGAATAGCTAAAATTAATCAATGTAGTGTGCTAATGAAAGCTGAGTGAATCAAAATAAAAGTCAGGCCTTTGGTACAGTATTGTATCAAAGTATACAGTATTGTTATGGCATGCTTACCAGTATAAAGTTAGCAGTAGCTTTACTGTACAGCAGTGTTCACCTTTCTACTGACTGATCTTTATGAACCATATTGTGTTTTTTGTTATGTATGAGATTCAGAATTATGCCTCAGGAAAGTTAAAAACACAGAAAAAATCAAAGGTGTGCTTTTTGTAATTTATATGGATATTGTCTCTGTAATAAAATCTCTTGCACTACTTTCTTCCTGAAAGTGAGAAGTAACTTTACTCCATCAAAATATTATAAAATATTATCCATGATTGAAGTAGAATATACATTCATAATTACAGAAATCAACAGTCACTTGTAATACATTTATCATTAGTATTTGGCAATACACTCACAGGTATTAAAGCCCCTCCAAAACTTTTTCTTAATCCCAAATCAACTGAAGGTGAGAATGACAGTGAGCTTCTGCACCCCACATACCAAATTTAAACTATTTTCTGAACATTTTGAGACAACTCAATGCCTTTGCTATATCACTCTGGAAGATATTTTTTGTTGTTTTTTTAGAGGCCAAGGATACTTACTGAGACATTTCTGTCCTTTACAGCAGTGCACTTGAAAATTATAAGTGCAGTTTCTTGTCTGCATCAAAAATATTAGAGATTTTTTCCTATACACCAGTTGTGATCTTGGACACAAACTGTCAGGATTACAAGTCTACTAAATAATGTAAAGAAAAAAAAAAGAATATATATAAACATGAAAATCATTGATGATTCAGACTACAGAGAATTCATGAAATAAAAACAACTTTTGCTTCTATAAGACACAAATCCATCTAGTGCAATTACAGTATCTTATTCTTTTCAGTTGTTAAGATGATAGTTTTGGTGATGTAAGTGAGGAATTGATTCTTCTTAATCAATGAAGTACTTTCATCAAGGGTGCTCTGTGGTAGGGATTATGTAGTTTTATATTGAAAACAAGAAGTTATTTTATTATTATTATTTTTAATATTGACATAGCAGCCCTTTGTCCTAATTTTAACAATGCTCTGCTGTTGTAATTTCTTTTACTTTACAGCTTTATGAACACTCCAGATAAGTTACAATATTTAGTTTAAATCTGGAAGCAAGACGAAAACACAGTAACAGAGATGTCTTCTCACAGTTCTCTTACTCAAGACTTAGAATTCTAATCTCTTTGTTTTTGTAGAATGAGCCCACATACAGTATTTGTCCTTCTCAGCCTCAAACTGACAGTTCATCTATAAGATCTGAGGCTTTTCCATCCTAAAGTATATCTTAAAATAGCTTGACTGCTTATCATTGCAAAATAAACAAAATTGAGTCCTGGAAGTGAATGGAAGTTGGCATGAACCTACCAGCTGTTGACAGAGCAGGATTAGGTGGTTGACTTCTTTTAAAAGAGATCTGTTCTTCTCATCACACCTGTTTTCAATTTTCAGGTTATATTCCTGATAGATTACATTTCTGAGTTTGGTACATAGATGTCTCAAAAGCATGGAAAATAAAATCTCTATTACATATTTCATATGTTTTATTATTGTCTTTTACCAGCGAACAAAATTTCCTAATATGAAAAAAGCTATCTACCTCTACCTAACTAGTTTGATTTTATTTTGTGTTTGCTTTTTTTGTTGTTGTTGTTTGTTTCACTGAGTGTTTAGTTGTGTCCCACAATAATTTATTGTGGGACTAGAGAATACTGGGATGTTTTCAGCTCTTGTATTTGATGAAAGTGAAGCCTTGTATTCTATGTAATTTAAATAGGTACTCCATTTAAAACGTACTGATTTCCTTTGCGGAAGTAGTTGGCTTCCACATCATTTTAGGATCAAAGAAGTACGGAAAATAGAAATGTAGCTTTTTAAAAGCTATTAGGAGATTTATTATTGAGGTCATAAAACAAAAACAAAACAAAAAAAAAACAGAAATGTGTTTATTCCAGAGACAAAGGACAAACTGAATAATGCTGATGCCTCTACTGCTATGTATTTGAGAAGTTCTTTCACAACAGTTTTTAGGAAAATACACTACTTTGGACTGAAAATAGCTTAAAAAAGAGGAGGTCGTTTGAGATAGCATGGTGAATAGTGTTTTAAGGGGGATTTAAAACAAAACCAACAAACAAATAAACAAAAAATCCAACCCATACAAATAAGTAATTATTAAATTTCCTGATTAAGAAGTGTATAAAAGCTTCTCTTCCATTGTATTTTTCCCCTTGCATCTTCATCATAATGATATTTAAAGCCTCATTATGTTTCTAAAATGAAAGACTTTGTCTTAAGATGTATCAGCATGATACAATTTCCCTTTGAAGTTCTGAGGAGAGTCTTCTCATTACATTGTGTGACAATTTCTTAATGAGAAGATGTTGGTGGAGTAGAAGCTCAACGATTTTCTGTATGACTGGCAAGGGTTTCCTTTGAGTTAAAAAGGCTGTGAAAGCTATAATGTTCATATTGATCCAGACACTATCTATAGCTGTCTTTATTACATGTGCTTATTTTGCCATCATTTATTTATGACTAAATTACTTGGTGGAATCTCAAAGACCAAAAAGGGATTTTTCTGGTTATTAAAGAAAAAAAAAAAAAAAAGCAAAAGAAAAAAAGATAAAAAAAAAAGAAAAAAAGGAAGAGGGCTCATTTTAAATGTTAAAAACTTGTCAATTTAAGAGAAAACTCAAAGGAGAAAAAAGAGCAGATCATATGACATGACAAATAAAATATGACCAGAAAAGAAAAGAAAAGAAAAGAAAAGAAAAGAAAAGAAAAGAAAAGAAAAGAAAAGAAAAGAAAATAGAAAAGAAAAGAAAAGTAAAAGACCTGCCTTAGTATAATGCATGTAATGCACAGTTAACAGTAAGTTTACTTAGGAACAGTTTATAAAACTTCAAATTGTTCATATGTGTTGTGGAACAAAGTCTTATGACCATTACATAATTTATACATCAGTTTGAAAAGCAAATAAATAAAGGGACTCATGCTTTTTTCTTGCTTCTGAAAAGACAAATATAATCTCCTGCTATCAAAAACCCTGTATCATTTATGAAGTAGATTTCAGCCTGTTTTGTATTAAACCCGATTGTTTAATATATTTTATTCACAATCCAGAGACATATGAATGAAAACAACTAATAAGTTATTCATTGTTTCTTTGGAAAAATTCAGTTTTGCATTAAAAAAAAAAAAAAATCATTCAGAACTAAACATTTTCCATTTTTCCATATACCCTTGTGGTAACTCTCATGAAGATAGTAGAAAGCTGTAGATTGTAGAAATAGGGTGTATCATGATGGGCAGATTTTGACATTAGCACTTGACACAGAATGAACAAATATGAATTTCCCCTTCTGCAAAATCATTCTATAGTCAGATGTGTTGAAGTGCTCTAACTGAGCAGCCTTTCTGTGTATTTCTGTTACTGCCAGTCACAATCTACCTGTTTGCCATCAGATTCTTCTCTGCTCTGTGAAGTTGTTTACACTTGTGCAAAGTGGCTGAAGTAGTCTCAGGAGCAGATCTACTCATATGAATTGTCACAGTCCTATTGACTTCACAGGAACTATGATAATAGTTGCTGTCTTACTTGACTGCTGTCTTCTTTGAGTGGATAATCTGACTTAGCAGTGATTTACATTGCCTTTGCAAGAGTCTAAATGATTACTCAAGGTAAAAGACCGCAGAGGATCAAGTCTTTCATACAATTCACTTCTTAAGAAGACTACTTTCAAGAATCAAGATTGACTTCTTTTTTTTTTTTTTTTTTTTTTTAACATACGTGTCAGAATTTAATAAGTAAAAAACAAAACAAAACTTTTAATTGCAAATGTTTTCCAATTATTATTTTTTTTTCCAGGCTACTGTTGTATAAACAATTTTTCTCATAGTCACATATGATTAAAAACTGCAATAAATAGGAGGAAAATTTTCACAGTGTAGTATCTTTTCCAAAATATACAGTTTTTTCCTCCATTACATGAGGCTTCAATTTGTATTAATTAAAGCTACTTCCTGGGTGGTCAAAGATGCAAGGTGAAAATTTTGTTAGGATGTTTTACACTATAGCTAAACACCCTGGTGTTTTATTGCTAATTTTCACATTTTCACTGCAGTTCCTCATTGCTTTGGTGGACTGTGAAATTATTCTTTACTGCTATGAAATGAGATAATATGCTGTAGTCTGTTCAATGGGAGATCGTTTTCTGAGTTCTGATTTAAAAGTTCAGTGTTCATGCTGTTTATATTTAAAAATAGTTTTGTTTCTACTCTGCAACAGAATTAATGAATAGATGTCATCCATTCACCACTTATGCCACTCTTTGGTTGAAGTGCATTCCCTCTAGAGTTAAACTGGTTGAAGTAATGAATGAATTTAACCTGCAGTCTCAAAATCTACCCATTAACCAGAATATCCCCTCAAAGAAAAGAGAAGAGAAGAGAAGAGAAGAGAAGAGAAGAGAAGAGAAGAGAAGAGAAGAGAAGAGAAGAGAAGAGAAGAGAAGAGAAGAGAAGAGAAGAGAAGAGAAGAGAAGAGAAGAGAGAAAAGAAAAGAAAAGAAAAGAAAAGAAAAGAAAAGAAAAGAAAAGAAAAGAAAAGAAAAGAAAAGAAAAGAAAAGAAAAGAAAAGAAAAGAAAAGAAAAGAAAAGAAAAAAAAACAGCTTGTTTTAGTGTTTGTAGTGATGCCTGTAGCCTAACAATTTTCTGCAAAGATTGGCTTTTAAAATCCTGGTAAACCTTCCAAACTTTGTGTTGGTGCTTAGTCTGTGTTTTTTTCTTTTGGAGGGCTGTGGAACTAGTTTTGTGATGGGGTTTAAATCAAAGTTATTAAAGATAAAGAAGACATAGTTAAAGCAAGGAAATATACATTACAATATACATTACAAAGCTGACTGCATTAGCTTCCCTTTGGCAAAGAGAAGATGCTATTTTTCCAGAAATTGGTTGCCTCTGATTAGCTTGAAAAGGAATTATCTCAATCTGCTCAGTTGTCTAATTGTTGCCAAATTGTAAACTGGAAATGTAGCTCCTCCTATGGTTGGTGGAAAGAAATTGACATCAAGTGATTAATATCCTGCAAAAATAGGTGCGTCTTAGAGTAGTGAGAATTTTTGGAGGAAGTCTTTGTAGTGGATAAAAAAGAAGCCTCTAAACAGACTTAGATGACTAATATTAGATCAGTAAGCCTGAAATACTTCCTTGGCAATATATTTATACATCTCTTGCTGCTTATATAGTGTCTCATACTTAAGATATTTATCATGAGTTAAATAGGTATGGGAATTCAGTATTATTTTGCAGATGGGTTACAGGATTTAAGAATGTGTTTAAGAATGTCTAATGGAGAAAACGTTAAGTATTTTTCTTTCCTTTCTAATCTATCTCTAAGAAGTTCTCCACCATGTTCAGAGGTAATTTTGGTATCTCTTTCCTTGTGTTTCCCTGTTGCTGTTGTATCTGTACCTCTGACCTCTGGAAATCATATTCTTACATTGGGAATATCTGTTTTCTGATTTGTTTGATTGCAGAAGTCTCTTCAGATCTTTCATATCAGTTTTGCCTATTAGAAAGCATAACTAATGGATTCTAGTACCTTCGTCATATAGAACTTGCATACTGCTGTCACAAAAACATTTAACACTATTCATAGCTTTCACTGAGGAAAATTTGAAAAAATACAGGTTTAATGATGAAGAAAATACTTGAGACACAAACTCCATAAAGGTAATATCCTGTTGCATACTGATTATTAATTAAAAGCAACACAAGTTTATGTTGTTTTATGTGTTTATTAGGCTACCTCCTGTAGCTGGTAAAAAGAAACAGCTTTTGGGTACACAGGTCTCACCTTGTTTCTATTATGTACAGTACTCATACAGCTGATTTGTGAACAATGGAAGTACGATACTTAAGCCTTCTGGAATTAATTTCATGTTCAGTCATCTGCTTTCACACAGGTTTAGGTGTATTTTATTGCTAAAAATAAAGCAAAGCAAAAAAAAAAAAATTACTGATTGTAAAATATACTGATAGTATTTGGCAAAAGTGGGATGTACAAGAAAATTAAAGACACTGCCAAAGGGGTAAACCACGTCTCATTTTACAATTACTATAGCACAATATGAGTCATACACCTTTATTTAATTTCCTTGTTGTGGTGGATTAGCCTTCGCTAGGGGACAAACTCCTGCCCAGCCACTCACTCACTCCTCTTCCTCTGTGCAACAGAATAAGAAAATAAGCTGATAAAGCTCTGGTTCAGGAAAAAGACTGGAAGATTGCTCACCAGCATCTGTCACAGGGACTTGAGGAAAATAAATAAATAAATAAAGTATTGGCAATTAAAATAGATTCAGTTATTAAGAAACAAAGATAAATTTTAATACAACACCCTATCTCCCCCATTTCCCATGATCACCTTCACTCCTTTGCTGCTGTTTCCTCAAACCTCACTCTCAAAAGCGATGGGGAATGGATGATGCAGTAAGTCTGTAACAGTTCCTCTCTGCCACTCCTTCCCCTTCGCACTTCTCCTTTATTCCAGCATGAACTCCTTCCCATGGCCTATAGGCCTTCAGGATAAATCTGCTCCACCATAGTCTCCTCCACCAGCTGCAAAGGAATCTCTGCTCCAGTGCATGGAGCAGCTCTTCCACTCCTTCTCTGACTTTGCTGTACACAGGGCTGTTTCTCGCACTTTTTCCCCTCAATGCTCAAACTGCCACGCAGTGTTTTGCTCTTTCCTACATAGACTTTCCCTGAAGTGAGCCCTGTGGTGGGGCCGTTGGAGCCAGCTGGAACCAGCTGTGTCTGGCATGGGGCAGCCCCGGCCTCTTCTCACAGATGAGCCCTGCAGAACCCCACTGCCAGCATCTGGATACCTGTACCAGATATGTCTGCAATAAAAATCCTGCTGTGCATAACTACCTTAATTATTCAGAAAGTTTTGAGAGAACCTTTCTGTGAGACTTCCTCGAAGTAACAAATGGACCTTTCCTGGCATGAACAAAGGCTTTAGAGTGATGTTGAAATAAAGCCAGTGTACATTTTGTAATGTATTTACAGCATGAATTCAGTCCTGTTGAATTGTCAGGCTAAAAAATCACCCTTTCACCAGAAAGATGTGAGTTTAGATTTTCTTTTTTTTCTGTTTTAGATAGTTTTTTCTGTGTATGCAGTGAATGAAAGCCTCTGATCCCTGTAAGTCATTTTTCACTCCATTGCTAAAAGAAATGTTGAAGTAATTGCAGTTTTTGTAATAGTCAATGAGTATTTTTAATTGCCAAGTTTTGTGTCTGCTCTGTAGAGCCATATATTGACCAGCACATTGACTGGCATTCATACTGCCTGATCATTTATTTAGAAAGTTATAGAATTCCTCAGTCTCATTTAAACACAGTAAAACTGCCCCCAACATCCCTCTCCAATAACAGCTAAGAGATAGAGGGAGAAAGAGAGGGATAGAGACAGAAAGAGAGGGAGAGGGAGCAGTAGTTCTGACTGTATAAATAAGGAAAATTACATAATTTACATTTGCTAACCTGACTGGGATTTAACACTTAATTGCAACCCTCTTAACTATTATCTTTTACAGAAGAATAATGGTTTGAACAGTGCATGGGGTTTTGTTAGTGTATTGCGGGGGGGGGGGGGGGGGGGGGAAGAAGTTTTTCTTATTTAGACTTTGTGCTGTTAAACAGATATTTATGAATCTAATAGTCAAAGAAGAAGCCATTCTCTGCCATGCATCTTAAAAACAAGAGAAAAGAAATCTCCTTGTCTTGTCTTTTTCCATGCTTCTGGAAGCAAGCCTAGCAAAATTATATATTTTTAAGGGAGGTGACTCATGTGCGCAGTTAACATTTATAATGGTACATCTTAAAAATACAAGTCTTTTCCAGACTGACTTGGTCAAGATTATGATACAGTTAATAACATGATTAGAGCTGGTATTAACATCATTGGTGGCACATCTTAGAAAGGGTTTAATCATTGATGGTATAAGAAACCTTTGTCTAAATCTTAAAATATCTCCCTGTTGCAAGACTATGTAATTAAGGCAGTGACCAGACAGTCCTTGCAAAGGATAAGTAGTATTTAAATGTAGATTATTCCCCTAGTTTTGTGATTTTTTTTCTTCATAGTTTGTGCAAGTTATTTCAGATGGACAGCCAGATGGATTGAAAAAGCAATAGAGGAAGACATGGAAAACAATCGAGGCATTTTACCTTTCCTAGCTAACCTTTCTAAAATCATGCCTGATCTTACGAAACAAAATGAAAAGTGTTCTCTTCTTGAGAAAGCATTGAGAAAACATTTCCCTTAGTATACAAGCAGTAGTGACTGACTTATATAACATTGTGCATAGAAGAATTCTCTGTGGGATGCTTTTATTTCTTCCTACAAGTAGCTACCGTGTTATCTCCTGAGTAACTATAACAGTTAAGTAATCCACACACATGCATAGAGTTTTTAGAAGCTATGAACTTGTCCACTCACAGAACAGAAAGAGGACACCTGGGGCTCAAATCCTAGTATGATATATCCTGTATGAGGTATTTCACTGAGACAGCTAAGACACAAGCACAGGTGTTTCAGGTTTCAGCGGTCAGTGTGACTGGGGACTGAATTGACTTATCAGAATACTTACCTGTCATTACAGACCATCGAGGAAGCCTAGGAGGACCAACCTGGCTCCTTTTAAGGCTGCAGATATATGTTTTCTATTCCAGCATTTTTGTTTGTTTGTTTATTTGTTTTTGCTTCTGTTACCAATAACAGGAATTGAATGAACTATGTTTTTTTTCTTTTTATTTTTTTTCCCCTAACCGTCTGATACTGTAAACATAGTAACAAAAGTAACAGTATCTATATTTGAGCTATCTCAAGAATAGCCTGAGCTATATCTCTAAAATCTCTTTCTTTCTTATATCTCTAAAACAGACTTGTATCTCTAAAACAGACTTCGGAAAACTGGATAATGCTTCAATTTTTATTATTATAAGTGGAGTTTTTTTCCATTTATGCTTGTAATGATATATGCAACATTACTAATTTTTAGATTGTAAAATAAATATATCCTGGATTTCATTGCTTAAGATCAGAATATGAGACCCAAGTTACTAAAGGTCAGGAAATACATAATGCATAGCAGCCCATGAAAGGATAGTAGGTTTGGAGGGGAGTTTTTCATTTCCCAGTACATTTCCCAATACATTTTCCCAGTTTTGTAGGAAAACCTGACTCACTTGCCAAGTGAATACTATGTTGCACATCTACTCTGGCAATGATTTAAAGCAAGAAAGGTATTAACCCCAGAAAGAACCAAGCAAATGCTCTCTACATTGAGAAAACATTATTTCAAACTAAAGGTGAGCTGAGGCCAACATTTTTTTTTTTTAATTTGTATGCCAGCCTTTTTTTTTTTTTTTTTTTTTCTTCTTCTTGGGATTGGAACCCCAGATTACAGAATCACACAGAATCATCTAGGTTGGAAGAGACCTCAAAATCATCAAGTCCAACCTCTGACCTAACACTAACCAGTCCTCCACTAAACCATATCCCTAAGCTTTACATCTAAACATATTTTCAAGACCTCCAGGGATGGTGACTCCACCACTTTCCTGGGCAGCCCATTCCAATGCCTAAAAACCCTTTCAGTAAAGAAGTTCTTCCTAA
Organism: Netta rufina; assembly: GCF_964035555.1. Taxonomy (NCBI): domain Eukaryota; kingdom Metazoa; phylum Chordata; class Aves; order Anseriformes; family Anatidae; genus Netta; species Netta rufina. The sequence continues at coordinate 39,310,637 of NC_140123.1, read as the reverse complement.
TATCCAACCTAAACCTCCCCTGACACAACTTTAGCCCGTTCCCCCTCGTCCTGTCACCAGGCATGTGGGAGAATAGACCAATCCACAACTCGCTACAGTCTCTTTTAAGGTACCTGTAGAGAGCAATAAGGTACCCTGAGCCTCCTTTTCTCCAGGCTGAACAATTCCAGCTCCCTCAGCCACTCTTCGTAGGACTTGTAAAACTAACTTTTAGACTGAAACCATCCAGCATTTACTCTAGCTAATCAGCATGATAAGATTTTCTTGAATTACTTTACTAATAATCTAAAAACAATCCAATCACTTTTGGAAGATGAACATGGAATAGGAATGAAAAGTAAGACTGAGAACTAAGCAGGAGCAGACCAGTCTGAAGTTAAAATTAGTTCTGGATTTCCATTTAGGACAGCTCAAGTTTTATTTCTGCCTTAATACTTCAGAACTATAATTGTTTAAACAGTAAAATTCCAATTCATGACTGAAGGTTTTTACCATTGCTCATGTTCTGTAACCCGTGAAGGAGATTTTAAAGAAAAAAATAGTTGTTTCATGAGCTGGAAAGGAATCGTGAAAACTGGGAGCTAAGAAATAGGTATAAAGATAAAATAAAGCTGTTGCTTTGTTAGTTTGGATCAAATCTCACACATATCTAGCTGTTCACAAGCAGAGGTTAAGTGCCTATTCCAACTTGTGAAATAATCAATAACAACAAATATTGCAGTCAACTTTCTGTAATAACTTCAGACATTTCAAACCAGAAGCACACATAAGAGGACTCTAAAGATTCTTAAAGACATTGCAAGTAAAGTAGTGTTCTTTTGATAAAAATTAATTATAGTTTTGATTTGTGTGTATGTCCAGGTTTCCATAATTATTGAGAGTGAAAGGGACTTGTGTACTTCATTTGAATAGTACATTTCAGACATTTATTTGAAATAACAATTCTAGATAAACCAGTACTATGTGTTATCATTATCAGTATACACATATCAGTACTATGTGTATTAATAACTGAGGCTTTTTCACTTGAGAAATCTAAGAAGCAGAAAATTTCCCCACAATCGTATTTAGTTTTTAGGGAAATTCTGCAAGTCCTTATTGTCTTTTTATGATTCGTCTCCTTTGAGTTCTTTTGCCAGGTATGCTGTACTGAGGATTTTTATTTATTTATTTACTTCAGATAGATTAGTCTTACATTTTTACTTCTTGTTTTAATATACATATATACATATATATATAGTGCTGAAAGTATGTGAATGCCTGCTTCCTAGTAGGCATTCTAGAAAATGACAGCACTTCAAATACCACATAGCTTTGTTATTTTAATGTGTAATAACCTGAACTGGTACACAATATAACCTTAATTCAAGAGTAAGTGTGACTTTTCAGTTTGTTTGTTTACTTGTTTGGTTTATTCTAATAACTGCATAGAACATTGTACAGAGGATGTCTGGTGACTTAGCTTGCTTGAGAAGTAAGCAGAGTTAAAATTCTAGTGTGTGACAAGTATTTTGGTGTTGACTTCCTTCAAAGATGAAAATTATCTGTGCTTTCAATTGTCCTTCATTTTCTCGTTGCTGTTGTGGAACTGTAATTGTGTTCTGTGAGCCCTGAACTTCATCCTCTCCTATACAGCAGCATTGCCTTTTATGTATAAAGGTGATGTATTTGTAAATAAATAAATAAATAAATAATAATATTAATAAACACATGCCAAAAGTCTTTTTAGTAAGGCCTTTCAGTAAGTATAACCAAATGCATTATATATTATTGTTTCTCTCTGTCTTCTATTACTGAATTCCTCTGTGTTAAGGCAGACATTTATATAAAAATATATGACATAATTATTCACACATATATGTAAATATATAAAGTAATTTTTGTATACTTATGTATACTCTCACAGCAACAATAATTGTTAATCAACTACTATTTCTGTACACTAAAACTGTCCTTAAAACTTACATTGTTATTAAAACTGGATGGTATAAGTAACACCCCAGTGAGTAAAATGAGTTCTTTTTAATTGGAGGAATAAAAGAAATAGCTTACTGGAAGCACTCTATGAATTTGGAAGCACTTAAAGTGTTTTTCTATTTTGTGGAATTTCTATCCACTGAAAATAATATCTGAAACATATTTTCCACTGATGTTTTTTAGTACATTACACTTACATGGATATATAAGGGTATATGTGTGTGAATGTGTGTATTCATATCTGTAAATATCTGTTCTCTTTATGAACTAATTTTTAGGGCAGTGGGAAAAAATGTAGAGATTCTATGAACATTTTTATAGAACGCTCAAACCCTGGGAGTGCCACAGTTCAGTGCCCTGAGAGTGCCAAGTAAGGTGTGGAGTTTTCTTTATTTGTCTTTTGTTTGTTTGTTTTGGTTTTATATTTCTGTATGTGTTTAATACTGGATGGTGGCATGGCCAACACAAGAAATAAGAATTTACAAATGGAAAAAATGAAGTGTATCACTCACACCCCTCCTGCTGCCATTTACTGAACATGTTCTGATGTTTTGTGCCAGGCAATGAAGTTCTTTCACTATTCTTGCAAGGTTGTTCCAGTAACAAATTAATGCCAGTGATTAATTTGTTAGTATGATTTTTCTTTCATAATCTTTACCTGTACTTACAGAAATGTTTCATGTTGCATTTCTGTAATAATTTCTCTAGCTCTTTGGTTTTAGTTGTTTTAAATTCTATGTAGTTTATATATCTCTATCCTACTGGCATATCTGTTGCTGTTCTCTGAACTTCCTTTCAATAAAAGGATGATGAACTGGTATTACTGAGGATATTACTGAGCTATAGTCACAGTAAAATAGAATAGAAAAGAGAGCATTTCCTTTTTATTCCATGGTGCTTTTGCTACTGGACTGTAAGCTTGCCTTGGAAAACATATGGCCAGTTTGCCTCTGTTGGAAAGCATTTCTCAACATCACTGCTTTTTTTTTTTTTTTTTTAATTTCTGTTAAAGGTCAGTGTTTAGATTTATTTTAATCCAGCTGTAGTTATCAACCAGATCTGTTGTCTCCCATATTTTTAGCTTTATTTGTAGTATTTTTTTTTTAATTACAATAAGGTAATCTGTGATTTTTGTTGCCTTTTTAAAAGTACACTACAAAATGTTATAAATCCCTGCCCTGTTTCTGACAGAGAGTGTATCTATCTATTATCACCCAAAGTTGTCTTTTTCTTGGACTGTACTTTTTTTTTTTTATTCAAGTGACACCAAAATATATTTCACTTCCAAATTTAATTGTTTTCAGGCATTCCCACATAGGACATTTCTTGTCCCACCTTCTGGTTTCCTCTCTCTTTATAAGCATTCTAGCAGCTTTCACATCCTAAGAGGCATTAATAAGGGCCACCTGCTACTGTGACTCATTTAAAATGTCTCTGCACAGTCTGAGATGAGAGATAATAAATATGTCCAGGCCATGGGGGATCACAAAGGAACCATGAGACAGTATTGGTCAGCATGATGGGCAGTGGTCTCAGCATGACAGCAACCTAACCTTATGCTCCATTATTCCTCTGTGTAAATGCTCAGCAAATGTCACAATCCTGTATGTATGCTGTAAGCAGTTTGTGGCAGGTACCACATGCTGTTGTAGGTCTGCACATAACCACTGAAGTGTTAGTTTTGACAACTAATATTGATTTCCCTGCCACCAAAAAAATAAACCAAACCAAAACCAACCAACCAACCAACCAAACAAACAAAATCTGAACAGTTGCTGAAGACTTTTTAGCAGAAAATCTAAATACTTATTTTGTATGCTTTCTGTAAGTTAGACTAGAGATTTTTTCTTTGAAGAGAATGAAAATTCCTCTCACCCCTGTAGTTGTTGAATATGAATTCATTCAGTCATACTTCTAGCTCCAAGCATCCAAGTAAGCTAACCTACTTAAATATTTCTTCTATATGTTCAGCGCTTTTTTGGATTTTTTTTTTTTTCATTTCCTTAGTAATATTTTCTCTTTCATGATAATACATATAACCCATTAAATACACAAATTTTATTGACTTTAATCTCATAGGTAGTTGAAGAGCATATAAATAAGCAGTGGATATAGTTTTATGCCCTTTAAAGGTGAAGGGCATGGCACCCATCTTTGCAGATGGAGATGTGTCTATTTCACACCAAGAGTGAAATTTTGTACATGGCAAAAAATGCATTCTTGTCATGTTGTCTTTTTTTTTTTTTGTTTGTTTGTTTGTTTAGAAACAAGGTCAGACAATCTTCAGAGTAAAGCTAACGCAGTGAATCTGATATCCTTATGTAACCCTCCCCCCCTCAAAATAAAATCAAAGCATAACCATTGTTTAATAATAATGATTAAAAAAAAAAAAAGGCACAATGGGAAAAAGTACTGAGAAAAACTGTATGCTGATGTACAAGAAAACAATTTTTATTCCTTTAATAAAATACATTAAATAAGGAATATTTCCTTATGTTTTAGACTTGCCTTTTTATATGGTTTGCTTGGGGTCCGATATATATATTCTATTTATTGTAGTATATTTATTCTGAAGTATTGAAAGGTTCCTTTCCAAGTGCTCTTGTCATTAGAAACAACTTTAAGGAACAAAAATCTGAAATGAAGAAACATGATATGTTTCTTATATGTTTTCATGTTCATATTCAATCAGCCATGAATTTACAATATGTAGGCCACACAACAAAGTCATTGCTATTGAAAGGAGTAGGTTCAAAACACTTCATACTTCCTCATATCAATGTCCAGAGAATAAGGGTTGAAAACAGACATTAAATGTAGTCTTAGTTGCACCATGGAATAGCATGAATCATCAATTTTGTGAAATGTGAATTCTATATTCCTGTAGAAATTTCGGGTTATTTAACATCTTATGCCCTTTTGCTCCAGCCAGTGGTAAAAAGGCCATATTATCAGAAAGACATTCTGTGGCATTTTTCCTACTTTTGCTACTTCATTTAATATTGGCTAGGAAAGGAAAGAAACAGTGTGGGGATTTTGTTTGTTTGCAACTTCAGCTTGTCTGGAAACTACTATGTGAGTGGCATGTAGTAAAGGTCCCATGTAGCAAAAAAACAGTGGAGGAAAAAGACCCAAAGCTATTTTACATGCTAAGAGTTTGACTGAGGTACTGTTAAAGAGCAGTTGTATCATTTGCAACCAGAATTTCTTAGAAGGCTTTTGTCACCAATCTATTGCTTCGGGGTAAGCTTTCTTTTCATGAAAAGGCATAGAAGTTGTCAAATTCTATAATCAACCAACTCATCCAGCCTTATGGCAAAATTAAAAACCCCTGGGGATTTTCTTATGGCTAAAATCTTCTGTCTCACTTTTGATCACATCCCAGAATGTACTGTGACCTCTTAAGTTGTGATGAGACTGCTTCTACTTTGTTGCTTTGTGGAATTATAATTGAATCCTCAACCCAACCACCATAAATTTAGTTGAGGGCAAGTTTCAGCCTACAAGCTTAGTTTCACTGAAGCATGTGGAGTTGAAGCATGGTTTCACTACAGCAGGCAGATGTCAGAGTTTTAGCTGCAAGGCAGAGTTTTCTGTGTTCAGGAGATTGCATCCTTTCCACTCGGATTTGGTGCCCAAAGCATAATGCTAAATTAGTTTGCTATCCCTAGGGTATCTGCTGTTTTAACTACATTTTTTGATATTCCGTTCCTGTGTATGCATATATTCTTTGATACATACAATCATTCATGTGTGTCTACCCACATGTATAAATTCCCACACAAGAAGCACTCTTTACTCTCTTTCTTGTCTCCTGAAGTTTCATTGCCGATATAAGGACTTAAAGATATCATGTTCATACTACTGATCAAATAAAGTTTCAAATAGTTCAAATATTTGTTCATTAAAAAATACTTTCACTGTATTTGCTTTCCATGAACATTGAATCTCTTTGGTTTTCTGTGCTTACACTGTTTGACTCTTGTTTGACTCTCAAATAAACACCTCTGAAAAAAAGACAAGGAGAATGCAATTTGAAAAGGGCAAGGCATATAAGCTGAGTATAGCCAGTGTCAAAATACTAAACACCTGCTCTTGTGCTCATCAGTCTGAGACTATATTTTCTTTTGTGATCCTCAGAGATGTCCAGCATATAGCCTTTAGAGAAATCTGCCTCAGACTTAGCTAGGTATTTATATTTCGATGCCTTTAAGAATTATTTATTTATTTATTTATTTATTTTATTTTTCCCCCATAGATGAGCACAGAGAGTAACTGAGAAAACTGCCCTGAGAGAAAGTAAGAAAAAGTGTGAGATAGTGACTTCTGTTTCTTGGTAGCTGTTCATCCTTGTGTAATTGTAGTGTTTCTTGAAGAGGTTGTGTGAAATGATTCCCTGCAGATGATCTAATTGAAGCAATTAAGGTGGGTTTATTATTGTTGTTTAGTTACTGGACCCACAGTCTTCCTATTGTATTCTCAGATTGAAGCAAATTGTAGTTAAGAAGAGTGATGGCCATTTCTTCTTTACAGCTGTGGAAAGAATTAAGTAGTTTCAAAGCTAAGCTGATTATCATGTGGGTGAGTCAGGGGTTAATTTACAATTTGAAGGTCATCAAATTTATTAGCTGCCTTTGATTAAATTTTTGTTGATGGTCAGTTTTTGCCTTGATGGCCTCTTTGTTTTATTAATTAAAAACAGCACTGATAGAAGATTTACTGAAGCCCAGAAAAAAGAACAGGGAAAACTTCAAGGAGCATATTAGCATGTAAAAGTGAGGGACTCATCTCCAAGGTGACAAATTCAATGAAATTTCATAGTTTTAACAAAAGTCAAAGATAACTAAGTCCATGCTGGTTAGAGAAGCAATGTATCAGGGATGTAGTACAGGCCCATAGCCCTTATAGTCTTTTGTTATGACAGCTATCAGGCATATTTGGTGGGTATCTGAAGGTCTGCTTTTTATTTGCTAAGAATGTGCTTGTGAACTGTGAAGAGAGTTCTTGTTGTAATACACTTCTTTTTCTTTCTTATTCTTTGAAGCTGAGCTTTGAGTTATAAAATGTAAACGCAGTTCATAGACTCTGATGATTCCTCTCAATTTACCAGCTTTTGGCTAACAATCTTTCCAGCAGATTATGGTGTTTCTCAGATTGCCACACCTTTTTGATTTAGGCTGTCTCTTCACAGAAATCACAAGTGAGAAGTTAATAATGTCAATAAGACTTAGTAGGAAAAAGAGAGTCTAACATACCTTGCTCAGTCCTTTTGTCAAAGCCAGGAGCTTAGGCTGTCACTTGAAATTTTTGGGAAGATTATGTCTAATGCATGTAATAGTTAAGTGGAGTCTTCAGACTAATAGGTCTAATACTTTTTAGGCCATTGAGTTGTTATAGAGGTCTTTCAGTATGTAGTAGGCTCCAATGTACTCTAATCAGTCTTTCTAATCTAAAAATGCTATTGAAAACAGCCTATTTATAGTTCCTTAAGCTAACCACAGAACTGCTTGGCCTGTGAATAACCAAGAACTGCTATTCAAATACTGACTACAAAATAAGACACATCTGTATTCAGGGTCGTGTTTTTCAGAGGCTGTATTTTTTCAGGGCCATGTTTTCAATTGAAAAACTGGGGGGAAAAAAAAAAGTAGTACAGATCTTTTGCTGTGTAGAACAAGTCTTGTTTTCTTGATTGTGCTTAGCATTAGCTAGGGCATTTTTTTTCAAAGTTTTTCGAAAGAAATTGTCAACATCCTATCTGCAGTTAGTTACATAAATGTAAATTATGAATAGCTAGGCTGCTATCAGAAGAATTATTCTATATTAACAGTTTTCAGTAAAGTGATGGAATTTAGCATCTAACTGGATTTTTTTTATGGTTGTTATTCTTTATTTACTTATTTATTTATTTTTGTATTCTTAACACCCTTCAAGCTACAAGAGAAATTGCTACTCCAAAACAATTAAAATGGGCATATCTCATTAATGTTTTAGTAAACCTTTGGAACATCAGTCCTCTTTCGATTCATCAGGGAAAAAAAGAAAATATTGAATTGGAATTGTCAGAAAAATCTGCAACTTTCTCTTTTAAATCATGAAAATATAAGCAGTTGGTCTCTTTTCTTAAATACTAGAACTTCATCTGTATTGCAGTTAAGGAAAAAATCAGGTTCAAATAATAATAAAAAAAAAAAGTACTGTAAAATGATCTTGCTTCTGTTGCTCTCTGAAACTGCAGGTGTGAACGGAGGGTAACATAGCTGTACTACTTTGCTCATTGTAAGAATTTGGAAACCAGACTGGCTGTAGCTGCTGCTGAAAGAGGTCTTTTGTGCACATCAGAGGGGGTGTGTGATGGATCTCAGGCTTCTCCTACTAGCTGTTTTCACTACCCTCACTCAGTGGTGGCAGTAAGACAGATCTGTTTTCCTCCTGGCTTTTCCTTACAGGTTTGCCCATGCCCCTTTTGTTACAATGAGTAAAATATTTGTCTGTCATAGGAAAGAAAAATCAAATTTCAACTGAAATCCTGAGAACTGCTGAGATTGCTCTAGTTAGATGCTACTGTTCAGCCAGTGTAGCTTGGGTAATATGTGCAAGCATGGCAATGTGTTTTTTTCTTGTGTTTTGCATATATTGCATAACCTGCTCTCAGTCATGCAGAAAGGAGCACAAAAAGTACGATAAAGATCTGCACTGCAGATGAGAGCTTTGCAGCAGCATCAAGGAAGAGATTTTTACCTTAATTATATATATATATTTTTTGTGATTTCTAAAGAGCTATTGACTCCTTTTGGCATGCTTAGATTTTTATCTGCCAGACATCCATAAAGGAGAAAAGTGCTCTTCTAGGATGCAATGAATTTTGGTTGCTGTTTTGCTTATAGACTTTTTATGCTCATATTAGTTCTATTGAAATATATATTTTTTTTCTTTAAGAAATAAACCAGATTTTTTTTTCTTTGGTAATTCAGCTTAAGGTTCTTGCAAAATGCATAAAAATTGTTTTGTGTATTATTTTATGAAAACACAACCTCAGCCTAAGTTGCAAACTTAAATTCATTTGAAGTAGTCAGTAAACCATGAATGTTCTGTGTGCATATATATACAAAATTGTAGGTAAATATTTTGAAGGTTACAGAAAAGCAGCATTAGAAAATGTCTCGTACTCATCATAGACATTTTGAGAATTGGGTTCTCTTTTACTGAAGTACAGGTGTGCGCTACAATGAAGGTTATAGCCACCTAGCAAAATTATGATAGTTGTTTTATATATTTTTAAATAAAAATGGTGTCATGTTTATAAATTATTTTGTCAATAAGGAGGCTTTAAAAAAATAAATAATCTGTCAGGGAAAAATGAACATTCTTTTCAACAAGAAAGCTATGAACAAAATATTAAAAACTAAAAAATGTATAATAAATATTTTAAAGCATAATTTTAATGCTGTGGAATATTAAATGCTGTTCATCGCAAAACTCTGTTTAAAAAAAGACTCCATCAAAACAAGCAAACTAACAAAACTAACAAAACTAACAAACAAACTTACATTATCTACATCTTGACTAGTAAAGAAATAGTAGGATACCTAACTTTGTCAAATCTGCTGTTACTTAATGTAATTGAGACAATGAGTTTTGATAAATGTTACAAATATAAAAGCAATTCTGTATGTATTAGTCGTTTAGATAAACCATTACCAAACATTCATAATGGTATTGGAATAGAGAAACTTACTCTTCTCTTCCGCAAAGCATACATGTAGTTCTAAAATCTTGATTTAATGTAGTCAATTCTGTTGGCTTTCAGCACTGAATCTGTGTTGTTCTAGCCAAACTCTATTTATTTAGGTTTCAGATTGCAGTCAGTTTTCAATTCAATTTTTCCTGTCATAGTGACTGATTGTATACTGCTTCTGTGTGCTGTTAATAGCTGTCATGTGCTGTGCAACCATTTCAACAGTAGTTGGTTTCCTCTCTTTCTATGTTTAGTATTTTCAGTTTGCAGGGCAATCAGAATTACTGAATAAAAAACAGTGTAGAATATGAAGATTTAATACTGTAAAAGAAACAGAAAAGAGATTGTATTGAAAATGAACTTTGAACAATGGAATTTAAACACTGTAGACAGTCTTTGTGATATTTTGATTGAAATGTTTGTTTTATGTGTCCTCTACATAAGTAAACTTCCCCAAAAAGTTGTAAATTTATTAAAATATTGCTGAAAGTTTGACACCTTTACACTTTTCTTTTGTTCTTTTCTTACTAAATTTCCTTACCAATCAGTCAGACAACCAGTTGAGAGCCAATGACCATATCCATGCAAAGAAGTTGGCACCTGCCAGCCACAGTTCTAAGATCATTCTAATTCTATGATCAGTCAAATAGGTCAAACAAACTGCAGAAAAAGGCAAGATAACTAGCTCAAGCTGAGACATGTTCTGGACATCTAAAGTGAAGTGTGATGAGTTATATCAAAGTCTTCAGATAATGTAGGTATATATGAAATATGAGAAATTTGTTTAAAAAAATAGTAATTATTAGATGCTCTTTATTGATCACACTAATTATCTGGAATTTTAAGGCTATTTGGAAGAACCAGTATGATATACAGTTAAAAATCCACAATCACTAGGAAGCATGCCATTTACCATGTAGTATAGTTTAGAAGTTATGCCATCAAATTTCAGGACACACCTTTCTAAATTCATCACTGGATAAATTGTATCCATATCCTTTACATCTCAAGATATTTACACTCAAGGTATTATTTGTGGGCAAAGAGTAATGACAGCTTATAAGTCAGTAAACCAAGAATTTCTTGTTGGTATAAATTAATACAGTCCTACTCCAAACTTGTGCTTTCCTAACTGTCTGTGGGTGAGCTGTTCACAGCTGTGAAGTTTGCAGTGCTAGCCTCTGCCCTGTGCTATACCTGCACTCCCGGGTGCCACATATCATGTCCCTACTTCTTAAGACCTCTGCTATTGTTTGAGACAGTAATTCTCTACACTACTTCATTATGCTAGTCATAAATCTCTCATTCCACATAGAATAATTGCTTGTTACTGCTATCTATGTGAAAGTATGCTTCTACCACACAAAGATTTAAAAAAAAAAAAAAAATAGTAACAGATTTGCTATTGCTACCTGGCCAACTAAAGGAATTGCTGTTGCAACTAAACCAAGTAAAACAAAGCTGCGGATCCACAAAAGCTCAGACCGAATAGATGAGGTAAGACTCACTCTAGACACCTTAAAAATTTAGTACAGAGCATACAGCCTGTTATTTCCAAAGGTAATACTGCATTACAGGGTTACATAGTTACAACATGTTCATGGAAGGGATTAAGAAAAATGGTAGCAAATAATGGAAAGTAATGACTGGTGCATATCTGCCTGTGAAAGAAAACAGACATCCCATTCATCTGTTTGCATTACGGAAGTGTCTACATGCTACATTCCACCATATTGTACTGGGTCTGGCTGGGATGTTAACTTTCCGTGCAGCAGCCCATACAGTGCTGTGCTCTGCACTTGTAGCTAGAACAGCACTGGTACCACAACAATGTTGTGTATGCTGCTGAGCAGTGCTAACACAGCATCAGGACTCTCTCTAACCCTCCTAGGGTGTGCACAAAAAGTGAAAAAGTAACATCACCAGGGCAGCTGACCTAAACCAATCAAAGGGATATTCTGTACCATATGATGTCACACTCAGCAATAAAAGGTGGAAAAAGAAAGAAGAGGGAAGGGGTGGGCTCTCATTGTGAAAACGTCTGGCCTCCCTAATACCATCTATGTGCATTGAGGCCCTGCTTCAAAGATGTGGTCAAGCATCACTCATTTGTGAGAAGTAGAGAGTAATTTCTTCCCTCTGCACTTCCACGCAGCCTTTGCTTGTTTTGTTTTGTTGTGCTTTTTTTTTTTTTCTCCCCTTGTCTCCTCCTTTTCCCCCTTTTTTTCCCTTTAGTTAAGTTGTTTAATTAATAATAATCTTTCCTTAATAATTATTTTTCCCTTTAATTAAATGATCCTTATCTCAACCCGTGAGTTGTTCTTTCCTTTATTTCTTCCCCACCTCTTCTAAGGAGGGGGAGTGAGAGAGTGGTTGTGATACAGTTCAGCTGCCTAGCATGGTAAAACCACCACACATGTGCAGCATAGATTATTTTTATTTTTATATCTTCTCATATGTTACTATTTTTTGGCATAAGTATATACAATAATTTGTCAATAATGAAGGCTTCTAAGCCTCTCATATTACAAAAAAAAAGCATAATCTATGAATGCAACAGTCTTACCAAGGAAAATGGATTTGCTGTTTTTGGCCACTAATAAGATTATGCTGTCAAAATTAGGCTGTTCAAGAAAAAGTTTTCTGTTTAAAAGCTTTATTGTTAGAGTTGCTGTTCTCTTACTAGTTTCCTTTTTAGAAGTCCCAATAACCACTTTGGATGATTCTTTTCTCACACGATTGATAATTTAATAATAACATTGATTTTGGTGAAATTGTTATTCATTGGCCCAGAAAGAGCAGAGAACCAGATTAATTCACCAAAATTATTTTCTTGCCATGTTATAAGAACTTATTATTTTTCCCTAAAAGACATTATCATGGTAATTTGAGTGGGGAATAGGTTAAAATAATCTTAACCCAGTTGGACAAATAGAGTCAGCCTACTGCTGTGTTATATAGCCTGTCTGTTCTGCCAACTTATTTTTGATGAGTTTCTTAGGAATAGCTGCTTTTATGCCAGTGACTTAGGGTAGGATTGTCTGTAATTATGCTCTTAGTAACATTGCAAGTATAAAGAAAGAAGAGGAAAAAAAATAAAAAAGAAGACATAGGTCTTTTATGGGACCTCTTGTTGGCTTCTGTCTCATTATGTTAACAATCTGCCTAGAGAATGGTGTCAGATTTAGAGAGCAGAAGAGATTGATTTACTTTTCAGGCCCTTCTACCCAGCCTAATTATTGTGTTACAAATAGCGATTCTTTCACCCCTCTGAAGGAGCACTTTGATTAGTGCCTGCAATGCAGGTGCCAGGGCTTAATACTGTAAGTGCATGTCAACTAGTTTCTTTCATCACATAGTCAAATTGTATAAAACAGCCATTGCACAGCAGGAGCTGATACATGGTTTTACCATAGCTTATATGAGCTTAAAATTGATAGGGTTAGAACAACTATGAAATCTGCCATCCCTTTTTGTTTAATGTTTTATTTTGTTATTCTAGTAAACACAGGCATGATAGGTAGACGTGAAATGGAAATAATATTACTATACAAATAGGTAGTTTGTCATTGTAGAAATTTATTTAAAAATCAGATATGACTTTTCCTTCCCCCGAGCCCCTAAGACAATGCTGAATAGTTCTTCTCACAATTTCAACGTTTATGGCTCACTTCTTTGCTCATGTACTTAGTGACTTGACTTATTTATTGGTTTTATTATTGAACAAAAGTAGAGTGATGTTCTTTTTGGTTTGTTAGCAGTTGACTATGGCTATGTAAACACAGGCATGGTTAAGTAAATGGAAACACAAGATTTTATAGTTCACATTAAATCCTTTAAAAATTATGAATCAACATTCATACCAGCTTCAACAGAATTCATATTAGACATTTGTCTTCCCATCAACTTCCTATTACAAGTTTCTCACTTTTTGGTCCATTATCTCATCTGGTTGAGAAATAAGTTTTTTTTTTTTTTTTTTTTTTTGGTGGATGGCTTTTTTTTTCTTTCTCTTTTTCTTTCTCTTTTTCTTTCTCTCTCTTTTTTTTTTTTTTTTTTTTTTTTTTTTTTTATTCCACTTCCAGTACACTGACGTAAAAAAAAATACTAGAGACAAGCTGGTGTAAGATTCTTTCCAAAATAATTTTATACAAGTTAGCACTAAAAAAAAAAAAGGAAAAAAAGAAAAAAGGAAAAAGAAAAAAAAAAAGGAAAAAAAGAAAAAAAATGAAAGGAGGTAGGATGGGGAGATTGGTGGAGAAATGCTGCTATTCTAAATGGCACGTTGAATGGCTCTTGAGATGCCTGAAGATATGATGTTTCTGTGTGTGTTTGAGTTTGTGGCTCAGAGAACATCAGCTTCTTCCTCAGCTACCACATTCCCTTTATTATGAACTTTTTAAATTCCTGTCTCATATTCAACTGGTTAACATGTTCAACTGGTTAACACGTTAATAGGTGTCTCATACACCTCAAATTACTTTTCTGTGTTCAATTTGATACATGTTCCTTTCAAATTATGTCAGAACATATTCTGACTGTGCAAAGATGGTTGTGTCTGCTTCTTTGATGTGTATGTATTGAGTGTAATTATTAGCAACCTATATCAGTAATTATTACAACAGTCATTAATTATACACCAAATATATCTAATACACAAAAATAATGCTTGATAATCATTTCTGATTTGATCTCTGTTCTTTGATTTTTAAATTTAATTTTCTAATTAAGATTTTATGTGGAATGAATCTGACAAAAATACTATTCATATTGTATTAATATAATTTTCCTACTTTCAATAAAATAAATGGAAAACAGAGACAAATATTAGAAGTGAAATTAAAAAAATATAACCTGTTGTCTTACTACAATGTCCAACACAATTAAGAATTGTATATTGTTGGCAGTTGAGTAGTTGCTTTTGATGGACCCAAACAAAAACATTATGTTTTCCCAATTAAAATTAATTTGTTTATATTTTCACATTTGAGCCCACTTTAGCCACAGTACACATGTATAGACTTATTGAAGCCAGGCATTAGTGAAGACGAGTAGGAATATGAGAACCTAGAAGTGAGAAGAGACATTCATTGCAAAATTTTCCTACCCACCTATATTTTAAAATTTGACTACCTTGATCAGATCTTGTTTGCCTAAAGTGATATTGACTCCATGCATTTTTGGTGGAGTTCCATGTCAATCTACTGAAAAATTATGATATTATATACACAGATATGTAGCACAACCTCTTAGCACAATTAAATGGACACCGGTGAGCCTTAATCCTTCATCACTGCTAATTAGATTCCACTGAGTTGGGGTCATTTATAAGGTGTTTGAATGCTGTTATAAGACTTAAGAAATAGAAATAATTATTTTTTATTATTTTTTATTATATTTATTATTTATTATAAACGTGGTTATTTTTTTCTTTATACAGTACTGTTCTGTAAACATCTATGCTATGTCTTTAACTCTCACCCTGAGCATGTGCACCGTAAACTATAAATAGTGTCCAGAAATTCCAGACCAGTGGTGAATTTAAGACTCTATTGCTAAAAAAACCCACAGGGCCAGATGATCATCATGACTCAGAATAATTGTCTGAATGTTATAAAACTATCCCCCTCTGTACAGCAGATTTCTCTTGAAGAGACAAAATGATTAAAATAAATAAATAAATAAATAGATACTGAATGGTGCCTGTTTTGAATTTTCCTTGTAAAATCCTGCAAGGAACTCCAAGGGCAAAATTAAAGGTACTTTTTGTATTATTAGTGTTCTCTTCAAGCTTTGTTTTATTATGTTTCAGAACTACTTTTTTTTTTTCTATTTATTTATTTATTTATTTATTTTTGTCCTGGATGGAAGTTATAAAATACAGCATAGTAATATAAAATGGCATTTTGTCATGTGCCTTTCATAAAGGAATTCAAAACTTTTTATGAGCAAAAATGAATTAAATCTTGCACAAACATACTAGAGACTCTTAATGTAGTTTTGCAAAGTACTTAACAAAAGACAAACAAGCAAACAGGTAAAAATGCACAGTCTATGAAGTTACAGGAATACAAATTAGAATAAATGGAAAAAAGATGGGAATAAGAGATTATGTTTACTGTCAGACATTAAGTTGTTCTAGTATAATGACATATATAAACAGTCTTTTGCTACTTTTTTTTTTTTTTTTTTTTTTTTTTTTTTACCCTGTCTCACTACAATGTGTAACATATGATGTACATAACTTAAGTTTTTGGAGATGATGTTTGTGCTCAGTGTTTTTGAAAAATGGTATCATATACTTGACTGTGATTTAAAAAAGTGATCATAAACAGGCAGTGTCACTCTGGCATTTGCATCATGCAGCAATGAAGTAGTAGTCAGGAATTTTAACAAACCACACTTTCTCTTGTATACTAAAGAAAACTTACCATAAGTGAGAATAGAATTTGACTGCATATCTACAGCAATCTCACTAATTAAATAAGAAAAACTTAATCTCCAGACCTGTGAATTTGAATTCAAGACTTTGATTCAGATTAAGCAATAATTTATTTTGCTTAAATTAAAGTATGAGGAGCTTCAAAGCTGTAGCAACACATTATCATGCTTGCAACACTAATTGCAAGGTAGTTTTTTCAATAGCATGTGAGAACATGAGTATCATCTATGTTATCATTCTTGCTTGATGCATAATTATGACCTAGTGCTTTAATTTGAATTGTCCAAGGGAAGGCTGAATTAACCTCCTTCCTAGTAAATATAACAGCTGGGATTCTGTTAGTTCCCTGCAGAGATCTCCAGGCAATATTTATCAGAAATTTCAAGTGCAAAATAAACTGTTGTGCTACAACAGTCAGTTTGCACAGTGATATGTGTGCAGATGTAGTAAGTGGCAATATATAGTTACACAGTGTGAATTTGATCCTGTTGCACCTCTCCTAACAATAATGCTTGCACATTTCCAAAGTTCTGATGCACAAACTTTTACTTTGTATAGCTTTAGGGGGAATGTGTAGCATAAAATGTTTTCCTCGTGTAGAAACCAACACTTTGTAAACTTCTTTCCAAATAGGAGTTAATGCTTGTAACAAAATCACTGAAGTTGTGTATTTCTCTGTCTTCCTTACACGGTTTCTGATTTGAACTTTTATTTATCTGTCTAGATTTGGCAGTGTGCTTTTATATTTTTCCTGTAAGATATCGTGAAGGTTGGCCAGGGAGCCTTGCTCTGGTTTTCTACGGTTAGGAGGTTTGAAACACATGATGCTCTTAAGTTGTGCAGAGACACTTAAAGATAACAGTAAGAAGAAGAATGACAATATTAATAATAATAGCAATAATAATAAAAGGTCACTGCTGCTGCAGCAGTCAGTGCCAGACCAGCTCATCTCCAGTGAGTTGAACTGTTTTGTCAACAGCTCCATCTGCAGCCCATGGGCAGCCGAGAGCTGCACACTGCCATCCTGGGATGTGCTTGCTGAACACAGTTGTCTGTTAAAATTAGATTTGAAAGGCAACACCTTAAAACACCTTTTTGCGGTTGGAATTTTGGCACTGTCAGGTTTTATATGATTTCTGAGAGTATAGCCGTAGGCTCTGTCAACGGAAACTCACTGTGAAAGAGGCAGGGAGGGAGAGAAAGGAGAAAGGAGCTATCATTGCTGCTGAAGGCCTGCAATCAGGCATAATAAACTCTCCAGTCAGCTGTTTAAATACATACACAGCAAATTAACTTTTTTTTTTCTTTTTTTTCTTTTTTTTTTTTTTTTCTGTGAGAGAAATGATTTCTGTGAGTATGCATTTATTTACAAAGGCTGATTCTAAGCTGTTGGGGACTTGGTACCATCTCTGTTGTGATCTGAGAATGAGAGCGGAGTAACTCATTCTGCCAGTGCTGTGATTTGAGTTGTTTGAATAACTTGTCTGTCCAGCAGTGGCAAAGTCAGCAGGGTTGTCTTCAGGGTGTGGAGAAGAAGTTAGCATGGCTTTGGTCTATTTTTAGCAAGGGCCTGTATTGTGGCAACACTAGAGGGCTGTATAAGTCTTTTCTCAACACCTACAAGTGACAGAGTTTTCTCCTTCCTCCTCTCTCTCCCCCTCCTCCCACCCGCGGAAAAGTGGAAGTGCTAGTGTAAGGCAGGAGGTGTAAATGTACATCCTAAACAAACTTCAAACACTAGTTTGAAATGTCTTTAAATTAGCAGAATGCAATGAGTTTAGTTATGACTGCAGTTACGATGATCTGTATCTTTGTATGCCCTAACTTTTAATAACCTAGTAATTGCCATTATTTTATAGGATCAGTCAGAATAAATAATCTCTTCTTTACTTTATTTCACACTTTAATTAATAGCATTTTTTTTTTTTTACTGGTTCACTTTCATGAATTTAGGCTGTTCTAATGGTAAAGTCTCTGTATATAGTGTTAAAACTCTGTTGTCTTCAGAACACAATCAGATATATTTTTTTGACCTCTTGGTGCCCTGGAGAAGTTCAAATGCCATTCACAATGGACAGGAACATTAGTCAGTAGGCAACAGTCATTCCCATGTCTCAAAAAACAGTACACACCTTCCCTTCCTATTCTCACTGTTCATGACCTGTCTGTAGAGATGGATGGGGTTTTGGTATATTCTAAAGATTAACAAATTTAGATCACTTCAGATAGATGTGGAAGTAAATTCTTCAGTGAAAGAGAACTCATATACCTTGTCATTAGTTCCCTATCTTTTACTCTAAAGTAAAGTACTGACAGTGCTGTCAGTAATCTTAACACATGGGGAGTGAGTCAGTCTCTCAAAAAAGCAAGCTTCAAGTCATTTTAGGCTTTATAGGTCAAAAACAGCACTTCAAACTCCACTTGAAAAACAACAGGCAGCTAGAGCAGATTTGGAGAGCAGATGTCAAATGCTCATAAAGGGATACAAAGCATATCAAGCAGAATGCCACCTTCCTATACCAGATTGTTTCTAGGATGATTTAAGGTGCAACCTAATGCAGAACTTGTATCAGTAGCGAGATCAGCTACTTGATAAAAACATATTTGCAAATGCTAGAATTTGATGACATATCCATAACATAAATATAAGAAGAAAATTTTATCAAATATAAGAAGAAAATGTATTAAAAGAAGAAAACTATCCTCACCAATTTGGGTGTTGTAAGGTCAAGTAAGGTTGCACTCAGAGGGGTGCAATACTGCTCAGTACACTTCAATTTCACGTAGAAAGAAGTTACTTACATCCAAAACCACGTTTACTTGGCATTGTCTTTGCTATTGCATTTTTGGGAAGGGTGAAGAAATTGTAATACAATTCCCTGGAGATCTTGAATAATGTTGGAGGAAGTCAGAAGCAAAAGAATCATTTCTACATTTTTTTTTTTGATCTTAACAACTTTATAGTCTTTACAGTGTTGTCAGTTGTAAGTGTGCAATATAAGCAGAGCTGTTTTGGTTTATTTTATTTTGTTTTATTTCCTGGAAACAACCCCCCTTGCATTCAGAGATATAGAACTAAAAAATAACTCTTCAATTTCAAACAGGTTTTAAGACTTTTTCATAACATGATATATGAACAGTGTAAGTGCATATCTTCAGATTCTGCTGTTTGCATCAACCCTTCATTTTAGATGCATTTTTTAATCCACTCCTATCACTTTATTGTTGCATTTAATTTTATGCATCCATGCAGTTTTGGAAATTGCAACATTATTATTTGCTTAGTTAGCTCAGGACATATGAACCATGGACCATTTTCATAGCACCTTTCATAAGAGGTCCTAGTATGTTTTATGAACTCAGTCAACCCATGCTTATAGTATTGTGAAGACATTTTACATCATAATGAAATGCAAATAGCTATGGAGAAGACCATGGCAGTTGTTGATAGCAACGTGTATCGACATTACATGACATTATGAAATAGGAAGTAAAGAATGCAGCATCTAGACTGCAATATTTTTGGTGTCTTTTACTCAGGCATCTTATTAACTATATATAGACACATAAAAATATATATTAATGTGAATTATAATTGAATGGATTTTGTTTCAAATTAGAGAAGAATAGCAAAGCTTTTGCTAGTGTTTTCAGTTGTCAAAATACAGTGTTGATAGGGTTATTGTTGCAAGAGGAGAATAGATAATCTGGGCAAGTGGAAAAAAAATCTTCAAGAGTTGAAAGCATAAAATAAGAGGCAACACTATCCTTTTTTATTTTTTTATTATTTTTTATTTTTTTTTAATTTTCTTAGCAAAATTCTGTAAATCTCAACGAAGTGGGATACATAATTGCTAAACTGTACAGAAAAGAAGTTAAAAATGTATAACAAAATTGTGCTATTATAGCAGCTAAAGGAAATTTGGAGACAATGTAGTTCAGGGTTGCACAATATTTTGTTCTGGTTTAATGGTGAATGCATATGTAATGTTGCATATGTAATGTTTATAGGGAACTTGGAACCCCACTAATCACCTGATTAAGGATCATCAGAGCTTATGTCATTATAATATTTTTGCTTTGCATCAAGCAGTGCTTAATATCCTGTGAACCAACCATTCTGTATGATCTTAAGCTCTTTGTAACATTAGTGCATTGCTGATCTGTCCTTGAAGAACTGAAGGTAAAAAGATATTTTATGGTACCAGTTATTTTTTTTCTTGTATTAATTTAGCAGAATATATAGCAAGTTTCTCAGCATCAAGTGTGAATAGTATGACCAAGCTGTTTTATATTTGATTGCACAAATAAAGTGAGAGCCGATTTGTAAATATGATACATAAGTTGGTAAGGGGTTAGTAATAAAGAAACAAATGGCTAATTGTTATTAAACTTGGTAAAGTGATTTGAATTCCACTGTGATCACTGTAAAATATAACTATTCAGGAGAACGGTTACCCAGAAAACTTTGCAGAGAGACAGAAAGAGTAGACAATCAGTGGAATGTGAGTGCACTAAAGTGAAAAAGGTAACTATGCAAATACTAAGACTCAACAGATTATATTTACCCCGCTCTTGGCATTACCGTGACTACTTTATGAACACTGTGTTTTATTCTGGTGCCATCAGTTAGATAAATAAAACGCTGAATGTCAAAGAAAACAAAGAAATGATTGAAAGGACTGAAACACATGCTTTGTAATGAAAAGCTGAAGTTAGTCTAAAAAAAAAAAAAAGAAAAAAAAAAGAGCTGAGATTTGATTAGAAGCTATAAATACCTACATGAATAACAAAAATTGATGATACAGGTCTATTAAGTCTGTAGGCAAGAATATATAAAAGTGTAATTGTTAAAAGCAAAATATAGACCAAATCAAACTAAAAATAAGATGGATATTTTAACTAATCTTGGAAACTACTTTCTGATGCGATTGATGGATTTTCTGTCACTGGAAATAAAAATGTGACCTTTATTCATTTTCTTCTTTTAAAGATACAGTCTAAATCAACCTTAAATATTGACTTTGAAGCAAAAATAATTCAAATGTAGTATCTATAACATACAGGAAGTCAAATAACCACAATAGTATTTCCTGTCCTTAGAAGTGCATTAACCTAAAATAGAAACTGTGCACACTTTCTGTTTCTTTTAATTTCCTTTCTGTATCCTATCTGTTAAAATATGTGTTAATTTGTTGTCTTCTCCTGAAAATACTGTGTGTAGAGAGTTTCCTTTAAAGTTAATAAGATTAGTGGATATGGGGTCCTTAATATATAATGTAATTATATACCCTTAATATATAATGTAATTTATTTGGATATTGGCTATCTTCCAGTTCATACCATAACAAATTCTACTTACCTGAAAGCATACCATTTTTTTTTCTTCCTTTCAAGAATGCATGGCATTGCACAATTGACCAAGTGTATTATGGGAGAAGTTCATCTTTCTATAGAAGATTAAGTATTACCCTTTCCCAGAGGCAGAATGCTAGATTGATTTGATGGACTGGTTTACCATAGTGAATTGCATATTCCAGAAGCACTTTTGACCAAAAGTTACTGGTCTGTAGTGTACCATCTGCTGAAAGTCTGATCTCTCTAAATTTAGATGATTGCTGCAGTCAATTTGGATAGTAAATAATTCATTTAAACATTGTAGTAGACAGTTTACCATTTGAAAGCTTGCTTCTGCTCTTTCTGAAATTTTAGCTAATTGGAATGGAAAACATGTATAAACACAAATACATTTTTCACTACTTTGAACTTACACGCATACAAATATGTATCAATGAAATCATTATTAGAATGTGAATACATGAATCTGACAATCAGCACAATATGATAAGCAATGAATAATGAACTCACGTAATACAAACTAATGGCTCAGTGATTACATTACTTTGTGATGACGGTTTATAGGATGTGACATCATACTGTGTGTATTTTTTGATCTACCTTGAGAATTAGGGAAGACAATACTGAATGTGTGGCTGTAGATTTTTTTTTTTTTACTATTTTTTTTTCTCTTCCCTACCTGTCCTTGTATCAGATGGGGTATTTTGTAATTTTTTAAACAATGAATGGTGAGAAGCCTGATTTGCTGATTAAACTGTGTAAATTGGCAGTGTGTCCTTGTTAAACAGGTGCTACTCCAGTAGTTTGTGACTGCCCACTGGGCCAAAAAAGTGCAAATGTCTTACAGGCTTGCCATTAAAATTGAAGCTTCCTTGATGGTGGGCTTTGCAGATATCCCTCTCCTGTACCCTAACATGTCCTAACACCTAGTTTAAATGACAATTGCCAATGCAGATTGAACTAAATTAACAGTTCTCACATGGGTTTTGTATGGGTTTTGCTCATGTTTTTCTATCGTATTGTTTCTAAACAGTCTACACACTAACAGACTAGAGAAGACCAGGAGTTGTCAACTGGCTGTTTTAGTTTAGATTAATTTATTTTTATTTTCTTTTAAGCTTCCACTTGTCAGTCCTTGAGACAGGATGACTGCAACCTTATATGCTCTGTGATTCTGTCTCAGTGTTTCAGGATTTAACTTTTCCAACACTCTGAAACAGGTTTTGCTGCTACTGTGAACCCTTGCATACTACCTATCAGCAGCTTCAAAGCCTTTGTAACCCTCATGCCTAAGTAAAGATGGCATTGCTAAGTAACTTTGAAAGGTAAAATTAAAACACATGTAGTATATTAGGAAATTTCAGTACTCTTTCAGATATAATTCATGTTGGAGGATTTAGGAAGTAGCACAGAGCTGACTAATTTTCATTATCATCCACAGGAGCCAGTGGGTGGTTTGTTACTCAGGCATATATGTGGAAGCAGAATACTTTTAGTTAGTGTGATAGACAGTAGCTGAATTTCACATAAGGTGTAGCATTCACAGGCTTGACTGCTTGTTCAACATGGTCCTGCATTATAATTTTAAACACTAGCTGTTAATGACCATGTTACCTATAAGAATATTACAGCATTAGTATGGTCTGCTGGCACTGAATTCTTTCTATTTTTTGGAGATGATTTTCAAATTGGGAATGGTGGTAGCTTTAAACTACAACTGTTCTAGTGGGAGGTTCTATTTGTAATGTTGTGATGAACACTGAAACATTCTGATACTCACTTGGAGCTATTTGTCAAGAGATATTAAATACATGTACAAATTGAAAAAAAAAAAAAAGTATCTACATGTAGAATTCAAGTAATCATAAAAGTCAGAATTCTGCAAAATTTAATTTATGTGGGAGCTTTGCTGTTTTCTTTCCTTCCAAATTAACAAAGAAAAATATTGATACAAAAAGTTATTTCCTTATTTAGAATAAAAATGAAAACAACTAATGTGTGATCTCTCCCCCCCCCCCCCCCCCCAATTTTTAAATAACCACATACTGTGTGTAAATAATTAGGGAATGCTAATTACTTAACGGTCACTGAAAGAGTTTTAAATATCCTATGGTTTCCTTTTTATAAAGCACACTAATTAAATTTCATATTAACCAATTTAATATGGTGTCATTTTATTGCATTATTCTAAATGGAATAATTCTAAATTCCACATTCTATGTGGAATTTATGCTAGTACAGGATTTCTTATTCTGCTATTTGCAATTTTTTCTGATTGACACATGTCTGAAAGACTCCTTAAGAAACGATATAATTAGTCTATTTGCATTGCCTGGAATTAGGTGACCTTTGGTTTTGGCAGTAATTAGACCATCCCTGCTGTACACTGTTTCTTCCTGGTAGTCACTAACCAGGCAGAAAAGGAGTCCAAGCAGCTCATTTAGTGAGCTACAAAAGATTTTCAAATGCCATTAAAATGAAAAGGAAGTTATAATTAATAGTGTGGTATCATTTTATTATCCATATATAAAGGGTGTATGTAGGTGTACATAGTGAGCCTAATTTTTACTGAAGATATTTATAACTGGTTCTCTAAGGCTACTGAAAAAAAATTATAGCTGTATAGATAATGTATATAACCCAAAGAATCCAACACCACATCCCTTTTATTTTTTTTTTTGGTCTTTTTTATTTTTATTTATTTATTTATTTATTTTTCTTTTCAAAGAAGATAACAAAATTCAATGTTGTAAATTTTGGAATAATAATTCTACACTATTCACAAGAGACTCAGAGAATTCCCTAAGAACCAAAATCCAAGGTGCGTGCATGCTTGATCTTATGTGGATAATATGTTCCATTAATACTGTCATACAATAAGATAAATCTGGATTGTCGTTAACGCAAATTGAAGGTCCATGCCTTTATTTCTGACAGTTAATTGAAGCACCCAAGTCGATAGTATAGATTAAACAGACTACTAGATTAGATTTGATTTGTGTTATCCAAGTTGCAGGGTAGAATTAATCAGAATATTAAAGTACCTATAGTAAAAAACTCACTAGAACTGGATTTCACCCAGAATGTCAGAACTGTTGAAGATTTACCAATAAGTAATGTCTGCTTTACATCAGCTGACTAAAATAACTGATAAGCTGACTAAAATAACTTATTATTATTATTATTATTTTTTTTTTTTTTTTTTTTTTTTTTGCCATTGGCTTTTAATACTCAAATGTTAGAAGAAAAATGAGGCATGCCCTCAACTCGTGACCCATTGTACGCAGGACAGTATTAAAAAAACAAATGAAACTGAACAACAGAAATCACCATAGTCAACTAACTACCATGATGTGTTCTCCCTTTGTTGATCATAATGGATGTCAGTTAAAGTCCTATAAATTCATAAATGCTGAATACCAGCAAAGGATTTTTTTTCATAGGATAAATAGAGCCTTCTCTGGGAGGTTTGAAAACATCAATCCTTAAATATTTTCTTGAGAAAAATACGTACTATCTATTTTTAAATAAAAAACATAAAAGTTATTCTCTTAGCTCACTGATATATATCATAGTTTTGCATGCAATTTTATATCTCCATTTTCATAAACAGCACATCCAAAACCAGACATTAAGAACATATTTGAACTCAAATTAATTTTAACATAATAAAGAACTATACATATATAAGTTAAGTGAATTTTTAATCTAAAGAAGCAGAAACATTTTTCACTGCTCTCACCACTGCTTCACATCTTCAGTGGTTTGGAAAGAAGAGCAGACCTACTCCCTCCCTCCCCCACCCCGAGTTCACTGAAAGAAGGCTAGAGAACCATGTCACCCTCCCTTTTCTTGCCTTCTTTCAGCTTTTTTTTTTTCCCCATTTTTTTTATTAAGAGGTCAGCTCATTAGAGAAAGTACATGTGTTCCTAGCTTGCTTTTCTGAAAGAGTTAAACCTTTACAGTATCAGAGCAAAGATCTCTGAGGACTGAATTAACTTGTATACAAGTTTTGACAAAATCAGTAGACACATGTTCAGAGAAATAAATTCATTTAGAAAATCCATGATGTGCTGTAAAAAATAAACAAACAGAAGATTGACAACTTGTGAACTTTTTTTTCTCAAGATTGAAAAAATTTCTTATTCTTGAGATTTCACAGTCTTTTGAAACAGTGATTCACTGTGATGTCAAAATTGAAAAAGTATTAGTAAATTTGATTTTAAGAAAACATTAGAAAAACTATCAAGTTATCAATAAAATTACATTATGTAATTTTATTCTTATTTGCACTAAGAACACTGTTGGCAGAGCTTTTCAACTGTCTAAAAAATTGTGCACCTTACAATTGTCTGATGAAATGGAAAGAGAGACACCACCACAAGCCACTTAATCTCACCCATTTGAGACATGTCTTTATTTAAATACAAATATATCATAAACATAGTTGTAGCATTTCATTAGTTCCACTAAATATTCATCAATCTCTATACTGAAATGCAACATAAAATCTGAAATTCTCAATGGATTCCTTACTGATGATGATGACGACTCTGAAAGATTTCCTCTGACCAGACTCAAACCACCACTATATGGCTGAAAGAAAACAAAACACAGATTTGCTTTCATTTTAATAACCTGATAAAGTTCATGAACTCTAAAGTTCATCACAGGTAATTTCAATATCCAGCTACACCATATTTGTTCATTAATTACTCCCAAAATTGATTAAATTTCACTTTTATAGTAGGAAATGATACAGTGCAGAAAGAAAAGACAGAGTAGATTTTTATTCTAATTGAATATTATGTTATGCTACTTTCCATCACAAATAGATTTTTGTGTTTGTCATTTCAAGTTTACTGAATCCCTTGTTTTGTGAGATGCTGGGCCAAGATAAACAGTGTTTATTTTCTTAATCAAAACCAAAGTTGTTAAAAAAAATATCCAACAAAAAATATTTGGCTAGCTATAAGTATATTAAAATAATACTGACTGACCATTTTTCCCTCTTTTTGCAGAATCCAAAACTGTTGCTTCAGGATTTTTTTTCTGGATAATCAGATGCAATTATAGATCTCCAGGATTTTGTATAATACAAAATCTTTTGATCATTTGTAGAATGTGTTCTATCTATCTGTGCACCTACCTATCCAAATGCTTTCAGAGAGATATATATAAATATATAAATATAATATATAAATATAATGTAATATTATAAATATAATATATATTTATATTATATATATATATATATTTATATATATAAAAAAATATAACCTGTTGTGCAGACACAGATATATTTTCACTAAAACTGTGAAGTATTTTGTCAAGTGTATTTTAGGCCAGATTTTTGTCTGAAGTTATAAATGAAAGCTAACTTATTTGAAAAATATTTTATTTTTTTTGGAAATACAGCAAAACATAAACCTTAAATAAAGTCTAGTTATACTACTTATGGTTTAAAAGTATTTGTATGATATTCTTGCTTTTGTTCACTTGCTTATGGGGAACATATATTATCCATGAACATCTTATGTGAATTATGCGTTACTGTCACAGTTACATTAATGCTACACCTGTGAAACCTCTTAGGATCACAGGTGCAGAATGGGGACTGGTAGAACACAGAAAGTGCCTTCCTTTCATGTACACAGCAGTTGCTATTTATGCAAGTTTAAAATTGCCAGGCATAACTCATATGCAAACTAGTATTCAATATTTTCAAATTCATAAGGAGCAAAAGAAAGTTTTCTTTGCTCCACTTGCAGTTTGGACTGTCTCTAATTTCTTTTCTTAACCAACATCCTAAAGCATGACCTTATTGTTATTTGTTATTTATAAAATTGGAGGTAAAATTGTGTTTAATGATAGCCCATGAATCGTTCTGAACATTAAGCTGACAGAAAAATTACACAAATTCCACAAAAAAAAAAAAAATAAATTACACAAAATCCACAGAGAATGGCTTTTTTTTTCTTTTTTTTTTTTCTTTTTTTTTTTTTTTTTTTAATACATCACCATATACATATACACATACAGGAAAAACAGTAACAGAATATTATTGTATGTAGAAGTCCCAGATATACAATAAAGATGCCTGTAGAAATATTTGTGAGATTGGGATTTTTCTGTGCATAACAAATGGGATTTTATTTTCCCCAAAACAGATTAAAAAAAATCTGTCTCCAATAATATTCACAATGGATCTTCAAGTTCAGTTTGCTTTAAGTGTTTAAAAAAAAGACATCAATTTAATTTGTTGCAATAATTTGTTGAATTTATTTTCAAAAGTAACTTAAGACAGTGTAAAGGCTTTTTGTCATACCACAAATTTTCTAGGACTGTAAAGAAATAAAATAATAACAATAAAAAAAATACATCTGTAAGGATATCTTTAGCTCAGAGGAGTTGTAAATTATAAACCTGTGAAATTAGGAATTTAGAAAAGAAACACTTACTGACCCTTAGCTACAGAGTCTTTTATTAAATTCACTGTCGGCATTACAGAATCACAGAATCATCTAGGCTGGAAGAGACCTCCATTAGGGATTCTGAAACTATTGAGGATTATAACCAAAGTTTGGCTCGGAATTAGATTTTGAAGTGATTTACTAGCATTATCTTATGGGTTTTGCAACCCCCCACAAACAAAACAAGTACTTAATATCAAATTTGGTATTATCCTCAGATTTTAGTATCTTTATTTCTAGGGGAATTTGCTCTAACTAAAATATGTATATATACATATTGATTCTATTTTTAGACATAAATACTTTATTTTATTAACCCATATTTATCTGATTTATTTGTAAGAAACAATTCCAAGCTTTTTGTTATTCTTTTAATCTGCACTAGTTTTAATTATCTGAGGGAAGAAAAAAAAATAAACATGGATAGAGGATTTCAGCTACAAATGCTTTTAGCTTTCATCTTCCTTCTCTTCCAAGTAAGAATCAGACTTAGACATTATTTGAAAGTTATTAAAACAAAGTGTCATCAACAGCCTAAGGTGCTGAAATAAGAAGTTGTCACATTTTATCTTTGAAAAAAAAAAAAAAAAGAGATTTCTAATCTTAAGATGTGGAAGTAAAAATGACAGATAAACAGGGAGTAGGTGTACAGTATAAAGGTATCGCTTCTCTTTCGCATCTCCAGCTGCTTTCCTCTTTAGCCTTATTCAAATTTATTGCTGATTTTTTTTTTCAGAGCTATAAAATCGTGGAGTGTAGCACAACCTCACATAATGCTTCCCTCAACTTTTATAGCAGAGGTATGATTTACTATTGCAATAAAACTCTGCTATCAAGTATTTTCTAACTGCTTCTATCTCTTTTGTTTATGAATAAAATGTAAAATGAGATTCCCATCTGAATATATAATTGAAGACAAAGTTACTTATTGCAAAGTACTTTAGGAAACAAAACAGATTGGGGTGTGTTAGTTTAACACTGACATGAAAATGTCTCATGATGTATAATTCATACCTTTGATATCAAACAACCTCAGAATTTAAGACTGGTAAAATTGTGACTTAGACTCTGTAATTGCATTTTTTTTTTTTTTCTTTACCAAGAATTTTAATTCTAAATGCTAGAATTCTGATTTTTTTTTTTCAAGGAAAAAGGCATTTTATTCATGCAAAACATTGTTGTAAACCAACAAAAAAAATAAATTTTACACCTGATCAAACTTTCTTCTTCATATGTGACTCATTATTTTTGCAATATAATTTTTTTTTTCAACTGCGAATGTAAAAAAGTATAAAATTAGGACAGAATAACAAAATAAGGATCAATACTGTATATTTCCTCCAGATGTGAGTTCCACATCTTAGAAGCTTAGGCATCCATTAAGCATTCCCTCTGGCTTAGAAGGAAGTTTGGTTTATAAAAAAAAATCAGTGAGGTGTTTTCATTTTTTTTTTTTTTAACACTTGTCTGTATTGAGTTGCAGTTTAGCATAAAAGAACAGCTTGTAGTCTAAAATGTGTGCCTAGCAGAAACTGTCAGATGCACAGTATGGTTACAGAGAAGGAAGTATGTTCTAACTTCAGTGTGCAGGGATTTCTGCATGAAACCAACCTAGGCATGAATTGAGATGGTAGCGTACCCTGCTGAGTTGACTTTTGTGCTTTTATTGCAGTGCTCATACCAGACTTACATAGTGTTTCTCTGCTGGTTTCTCTTCTCAGATGAACAGTGGGATCTGCACTTACTATTTGGTACCAATTTTTTCTCATGTTTGCTGCCTTGTCATATTTATTTGAAAGAAATTTTGGAGCAGTGGAAAAATAATGTTATAAGAAGGCTGCCATTTATAGTAAGTGTTTATTATTAGAGCTCTTTGAAGGCCTTTTATTTATTTATTTTTTCAAGCTTTTGAAATGTCTTCCTAGTGAATTGCAACTAAATCTGAAAATTCATATGAAGAGTTTTAAAAATAATAATAATTTCAGATTAATTTTATTTAAATTCTATTTTGCAATGTAATACATAGAATAATATAAATAGAAAATAGAACAGGATGACATGTAATGGCTGCCTGTGACAGCATGGTTTTGGATTTGCTACCCTAGTAGATCTCTTTCAATTCTATGAATAGTAATTTCAGAAGAAAGGATTAAAGACAGTCCACATCGTCAGCTTTTTGCTTCCTTGAAACAAAATTTCAGCAAAATTGCCACAGTCTGTGAACTGTTTCACTGTTACAGTAGAAAATGCTTCCTACATTTTCTTTTCTTCAAAATACTCTACATGTTTAATACAGCTTTTAAAAAAAAATAGCTTGTACAAGTAATTACACTGTCATTTTGTAAGCATTGTGTGTATAGAATAATACTTCCAGTTTGTGTGGGCTTTTTTCATCAGCATTAATTACTAGAATGTGAAACTGCTGCTAAAGTTGAATGGCTCTTATTTTATCTCAGTAATCCTATAGCAATCCTCTGCCTCTGTGTTTCTCTCCCTTACTATGGAGTTTTAATTTTTATTGAATGAATGGACCATCTTATTCATGGTAGCAGTTATTGGTGAATTGTGACATTAGCAGACAGAAAAATGCAGGGTGCAGAACCTGAAGGCTGTGAACTTACTGCCCCTTGTTCCAGGCAAAGCTTTACTAGCATAACTAGGGTTTGAATTAAGAAATGTGATAGTAAACTGTAATGCTAGTGGACTGTGACACTCAGAATTTTCCTAACTAAGCATAACTTTAGGAACGACAAAATGTACATGGCTGTACTTAAGTCTCTCCCACAAACAACATAAAATAATAATAAGGTTTTAGGGAGGAAATTTTAAGTACAATTATTCTAGAAAATGACAATCTGGGGCATACAAATGGGAAGAGACTTGTTTGAAGTTAACAGACAGGCTACTGGCAAAGCGAGGTATAAAATTCATGCTCCTCAACTCTTAGCCACCACTGCAAATGCCTTCTTAACACAAGGCAAGATGTATATAAATCACTTATCTCATTTAATCAATTGCTTGCCATTGCAGAGGAGTTTGGATTGGTAGCATCTGTTTTTCTCATTTTCTGTCTGCCTTTGGCAAAAAGCATAGTTTTGTGAGAACTGAACTGCTAACTAAAGTATTTGGGCTTAATTTAGGAGCTTGTGGGTGAAGCTTAATGGTTTATGATATATGGAAGGTCAGAGCAGATGATCTGATAGCCCCCTCTCACCTTAAACCCTATGAAACTATGTAGGCTCCTGGAATATGATAAAGCTAATACCATTATCACAGATCACAGTGATAAATTTTGAGCTAAACCTTCTGCTTAGCTGCAGTCTGAGAACAAGACTATGAGCATCCCAGTGCTGTGAAGGGGCTCAGCTTGCCACTGATTTCTATCTGTATAAGTGCTCCAGAGTGCAGATACAGAAAGTTTATCCTTCTCCAGCTAAGGAACCTGAAATAGCTGCACTTAATATAATGGACAGCACATTTTATGAAAGAAAAAAAAAAAAAGTCAAAATGTAAACTCATACTTGAAAGAAGTATGCTAAAAAGTAAATGTGATCTCATACCAAGAAGTATGCTAAACAGTACATTTGAGAGTGTGGTGGGCTTATATGAAAATCTCAATTTTTTTCTTCTCAGCAATTAGATTTGTTATATGTTGAGTACATTGTTTCTCTTTCAGAGTCTTTTGGTTTAGCTATGAACACTGTGAACAGGATATGTTCTTTTTTCTCTTAAAACGGTTATTACTGTGTCTCAAGTCTCAAACGACTAAGTCCTTTATGGCCACTGAGTTGAGGAAATCCTGTAAACCAGAATATAAGTGAGTTTCTAAAAAATAATCTGAACCTCTTTTCATATTACCCTGCACTCTATATGTACCAGTAAAAAATGCTGCTTGAGAAAATGGTTGATCTCCTTGATGAGTTGAGCAGTATGTTTTATTCACTGTAGTCTGGAAGTGGAGGGTCCATTGAAATTTTCTGGAAAACTACTGAGGAATAGAAGCTAATTAGAAAATGCTTCAGAGGGGGAATAATTTTGATTGCATGGAAATAGGTCTGCTTTCTGTATACATATTCCAAACGCCACTCTCAGATGTGGCAAGATGAAGATAAATGAAAACCAGATCTAGCTCCTGAGATACGTACAGAGGCTGTGCTTCACTCCAACTGTTGTCATACTTTTCTCCATGCCTTCTACTTCACTGAGCAGTATGACTGCTTCTGCTATTGCTTTGAAGGTTTGCTCAGCAGGTATGTCTTATGCTACCTGCTTAAAGATGCTGTACTGCTAGCTCTCCTGCCCTTATGCAGTAAGAAGTGACTAATGCCTTTTGAAAATCAACAAGCATGCATTTAAGGGAGAAGAATTTTGTAGATAAGCATTAATTTCTCCTTCTCTTTTTAAATAATATCTTTATATACTATCATTAAAACATAGGTAGGAATAGTTGGCTGATCTTTGTGATATGATTCTGAATGGAAATAAATAAAACAGGACTTCTTTATATATAAATATAAAATGTAAGGAAGAGGTGTTGCTACAATCAAAGTATGAGATTAAAATACGTGGATTTTGCTTAAATATCATTATTGTAATTGACACAATTAAAACAAAGAAAACAGCAACAACAGAAAAATGCAAAACAAGCAACTGGCAAGTTAATTTCTTAACATTCCCTCCTTCCCCAAAAAGTAACTTCATACATGTAAACCCAAATTCTACATCCACAAAATTCTTCCAGTGGAGATTATAATATTCTTAAGAACTAAAGATTAAAAAAGAATGTTGTTGTAGCCAAAATAAAGTCAAAGAAGGAAATCCAAGAAAAATTTATGTTATGAAACACAGGTGTATATCTTTCAAAAATGCAAAACTGTCCTTGAACACCTATATTTAGACTGTGAGTGGCAACAGTTGGAGAACACACACATACCTTGTTACACAAAGGAAATTCTTTAAGTCCTTATTCAATATCCTACAGCCTCCTCCTGTCTAGCTGTGGTGCAGGAGATCTGTATCATTTGTGATCTCCTTGTTACTCTGCAAGTCTTGAAATTTGGCTGGAGGTGCTAATGTACCTTCTGGCTATACTGGAATTGGATAATTGAAACAGCACATTGAAATTGGCTTCTATCGTATAAAAATGCTCACTGTATAATCATGTGGGACTATTACAAATGTTTGATTTAAAAAAAAATGACATTGCTGTGAAAGATTCCCTACACCCCTCTGTGCAATGCAACATCATTCATATTTGTCACTATTTAAAAAAAATCACATAAAAATTGAATAGGAAAACAAAACAAAACAAAACAAAACATTTTTACCTAGGAAGTTTATCTTTCTCCAGCTAAAGAGAATGAATATTGTTGAAAGACACATTTTTGCTTTTTAGCTCTATTGAATATTAAGCATGCCTAGTACGTTTTAGGGTTACTCTGGCAATGTCAATGTCAATGGCTATGTCCCTCCCTAACACCATCAATGCAGTAAGTCAGTTTTACCATGAATTTGCAGAACTTACCCAGCCTGGCACACTACTTTTTAGATTCCAGGAAAAGTGATTTTCCTGTCAGTGATTTTGATGATGAGAGGTTTTTCTCACTATTTGTATTAAACAGGCATCAGGCTACAAAATCACTTCTCACCTATGTGGTTGGGATTCACTTATATCAGCTTTAGGTCACTTAATTGCCTCTACACTGAACAGATTTGGGGTTGTATGTGACTTTTATATCCAATCCCACATTATATTTATAAGATTTAAACATCACTGAGTCATTCTATAAGTGTAAATCAAAAATCAGAGTTATCCCTTTGTTCCCCCTAAAAATAATTATACTTTTACTAATAGTCTTTTGCCATTGTCTGCCTAGATACTAGGGCTCCTTCTGATGACTGCTGACTACAAATAGTTAACCCAATATGAAGAAGATACTTGTTTCCAGCTATAGGGGTAGAGTGTGAATCATAGAGTGTAACTTTTTATACACTGAAACTTGTATTTTGTATAAGCATGCATATATTGCCATCCACTTGCTATGGATGTAATTCTATTACTAGCTTTTGACAGAACTCACACATGCTGGTAATTGGGCACTTTGAAATGATGATGAGCTTGGGCACGTAAA
Organism: Netta rufina; assembly: GCF_964035555.1. Taxonomy (NCBI): domain Eukaryota; kingdom Metazoa; phylum Chordata; class Aves; order Anseriformes; family Anatidae; genus Netta; species Netta rufina. The sequence continues at coordinate 39,276,518 of NC_140123.1, read as the reverse complement.
ATGTAACCTTAGCTTCGAGGAACACAGTGATTCTTCATTAGATTTACTTCTGGGCATGATACAGAAACTAACGACCCTGTGTTGATAACAAGAGACAAACCATGTTTTTTATAGACTGTGTTATATTTGTTTTCTGCCTCCTATATTGTTAATCAAGAGGTAGACATTGAGTCTGACAGGATAAATGAAGTTCTGGAGTTGTCCTGTTCTTTCCTTGCTAGGATGAGACACGGAGTAGCAGAGAGCAATTACTCACCCTCCAAGAAGGTCCTCTTGCACATGGGTCTTTCCTGCTTAATACTTGAGGCAATGTAGTGAGTTGATAAAACAAGTAGTTATTCTTAACAGATGGATACTGTATACTATCAGTCTTTGAAGAAAAGATTATTTTGATTTGCTTACCTTTAACTGGGTTTTGAATGAGGTCATCCTAATTATGAGTAATTTCACAGATAAGTGACTTTATTCTACTAAATGTAAATCTACTAAGAGTGATACTAGTCCCTATAATCACATCTATATCTGTTACTGCCAGGAAGTATCCTTTCTTTCTTCCACCCCAATAGTTAAAAGTCTTTCTTTCTAGCTGTTTATTTCAGCACAGTAAATACCAGAATAAAACAGCCTAAGTTAACTACACATAGGGGAGGAAGCAGAGGGGAGATCTGGAGTACATAGGTGTATTTTTCAGCCTTAATCATGTGCAAGAAACATTCTCTTCTCAGCGCTGGATGTCAGTAATTCAATGTCAATTGGTTATACCTTAATTTCCTCAATCTGAAGAGGGCATGGAGTAGGGTATAGAGGAAAGAACTCTGCTGTCTGGTGTAAAATTAGGAGTTCATGAAAGCTGGGTATACTTTTACAGTTTACCATTAAATTAAATTGCATTTACTGGCGGGTAAAATGTTGTGAACTAATTTCACCAGTTCATTTCAGAACTTTTCATTTAAACTGACAGAAGCAAATTATGGTGCTATAGCTCATTCATCCATGATTTCACGCTCCTGCACCCTAGGAAACAAGAGGCAAATCTCAACGGGTTCCTCCATGGTAAAACATTTTTAATTAGTAAATAATTCTGAAGCTGCAGATTCAAAACAAATCCTCACTAAGCAAGCCATATTGTCACTTCCAATCACAGCACTTTCAGATTTCTCAATGACTGTATGCATAGGTTCACTTTTCACAGCATCTTTCTTTCCAAAGAAAGGAGAGAGTCAGTCCTGAACACTGTTGTTGTTTCTTGCCAGTTAGACTTGCATACAAATTGAGCCAAGTATGCCTTTGTGGAAACATTTCAGTCTGAAATCCGTGAGGTTTATAAATAAAAACTAAACAGTGAATGCTGAAAAATGTGAGGGAATATCAAACAAATATGCATTTCATTTAATGGACGTATTGTCAAAAATAATGTTACCCAGTGATGGCTTTAGCAGACAGAATAAAAAACAAAAACTTGAATATATTTTGTAATGTCAGTTTGTTTTAATTCATAAGGAAGAAAAGCAATTAAAACTCCTGGGCTAGGATAAAGAGGATATAAATAAAACAAACAGGAGAAAACTGAACCACATTTCTGAAAGATTTAAAGACTTGGCAAAGATGAAAAAGTTTTTTTTTTATATATATATGTAAAAAGTTGTATGGAAAACATAGATTTTGTTTCCAATTAATTTGATATTCTTCCCTTGGCAGAACTATATCTCATACTTCTAGTGTGAATGCCTTAGCAAGACATCCTCTTTCCCTACCTATTTCCAAGTTGCAGTGGTATATCCACTAAGAACAAAGAATGTTTAATCATCATTTTAATGTTGCAGAATCCAGCATCTAGAAGCCAGTATTCATGCTATTACTGGAAACTCAATTCAGCCCCACTATGTGTAGGAATTACAGTACAGTTTTTAATTACCTAATCATATATTGATCATTGTTTCCAGAGAATCATGATTGTATTCAGTGCACAAAATAGGCAGTCCAAGTTAATGAGCTAACCTCAATATTTGTTCTCCTTGTTCACTATAAGTTGATGTTATTTGTTACAGTGTTCATATCCTGTTCTGAAGACAGAACTATTAGTTTTCTAATGGAATTTGTTATGAAATTTATCACTACTGTATCTGAATTCTTCACAAATATTAATATATTTATTCTTCAGTTCAGAATAAAAAGGATATTAGCATCCTCTGCAGCTTTGGAGAAATAGAGCATAAGCCACTGTTGCATACTCAATCTCAACTTTTGGGCCATAAATAAACCATTCAGGAAGTAAAGAACAGAAACTAAAGGTGAAATTACCTAACTTCAGTATTATTTCATGTTACTTTAGAGGAAGCCATGTAGACATTGTTTTTAGTCAATGGAAAGCAAATGGCAGTGACAGGACGTGATTCCACCTATCTTAAAGATGATATCTTACAAAGAACATATTTGGTAAATGCCCATTTCTCTCCACTGACTTGAGAAGTAACCTGTTATTTTCATGCTAACTGGTCATTTGTACAAAGTGTAACAACTTTTCTGGTACCATATAAACATTTTGTATGGTGAAGGCAGAGACAAAATCTAATTCAGAGTAGGATTCATTCATCACTCTTTGCCAGCTTTTGTATCCCTTTTGTATCCCTTGTCTGTCCCTATATCTCTTAATACCTACATTTGAAACAAGTGATCCATTTCTGCTTACAACAGTACCATTAACTAGTCAGTCTTGGTTCATTCCCAGAAGAGGTTTGTCCAATCACAAATTGGACAATCAGTGGTCATTTTCTCTTCAAATGAAGAGAAAATCTTCTTTTCTTTTTCTCAATTGTCTTCTCTAACCCGTTATTAGTCCTATATCTGTGCAGGCCTGCTAGAGGCTTTTCTCTCAATTTCTTTTAAAATCTCCTTTCTTTCATCGCCTTCCTCTTCTTCCATTGGTAAATAGGAATGAATATCTCTTTTTATTTGTCCTTGGCTTGTCATAGAGTCTTGGTCTTATTCACTATCTTTGTGTTGCCTTTCATTTCGTTCTTTCCTACCTACAAATTTCAGGCTGTTTCCCTGGCCACAGTCATCTTCTTTCTGTCCAGTTTCAATCCTCTTTCCTTTATTTATTTATCTATCTATTTATTTATTTATTAAATTTATATCTACATTCAACTTCATTGCCAGTTACCTGGTCACAGTGTCCCTTGCATCCTCTGCAGAAATCTAGATTATGGATTATGTTCTGATGGCAGTCTAATTATTGCTTCTTCCATCTGACTTCAAACAGCAAAAGAAAGTAATATTGCTCTATGGATGACAGTATTCTGGAAAGATGTAATGCACTAAAGCAGACATTCAGGCTTCCCCCCCCCCCCCCCCCTGGATTTTTATAGTTAAATTGAGAATAATCAAGGAATGAAACAAACAAACAAAACAACTACAGCAACAAAAAACACAACAATAACTTTTAAAGGCATTATGAAGTCTGGCTGAAATGAGTAGCTAGCTTGATAATATATCCCCACCAAATCACGTGTTGCAATTTACAGAAATGAAACATTCCTATAGTGTTTACTTTCTTCAGTCTTGCACAGTCTAAACTGCTGCAGAACAACATTACCCTCCTTCTCGTCAGTCTCCTATTGCTCAGAGTGATTTGAATAGCAGCAGGAAAATATGACAAAGGACTCGTCAGTTTTAACTCTGCTGTAGCCTGTCAAATCTTTGGGTTACAGCAGTGGCACTCCAGCTGTCTGTCTGCTGATTTAGAAATCAAGCACTGCATTGGTTTTATTCAGTTTATAGTTTTGAGACCTTCTTTACAAAGTTTTCTAAAAGCTTAGATTCTGTAGAAGCTGATAAGGACCTGGAAGGAGTGAATATATTCACTAATAACTCAGAGCAAATTTCCAGATTGACAGTAATTTGATTCATCCATATAAGTGGACTGGAATTAAGTATTACATTGCATTTTGATATCCTGATATTTCTTTATGATGAATATCTCAGAGAGTGTAATGAAATTAACCCAAGTACTAGAAACATCACAAGAAAGTGATCCTGCTGAGTGTTCAACTGAATGAATGTAGATAGGCAAATGGTCTCTTTTAATATTTGAGTGTGTCTCAGAGGAATTATGTAGGTGAGTATTGGCACGTAGGAAACTAAAGTATGATTTACTTTCAAAATATGATTCTTTAAGATTTTTAAAAGACTTTTTCTGCCTATATATACTTATGGGTTGTATTGTTGACATCACTTAAAGGATTGCATTCAGTGATGCTTCATGTGAGTATCAGATAGAATCCTCATCTTGAAATCCTCTATTGCCTGTAGCTTTCTTGTCACTTCAAAACAAAATGGCAAGTGAAGGAAGATCCTTATCCTGTCAAGTTTCAATAATATATTGTGGCTTCTGTAGTGTTCTACCAAAGTGTCAGAATGCAGTGCTGAATGTAGGCACCATTCAAAAATATCAGCTAGTTCACTACCCCGCCGCCCCCATTTCTTTACTTTTAAGCATTTTTGAAATAAGTTGTTTTGTGGTAATTGCTTTGTCCAAGTCCTTTAGAGACAACAATTACAAAGAAATCAAACTGCCCTCTCTCTCCTTGGCCTGGAAAGACCTGAGTATTCTAGCTGTCTCCACAGCCAACTCCACCGGAATTCGAAGAATCACTTCAAAGTTTGGTTGTTGGTATCCCAACCCCTGTTAAACTCTGGACAATGGCTGGGGAATTGGTTTCAGAGCAATATTTAGAATCCAAAGGAGCATATCTGTTTAATCTGGCAAAAGCCATCTCAGCAGTATTATTAAGCCACTAAGGGAATTTTCAAATGACATTTTCTTTGTTCTTTTTCCTTCTGGCATCTATGCTGAATTGTTCCCAGATCAGAGAGGTGTGAAAGGGACTCTGTGAGAGTGTGTGGGTGGCCCTGTGCCAGACCACTGCCTTTCATTTCTGTAAAACCCTTCACCTGCAGATGACAGAGAGTAGAGTGACTGAGTGATAGCTGTTAGAAGGAAGGTGAAAGACAGGAAAAAAAATAAGAAAAAAAATCAGAGCATTGGCAGAATCACAAATATGTGACTATTCTTCCAGACTTATCCAAGGTGAGATAGTGGCCATTGAATTGGGTATTGTTTCACATAATTTCTGTCATTTAGACACCTTGTTTGAAAACAGAAAAACTTTTGGGCATCTCAGGTCATCTGTTAGAATCCATCCTCTCTATTTAGCTCTGCTGGTGCCCAAACAGCTGCAACTTTCTGTTTTCAAGCATTTGTAAGCAACTGGAGAGTAGATGATGCTCTTGATTAAAGCAAACAGGACAACAATTAAAGCTTCTGATACCCCACCTCCTCCTGTATTCAGTCAGCTCTAAAAGGATTTGATATTATGCTTTTGGGTACCTTTGTTTAGATGTGGGCATCTGTATACTGCAATACTTGATCTAAGTTAATTAATACATTTTGTACTTGGTAAATTCAGTTGTTTGGGAAAAGAGAGAGAAAAAAAAAGGAATAGCAAAAGTTTAGAACAATGTTTAGATATGTTTATTTTCAACAGAGCATATTAGTCAGATTCTAAGGCAGCTTTTCCTACTTTGTCCCAGAAATAGCAAAGAATGGAAGGTGGCATATCAGTCAGTTCTTTGCCATTTCTTTTAAAAAGTGTTCTTTGTGCAGTGTTTTCAGAGATATCTATGAGGCTATGAGGTAAACCATCTTCAACCCCTTGTGTTGTTTTGTTTTGTGCTTTTTTTTTTTTTTTTTTTTTTTTTTTTTCCGCTAGATGGTGTTTAAAGTGAAATTTATCATAAGTGAAATTTTTCCTGACTTGCATTAATAATTGTCAGAAGCTTATTATCAATGTAGTTTGGTAATAATATTTTCTATTTCTAATCTAGATGTTTTGGGGACTTTGGTCAAGATCCTGATACAGAACTGTTATATAAGGTTATATAAACTATTCCTTTGTATAGAATTTTAGTTGTATGACAAAATTGTTAGAATTAGGTACATAGATGATTCAATTAAAGAAAATGGATCAAGCAAACAAAGAAACAAACAAATAAATGTAAAAGCTTAGGCAAGCATATATGTCTTACATAAAAGTCACATTTTATTTAAAGGCAATTCTGAAAGGAATATATTTTAATTCTATAGTATGAACCAAGAAAGTGTATTTTTCAAATGGGAGTGCTCACATGAATAGTTCACTCTTTGATCTGAGCTTGCAATTTTCACTTATCCTTGCAAGTGGATAGTTTCTTCTTTGACATAATTGTGATCCTATAGATATACGTGTGTGCAGCCATGTGTTCATCAACACATGGAATTTATAAGTGCACCAAATGATTTGCTGAACAAGCACTTTTGAATTCAGGACACTTTTAAGCATGGAGAATAGATACAATAGATATTAGGGAAAGGAAAAAAAAATACTTATTTTTACTGGATAGAAAATAAAATGATATATATATATATATTTTTTTTTTTTCCTCAAAAATAAAGCATAAATGCTGAGAATAGCAAGTGTTCTTATTGTAATTCCAGAAACCTCTCATGGCATTTTTCATTTATTTATTTATTTAGCAAAACACATATGAAAATTTCAACTCCCCAGTCTAATTAATTCTGCTCACTAAGATTCTGACTGGCAAGTCTTCTCTAAACTGAGCATTTGTGGTTTTGCTGTTCATATTTCTTAATTATTTTGGTCAAAAAACTCTCTCTGTGCTCATTTGTTGCAATTAATTTCACTCAATTATGATTGGACACCAAGCAAAATTCTTTTAAGAAAAATTTTCTATTAGTTTTTGCTTCTTTTACTCTCTAGACTCTTTCATTGGTTTTGCCAATATGTCTGCTTTTTTGGCACACCTGTTTTTGCAGCCTAGATTGTGTTAATTCTTCTCTCAGAATCAATCGTGAGCAGCTTGCAACCAAATGCCTGATTAAAAAGTTAGCAGACCTTGAGTGCAATTACTTCAGCTCTATGGCATTCACGCATTAAACCCAGTGTTAATTGTTTCCCATTTTCGTAACGATCCTTATAATAGGATAAAAACAGAAGAGATCATTTCTTGAAGTTAAAACAGCAGAAAATAAAGACATTTGCTCTGATTAATCATTTCAATATGAAATTAAACACATTCACATGTAAACATAGAGGGTCTTTGTGCTAGATGCCAATTAAATTGGCATTGGTACCATTTGAAACATTTATTCTGTAGACTGGCACAACACATGTTTTTTGTGTTTGAGATTAGACAGCAAACAGGATTGAATAAAGAAGATTTTTGTGTTGCTGATTCAGAGGAGGCCCACACCATTATTAATATTAAAAAAATGTTAAAGAATAGTAATATGTACATTACAAATTACAAATTATATATTATAAACAATATTATTTCTGCAAGCAATATTTCTATTATTATATAAATATTATCATAGATAATGCCTATTAATATAAGTATCAAATAATGTATATATCATGGAGTGTGTATAAATATCTAGAGGGGAAGGAATTTATGTAATTACTCTTTATTATTGTTTTAAAAATCGAAGTACAAAGAGGAATACCTTAAAGTAAAATTTGTCATCATATAAGTGGAATTAGGAGATTAAATTAACATAGGTTGTGAAAAAAAAAAAATCAGAGAAAGATCTGTTGTGTTTTTTATTTATGTTGTTTATGTTTGGTTTTGTTTATTTTTTGAGAAGGAAAATATCCCCAGATGCAACCAGAAAGCATAATGATTTAGATCCATCAAGCAGTACACATAGCAGTACACATAGTAATCATATGGAGCTGTTACACACAGTAGTCATATGGAGCTGTTTACTGCTACCTTTATTTCCCCATGGCTCTCTTGTTGTCTTTATTTCACCCAGTCTTCAATCAGATTGTAAATTTTGTGGGCGAACAGCATACTTTTCTGTGTTGCTTGAGTATTACTTTTCGCAGTGCCACTCTTCTATTTTCTCCCCTACCCTTCCCCTGCTCTGTGTAAAGCCTTTTACAATTAAGTAGATAGAAATTATAAACATATTTCTTCTACCTCAAATGATACAGTAATAAAATATTTATTCTTTGGATAGCATTTGCTACCAGACCTCTTAAATTAATTTGTAAATATCATGTTAGCTTTTTTAGGAATCGTGCCCAGATGAAAAAAGACAATATTTCCCACTTATTATTAAGCAAAAATATTGAGTGCTTAACATCACTGATATCTGAGGGCAGTTGGCCCCTCGTACTCAGTACCTGGAAATTGATTTTGGCTATATGATTCTGAGTCTAATAAGAATTTTTCTGTTGATTACAGAGACTCACACAGTAACTAATAACTCATGAAATCTGTCACAAAGCCCATCTTCTAACTTCATCCACATGATTGCCCTCCATCCCCTAGTTTGGAATGGCTGCTTATATCCTCTCACACATTAGCTTATCTGTCATTTTCTGTTTAGTTTAGAAACTCAGTATCATAAATTCTTTAAAATGTTACTTGTATGACCTGGCCCCTGATTTTAATTGTTAAGATTCCAGATGGTCCCCTTTACAAGGGCTGACAAAGTGGACCTGGTTGATGTTTAGCCATTTCGAAGAAAAGTGCCAGCTGTTAGTGATTTTTCTTGTTACTGAATATCATTCAAGACGATACCAGTAGGCAATATCCTAAAGGATATTTGGAATTATTGCTCTGGTGAATATCTGAAGCCAATGTTATGGAATTAGCAGTTTCTTATGAAAAAAAAAAAAAAAAAAAAAAAGATGACTCAAGAAATTAGAGCACATCTGTCTTTCTTTTCCTTCCATCTGTCAACCCAGGGCATGTACCATATCATTTTTTTTTTTCATATTGTGGGAAGCATTTGGCTTCCTCATTATTAATTTAACTATGTACAATTTGATGTTATTTTTGTCAACTTTACTTCTGTTATTAAGACTGCTATTCAAAATATATTGTCCAGACTTTCTAGTTTCAATTCTAGAGATTTTTAACTGTTTACATTCCTAAGAAATAACAATAACTAACTTTGCCTATCTCAGAGTAAAACGCATACCTACTGGTATTTTGCAAAGTGCACGTTTCTTTAATCTGTTGTATGTACATATTTTAGGCTCATGATTACATTAGATACAGAATTAATTTTTAATCATTTAGATTTTATTCCTTTCAATAAAACCAGTTGCAGTAAATATTATCTATGACTACTTCTATGGAAAAGGAAAATTTATGGTAAGAACTTACACAAATGTAGTTTTAGCTACATTTTTCCCTAGTTCCAATTAGGAAGTCTTCAAACAAACAAACAAACAAAAAACACTAATTGCCCTACCTGCAAAATTTTTGATTTTTTTTTTTTTTTTTTTATGGCCATTGTGTAATTCAAAATTTGAGGGCATGTTTTTTACATAGTTCAGTAATTAGCCATAACTAATTTAATCTAATAATTCTAATAACTAAGTGGATCACCACTTAGAAAATAGAGTGGTAGGCTATTAAAAGAAAACATGTTTAACTGTTGCTAAGAAGTTCAAACACAGAATTCTGCACACAGACATGGTAAATGTTTAATGTCTAATTTGAGTGATTATTTATATAGTTAAAGCTTGTTTAAGAAGCCATAATCAGATTTAAATTTTTATATCCAAAGAACAACTTAGTAGCACACACTGGAAAAAAAAAAATCCAATACAGCAAGGCAAAAAAGCTGAGTATGTTTGTTGAGTGCCTTCAATACAAAAGATGATATGTGTGAGTAACAGAATTCCAGTCAAAAAAAAAAGGTAAAATCAGAAACATTCAAAACATTTACTGATAGCTGACAATAAAAGCTTGAAATTTTATTGGTTTTAGTGCAAGTGAAGATGTTGATATACTAACCCTAATCCCATTTAAGTCAGAGGAACATTTTCCAGTGGCTTTACTAGGTTAGGCTTGTGTTTATTACTTTAAAAAACTTAAAGTTGAAATTATGTCAGCAAATATTGTCTCCATTGCAGAGAATTTTCTCAGTCTTGATTTTGTTTTGGCTGCTCTTTTCACTGCACGTTCATTTTTCTAGTAGCAGTGAAGTAATAATAGCATCCTATTCCTCTGCCCATTCTCCTACTAAATAAAAAGGTTCCAGTTTCAGATTTTCTCTCAAGTAGGTGTGGCCATCCAACATTTTTAACCAGTTATCATCCTAACAGCAGTTCCTGTGAAATCTCTCAGACTTTCATATCTGTGATCTGTCAACAGTAAAGGGTAAATCATGGGGTTTGGGTATATTTATGTATCTTGTCAACCTGACTGAGATAAGGTAGCTTCCACAGGTACTGAGCTCTGTGATGTATTCTGCGCTCTGATAACTAAAATCCCAAGGTACTACCATGCATTTTCTTCCATCTACTGTAGTAGTACATATCAGAAAGGATACTGATCTACTACGTGAGAAACTGATATGCAAACAATAACACAACTCAGTTCAATTTGCCCATAGTGAGATATATTTTTATTTAATATTTGTTCTAATGATGAATTATCACTCAGAAATGTGTTCTCTCTACAGATCTATCTGGTAATAGAACATATCATAACAGCAATATTCTTAAACCATTGGCTTAGATTTAGATACAAACTCTTTGGACTTTTAAAAATTATTACTACTATAATTTCTTTCTCTGGAAAACAAAGACACGTATACTTGTGCTTCTGTAGTACTCATGTGAAGTGCAATTTTATTCCTATTTGCCTCCATGTTTTTCATGCTTTTATTTAAAATAATATTGCTGTATATAATTAAATGTAAAACAGGTTTGTGCCTGTCATTTTGCCTGATGAAAAGCTATCATTTTCAAAATACATGTAAATTACCCTTGAAATGTTAGTAAATGTTGGGCTCAAAAGTCAGCAGTCTTTGGCTATCTGTATTAATAGACATGGTCATGTGCTCTAGGTGGAGAGTATACAAATAAATCCATCAGTTTAAACTTGATGGGATTAAAGGTGATGACATCCAACAAATTCTGCGAAATGAGAAACTTGCTGGCATGTAAATTAGAAAAAAAAAATATGCACTAATCACTACATGTTTTATACCCAAACTAAATGTTCCACATCCTCTTTTCTCCAATTTTGTGGACATGTAACGTTGGAGAATTCACTGTTAGGCCAAGATCATAAGAAGGTCTGTACTTTTGCATAAGTGACTTAGCAAATATTTCCAGTAAAAGCTAAGCAGAAGGAATTAGTTATAAACATCAGTTAATGAAATTTCAAAAATTTCTGCAAAGTTATTCCATTAGGTCACTAGAAGAAAGAAATTGACTAGTGTGAGTTACTAAGCTCAGCTGGCACAAATTAGTTGAGATCATCAACACCAGAACATGAGTACAAACTATCAAAGCCATCTTTCAACCTATTCTAAGGGGATCTGTGGTGTTAGCAGCATTTCTAAAACTGTTCAGATAGTCAGAGTTCTTGTTTTCCCTATAAATTTTAATATGTCATGATCATGCCATAGGTAATTTGTGGAAAATATTGAAAATTGGGTGAAGTGTGAATAATAATAATGATTCTTGTCAACTCTCATTTTTTTTTTCTACTTGGGGACAGCAGAAAATACATTTCTTGTACTGTCTTACTGATACAATAAGATGCCAGTGAGAGTATCTGCTCTTTTGATAACACAGTAGTACTGCTGTATTTTTTGTGTAGATGATTTCCACATAAAAAGACCTTGTTTTTCCCTCTTTCTTCTTTCATTGTCTTTGTTACTAAAGTTTTATCTTTCTTATACTACTGAAGTGTATTTTAGAATTTTCTAGAAACTACTGTGTGAAAACACCTTAATGTGGCTACTCTTTCATTTGGCACTATAATTTCATGTACCAACCAAAGATGTGCCTTTTAAACTCAATAGTCAGCATGGCACAGGAATGAAAGACCCATTATCAAACCAAAAAGGCCCATTCAACCACTGAAAGACGTAATCTTCTCTGTGGATTAAGATTTTCAACCTTTGACATCACAAGATATTAGCAATCAAATGTACATATGTGTTACATGTGGTGGAGAAAGAATTTGTAGCAAGTATTTGTTGCAATGTGTACATGTATTGTTCTGTGAAGAATTTCTGAAGAATTTAATTTTTCTGCAACATGTGTTTACATATGTAAAATGAAAACTCTGAAGCTCTGAGTTTTAAGTTTGGAATAAAATAATAAAATAAAATAAAATAAAATAAAATAAAATAAAATAAAATAAAATAAAATAAAAATCTGTTCTTAAGAAAGTTCTTATAGTTATCCTGTCATATGTAAAAAAAAGAAAACATAGGTTTTCATGGTGCATATACATTATAGTCTGTCTCCTTTTCTAGTAGAGATGTAGATATATTTTATCTGTGGAGTTTTAATTAACTTATAGTGTGTGCAATCAATTGGGATTATTAGTTTCAAAATTAAAATATTGTACAAATTGAATCTTTCCCAGCATGCAACAATGTAACTGTATTATCCTTGACAATCACTTCCACTTTCAGCTTTTCCGATGTGGTCCACTTATCTAATTTGACAGCTATAGTGTCCGTTGTGTTAATAGATGTACAGCTGCTTTCTAGAATCATAGCATGTAAAAGGTCTTATCCTCAAAGGGCAATGCTGCTTCTATTTCTGCTTTCTGTGCTTGCAGGAGAAGACATGACTGATGACTCAGAATTAATTGTAACCCAGTGAGCTGTCAGTGACAGATACCTGTTACACACACTAGTACTAGTTCATAAGGCAATCTTATAATGTACTATTCCCCCTACAACATCCCTAAATTGAGAGGAATGGAGGATTGAGAGGGAACATCCTTCCTTTTGCTCCTCCAGCCTTCATGCTAATACAGGAATCTATGAGAATTCAAGTTCTTTCCACACATCCAGGAGAAAAATGAACTATTTAATTGCATTTTTTCAAGCTCATAGAAAGAGAAGATAAGATCAACATGAGGTTGTCTGATTGTTGCACCTATTGCACCAATTGTTTTAGAGTTTGGTTGTTTAAAGACCTTCAAACATGCATTCTTTGTCTCATTTAAAACGGTGTTAATATGACTACCTTTAAAGTCCTATGGCACAAAACCTCCTATTGGACAGTTGGCTATTTGCTGTTAAATTGGTGGATTTTGTAGCATGTTTTTCTTCTTTGTTTATACACAGTTAAAAACAAAGTGGTTGAATTTGGAGGAAGCTAATTATAACATAGAATCATCTCAGGAAAAACAATTGCTACCTATACATAAGAGCCATGGACTACTTCATTTCCACAGTTACATGCTATACTAAAGATTATTAATTGGACAGAATACTAAGCAAGTTTTTATCACATCATTCTTTTTCTTAAAGATCAATTGGAAGTTTCCTGCTTCCTGATACTGCATAAATCTGTTGTTGTGACTGAAAGTGATAAAAGTATAAATACATATCACTATTGTAACAGTCATTATCAGCTTTTATCAAAAAGATGCAATATCAAAAATGATTGTTGATGTGATACCACATGAATCAATTTAGTCAATACAATAAATAAGCCATTATTGATGGAGTACTTCTGTAACCCGTTAAATAGATATAAATACAATTTATAGCAGTCAATATTTTTACTACTTTGTCATTCAGGTAAGACAATAATAGTTTTTCTTGTATAAGAAGCCTTGACAATATATATTCCTCAGATGGGATATATGCTTTTTTTTTTTTTTTTTTCCCCCCTCAAATTTGGAACTGTAATTTATAGTTAAAAGAAAGTCCTCAGATTTTTATTTTTATTATTTTTATTTTATTTTTATTTTTACTCTGTTAACATTACTGAAGCCAGATGAGTTTTACAAAATGTAAATCAGGACAAATTCATTATTATAATTAAACTTGTAGAATTTCAGCAACAACTGTTTTTACATTTTAATAGTTCATATACATTATTGATCAATACATGCTTTTATTAACATAAAACTTCTGAGAGCGTAGAGAAGTTATGCTGGCTATTGTTATAATTGCTACAGTGCTTCTACAATACTTCTTCAATTGAGTACACTTGTAATGTGCTTTATCTGTTTTTCTAGGAGGAACTCATCAGCAAAATCAAACTAAACAAATAAATTGAAGATCACTGAAGTCTTTAAATTACTAAAGATCACATGAAATATAATTCTATTACAACCAAATTGTTTATCTGTGATTTTCTTTGCATGCTGTAACACAAACAAGTTCTTATAAAATGTGCCAGGGAAAGAAATAAGTCAATTCATAGTCAGTGCAGTATCTTTTGTCTATGAGATCCATTTCTTCATTAATGGCAGCTAAAATTTCAAGTTTTGAATATCTAAAGTCATGTCCCTAAATCAGTATGAACATAGTGCAAGATCTACCTGTACTTACTGGCAGTTTAACATTGGGTATTTAAATTTGAAAACTCTGGATTTCATGTTGCTCTACAGTCATGGAGTATAACAACAGAGTTGAGAAAGGGATAAGTCTGTCTAAAGTCTTCTAGTAGTTAAATGTCCTATATTTGTACTCAGTCATCTGTAGTCAATGACTGAGTACAAACACCTCAAAAAGGCATTTTACTGTTATTTTAAAATTCTTTTTTTTTTAGGATGCCGTGAATGTCACTAAAGCTACCTCTCTCTTTCTCCCTTAACTAACTACACATGTTTAGAATATTACCCAAGTCACAAAGCTAATTTTTAATAGGTATCTACAAAGTTACTGCAAAGTTACTTTTCTAATTAATCCCTTCTCAGGATTATTTTCCTGGGAGTTTCTGGTAAGAAATAATTTAAAAATACACCAAACTGTAATTTACTGTAGCCATTTGGGTGAAATATATTTCTGAACATTTTTAATGATTTAGCTTAGTTGTCTACCAGTAGCACACTTAGCTATTTTCTTTTAAGTTTTATTGCATACAGCAGTTTCTTTTCCACCCCCACCTCCCTCCCCCTGCCCCCGCCCCTCTTGCCTTTCTGTGCATCTGAGATATTAATTTGCATAATTGTGGGCTTAGAAGTGATTTCCTGAGTCTCAGACAATTAATTCAGGGAAAGGGACTAAGACAGAAAATGCTGACGATTTATTAGTATTTTAGCAGACTCCCAAATTGAACAAGGTAATACTCTGATTTAGCCTAGATTAAATCGTACTACTCAGCTTTCATGTTAGTTCAAATTTACCTTGCAGACAAGATGATTTTAGATAGATAACTGTCTATTAGGAAAAGGAGCATTTGCCTTCTAATTAGGAAGGTAAAACTTAAAATAAAATAGATGGTGGCCTTGGGTGTCCAGTAAAACAAACAAACAAAACCACTACAAAATCCAGAAACAAACAAAAAACAACAAAAACACCAAACCAAACCAAAAATCAGGAAGAATTTATAGCACAAAGACTGTAGTTTCATGAAATAAAATGAAGTAATGTCACAACTTAAAAAAGGGACAGTGATAGTACCACAAAACATGACTGAAACCACAGGATTTGATTGCAGACCTTTCTTCATTTGCTGTCACTGTAAAAATAAAACAACTGCCCAAACAATGGGGATCTTTGTTCCACATGATTAAATGTGTGCCATCAAGCACTCGTTTTCTCCCCAGTCTGTGGGCAGACTGCAATTGAGACAGTCTGACTCCTCTTTTTCACACTGAAGAAAGGGTTCACAGTTATCTGCAGCCTAAGTAGTTTAACAAAGGTAGAACAGGTGATTATATGCTTCTTTTTAATATATTACAGCATAATTTATTGATTTCTGTGATATTGAGTAGGAGAAATCAAATGACTATCTGACACAAAAACAATGCCTTCTGGAATCAATGTCAACATTGTCACCATAGGAAGAAAAAACAAGTGAATACCACTCAAGCTACTTATATATGCAACACAGTATGAAAACGTAGCATGAAGATGCAGAATAAATTGTCATTCCATTTTTTGTCCTTTTCTTAGCCTGAGATATTGATGGAAACCTCTGTCATCTTGGTTCTCTGGAAGAGATATCAAGATGGGAATGAAGAATGGGCTATCCCATGATCCAAGTTGGTTCCCTCAATAATGACTGCTGTAGAGACTTCACTAGCAAGCTTAGTTTAGATGTAGTCAAGAAAAAAAGAATGCTGTCTCTCCTAGCAAATTGCAGGTACATGCTGCACAATTTGCACATAATGCAAAATTAAGCCAAAACTATTTGGATGAAGCAAGGGTGGCTTTTTAGTAAGAAAGTAGAATGATTTTACCTTACAGTCATATTCTTTCATAAAGTTGAGTGAAACATGAAGGAAGAAGGTATGTTCAAGTGATCACAAGGCTGAACTATACGAAACCTTATTTGAGGGCCTTTCACAGAATCACAGAATCACTTTGTGGCCTTCCTTCATGATACACTATACACTTTCAGAGAAGGCCACAGATCAGAAATAATTTGAGATTCATCTTTCCTGTTTGGAAATTAGAAGGTAGACTATAGATTTTAGGAGGCTTTTATTAAGTCAATCAGAACTGAAAATAATAAATATCAAACCAACAAAGGAAAACACTGCTTGTTTATAAAACAAACAGCAACCATATGTTAATTCAGAATCCTTGCCAATTCTTTCTGGAGCAAATACAAACATAGATATGTGTGTGCAAGTTTGTTGTTGTATCTTAGTTAAAAAAAAAAAAAAAAAAAAAAAAGAAGTCTGCTTATCCCAGATCACTTTCTTTGTACATTAAAATGTGCACTGCATCTTCTTTCAATATAGGCACTTAAGGGAAGAGAAATTTTAGGAAAAGAAGATTTAAACTATAGTTTTTTATTTTTTCTTTTCTTTTTAAAACACTGTATTTTAAAATGTGGTGATATAAAGCACATCTTTTTTCCTCCACTCTGAACTTGTTATTAGCTTGGTTTGGGTAACTTTATTTCTACAGGCTTGATATCATATATATATATATATATATATATATTTTTTTTTTTCCATGTTTTAGTACATAAACCAGGACTCTTTGTTTTGATCCTGAGAGGAACAAACTCACATTTTCCACAGAGGACTTCCAAATAAGTATAGTTATTTCTTGCATCAGCTATTTCAGCTAAATCAGTTATTTCTTTCACAGCATTTTCTTAAAGTTGTGCACAAACAACTTCACTTCCTTCATTATCATTTTCTAGGATTTTAACAGTTTTCTTTTGATTTTCTTTTCAAATGTTTCTTCTCTGACTTCTTTATCCAAGAATGGAATTTAAGTTTCAGTAAAGTATATATTGTATAGATTCTTCTGTTTCTTTTCCATAAAGGAGAAGAACTTGCTTTTTCAAGTTTCTCTTATGAGCCTCCATAGTGTAAATATTTTTACCTTAAGGAAAATATTCCCAGATTGTTTTTTTTTTTTTTTCCTCATTGATTTTCTTTTATAATGTTCTTTGTTTTCTTAACACAAAGTATGGCATAATAGTTTGGAAAGGAAAGCGAATGAGTTTTTGTAGATGCAAATGTTCTCCTCATCTGAAATAAAGATCTCACATACAATTGAAGATGTGTCATGCTTGAAAAAATATTCTGATATGCAAACATATGGCCCATTCTGTACAGCTTAATTTGACTTGGTGTGAATTTGTGTATCAGATGTTTTGATGATTTCTGCTTGTCTGGAAAGCCAGATATCAAGAGTCTTAACTTACAACTATATAGAGTGAAGAAATGGGCATTTTAAGTACCTGCTTTGTAAACTCAGAAGCCAGTTTAGCTGGTTTAAATTCAGCAGGTTCTATTTGCAACAATATAATGTATAAATGTTTTTTTAAATTGCACCTTGTTTTATAATAATGGATAGTATCTTGTGCCAAATCTGTCACTGTGAGACATTCAACAATGGAAACAATAGTGTAATTATTTCTAGGATCCCTGTTTAGCAAAAACAATACAATAGTTGTACAAAGCTAGAAAATCTGATTTTCAGAATAAAGTAATCTTACCATGGAAAAGCTGCTCTTAATGCTGATTTCTATAACTTTCTGTTTGATTCATGTACATAATTGGAAGAAAAATGTATATCAGAAGCTATTTTCAATGTATTTTAGAATAAAATTTATTTTAGAATAAAATGGGAAATACTGAAAAATTTTTAAAACTTGTGCTTATATTTCTTATGTTAAAGTTCTATTTACAACACAGCTTGTAACTCATCTCCTATAGGACATTTCAAGCAGTCAATATCACATGGCATGCTCTTTACTTTAGATTTTCAGCATTCAGGTCAACTAAATAACTTAAACTATTTTTCTGCCAGTGTTTGACAGTGTCTGGGAAAATAAGACAGTGGGAAAAACTTAGTCTCACAAGGAATGCCAAAATATTGGCTCACCTATTCTAGATATCCATTCTGAAGTACAGTACCTACTAATTCTTTTGCTTTAGTAAGGATCTGCATCCTGGGCTGCATCAACAGAGAGGCCAGCAGATCAAGGGAGATGATTGTGCCCCTCTGCTCTGCTCTTGTGAGGCCCCACTTGGAGTACAGTGTCCAGGTCTGGGGCCCCAGCAGGATGTGGATCTGTTCGAGCAGGTCCAGAGTAGGGCCACAAAGATGATCAAGGTGCTGGAGCACCACTACCATGAAGAAAGGCTGAGAGAGATGAGGATGTTCAGTCTGAAGAAAAGAAGGTTCCACAGAGACCTCATTGCAATCTTTCAGTTCTTAAAGGGACCTTATAAAAAAGATGAGGAGCAACTTTTTACTTGGGCAGACAATTATAGAACAAGGGAGAATGGTTTTAAACTAAAAGAGGGTATATTTAGATAAGATTTTATGAGGAAATTCTTTACTGCAAGGGTAGTGAGGCACTGGAATGGGTTGCTCAAAGAAGCTGTGGATGCCCCATCCCTGGAGGTGTTCAAGGCCAGGTTGGATGGGGTTTTGAGCAACTTGGTCTGGTGGGAGGTGTCCCTGCCCATGGCAGGGGGGTTGGAATTAGATGATCTGTAAGGTGTCTTCCAACCCAAGCTGTTCTATATGAGTCTATATGATATATGATTTTAGGATTGTGTCTTTAATGCATGATAGTACTTTCCAAAACTATTTATTTATTTATTTATGGAGTAAAATTACAAACTGTGGTATCAGAATGCATTTTATAAAGCTAGGATTGTCAGAAATAAAGTACTTTGATACAACATATATTTTCAAACTAGTATGCAGCACTGGAAAACTATGAAAATGCTCCAGATATTTCTAGTTTTTTATTTTTATTTTTTTATTTTCAATTAGAATTCTTCACATCAAGACAACAGAAGTGAGAAAAATATGACAGAAGAATATAAGAAAAAAAAAAAGCTGCAACTAAGAAGTATTTTTAAAAGGTTTTCAGTGTCTTAAAATAAAATATTTTAATGAAGTAAAACATGGTATACTATGCCAAGCACGGGTTCTACTTTTCTGTGACTGTGCCAACAAGAACAGGAATATCCCCATCATCTCCCTTCCATTCCTCCCTGTCCTCCAAGAGATTTTCTTGATATTTTTATTTGCATTTTCAAGTACCACAGCTATTACATATATCCAGTAATTTTGCAAAACACAATTTTTAGAAAGTACTAGACATATTTTAAGGTTATTTAAGAAAGGAGCAGCTAGACCAGTTTCATGTGTGGTTGATTTTATATACTTTTGGTCGGTACTGTGATTAAAAGAAAGTATCGACTGGCTGACTACCTGGTCTGAAAACAGGAAAAACAAACAAACAAACAAAAAACAAAACTGTTCCTATCATGCTTGAACTGTCCTTTATCAACACCACAGTTTTCTATCCTTTGTCACCATCTAAGATACAGAATTAATTTTTATTTTTATCTCTTGTGGGTGTGAAGTTATGCTTCACCTAGATAAGCTTTATGGAATCTGCCGTAGTAGGTGACTAATAGAACAATGTTTCAGTGTATCTACTACCAGTTGTTTTTCTGATTTGTAAACTCAGCTCAGGTTCAAAACCATATTGAGTCAAAATGTCCTAAATTATATATTGAAATTGCTTTGATACAAAGTATTTTTTTCAACTGATATAAATTATATTTGGAACTGAATACTCCTTTTAGTTTGAGTTTCACATAACAAAGATGTGGTATTTCCTGTTTAAAAATAAAGAGTGGATAAACATTCAGGACCTAAAGAAAACCCATATATTATATTTTTCCCCTAAAAATGATGGTATATGATTAACCATGTCACAGATTTTAGATTTGAATTTTGGACATGTGATGTGGACCTCAATAATAACCCCACCTCATGCTGTATGTACTCCTGCATATGTAGCATAATTAAAATCATAATTACTTGTTATCATTCCTTAGAATAACTTGATTATATTGCAAAGTGTAACAACGGTACAAAGTTTATAAAAGAGGTTTTAGGGGAAGAAGATCAGGAAGGAACAAAGGAGAAACAGACAGAAAGGGATATAAAATAGGGCTAGTCAGCATGCTTTGGCTGAGCTCTGTGCCTGATTACTACAGTCTGGCCTGTGTTGTCATTTAATCATCTCCTCACTCTCTCTCTCTGCCTGATATCACCTCTGTCCCCTATGTGTCAGCACTTCAAGGACTCAGTGCCAGCTCCTGGTGAGACCTCTGTGTCTCAGTGAAATTTGGTGCCAACTACTGGTGTCAGGCTGGTGTCTGGGTGCCCTGCCCTGTGGTGGCAGCTGCTGCAGCCAGTGGGGTCTCAGCATCGGCTCCTGGAGCAAGTGAGGGTCTTCAGCCTCCAGACAGCAGGGTGGGAGTGGTGTGTGTCCCCAGTCCTCCTTCTGGGGGACAGGGATGAGTGAGGCAAGAGAGGAGCTCTGTGCTGGCAGCTGAAGCAGGGCCACGGGTCACAGCCCATGTGCCCAGTGCTGGCAACTGAGGGCAGCATCTGTGTCTGCCCCAAACTGGGAGTGCATGGGGTGTGTGTGTGCACTGGCAAACCCCACACTGGAGCAGCCGGTGAGTAGGTGACCCATGGGGCAGGTGAAAAAGGGGCATTGCTGGGTGGGCAGAGGGGCTGTGCTGGTGCTTGGAGCACCTGTGAGTGTGAGTTTGTATACATGTACATGTATGCTGGTGTGGCCAGAGGGGTGTGTGTGTGTCTGCACGAGGGAGCTGCTGTCTGTGCCAGCCTGAGGGGAGGGGACTGGACTTCAAGAACAATGCTGAGCTGGGGCTGCTGGAGCAGGCTTACATCCCTTAGCATAATTACATGCTTCCAGTAAATTGAGTGACAGTCTTCCCCTGCAAGTGACATGATATGCCTAAGCTTAAGCATTGGCTTTGAATCTCTCTTTATGGAAGGTTTTTCCCCTCATTGTTGTGGTGGCAGGGTTTAGTCTTAAACTTTCCTCATTGACTACATACTGTCCTTTCATCACCTCTGGAACTGGATCACTGCTTACATGACCTTCAGATCTTTTGTAATTCTTTATGGTTTGTAGGGTCCTTAGTGAGAGTCTCAGAAAACCATACAGCCAAGACTATATATTTTTTTCTTATAATTCAGAGTATGGACTTAAAAGAACTATCAGCTAAGGGTTTGCCAGAATTAGTGTTTGACCTCTGCCATTTTATGACTGTCAATTTAGAGTTGGAGCAGATTTTGGCTAGTATAAGGAGCTTTTTGTTAAACTAGATCAATGGTTTTTGCTACATAACAATGAAACTGGCCATTTGTACAATTATGCTTTTTTTTTTCCTTCCCTCTTCTGTTTTTTTTTTTTTTTTTTTTTTTTTTAATCCTATATTTGGGTAGTAATTAACTGCAGCATGTTAATTATTTTGCAAAATCTTAAATTAAAATGGTCATCTTCCCCCTTACTTTAAGGATTTATTTTCATCATCATTCATATTTTCCCATACAATCTTTTAGTTTATTTTTAAAAAAGAATGTAATCTCCTTTTCTTCTGCTGCTTACTGTTTTTACTAGTGACATAATTTCTAACTTCAGAAAAACAGATCTCTGAATTTGTGTTACTGAAAATAACTGTGGGAAGAGAAGATTTTAAGCTGTGTGGTTAAGTATATTTCTATTTTGATCATATTCAAAGCAAAGAGTCTGCTAATGATTCAAAAAATTCTTCAGCACGACAATTCCAGAGTGGAAATATAAGATAAAATAACAAAGTGTGAAGTAAAAAATCACTTAGTGATAGAATATCACTAGGTCCTCTGTTGAAACTAATACAGCTCAATGTCTCAGAGGGTCTGTTCACTTTTTTTTTTTTTTTTTTTTTTTTTTCCTACAGCTGCATTCTAATCCTAGAGCTAGGAAAGGAACTTAAAAGTAAAATACTAATTATAAAATCACAGCCATGAGCAAATAGTATTACATTTATTTCTATACTGATTTACACAGTAATCCAAAATTGACTTAATCAACTATGTATGTATCAACTCCCACCCAAGGGAGATGAAAAAAAGAAGCCTGCTAGAAAACATTGATCATCATGTAAAATGGCAGCAATTACCATTAACAAATAGTTTTAATAAGCAAATACACAGTTAATACTATTAACTTGAGGTTTTTCTCAGTTGGTAAATAAATATATAAATCAGTTAAGATTAATGTAAGTTTTTTGAATCACTTCCAGATCACTCTTGGCTCCCTGATGTTGAAACTAATTTTTGAGGGAAGATGTGCTTAACTGAATTTAACCACCCTCTTGAGATGATCTTGAACTAGTTGTTTCTGATGCTTCAGAAATGCAGCATTCTCATCTATGAAGACCTGTAATACTCTTTTCATGAATCCCACAGTTGCTCTTGCTAAACAATTCACAGCAGTGCTATCGGCTCTAGAGCTCTTGGGGAATTACTGTATCATTCAGTGGCTAAAACTCACAAAGTCAGGTTATTTCTCCAGATAAAAGAGGTTCAGAATCAATAATGGCTAACTAAACCAAACGTACAATGTGGATTTTATTTTTTACCTTTGAAATGACTTTTTTTTTTTTCTCTTTTTCCTAAGAAGTTCAGGAAAAGTTGTAATTCTGGCTGTCCTTCACTGTGTTGCTTTGAGCAAAAATGTCATTTATTTATTATTTCCCTTACAGAAGTGATAATTTCATATTCCTTCATTGCATTCTACAATTCTTTGCTGACCACTATGGTTTCACAGTTGCATTATCAATGCTAAATATCCATTTTAGTTATATAGTTGATATCAGTTAAGTGTACATCCTTCAGTTCTTGAAAAATGACAAAGAAAACAGTGATTTTTCTGTTTAACTTGGCTTTCTTGGTGGGCTTTTTCCTTTCCTTTCCTTTCCTTTCCTTTCCTTTCCTTTCCTTTCCTTTCCTTTCCTTTCCTTTCCTTTCCTTTCCTTTCCTTTCCTTTCCTTCTTTCCTTTCCTTTCCTTTCCTTTCCTTTCCTTTCCTTTCCTTTCCTTTCCTTTCCTTTCCTTTCCTTTCCTTTCCTTTCCTTTCCTTTCCTTTCCTTTCCTTTCCTTTCTTTCCTTTCCTTTCCTTTCCTTTCCTTTCCTTCCCTTTTTTCTTTCTTCTTTCTTCTTTCTTCTTCTTCTTCTTTCTCCTCTCCTCTCCTCTCCTCTCCTCTCCTCTCCTCTCCTCTCCTCTCCTCTCCTCTCCTCTCCTCTCTCTCCTCTCCTCTCCTCTTCCTCTCCTCTCCTCTCCTCTCCTCTCCTCTCCTCTCCTCTCCTCTCCTCTCCTCTCCTCTCCTCTCCTCTCTCCTCTCCTCTCCTCTCCTCTCCTCTCCTCTCTCTCCTCTCCTCTCCACTCCTTTTCAAATCTTACAGTACGAACAGTGATAATACAGGTTTTTATCTCAGAAATATGCTTATTACATTTTCTGATTACTGTTTGCTTTTCATAAAGTAGTTCACAAAGGGCTTCTGCTTCTCAGAAATAGCTTTAAAATGATGAGAAACATACCTAAAGGTATACTGATTACTTTATTATGAAAAGATTACTGCACAGATCGTGTGCAGACCTTTAAAATTTGTCTCCCCTGCCTGCCATCTTCCCTGGGTTGCTCCAAAAGTAAGCAAAAAGGAAAAAACAAACAAACAAACAAACAAAACAAAAACAACAAACAAAAACAACCAGTAAACCCGATAGTAATAATTGCCTTATAAGCATTGCCAGTATTTGTATTTCAAAAGTTAAAATAAATAAATAAATAAATGTCAGGAGAACAGAAAAGAAGAGCACTAATCAGTGTGTCCTGTGCTCTTCTTTGTAGTCCCAGCGCCGTGTTACATTTCACCTCCCTGATGGCTCCCAGGAAAGCTGCAGTGACAGTGGTTTGGGAGACCACGAACCGGTGGGTGGTGGAACCCTGATCTCACACCCTCTCCCTCTGGTTCAGCCGCAGGATGAATTCTACGACCAGGCCTCACCGGACAAGAGGACTGAAGCTGATGGCAACTCTGACCCCAACTCGGGTGAGTCACCCTCATTGCTTTGGCTTCTCTCTGTTGCTTTGGTAATTCTTTTCTATCCCTTTGAGCTTTGTAATGGTAGAGATGTTTTTAAGTGCATGAGGGATATGATTTTAGCTCATAACAGTTGGTAGGAAATAGTGTAGTTTGCCTGAAGTGCCTCATATTGTAATTTATAGAAACGAAAACATGCCCAGTAAGAAAAAAAAACACATCTCCAAACAGTTGCACAGTGAGAATAGCTGAAAATACTACAAGGTAGTGAGCTTTCCTTGGTAATTGCAGTGCTGCTGTCATTTAGCGTTGGGCTTTTGTTTTAGGACACCCATTCCAAATACACATTAAAAGAGCAAGGATATGGTGGTTGAGTGATCTGTTAGACTAGTAAATCAGTGAAGCACTAAAAAATGCAATTCCAAATTTATATAACACACCTATTATTTCCTCTTCTAACAGAAAGAAACATAGAGTTTCTTTGTTGGGTTGGAATGGCATTGATGTTTTGCTTTTTGGAACTGCTGGATGTGTATTTTAACGTATGTAAACGTATGTAACGTATGTAACGTATGTACTTTTGGAAATTCTTCCTTTCCTTCTGTATAATAAATGTACATGATTGAAGTATTTGTGACAGTCAGTACAAAAAAAAAAAAAAAAAAAAAAAAAAAAGTGCAGTCTTAACCAATGCTATGACTAGTATTTTGGCATTGGAAGATGGAGACTTATACATACTGAAAACTGGGAGAGGGTCCTTAAGCTTTCTGTTTTCTGTTTGGAATGTGGAGACAATACCTTCTTGGAAGGTAATTGAACTTGCATTCTCCTGCATCTCAGGAGTACAAAAAAAAGAGTTAGTTTCTTTCTGACATTTCTCCCTTTTGTATAGATGAGTAAATTTTCACTGGACCTGTACAACCAGGAAAGAAGGTGGCCCTGGGATCTGCTGCACAATATTCAGGTCCACGTTCTCATTTGGGCAGAGCTGGATCTGAATTATGACGTTTAAATCATGGTTGCTGAGAATGTAAACTGTGGAATATTGGCTTTAGTAGCATTTTTCTTATACCTTTCATAGAAGGTCAGAGAGGTTATGTTGGGTAAAACTCTCTGAAAAAAAGGAAAAAGAAAAAGGAAAAGGAAAAGGAAAAGGAAAAGAAAAAGAAAAAGAAAAAGAAAAAGAAAAAGAAAAAGAAAAAGAAAAAGAAAAAGAAAAAGAAAAAGAAAAAGAAAAAGAAAAAG
This sequence comes from Netta rufina, assembly GCF_964035555.1. Classification (NCBI taxonomy): domain Eukaryota; kingdom Metazoa; phylum Chordata; class Aves; order Anseriformes; family Anatidae; genus Netta; species Netta rufina. Next base: position 39,250,856 of record NC_140123.1, on the reverse strand, counting down.
AAAAAGAAAAAGAAAAAGAAAAAAAAAAAAAAGAAAAAGAAAAAGAAAAAGAGAATCCTTTCTCAAAGCTTTGTTCTAGTTTCCTTCCCCCTCTCTTCCCCCCCCCTTTTTTTTTTTCCTGGATATTTACTTTTTCCTTCCCCCCCCGCCCCCCTCCAAAAAAAAAAATGTTTGTGAAGCTACAATCTTATACAATATGTAGAAATGCAAATAACTATAATGGACTAGCAACTATGAATGACTTTGAAACAAGAATGTACATTTGTTTAAGCAAGTTAATTCTTAAGCAGAATTATCCTGTTAATTCTCTGACCATGTATGAGATGTGTGAAACATTTAACAAGATCAGAGAGGAGTTTTAAGGCATCATTGCATGTTGGCATTGTTGCATTGCTTCACAGACTCTGAATTGCACAACTCTTCAGAATGTGACATAAAAATCTCCAGAAGAGTTCAGAAAAACATGCTCAGTAAACTTTGTATCAAGCTACTAAAAGCATGATTTTACAAATCTTTCTGTCAAGAATGTTGTGCGAATGTAGTATTTTAATTATCAGCAATATATTCATTCCTAATACAGACAGTAATAGAAAATCAGAGTGTCTGAGTGTTCTTAAATGCTACACGAAAAGTTTTTATATAGTCTGTAGTTACCCCTGTTTTAGTCTTGGGGATGTTAGATTTATGTCAAATTTACAAAAATCTAACCAACAATCAATCTGTACTGATGTTTGGTGAAGTATTGAGGTATAGGCCTTTTGCGTTTTGTCAAACTGAATTAGAGCGGTGTCGTGGTTTCACCCTGATGGACAGCCACATTCCACCCAGCTCTCTCACTTCCCTGCCTCAAAAGGAAGAGGAGGAGAACATATGATGGAAAAGGGCTCAAGGGTTCAGATAAGGCCAGGAAGATTCCCTCACCAATTACTGTTATGGGAAAAAAAGACTTAGCATAAGGAAGATTAATAAAATTGACTGTTGATTATCAACAGACTACGGCAGTGAGAAACTAAAAGCAAATCAAAAACGCATTCCCCCTCATCCACCCTCTTCTCCTCCCCCAGAGCAGTACATGGGAATGGGGACTGGGGGTTGTGATCAGTCCGTAAGATTTTGTCACCTGCTACTCCTTCATGGTCACTCTCTTCCCCTGCACCACCATGGTGTCCCTCCCATGGGGTACTGTCCTTCCAGAACTGATCCTGCGTGGGCTTCCCACAGGCAGCAGATCTTCAAGAACTGCTCCAGTATGGGTCTGTACCACAAAATCCATCTGTCAGGAGCAACCTGCTCCAGCACAGCTCTCCCACAGGCGGCAGCCCCTCTCTGGGCCCCCTGCTGCTGCAGGTGCCCTCTACATGGGCTGCAGCTCTGGCCAGGGGCCTGTTCCTGTGGGGGCTCTCCATGGGCTGCAGCATCCTCCAGGCCACATCCACCTGTTCCACCGGGGGCTCCTCCATGGGCTGCAGTGTGGAGATCTGCTCCATGTGGGACTCATGAGCTGCAGGGGGACAGCCTGCTCCACCTGGGCCTCTCCACAGGCCACAGAGGAACTGCTCCAGTGCCTGGAGCACCTCCTGCCCTCATTCTACACTGACCTTGGTGTCTTCAGGGCTGGTTCTCACTCCTCACTCTCCCAGCTGCTGTTGCACAAAGCCTTTTTTTTTTTTTTTTTTTTTTTTTTTTTTTTTTTTTTTTTCTCTCTTTCTTAAGTCTGCTCTCACAGAGGCCCCACCAATATTGGTCACTGGCTCAGCTCTGGCCAGCAGTGGGTCACTTTTGGAGACATCCAGAACTGGCCTTTATCTAACATGGGGTAGCTTCTGGGCTCTTCTCACAGTGGCCACCCTGTACCCCTCTGCTACCAAAAGTTTGCCATTTAAACACAGTAGAAATGGACATTGAAACAGTACATTCTGTATCTCACCAAATCTCACAGACCACCAAAGGAATGAATGATATAATCATTAATATGACAGAAATCATCCTAGGAAAACCCTAGGCAAGGAAGGAGTGAGACTGCCCATTATATGGATTTGACTTATTCAGGATAAAGTTATTGTCTCTGCATTGTGTCAGAAGTTTTTTTGGTACTGGAGGCACAAGTTTTTGGATGAGATACGGAGTTTAAAGCAGTTTATGGCTATTGACAATCCTTTGGCCATTTTCAGAAGAGGGAAATGTTAGCTGGCAATTGGGCAAAACTACTTTGTGTATATTTAAATATGTTTATGGTTGAAATACCTGATGCATTATCATCTTGACATTGTATTCCTTGACACTTTTAATCTGAATTTCTAGTCCTATTGCAGTGAAATGTTAAACAGTAGTTGTATTAAACATTTTGGTGGCCATTTAAGAGATTACTGTTTATGAAAAATCTTGGGGTATTCTGAGTTAAAAGACATGATAAAATGATGGAAAATATCTTAGTGGAGTGTAGAAATATCCCTATCTACATGTATTGCTGCCTGCTTTAGGTGATAAATGTTGATAAACAGTATCTTATTCTATCTGTTTCAACTGAAAAGAAAAAGAAGTACTTATGGGAGTGTTTTCTAATATCTTCAAGAAAAAAATCAGCACAAAAAAATACAGGCTTGTCCCACAGTACTTTTATGAAAGATTATTCAGTAAAGGTTTGTCACAATTTATGGGAATATGATGTTAATCTTGATAGTAAAGTTGTTGCCTCATGGTGAGAGCAATTTTGGTTAATGGCTTTAATACTCAGTGAGTTATGTGGTTTGTTATTGTATACTGTGAAATTGTGTAAATAAAAATGCAGCCATTGTTTCTCAATATTAGTATGTTGCTATTTTAATTATATTTTGAACAGTGACCAAAATCTGAAGGGAATGAGGGAATGGGGCGGAGGGGGGGAAAAGGGGAGAGGGCCGAGGGAGGGTAGTTAAAAGTCTTAATAAATTATTACACAAAAGTATAAGAAACATTATTGTCATATTTTCTCGCTATCATTAGCTTGTACAGAGGCACAAGAGCTACAATTAGAAATTTAAAGAAAAAAAAACACATACATTGTGAGAATACATTCATCTGGCTAATCTTAAAACAGCAATCTCTCTCACTGGGAGAAACTGAAATGAAAAGAGACTGAAAACAGTAGCACTGGTAGCACTGTCAGCCACACACTGTCACTGTGGTTATGAGGAAGCAACATAGAAATATGAAGTAAAAACTGAAACTTTTTTTTTTTTTTCCCTGAGTCATGAGTCATTTTCAGTTCACTAAGGTATTTTTTATCATTTCAGCATTTGCCTGATCAACGTTAACCAATTGTCAAAGAGCTATGATAACCTCTCGGTTGCAATTATTTAATTCCACCTTTATTTCATTTGCACAATTTATCTTGTTTAAAAACAACATATCACTACAGAGTGACACCAGCACTGTGGTGCATTATGCATTATTAAGTGATTCAAATTTACTTGTAATTCAAAAATTTGCAAGTAATTCAGATTTACTACAGGAAGTCTCATTATTCAAGAGTCGTGGTTGCAATGATTTAATTTTGCATATAATATTGATTTGTAAGGCAAGCACTGTGTATGTTACAATGTTTTACTGAACTGTAATAATGCTGAACTGTTTCAATGCAGTGATTAAGAACCTTAACCTTGCCTTGCCGACTGTGACTTTTCAAGTATGGGCCAAGAGAAACGGAAAGCAGCGTATTACCTGCCAACATTTTTTGTCACCATGATGACAAACAAAAGGAAAAGACTGTACATATTACACTGCTTGCAGTCTGTAATAAAGCAAAAGCACATGCCAAAAGAGGAGAATCTGTATTTTCTTGGAAACTAATATTTTTGAATAATCTGAATTAATATATTTGTGTATATATATGTAAATAAATACATATATATATGTATATATATTTACATATATATATATACATGTGTATATATATATATGTATATATTTACATAGACACATGCATATTTGAAGAGCTGTACTTGGTGTGTGAAATGCTGACCACACATCTCACATGTTCTCCATATAAACACTACCTTTTGCACTTGGAGAGTGTATATATTACACGTCCTATTGAAGGAAGATATTCCAAAGGTCAATCATTTGCTGAAAGTTCTTTACCATAGCAGACAAGAATTTAGAAAATGTGAACTTTCATTAGGACCTCAAAAAAAAAAAAAAAAAAAAAAAAAAAAGCAAAATAAAATCACTTAATGCTGTAAAATGTACTTAATGCTATGAATTTATGGCATCTTTCATTACAAAATACCTTTTTTTTTTAATGATTTTCAATGTGTATATCATGAAATGCACTGTTGACACAAACATCTTTTATCATCAGTTATGTTAAAAATGTACAGGTGTCTGATGTATTTTGATGTGAATTGATTTCTTTGGTAGTCAGTATAAAGAAAGCTGTGTTTTTGTTTGTCAGCAGTCAGGCACAGAATGTTATTTTTCACTACTATAAGTGTGGTTTTCATCAGCATAAAACAAAACCTTGTTAGTGAAGAACTCCCTTTTCACTGTGGTTTAGTAAAGGTTGTTAAGGACTCAAATTTAGATTGGAATTGTTAACGTATCTAAGGATTTCATGCAGCAGAGCTCTGAGTTAGAACTGTATGAAGGAAAAATGTGCCTCCTAGTGTAAAGAAAGGGAAATATGCACTTTTATGAAAATGCTTGATAAATCACATTTTGATAGCTGCAAGCTGTGGATGTGATTCATTTTTCCTCAGAAAGATAAAAAGGAATAGCATATATTTAGTGGAGCATTAGAACTGCTCTGGGGAGAAAGTCTGCAATACACTGTGGATGAATCTATGCAATAATTCCAATGGTTTAAAATCAGACAGAAATATAATATTTATGTTATCTGATGTATGTTTAGGAAGCTAAGTAAATGCTTGCCTAATTTTTACACCTCATTAATAAACAGCATCAATTTGTGTTATGTAACACAATGAGATGTAGAAAAAAAAACATAATACAGTCACTGTGTTTTGAAAGTCATCCCTTTTACTTCTGTAAATTAAGCTTTTTACTTTTCATGAAGTAAAAAGAATGACCTTCAAATTAAGTAAAATATTCTACTATGCACTATCATATTACTTTAAAATTCCAAAGGAACTCTATATTATTGAAGTAATGGCATAATGCTGTCTACAAACAATAATGTTTGAGGATAGTTTTTGTTGTTGTTGTTTGTCTTTCAGTATATTAATATTATATGGGTAAGTCTGCATGGTAAATACCTGAGTTCTCACGTTCTCACATTTTAATAAAGCTAATACTAGAGTGCTTTAGCCAAATGGTTTCAGGGGTATTAAATCATACTATAATTCCAGTAATAAGTAGAAATAGCTCTGTGGCACTGGTTTAATTATGATTAAAGTTCAGAGTAATGGCAAGATGGTCTCGTATTACACTTGGTCATATGATAAGATCCCATGTGGAGAAGCTAAGCCATTCAAGCAAAGAGCTTTGGTTTTATAGTGTCACTATCATTACACCCAATAGGTGATAATGGTTTAACCTTGCAGGCATACCCTTTGCTTAATCCTGCCTTTCATTTTGCTGTCTCAAAAGTTGCTTGTCATACTTGGCAATATTGGAGTCCGTAGCTGAACATCCTAAATGTAGGAAGAAGTGTTTCTATTAATGTTTTCACTCTAAATAAATCACTGTCCATCACTATCCTTGTGTTTTCATAATATGAGACTCTGTGTGAACTAAAATAGGAACATTTGCCTTTGAGTCATTTCCTCCATTTCATTAAACACAAGTCCATACCTCACACAGAATCTTACACTGTCAAATTTAGCTACAGGCAAGTAGGAGTAAGAAAAACTGGAGTCAAGTTGGTGAATTAGCCTTCTGAAGAGCTATAAAATAGTCTGAAATCTAAATTCAGTATTACTCCAATGCATTTATTTCTTTAAAAAAATAAAATAACAGCTGAGTGGTATACAAGAGATTGCTATCTCTACATCTCTTTGGTACCTCCTTACACTGAGGATTTTAAAACTATCTTGGTTTAGAAAAGCCACTTCATGACATCTGACCTGTTCTCCTCTCTTTTCCCCATACACCAAAGCTAATTGGAGAGTAAATCAAGATGGTAGAGCCATTGCATGGGCAGTGAGTGGGAAACTGGTCCTATTGGTGCTCTGAGATGAACACCTAGTGTGTCTGAACTTGCTAGCTTCTGCTGCCATCGAAGACAATAAAGTCCAGGTCTTCAGCAGTGAGTTCAAAAGGCTAGATGGGGTATGGGGACTGTTCAGACTTGCAATAAAAAGTTTGAAAGCTTTGAGGATTAAAAGAATGGGAAGGTTGCATACTAGGTGAAAGCTGGTGCCTATGACTGCCATTGCTGCTGACACCCACTCCTGTTTAGACCCACAGATACTTTTGCCAGTGGTACAGGCTAAAGCAAAAGATGATTTAAGGAATTGTGCAGAGTTACTTATTTCAGATCGGTAAGTTATCTTCTCACAAGGCTTTTGTTCCTATCACAGTAAACCTCAGCTTGCTGCAGAGATTCATAGGTTTTTGAAGTTTTAAAGCATTATCATTACCTAGTCAAACCTCTGACATAGCACAGTGCATATGATTTCACACAAAATTTCTTAAATCAAGCCTGTATTTTAAAATAGTCCAGTGGCTCGTTTCCCTTGCTGATAAAACTGTATACTGTATACATAATGTCTGAATACATTTAGCTTCATTGTCTAGCTCCTGTCTTTGAGACTGTAGAGCCCTTTGTCAGTGGAAGTCTTTCACTTCCACCAGTGCATAGATTTCTAAGGCCCTGGGGACTACTTTGACTAGTACAGCTTCCTGCATAATACAGGTCAAAAATCCTACCCAGTAACTTCTACAAAATTCCGTACCTTCAGGTTATATCTATAGCTTACGTTTCTGAATGATTTGTTGATTTAATAATTTCTGTTGACATAATAAACTATTTGGATGTTTACTGACTTTGATTGAATCACCTTTTAACTTTTCATTTGATAAACTAGATGCTTGGTGTCCATAGTCAAGACACAGTAGTCTTAAGATGGGGAAAACAAGGAAACCGTGAATAAAATAGGGAGGCTGGTAGCCTTGTGCTGTCTTAAGCTGAGAAAATAAGGAAACCTTAAAGAAAATAGGTAGAACAGTAGCTTTGATCTAGGAGAAGCATGGGAGGTAAGGGATGAAAGGTAAAAAACAAAGAGAAAAACAGCTGCAGGAAGATTCCAGACTGCCCTATGGTAACTTTTTGCTCATTAAGGGTCATTAACAAATTAAAAATCATACCCATCAAAATGTTAATGTATGCTAATATAGGATTTGGTGTCCTCCCCTCTCCACTCCCCCAAGGCCTCTGTAATGCACAAACTCAGTAGAGAGAGAGAGTTTCACAAGTTTGCTGTGTATAAATAATGGTGGTTCAAGCCAGAGGTGTGTTTGGTTTGTGGAAGATCACCAAGCACCTGACTCTGCAGAAGTATATAATTAATTAATTAATTAAAAGACCCTTGTGTGGATACCGATTCTGTGTGCTTATTGGCGGGGTGCACTGGGCATGAACCTATGGATAACAACACGGTGCCCATGTCATCTTGGATCTGTAATAAATTGGTTATTTTTTTTTTCTAGCATTTTGCAAAAGTTTGCAATTTTTTGTTCTCCAGCAATTGAAAAATAATGTATCAGTCCCGTATCTGTCCAGAACATAAAATAATAGTAAATCATTCAGTCCTTTCTAATGCATTTACAGATAAACAAATAATCAAGAGTTTCAAGTTCAATTCATCAAAAACCAACCAACCAAACAAAACACAACACATAACTCTTCTAAAACAGAGACTTTATTATTATTATTATTATTATTATTATTATTATTATTATTATTATTATTATTATTATTATAATTATTATAATTATTATTATTTTATATCAGTTTGTGTCTAGGTAATTCCTTGCTTTGACCTGATTGGGTATTCTTCCATACCTCATGAGCATGCTATTGAACAACGCTTTTCAGCAGTAGAACAGCAATGAATTTTTCTATCTTTTAAAGACTTTCCACAGGAAATAAAAGTAAAAAGCAAAAATGAATAGATATATCTTTAATTGTGGTTAAGAAAAATAGAAGAGCTTTATTAGCATTCTAGATGTTCCATCGGATAACTATACTCAAGACAATGTACTTTAAAAAAACACAACAAAGCAAAAAAAGAAGTAATAGTTTTTGAGAATTTTGAGGTTTCTTTTCTGAAATTCAGTGAAAGCTGTCACTACCAGCTATTACTTTTTGTTACACTGATACTGAGATTCATTTTCCGTTATTTCACATTCTGGTTCTAATGGAGTCTTAGCAGTGCAACTCCTATTCCCAATGGCAAACACTTGTTTAAAAGAAAGATTATAGATGTGAGAATAAAGGTGTTTAGTTTAGCATGGAATTGTTAATTTCAAGTGGTTACAAATTATAAATGGAATTAGAATTATTGATGGCTCTGAAGTGAGGAGTAACCCCAAGCAGCAAGAATAAACCCATTGATTGCACCAGTACAGGCTAGGGTCTGACCAACTAGAAAGCAGCTTTGCAGTAGCTTTGCAGCTTGGGCTTTGTGTTTTTTTCAAAGCAGTGTGGCTTTGAAGAAAAGAAAGCCAAAAACCTCCTGGACTGCATTAGGCAATGCTGAGGGAAGATGACCAGCACAGGTGAGACACATCTAGGTGCTGAATTCAGTACAGACTTCCCACTACGGAAATAAAATATGTGTAGATACCTGGTGGGGAAGGGGAGGTGTAGAGATGGGATCAGACTCTTGTCAGTGGTATGCCAAATGAAAGAAGGGGCAACGGTCACAAACTAACATACAAAGAAATTCTGTTTACACATAAGAACCAACCAACCAAACAAGCAACAAACACCACTTTCTTAAGGCCAGGCTGATAGAACTCTACAAGTTACCCAGAGAGGTTGTAAAGTCTCCACATTTGGACATTTTGAAAATCCTATTCAACATGTCTCCAGTTGCTCCTGGGAGACTGTTCAAAACAATCTACAAAGGTCCTTTCCAACCTCAACTATTCTGTGATTTTGCAATTCTATGAATTTGTCTTATATAAACTGTAAAATACAGATCTGAAGAAGGAAATAAAGAAAAAATATATATATTTTTTCTGTAAGGTAAATGAATTCTAAGTATATAATAAATGAGTAAGACCAATAATCTGTCTAGCCCAGTAATTTGTGTGAGCGGTAGAAGAAACAATGTATGGAAAGCACTTCAGCTCCTAATATAGATGTCTGAAATTGGTCAAGTAAATTTCATAGACAAGTACCCATATCTCACCATTGATTAAGAAAGATGACTACACTAACTAAAGAAGAGGTATGTGTGGTGTGTTAGTTTGAAACGTTAAAAATGGAACTCAGCTCCATATTATAGACTCCTAAATATGGATGCTTACATGTGGAGATCTAAAACTTTATGCTAAATATATAAGCTCCCTTTTTAATTTGTTGAGTGCTACAGCTTTCATTTCACCCTAAAGTACAGGTTGGATAAATTTCTCTCTAGAGTCCATTTACCATATTTCTACTGAGTGTAATAGGAGCTCAAATGTCAAGATCACGTGTAGACATTTGGAATGGAATTTAGTTCCAGAATGTAGATATATATGGCCCAAATCTTTTGTTATACTAGGCATCCAGTGGTACTTGAAAAACCCTGAGGTGCCCTACCTTTTTTTAGCTGCACTGCCTGTTTCATGTTTAAACATGAAACATGTTTAAACATAAACATGTTTCATGTTTAACATCCACATGCAAATATCTTAAGTACCCTGGGATATTTCTGGACTGGCATTGCATGTTAACGGTAAAGCAGGAGAAGTGAACTTTAGGTTAAGATTCATTCCAAAAGGAGTTATTACATTTAGGTTACCACTTACAGGAATATAGGTGTTATATATGTAACCTTTCCATATATCTATAACACATCCAGATATGAGTTAGATAATGTGAGCTCCCATCAGAGACCTAGTGAGTGTAGTAATTGAGTCTAGACACCTATTCAATTACCAGAAGTGTTTAATTTACTTTAATGTGAGAGGCACAGTTTTCAAGACTATCCTGACTAGATTGCTATTGTGTATAGGAGAAGTTTAGATACTGAAATTTAGTTGATTCCAAACTCCAACCCTTCATGAGTTGAATCTGTCTGTTCTTGTTGCTAAGGGAATAATCTTATATTTTGGGAGATGTAACAGTCTTTCTTACCTGCACATTTTTCAAAGTAAAAGGGCAATTGCTGATTTCCTGCTTCATTTTTTACTATACTAATTGAATACATATATCATTTTTCATACCTTTCATACCTTTCGCGCAGGCAGGGCGTGCAGGAAGGGCGGAGCGCTCCCCCTACACACAAACAACACCTCGTTAACAACAGCCGTAGCTAGGTGATAATGGTCGCCACCAGGCACGGCGCGCTCTCCAGGAAGTCGGTACACACGCAGACCGACTACCCGTTAAAAAATGCCGCAGTTCAGGTCACCGGATGCAAGGAGTGTCTGAGCCTGTTGCTACCATCGGCGGGAGGCAGAGAAACTGCGTGCGTGAGGTGCGAGCAGGTGGATGACCTGGTCCGCATGGTGGCGGAGCTCAAGGAGGAGGTGGAGAGGTTGAGGGCCATCAGGGAGTGTGAGCGGGAGATAGACTTCTGGAGTAACTCCCTGCAGGGCCTCAAGGGGAGGTCCCGAGGTGAGACTCCTCAAATGGGGGCGGACCCCCTGCCCTGTCCCCGTCGGGCAGAGGGAGGGGATCTGGGAGCTGAGGAGGAATGGAAACAAGTCCCTGCTCGACATCGCAGGCGATCCCCTCCCCTTCCGGCCCCACCCTCCCAGGTGCCCTTACACAACAGGTTTGAGGCCCTAGAGATTGAGAGGCCGGTGTGTGAGGAAGAGGTAGCAAATGTTCCCAGGAGGATGCCTGGGGCGAGGAGGTCGACTCCGCGCCTCAGGACTGCCTCCACCAAGAAAGACAGGAGGGTGATTGTTGTTGGTGACTCGATTCTTAGGGGAACAGAGGGCCCTATTTGTCGGCCTGACCCTACCCGTAGGGAAGTCTGCTGTCTCCCTGGGGCCAGGGTCAGGGACGTTGCCAGGAAGCTTCCTAACCTGGTACGCCCCTCTGACTATTACCCCCTTTTGATAGTCCAGGCGGGCAGTGATAACATCGAAGAGAGAAGCCTCAAGGCTATCAAAAGGGACTTTAGGGGACTGGGTCGGTTAGTGGATGGAGCGGGAGTGCAGGTGGTGTTTTCGTCCATCCCTATGGTGGCAGGGAGGGGTTCAGAGAGGACACGGAAAGCCCACCTGTTAAACACGTGGCTCCGGGTCTGGTGCCAACGCAGAAATCTTGGGTTTTTTGATCATGGGGCACTTTACTCAGCACCTGGCCTGATGGCCGCAGACGGGTCCCTATCTTTTAGGGGAAAATGGATCCTGGGCCAGGAACTGGCAGGGCTCATTGAGAGGGCTTTAAACTAGGTAGGAAGGGGGATGGGGCTGAGGCTAGGATTGTTGGGGCTGTGCCAGGGGGAACAATGGCAAGGCTGGAGGATAAGGCTATGGCCCAGCTGAAGTGCATCTACACCAATGCACGCAGCATGGGTAACAAACAGGAGGAGCTGGAAGCCATCGTGCGGCAGGCAGGCTACGACTTGGTTGCCATCACGGAGACGTGGTGGGACCAGTCTCATGACTGGAGTGCTGCAATGCCTGGCTATAAGCTCTATAGAAGGGACAGGCAGCATAGAAGGGGTGGTGGTGTGGCTCTCTATATTAGAGAGTCTTTCGAGGTTGTAGAACTCGAGGTTGGGAATGACAAGGTCGAGTCCCTTTGGGTTAGGATCGGCAGGGACAACAAGGCTAGTGTCCTGGTCGGGGTCTGCTATAGACCGCCGAACCAGGATGAGGAGACGGATGAGGAATTCTACAGGCAGCTGACAGAGGTTGCAAAATCATCAGCTCTTGTACTCGTGGGGGACTTCAACTTCCCTGACATATCCTGGAAGCACAACACAGCCCTGAGAAAGCAGTCTAGGAGGTTTCTGGAGAGCGTGGAAGATAGCTTCCTGACGCAGCTGGTTAGTGAACCTACCAGGGGTGGCGCCCCGCTAGACCTTCTCTTCACAAACAGAGAAGGACTGGTGGAGGACGTGATCGTCGGGAGCTGTCTTGGGCAGAGTGACCACGCAATGGTGGAGTTCACTATTCTTGGCGAGGCCAGGAAGGGGACCAGTAAAACCGCTGTATTGGACTTTCGAAGGGCTGACTTTGAGCTGCTCAGGACACTGGTTGGTGGAGTCCCTTGGGAGGTGGTTCTGAAGGGCAGAGGGGTCCAGGAAGGCTGGGCGCTCTTCAAGAGGGAAGTCTTAATGGCGCAGGAACGGTCTGTCCCCACGTGCCCAAAGACGAGCTGGCGGGGAAGAAGACCGGCCTGGCTCAACAGAGAATTGTGGCTTGATCTTAGGAGGAAAAAGAGGGTTTATAAGCTTTGGAAAAGTGGGCAGGCCACTAAGGAGGACTTTAAAGAAGTAGCGAGGCTGTGCAGGGACAAAATTAGGAAGGCCAAAGCTCATCTGGAGCTCAATCTGGCTACTGCCGTTAAAGATAACAAAAAACGTTTCTATAAATACATCAACACAAAAAGGAGGACTAAGGAGAATCTCCATCCTTTACTGGATGTGGGGGGAAACTTAGTTACAAGAGATGAGGAAAAGGCGGAGGTGCTCAATGCCTTCTTTGCCTCAGTCTTTAGCGGCAATACCGGATGTTCTCTGGATACTCAGTACCCTGAGCTGGTGGAAGGCGATGGGGAGCAGGATGTGGCCCTCATTATCCATGAAGAACTGGTTGGTGACCTGCTACGGCACTTAGATGTGCACAAGTCGATGGGGCCGGATGGGATCCACCCAAGGGTACTGAGGGAACTGGCAGAGGAGCTGGCCAAGCCACTTTCCATCATTTATCAACAGTCCTGGCTATCAGGGGAGGTTCCAATCGACTGGCGGCTAGCAAACGTGACGCCCATCTACAAGAAGGGCCAGAGGACAGACCCGGGAAACTACAGGCCTGTCAGTTTGACCTCAGTGCCAGGAAAGCTCATGGAGCAGATCCTCCTGAGAGTCATCATGCAGCAATTGCAGGGGAAGCAGGCGATCAGGCCCAGTCAGCATGGCTTTATGAAAGGCAGGTCATGCCTGACGAACCTGATCTCCTTCTATGACAGAGTGACGCGCTGGGTGGATGAGGGAAAGGCTGTGGATGTGGTCTACCTTGACTTCAGAAAGGCTTTTGACACCGTCTCCCACAGCATTCTCCTCAAGAAACTGGCTGCTCTTGGCTTGGACTGGCGCACGCTTCGCTGGGTTAGAAACTGGCTGGATAGCCGGGCCCAAAGAGTCGTGGTGAATGGAGCCAAGTCCAGTTGGAGGCCAGTCACTAGTGGCGTCCCCCAGGGCTCGGTGCTGGGGCCGGTCCTCTTTAATATCTTCATCGATGATCTGGACGAGGGCATCGAGTGCACCCTCAGTAAGTTCGCAGATGACACCAAGTTAGGTGCGTGTGTCGATCTGCTCGAGGGTAGGAAAGCTCTGCAGGAGGATCTGGATAGGCTGCACCGATGGGCTGAGGTCAACTGCATGAAGTTCAACAAGGCCAAGTGCCGGGTCCTGCACCTGGGGCGCAATAACCCCAAGCAGAGCTACAGGCTGGGAGAGGAATGGTTGGAGAGCTGCCAGGCAGAGAAGGACCTGGGAGTGATGGTGGATAGTCAGCTGAATATGAGCCAGCAGTGTGCTCAGGTGGCCAAGAAGGCCAACGGCATCCTGGCTTGTATCAGGAACAGCGTGACCAGCAGGGCTAGGGAGGTGATCGTCCCCCTGTACTCAGCTCTGGTGAGGCCGCACCTCGAGTACTGTGTTCAGTTTTGGGCCCCTCGCTACAAGAAGGACATCGAGGTGCTTGAGCGGGTGCAGAGAAGGGCGACGAAGCTGGTGAGGGGCCTGGAGAACAAGTCCTACGAGGAGCGGCTGAGGGAGCTGGGCTTGTTCAGCCTGGAGAAGAGGAGGCTCAGGGGTGACCTTATCGCTCTTTTTAGGTACCTCAAGGGAGGCTGTAGCGAGGTGGGGGTTGGCCTGTTCTCCCACGTGCCTGGTGACAGGACGAGGGGGAATGGGCTTAAGTTGAGCCAGGGGAGTTTTAGGTTAGATGTTAGGAAGAACTTCTTCACTGAAAGGGTTGTTAGACATTGGAACAGGCTGCCCAGGGAAGTGGTGGAGTCACCATCCCTGGAAGTCTTCAAAAGACGTTTAGATGTAGAGCTTAGGGATATGGTTTAGTGGAGGGCTGTTAGCGTTAGGTTGGAGGTTGGACTCGATGACCTTGAGGTCTCTTCCAACCTAGAAATTCTGTGAATTCTGTGATTCTGTGATCATTTTTCATACCTTTCCTTTTTTTTTTTTTTTTGGGGGGGGGGGGGGGGTGGGTATAACTGACATTAAAATATCCTGTATTTTATAGCATTGTTCTGAAAAAAAGATTTATTTTTAAAGAAAAGAAAAACAAAGTAAAAAAAAGTAAAAAGAAAAAAGAAAAAAGTCTTTTTCTTTGACCAGTTCTGGTTCCTCCAGTTCAAGGAATCCAGTCACAGAACATTGAATCCCTTCCTCAAGGAAATTGTTTGATAAGCTTTTGCTTTCCAAGAAGGAAATCTTTCATGGAAAAAGTGTCTCATCTTAAGAAATTCCCTCATATATCAGTGCCTAGAGATTTGACCTAGTCTGGTCCAGAGACTGGGAGTTAATTTTGTTTACTGTGCTTATTTTATGTCTTTGTCTTTTGTCAGATTTTATGTTTGCTTCTTTAACTCTAAGGAGAAATCCATGCATATGAAGGGAGGTTCCTAGAATTAGATTTGAGTGTTACCTGTTATACAGACAACAAATACTTTCTTTTCTTTCAAATATTTGATTTCTGAAAGAATGTTTTATGTTTCTGTGCATAAACTTGATCTGCTTGTCTTAAACAAAATGAGAAGGTAGAGGAGATATGTATGAAGTAGATTGAAAACAAATAAGGAACTATATTTGCAGTCCAAACCATAAATAAATAAACATTCTAGAGGTAGGAATCACAGTTGAATCTTTTACTAGTCTAAAGCTTTATAGTGTTTCATACTGATCCAGGTAAATACCTGTTAAAAGAAATAAGTAGGGAGAATGAAAATAATCCTAGAATGTTTGCTGTGTTCAGCGTGTACAGCATGCTATATTTTTTTATTCTTTGGTGCCAAGGAGAAGTCATACCTTCCAGATAGAAATCATCCAGATGTAACAATATCAAGTTTCCAAACTTAGAGCATATTCACCTTTGGCAAGAAAAAAAAAAAATGTACAAAATCTTCTTTACCAAGCCTGACCTGAAACCTATTCCTTCACATTTGCATAAATTAAACAGAAAACAAAACAAAAAAAAATTTTTTTTCAAATATAAAAACATGCAACATCACCACTAAAAAAAAAGTGAATAAATAAATAATAAAAAAAAAAGAAACAAAAAGCTATTCATTCCTTGTTGTGTCAAACGGAGATGACTAGGGGATTCACGTCAGAAACAGACATCTGAAAGTCAATGGAGACATACTGTTTAAGAACAAATATTTCTTTTTCCACGGGTCAACTCATTTTAAAGAAATTTCCATTACTGGACTATCACCAAGATATGCTTAAATATTATGCTTAAATATTATGCTTAAATATTCCCTCCATATCTATAGCAGTTTTAGAATTGTTCACCCTGAAAAAAAAAAAACAACACAAAAAAAAAACCACAAAAAGTCATTTTCAAATGTGCCTACCATTTTGGAAAGGGATCCTATCTCGTTTATATACAAAATTAATTTAGATTAGATCTGCATTGTCTTCAAAATCTAAAGATCTAAAGAAATTGTTTTGCATTGGGACAGGTTGAATAACCTTTTTTTTTTTTTTTTCTTCATCTTTACTGAATAGTACTGACAACATTCAATACATAGCTACATTTATGTAAAAATGTCAGGGGGACAGCATCAAATTAAAGTGGACTTATCAGAGTGCAACATTTGCCTGTTTCAAAGCCCTGCCAAAGCCTTTCACAGAGACAATTTCACAAAGTTGAATGTTTTTAATAATGCAACAGATATAGCAGATTTGGAATTGCCACTGATAAATAAACTCACTGCAGTAGTTATATGATAATCACTATTTTGCTATCACTATTATATAATAATATAATAATATAATAATATAATAATATAATAATATAATAATATAATAGTGATATAAATATATTATATAAATAATATAATAGTGATAGCAAAATGCTATGCTGGGCATTCCTTACCAAACTGTGAAGGCTTCCAAGAAGGCACCCCTGTCTTGGTGGAGGAGAAAGGGCACAGACTGTCAACAGACTTTACTAGGTTTCAAATTACTTCTCCTTCCTCCCCCCCCCCCCCCCCTCCACCCACCCCCCAGCTCTTTTTACTTCACTCTTTTGATCCTAACACTAACTTCTTTCTTGTTTTGTCATTTTTGGTCCTTCCTCCTTCCTCCTCCTGCTTCCTCCTCCTCCTCTTTCCCCTCCCTCCCCTCCTCCTCCCCCCCTTCCCCATCCCCCTCCTCCTTCCCCTCTCCCTTCCTCTCTCCCTCTTCCTCTTCCTCTTCCTTCTTTTCTCTTCTCCTCTAATTTCCCTTTCCCTTTCCCTTTCCCTTTCCCTTTCCCTTTCCCTTTCCCTTTCCCTTTCCCTTTCCCTTTCCCTTTCCCTTTCCCTTTCCCTTTCCCTTTCCCTTTCCCTTTCCCTTTCCCTTTCCCTTCCATAATTTATGTGGAGAGTTGAGTATTATAATTATATATTCACCTTGTACTTCATTAAGCTCATTATCATATTCAGGTGTGTGAACCATAATGTTCATTTTAAACATAATGAAGCAAATAGTTTCACTTAGGCACCGTCACCTCGAAGATTTTTTTGTTCTGCCACCAAAACATGGCCATCCTGCCAACACAACAATTTCTCCTTCAGCAACTTCTCATACCAAGCTTGTGGACCTCCATCCACAAAATTTGTATAAGAGAGTAACAAGAACAAGCTGCTCAACTTCCCTTTGCCAAAATCCAGTGCTTATTAGTGATGTTAACAAGTCTGACTATTCTCCATGATAGCTATTGAAATCTTACATTTATATTTAGTAAAAACTATAGTTATAAATGATTCATTCATCTAAAGTGACTGAATAATATGAAAACCATATTAACTGTATAATCATTATGTATTTATTAATAAAAAATATAAAAAAATCTCCTGATGTGCATGTTTGCCACATTAGATATCCTTCATCTATGCTTGCATAAAAATATATTACTGTATTACTATATATTAGACTGTGATAGAATGCTTGACCAGTTTTAATGCTTACCTTTTACTAAATATCAATACAAAATACTTCGTATTTTAAAGAAGAGTTGTCAATTACTGAATTTAAAGGAAAGCAACTTATTAGTTAAAACTCATATGTTGTTGCAATTTAAAATGTACTTAAAATATGCAAGCACGTTTCAATATTAAGAAAGACTTCAATGTAACAGAGAGAATGCATACAGAATAGATTTTATTTTCTGTAGAGATGCCAATACAAATTGAGTGGTATTTTGTTTGGTTGTTGCCGTCTTGAAACCCAGATACTTATTAGTTGTTGTGAGTGTGAATGTGTTCTGGCAAGCACACTGTTGTCATTAACTAATGGATTGTATGTACAGTCTTTCAGTAAAAATGTGTAGATGGTTAATAATAGTGTAGAATTACCAGCAATTTTAAAGTGATTTGTAGGTTAGCTTGTGAAATTAAAAGTGTAATCAAAAGTTTCCCTGCACTACTGATTTTTTCTTCAGTTGATTTAACTGAAGATTCCGTAGATTATTCATTGGAGGAACCAAATGACTCAAAAATAATCATCCACACCACTGTGGATTTGTTGTTTCACAGTTTATATATTTCTCTTCCTGCAAAATGAGGGGATAGTATGAGGTAATTGCTTTGTGCCATTACTCCAGGTTCAATGTGTTTGAGTGTTTTTTGTTTGTTTTTTAATATCATACATGCATGTTCTTCACTACTGCTTGATTTTGAATACACATCATGCATTTTCAATTGTAAATAGACGGTTATATATAAATATGTCTATTTTTATGAGTAACTACATTGTTTGGAGAAATATTCATGATACATTTTTAAGAAGAGTGAAAATATCTAACGTTATAGATGAATATAGGTCACCGTGCCAACTGTAAAAGATAACTATGCATATCTAAACATAATGATGTTCATTGGTATAACCCATTCAGCTAGGGTACAGAGCTATTCAGAAAATCTAGATTTTTACTAATGATATTGACCTTTGGCTATCTAACTTTCCTTTAGCATTTAAATAGATAACATGACTGATCTATAAGGTAGACATAGTTAAAAAGAACCTGATGCACCAGTGGTTACAATCTGGTTGATACTTTTTTTTTTTTTTCTAATCAGAGTGGTAGGGTGACATTTTCTAGAGATTTGAGCTAGAAGCCTAGGCTCACAAACTCTGCTTCTGAATATACAGACTGCTGTGTTGGGCATAGAGTGCCTGTTCAGATAATCGTTGAGAAACTTAACAAAAATAGTCTTTTCAAACCCTATTATACATCATGCAAAATTAAGCCTCCTAGCCTATATTAAAGCCTCCTCATATTAATCTTCCCCCCAAATCAAAATACTTTAGTATTAAAAAAAATACATATATTGATATTCACTTTCTATCTTCAAAGTCAGCCAGCATTTTTGAGCTACTTTCTGCATAAATTAAGGAAGAATTCATGTCAAAACAAGACAAATGGGATGAAAATTGTGACTTTAGAGGCACTTGTGAGTTTATCCAAGTCATTTTGCAAACAAAGAAAACAATATTATGAAAGAGTTTCACTTTGAAATAAGTCTGATTAATCAATAATGAAGAATGCTAGAATAGCCAAATAATAAGTTGCTTTGCATGTTTATTCACTTTTGGGCTGAAGGGTAAGCAGATGGTTCCACAAGAACATGCATGAATAAGTAAAAAGAATCTTTATAAAAGAACAGTAAAGAACATTTAAGAAATAACATTTTGGTCCCTTGGAAGATATTTTAGTACAAAAGAGACTCATGGGCCACAGCCTTTCAGTTTTAGAGGAACATTTTCTGAGACTTTTTATGTCTCTCTCTCTCTTGCTTGAGTGCTTGACTAAAAGGATATTCTACTCTTCCCTCTAATTTAGAGAACTTTCAATGAAAACTTTAGTTGAAAGCTAAGGCATAAAAGTGAATTTAAGAAAATATTTTCAAATATATTAATTTAGCATTCAAACTGAGATTCATATTTCCCACTCATTTCATATGAGTGGGAAAAGCACCGTATTGTGACTGGCCCGGATGCTCCATGTATCCTTGGCATAGACTATCACAGAAGAGGATATTGCAAGGACCCAAAAGGGTTCCGGTGGGCTTTTGGTATAGCTGCCTTAGAGACAGAGGGCATTAAACAATTATCTACCTTGCCTGGTCTCTCAGAGGACCCCTCTGTTGTGGGGTTGCTGAGGGTCGAAGAACAGCAAGTGCCAATCGCTACCACAACTGTGCACTGGTGGCAATATCGCACTAACCAGGACTCCCTGATTCCCATCCATAAGCTAATTCGTCAATTGGAGAGCCAAGGAGTGATCAGCAAGACTCATTCACCTTTCAATAGTCCCATATGGCCAGTGCGAAAGTCTAATGGCGAGTGGAGACTAACAGTGGACTATTGTGGCCTGAACGAAGTGACGCCACCACTGAGTGCTGCAGTGCCGGACATGCTGGAACTTCAGTACGAACTTGAATCGAAGGCAGCCAAGTGGTACGCCACAATTGATATCGCTAATGCATTTTTCTCCATCCCTCTAGCAGCAGAGTGCAGGCCACAGTTTGCTTTCACTTGGAGGGGAGTCCAATATACTTGGAATCGACTGCCCCAGGGGTGGAAACACAGCCCTACAATTTGCCATGGGCTGATCCAGTCTGCACTGGAGCAGGGGGAAGCTCCTGAACACCTGCAGTACATCGATGACATTATTGTGTGGGGTGACACAGCAGAGGAAGTTTTCGAGAAAGGGAAGAAAATAGTCCAAATCCTTCTGAAAGCCGGTTTTGCCATAAAACAAAATAAAGTCAAAGGACCTGCACGAGAGATCCAGTTTTTAGGAATAAAATGGCAAGATGGACGTCGTCAAATCCCAATGGATGTGATCAACAAAATAACAGCTATGTCTCCACCAACTAACAAAAGAGAAACACAGACTTTCCTAGGTGTTGTAGGGTTTTGGAGAATGCACATCCCAAATTACAGTCTGATTGTAAACCCGCTCTACCAAGTAACCCGTAAGAAGAATGAGTTTGAATGGGGCCCTGAACAACGACAAGCCTTTGAACAAATTAAGCAGGAAATAGTCCATGCAGTAGCCCTTGGGCCAGTTCGAACAGGACCAGATGTAAAGAATGTGCTCTACACTGCAGCCGGGGAGAACGGCCCCACCTGGAGCCTCTGGCAGAAAGAACCTGGGGAAACTCGAGGTCGGCCCCTGGGGTTTTGGAGCCGGGGATACAGAGGGTCTGAGGCCCGCTATACTCCAACTGAAAAGGAGATACTGGCAGCATATGAAGGAGTTCGATCTGCTTCAGAGGTGGTCGGTACTGAAGCGCAGCTCCTCCTAGCACCCCGATTGCCGGTACTAGGCTGGATGTTCAAGGGAAGGGTCTCTTCTACGCATCGTGCAACTGATGCTACATGGAGCAAGTGGATTGCACTAATTACTCAGCAGGCTCGAATAGGAAACCCCAGTCGCCCAGGAATATTGGAAGTGATTATGGACTGGCCAGAAGGCAAATACTTTGGGATATCATCAGAGGAGGAGGTGGGTCGTGCTGAAGAAGCCCCACTGTACAACCAGTTACCAGAAAATGAAAAGAAATATGCCCTGTTCACTGATGGGTCCTGTCGTATTGTGGGGAAGCATCGAAGATGGAAGGCTGCTGTATGGAGTCCTACACGACGAGTTGCAGAAGCTGCTGAGGGAGAAGGTGAATCGAGTCAGTTTGCAGAAGTGAAGGCCATTCAGCTGGCTTTAGACATCGCTGAACGAGAAAAATGGCCAGTTCTCTATCTCTACACCGATTCATGGATGGTAGCAAATGTCCTGTGGGGATGGTTACAGCAATGGAAGCAAAACAACTGGCAGCGTAGGGGCAAACCCATCTGGGCTGCTGCATTGTGGCAAGATATTGCTGCTCAGGTAGAGAACCTGGCTGTGAAAGTACGTCACGTAGATGCTCATGTGCCCAAGAATCGGGCTACTGAAGAACATCAGAACAACCAGCAGGTGGATCAGGCTGCTAAGATTGAAGTAGCTCAGATGGATCTGGATTGGCAGCATAAAGGTGAATTATTTATAGCCCGATGGGCCCATGACACTTCAGGCCATCAAGGTAGAGATGCAACATACAGATGGGCTCGTGATCGAGGGGTGGACCTGACCATGGACGCTATAGCACAGGTTATTCATGACTGTGAAACATGTGCTGCAATCAAGCAAGCCAAACGGTCAAAGCCTCTTTGGTATGGAGGACGATGGCTGAAATATAAATATGGAGAGGCCTGGCAGATTGATTACATCACACTCCCTCAAACTCGCAATGGCAAGCGCCACGTACTTACAATGGTGGAAGCAACCACCGGATGGCTGGAAACATATCCTGTGTCTCATGCCACCGCCCGGAACACTATCCTGGGCCTTGAAAAGCAAGTCCTATGGCGACATGGTACCCCAGAAAGAATAGAGTCAGACAATGGAACTCACTTCCGAAACAACCTTATAGACACTTGGGCCAAAGAACATGGTATTGAGTGGGTGTATCACATCCCCTATCATGCACCAGCCTCCGGGAAAGTTGAACGATACAATGGACTGTTAAAGACTACATTGAAAGCAATGGGCGCTGGGACATTCAAAAACTGGGATACGCATTTGGCAAAGGCCACCTGGCTAGTCAATACTAGGGGATCTGCCAACCGAGCTGGACCTGCCCAATCAAACCTGTTACGTACTGTAGATGGGGATAAAGTTCCTTTATCCCCATCTACAGTACGTAACAGGTATGCTTGGGAAACAGGTCCTGCTACTCGGCCTCTGGAAAGCAACCCATCGTATTGTTTCAGCCAGGGACCTGGATACACTTGGTGGGTGATGCAAAAGAACGGAGAGGTCCGGTGTGTACCTCAAGGAGATTTAATACTGGGTGAGAATAGCCCATGAACTGAATTGTACCATGTTAATTGCTATATAATACTGTATGTTACCACTACCATGACTACTATAGGTGACTAATTAGAATGTATGGAAAAGAGTGTAACCTGAGCATGACATAAATGGTATGGAATAAGGGGTGGATAGATGTCCTGGTTTCAGTTAGAACAGAATTAATTTTCTTCCTAGTAGCTGGTGGAATGCTGTGTTTTGGCTTAGGATGAGAAGAGTGCTGATAACACCCCGATGTTTTAATTGTTGCAGAGCAGTGCTTATACCAAGCCAAGGACACCTCAGACTTTTGCTCTGTCCTGCCAACAGGCAGGCTGGGGGTGCAGTAAGAGCTGGGAGGGGACAGACCCAGGACAGGTGACCCGAACTAGCCAAAGGGGTATTCCATACCATCTGACATCATGCTAAACAATATATAGGGGTGGCTAGCCGGGGGAGGGGGCCGGACTGCTCGGGGTTAGGCTGGGCATCGGTCAGCGGGTGGTGAGCAATTGCATTGTGCATCACTTGTTTGTACATATTATTAGTAGTAGTACTATTATCATCATTGTATTATTATTATTATTATTATTATTTTCCTGTCTTATTAAACTGTCTTTATCTCAACTCACGGGCTTCACTTTCCATTTCTCTCCCCCGTCCCAGAGAGGGAGGGGGGAGGGTGAGCGAACGGCTGCGTGGTGTTTAGCTGCCAGCCGGGTTAAACCACGACAATATGTTACATCACTTTAGTTTCAGAACAGCTTTTCTATGCTGCCCAAAGTAGCATAGAAAATAGGACCAACAGAACTGTGTTAAAATGTCTGTAATCACTTACTTTGTCTTTTAATGATCATTACAAGAAAATATATTTGGTATTTTAATTGGCTGATGTTCATGAATATATTTTTTAAACTTTTCTTAAAGCAGAGTATAAACTTGAGAAGTACAAAAACCATGTGGTTGTCACTAACCTTCACAACTTTCAGCTACAGGTTAGCTAACAACAGAAACTCTAAAATTGTTAGACCACTAGTATAAGCTGGTGGAGCTTTCATTGAAACAGACAGAAAAAAGGATTGGTTTGTTTTTAATGAAAATATTCCCCATTTTCAAAATCTTAATTGTTTAACAAACTTTTAACAAAGTATCAGCCAAAATATACATGTATTTTGATGTACTACTTATTCCCTGTTTCTGTAGCCAGTAACAGCATTCAATTAGTTTCTTCTACATGTTTTTTTTTTTTTTTTTTTTTTTCAGGTCTATCATTCTTCTGCAACTTAGTCCAAACTGATTTTGTATCCTGCTTTAAGCAAGAGATCTGAATAGATATCTCAGGACTTCTTCCAACCTGATTTATTCTAAGATTCTATTTTTTCTAATATTTTCTCTCCAGAAAAAATCAATCAATCAATCCATGTAAAATAGGAAAAATAGAAAGAAGTATGCTGATACTCATATTCAACCACTGTAGGTCTGCGTCTTCACACACTAACACAATAAATCCTGGTAGCAGTGTATGTTAATATCTGTCTATATTTCATGTCTTTAATTCAGAAATCAATATGTTTGGGCTGGTGAAAAGATAGAGTGTATTTTTCAGTGAGGTAGATTTAGGAGTGACTGTTGATATTGCTTAATCTGTTGCACAAGTCCAGGGAAAGAAAAGAAGATTAGACTGGAGAGGCAGAAAAAAGAATGTTTTGGGGCTTGGAAGGTGTCAGTAAAATTGCCAGGTGGATTGATTATACACAACAGTGTAGGCATGGTACATGAAAAATAGAGTGCTGAGGAACTGACATGGGTATAGGTAAATCTTCCATGTACATTGAAACATTTTAGAACTGCTCTGTGCTGCTCAGAAGTCAGAAAAGTGTTTTATTTATGTCACAAAAATGTCCACGAATCATTCTGCCAACTCAACAAACATGAAGGGAAGAACACTTTTTCTTAGAAGCCTGCAAAATTGCTGAGAAAACTGGAAAACAACCCAAATCAAGAAAGAGGGTGCTTAGTTTGGTGAAAAAATGAATATCATGTTGTTTAATTCAGCTTCTTTCCTTTATGGTCTTGTCAGATGTCTGCCCATCACAAGATGCCAGCCTACTCCATGTTGTATTCTGCTTTGTCTAAGGTATACAGTATCTCATAAATCTGGCAGTTCATTGAAAGCAGTACTCTAATTTTCTGCTTAGGTTGTCCATTAAAATCTGTATAATGGTGTTACATTGTCTTGGTGCCAGATGTAATGCCTAAGAACAGATAGCACTGACCTCTGAAATGTATAGAGGAAGTATTTGCATATGGCACATCTCCACTAACGCTAATACTATATGAACAGGTTTGGCTTTATTTGTCTTTTTGTATCATATGTAGTATTACTTCCACAAATAAGTGTAATTTATATACGTTCTATTCAGTGCATCTGAAGTGAGTCATATGTAAATGAATCTGCTTAATGTGAGAGGCACACAGAGTGGTATCTGCATTCTTAGGGAAATATGACAAAGATATTATGGACAGAATACTGTTTACTCAAATAAATTTGGCATGTATTACTTTTTAACCCAGATTAAATACTTTGACCTTTAAATGCTTTAATACTACCACCATAAAAACAAACAAACACATAAACCAAACAAAACAAAACAAATCTCTTTTTCCAGTGGAAGAGATAATTAATATCTATATACTTGGGCTTAGTATCTACCTAAGTAATGAACAGTGTTTTTAGTTTTGATGGAATTTATTGCACAGCTATGATCATTTGAATGAGCCACTCAGAATCAAAACAGGTCAAATTGTTTAGCTAGTTGTATGTCTCTGGATGATAGTTCAGCAAAGTTCCAGTTTAAAACCCTTGGCAGATGACTAGTTAAAAATGGAAAAAGAAAATAAAATTAAATAATTGGAAATAATCTTGAACTTCTTTCTGTAGTTAAGGATCAATTTTGCAGATAATCTGCCTTCTGAGAGGTTTGTCAGACTAGGCCATTGATCTGTGTATTAAAGGGCAAAACTGAAAGCAACTTGAAAATAATTCTTTCTACCGTAACAGTTAGTTGTGCTCCATAATAGAAACTAGACATTTTTAAAGGGAAGAAAAGCAATGGTTTTCATTGTTTTTGTTGTTGTTGCTGTTGTGTTTTTTTGTTCTTCTTTTGTTTTGTTTTATTTTTCAAGGTTGCTGCCTTCAGTCAAGATATTTGAGGAAAGAAATCCTTAGCTATCACTGTAAGCACATTTGTTTGATGATCAGGAATAAAAAGTTAATTAGCACAGAGATCTAAACTTCCAGCCGTGTGGGCACAGGCGTACATGGCTTTTCCTCCTTATCCAGCAAATGTGCTAGCAAGATCTGCTAATTATAAAGCATTTTGATTATTTCTAGTTCTGTCTTGCATAGCAAGTTCTCTGATACACTGTACTAATTGAACCATTTATATTCAGCCATATGAAGTGTAATAAAGAATGAGTCCCTTACCTATTACCTTTTCCAGTTTGCTCAAATGTTTTCATGAGTTTCTTTTCAAAACTTTGCCACTTAATTCCCTTTCAGCTTCCCAAATAACACTTCATTAGCATGTCATGTCCTAAAAAAAAATTTGGCATGCAAGAATTTCTCTGTGTGAAGATTAATTCAGTCATCAGACTAATGTTTGCTGCACTACAAATATCCATTTCAACCTATTGAATTTATTATCTAATATCTGTGGGCACTGATTAGCAGTTTTCCTCATTATCACACTGAACCTGCTACATAAATCATGGCCTTAAATTGTTTGTGTGATTGTTCCTTGAACTTTTTTTAACCTTTCTGGCTCAAGTGCTTCAACTAGATTTTAAAAAGATAAATATTTCATTTTTCATGTTTAATCTTGACTATAAATCAGAACAATATATGAAAACTTCTCTACAACTACATAGAGTAGTTTTGCTCAATCTCTTTGCTCAATCTGTCTCTATACTATTAAACATGTGCATATATTTTCAGTTTGCTAAATACTGTTATTTTCCAGCCTCTTTCACTTAATATTTTCTCTCCTTAAAAAAAAAAAAAAAAAAAAAAAAAAAAGTTGGATATGTTTTCCAGAATTATACACTGCTGTATTGGGTACAGGTGCCCAGGTGCTGGCAGTGGAATTCTGCAGGTTTCGCTGTGACGAGAGTCAAGGGCTGCCCCATGCTGGACATGGCTGGTTCCAGCCAGCTCTAACGGTTCCACTGCATGGCAGAATTAGGCCTCTGGCCCATACCCAGCAGCCAAGATATATTTACAAAAGGGCAAAATACTCCACAGAAGTGTAAGTAGTAAGAAAATAAGTGTGAGAAACAAGGGTGTGAACACCAAGGTCAGTGAAGGGCAGGAGGTGCTCCAGTCATGTTAGGGTAGAGATTCCCCTGCAGCCTGTGGATGATACCAGAGTGGAGTAGGTAATTTCCCTGTAGCCTGTGGAGATGATCACACTGGAGCAGATATTTTCCATCCACACTGCAGCGCACAGAGGACCCCATGCTAGAACAGGTGAATGTACTCTGAAGGAACCTGGAGAGCTCCAGTTGATGTCATGGGTCCTCTTCATGGGACTGATGCCAGAACTGGGAAAAAGTGTGAGGAGGAAGGAGAAGCAGAGTGAAGCTGTTATGGATCAACTGTGGCACTCATTCCCCATTGTGCTGTGCCACAGGGCTGAGGTGGGAGGAGACAGAGTCAGGAATGAAGGACAAGTTGAGCTTGGGAAGAAAGGGACATGGGAGGAAAGATTTTTAGATTTTTTTTTCTTTTTTTTTTTTTCTTTCTCACCATTCTACTGTGTTTTCCTAACTGGCGATAAATTATATTATTTTACTCAAAGTTTAGTCTATTTAGTGTGTGATGGTAAATGGTAAGTGATCGCTCTGTCTTTGGCCAATGGCCAACGAGCTTTTCCTTCTTACTGTCTCCCCTGTCCTATTGAGGAGAGGGAGTGGGAGAGCAGCATGGTGGGGCCTGTCAGCCTGCCAAGGTCAACCCACCACAACTGATATATATTATTTAAAAACTGTTGCCTAAGAAAACAGCCTCGGAGTTTTGAGAAAAATATTATTCAATAAATCCTACTCCTTACCAGTGAAGTTACCAGTGAGGTTAAAACATAATGTTTTCAAACTATCCTATATTCTTATAATTTCTAGCTTTCTACTGTCTTGGTTTCCATTATAACTGCCTGAGGATGCTTTATCCATCCAGTCCCTACTGATGCATGTAAGAGAAATTTGTCAAGTACTGACTCTGTGGCATTGTCATTGGCATATTTGAGAAGTTTTGGCAAAGGATATCAAAACTCTTCTTAATTTTACATAATGAACTTCTGAGAAAATAATGTTTGGAATGTATATATATTTGTGTTTCAGACAAGGATCCAGCCATGTCACTAAGGTTATTCCCATGAGTATACATTTTCAGAATAGGAACTATGCTGAAAGAATTACTTTTCTTCCCCTGCTGCCATCCAAATTTTGTTAAAGCTGTTGCTTCCTCAGCAAAATCTTTCTGTGCAAAATAGCAAGCTTTCTCTTAAAAGAGCTGCATTATTCTATAAGTGTTTCCTACCAAGGAAGGTAAGCTTCCTTAGTGACATGAGAACATTACTGGAGGCATAAAGCCAGAGATAATCTGTGTCTCACCTGTATTGGGGTCAGTGAGAAGAGGTGGCTGCAAGAAACTAGAATATATTAAACACAGTTCATTTTCCTGTTTTCTTATGCGAAGAAGCTATAGAGAAGCTATGTCAGTCTGCCATTTCAGCATGTCTTCTTACAAAGGATGTAACCATACCAAATAACCCACTTCAATAGTACAGGGCTTTGCTTTCCATATGAGTAAAAGGGAGACTGGGAAGAAAAATCATCACATTTGCCAATCTGGGTTGCTCAATAGAAGCTCTTACAGCTTCCAAGTGACCTATGTGTATCATTCACCTCATTTATACTGCCTCTCAGAGATTGTTTGGAGAGTAGGTTATACAGTCAGAGTATAACAACAGTGCTTAGCAATATCTGTGTTAATTTTTTAAAGGAAATTTTTCCTTTTAGTTGTTAAACAAACAAACAAAGAAACAAACGTACTTTAAATAAAAATAGAAGTCCTTCATTACCATCATAAACCAAAATTAAGATGAGGGCTCCTAAAGATATTGAAAATATATAATAATGCAACTTTTTGGATGGGTGTCTGCATTATCTGAAACACATTTTTGTAAAAATCTCACCTTCTTGCTTCAGCAAAACAAGAAACATTTATTTACTTTTTTTTTTTTTTTTTTTGAAACAGTGCATGAAACGCTTCAGATGCTTTGTACCATGTTCTCCATTCTTCCTTCCCCTCTTAACTATAATACATTGCCATTCATAATGGCTTATCCAGTAACTATGAAAATTAATTCTGAATGTTAAATAATGCATATCTAAACCTGAAAAATGCATTTTAGAAAATTCAAGGGCTAGAATCATTCACACAACACAAAACATTTTTTTTTTTTTTTTTTTTAACCCAGCAGTACCGCTATATTTTATTTCCAGGTGAGTATATGTTTACTGCATGCCTGAATCTGGAAAAGTATTCAGATCTTTATATTTTCTTAAAATTACTGCCCTGACATACAACTGTGAACAGCTTAAAAGGAAAAACTGCAAACAGCTGTCACAGAATACGTTAATGTTTCACAAGACTTTGCTTGCAATCATTTTTTTGAAAGTACTGTAAGAGACTCTGCTTATGTTTCCATTATAGAGAGCCTCATTCTCTGCTAAATAGTGTGTAGATCTTTTGTCCCTGGTGTTTTATTATTTCATCCTTTGGATCTATTTTTCGCTTGGTTGAATAGGCAACTATTTAACATGAGTTCAGATAACCTTTGAAAATGGCTTTTCCTGATGTTTGTTATGCAAGACCTACTCTCCAAATGCAAGCAACAGCAGTCTTGAAAGGGTTTTTTTGTTTGTTTTATTTTGGTTTTGTTTGGTATTTACTCCTTTTTTTTTTCCTCCTCATCTGAGTACAAGGCATATTTAGGAGAGTAAAACCACAATTGCTTACACCACTTCTACCTTCTGTCTTTACAACTGGAAATCCAGATGTAAAATACATTAGCAGAATAAGGACATGGAAAAAAAAAAAAAAAAAAAAAAAAAGAGTGAAATAAATGGAGCAGTCTGCTTTGTGGAGTTAAACAATCTTGACTCATTATGTTATAGTACACCCTATGGGTCAGTGTCTCTGTTTTTACATAGTCTCTTGGGACCTAGTCACCCACTGATCAGGAGTACCCTTTAGGCATGTATGTAGACAATACTGAACTCAGTGGCAATGTTTTTATTATTATTATGGTTGAGCTAACCTGAAAGTTTTCTGTCAGTCCAGAAAAATCTTTACAGGTAAATTCCCAAATGCTACACTTCATAGAGATTCTGCTCAGTTGTTTGAGCTTTCCAGGTAGATTATGAACTCTTGAGATAATTTGCTGAACCTATTCCTTTAAAAAAAATAATAACAAATTCATATGACCTAATTATGTAACTAAAAGCAAGGTTACAACTGTTGTAATTGCAGTTAAAATCCTAATCTCATGCCATCAGGATTTGGCAAACATCACCTGGTCACCGGGTAGTATGGCAGTTCTGTTTTTACACAGGGTGTTTCTGCAATGAAGGAGAGTTCTGCTGTGGCAGTTTAACTTTAGACAGAAGATCAATACAAGCTTTTGATCTTTATGTTGTCCCTCAAATGGGATGAATCCTGAGCCATGCTTCAAGGATAGTATGTGACTCCCAGCAAGTAGTTAAAACTGGATTTTAGTTTATATAGACTATGACCTACATGACCATGACCACATAATTCTCTAATTAGAACTATTTAGTCTGTTAGACTTTACATGAAGTTCATTATTCATTTCTGTCAAAACATGATTAAAATGAAATAAAGCAGAATTTGGAAGTCAGTAATTTGAAAATTATGGTTCTTTACCTAAACTTTCGAAACCATTTAGTTTATCTCTTGATCTGTTTGAAATTTAGCTGAAAAAGATGAACACTGGATTTGTAGTTCAGGCAAATATATATATATATATTTCATGTGCTACTCCTTTACAGAATTTTGAAAAGTACAATGTTGTCTGCATTGAGATCAGAAACATGGAGATGGATGAGAGTGTCAGCCGAATTATGGTGCATGAAAAAGTGTTTCTTTAACCACTCACAAGAATTATACAAAAAATAATACCTCATGATGCTAAGAAACAGCATGCTTTCCTTTGTGGTATGTGTTGATGATCAAAATAAGAGTCTTTAAGATGAGAAAGATACTTCATCTGTGACTACGTTATGTGAGATATTAAGGATATGTTGAGGAGAATATGCTATAAGTTTTATTCAGTTCTGATTTCAAATATGTCCTCTTTATTTTTTCCCCAAATATTGTGTGTGTGTGTGTTTCTGTGTATGTATTCCTAAGGTTCTCCCCTTTGAGTGTAAAATAAAATAAAAAGTAATAACACTGAAAAGCCGATGGGCAAAAATTGATTCATAAATGAGAAGGTGGCATTCATCTCGGTGCTCTTATTGGAAACCTAAATCTCAGTAAATTTGTAGCCTAAGGATACAATGGGCTTAAAGGATTTCTGTCTCTGAAGAAAAATTAGAACGCCTTTGAGGTAAGGTAAATGGAAAAGGTTGTTTGGGCAAACGTGGAGCTCTAGCACTATTAAATGTTAAGCACCATCAGGGGGTATCTCAGTCATTAACGAGAGTGGCATGTTGAAGATTGTTTCAAGCAGGAGAAGAGTTATGGATGGTTATGTGCAGGTGGCACAATGCCACAGGGAAATTATGTCAAGCAAAAGATTTTTTTAAACTTATTGGGAGGGCAGGGGGGAAAGGACTCAAATTGTGTCTTTTCTTTGCCTACTTCAGAGTCTTTTCCCCAAAATAACCCTATGTTGTCTTTTAAATTAAGTAAATCTGGGACTCTAAAGTCCATTGTGCAACTTCGTACATACTAGTCAGCCTTGATTTTTGGTATACTTCTTGTTTACTTGCAGTGTAAATGTACCATTTTAATCCAAAAATAATCACGTTTACTTCAAATCCAAATATTTAGCAGTCTTGACTGACTTGAAAGTATTTTATGAAACTCGTGTGTTAGTTTTTGTATATAATTAAAAGAGATCTCATGAGTTCTGTAAGCAGCCAGTAAGTTAAGCTATCTGATGTGAGAATAATATGCTGCAGTCTAGGGAAGAAAAGATTTACGAGCCAAGCAGACAAACTAGGATCCCTGTTTCAAGCCAACAGAGCTTGAGAAGTGAGCAGACATGAAGTGTTACATCTCTAGGCAGTAGTTACCAGTTTTCTCATTACACTAGCACATCCTCCTGGCTGCTCTGCAAAATGGCCCTGAGATTAGAAGCTCTGCAGGAAGCTATCTGTGTTCTCACAGTTGGAAATATGTTGTTGGGATGACAGCAGTTACATGGAAAATGGGTATTAAGATAGTCTTCAGCATCAAAAGTATTTTGCTTTCAGTTTGCCTTAGGTATTGCTTACAGAGAATAGCAGGTAGTGTGATCTATGTTGTAATCCTATTTGAGAATAAATAGTGAAATGCCATTTTAAGTTTATCTTTTAGCGTATAGTACAGGGGCACAATAAATTGTAGTGGGAGGAACTTAACATTTTTGCTCATACAGTGAACGTCAGTTTAATACAGAAACTCTCTTCTAGGTCTTCACCACTTCGTATATTATTTGTTATCTCATAAATATCCTTGCAGCTACTACAGTCAAAGCTTGGATATTTATAAGAGAGTTGACATGTGACCTTTCAGTTTCCTTTGAACTGTCATTAACAGCCATGCGGCCCACAGATTACAAGGTCTTACTTATCTTGCTGTTACCATGCACTAGGATTTATTTTATTTTATTTTATTTTATTTTATTTTATTTTATTTTATTTTATTTTATTTTATTTTATTTTATTTTATTTTATTTTATTCATCATCCTTATTCTGGACCCTATGAAAATGCAGTTGTGATTTCTTATATGGTATTCTTATGAGTATGATCCCTTTAAAATGACCCATGGGATTGCATGTTTCATCAGTCCACTTAGCTTTTGTCTACCCTTCTCCATCAGTTTTGATTTAAAGCAGAGTAAAAAGCTCTTCCTATTTTTGTCTTTGGCCTACTTGAACAAACAACATTTTCTTTAGAGCAGATTATGTGTACAGTTTTAGAGTGTGATTCTAAGATTGCTGTTTACCTTGTGAATACTTGTATAAGTATATACTAAGCATTCTCTCCCCCGCACTTCTCTCTCTCTCCCTCCCTCCCCTCCCTCCCTCTGTCTTTCCCCTCCTCCTCCTCCTCGTCCTTCTCCTCCTCCTCGTCCTCCTCCTTGTCCTCCTCGTCCTCCTCCTCCTCCTCCTCCTTCTCCTCCTCTTCCTCTTCCTCTCTCTTTCTTCTCTTTCTTTCTCTCTCTTTTCCCTCTCTTTCTCTTTTCTTTCTCTTTCTCTTTTCTTTCTCTTTCTCTTTTTCTCTTTCTTTCTCTTTCTTTCTTCCACCCTCCCCCTTCTCTTGTTCTCTCTCTCCCTCTTTCCTTTTGTTTTTTTGCTTTTTTTTGTCCTCTCTCCTCCCTCCCTCCCTTCTTTCCTTCCTCCTCCCTAAAATGTTAACACCATTCGACAAAAAAAAAAAAAAAGGAGATATCAACAGAATTATAGAATAGAACCAATAGAACCAGAGTGTTTTGCATTAGAAGGGGCCTTAAAGATCATCTAATTCCAACTGCCCTGCCATGGGCAGGGACACCTCCCACTAGACCAAGGTGGCAAAAGACCCATCCAACCTGGCATTGAACACTTCCAGGGACAGGACATAATAGACAGAACTTAATTCACTCACTTATTATCCAACATTGTTCAGAAGAAATTCAGTTTCAAGAAATGCTTATGTTCTCAGAAACTGATAACAAAGCAAATTTATATAATCATGCAT